>NC_139353.1:167147166-167747166 GCF_055883805.1 Amblyomma maculatum | reverse complement strand
GCCCATCTCATTACGGTCCTGAATACTCTGGCTATTGTAGAGATCTGTATAGAACTCCTCGGCTACTTTGACTATCTTATCCATATTCGTGATGATGTTGCCCGCCTTGTCCCTTATCGCATACATCTGGTTTTTGCCTATGCCCAATTTCTGCTTTACCGCTTTGAGGCTTCCCCGTTCTTTACAGCACGCTCAATTTTCTCCATGTTATACTTCCTTATATCGGCCACCTTGCGCTTATTGATTAGCTTTGATATCTCGGCCAATTCGATCCGGTCTGCTGGATTGGAAGCTTTCATACTCTGGCGTTTCTTCATCAAATCTTTCTTCTCCTTAGACAATTTGCCGGTATCCTCTAACTATCCTACCGCCTACTTCTACCGCGCACTCAGTAATGATATCTCTGAAATCATTGTTGCTTGCCTCTAGGGTAATGTCGCCATCCTCGGTTAGAGCTGAATACCTATTCTGTAGCGAGATCCTGAACTCTTCTGCCCTCCCCCTCACCGCTAATTTGTTGATGGGTTTCTTTCTTATAATCTGTTGCGTTCCTTCTTCAGATTTAGGCTAATTCGGGAACTCACCATCCTGTGGTCACTGCATCGCACTTTCCCGATTACCTCTACATCTTGCATGATGGCGGGGGCTGAACACATTATGAAGTCGATTTCATTTTTAGTCTCCCCGTTCGAACTTTTCCATGTCCATTTCCGGTTCTTCCGTTTGCTGAAGAAGGTATTCATGATTCGTAAGTTATTGCGCTCTGCAAACTCAACTAGTAACTTCCCCCTGCTATTCCTAGTACCAATTCCATAGTCACCTATTGCCTTGTCTCCTGCCTGCTTTTTCCCTACCTTGGCATTGAAGTCGCCCATTAGTACAGTATACTGCGTCTTTACTTTTCGCATTGCCGATTCTACATGTTCGTAGAAGCTTTCAACTGCCTGGTCATCATAACTACATGTAGGTGCATAGGCCTGTACGACCTTCAGTTTATATTGCTTATTAAGCCTAATTACGATACCTGCCACCCTCTCATTTTTACTATAGAATTCATCTATATTACCCGCTATATACTTATTGACAACGAAATCTACTCCTAGTTGTCGCCTCTCTGGTAAACCTCGATAACACAGTACATGCCCATCCTCCAGTACAGTATATGCCTCATTCGGCCTCCTAACCTCAATAAGCCCTATGACATCCCATTTCATACCCTCTAGTTCCTGTAAGAGCACTGCTAAACTAACTTCACTAGCTAGGGTTCTAGCATTAAACGTTTGCCAGGGTCAGTTTCCAATGGCGGCCTGTCCATCGGAGCCAGGCATTCTTAGCACCCCCTGCTGCGTCAGAGGTCTGACCGCCGCCGTGGTCAGTTGTTCCGCAGCCGCTGGTGACTGAGGGCCGGAGTTTTGTGGAGCTTATCATGAGAGGTTGAGGCCAATTACTGCACCAGGGTGGCTAACTCCTGTTCTGGTGAGGGAGTGCGTTGCCGGAGGTGTTCACCGGCATCAGGTCGCACCCCAAACCTGTTTATGCAATTCCATCGACACGCGGTATTTTTTTTTACTCCGGTGGAGAATTGCGCGGCACCGGGATTTGAACCCCGGTCCTCTTGCATGCGAGGCGGATGTTCTACCTTTACGCCACCGCTGCTTTTTTTTTTCTTTATTGCCGACTGTGACATTTCTGATATCACTTTCAAATACGCCACCTCGGCAATGTTTTTAATAATAATTGCTGTAACACATTTTCTAACATTTATTTTACTGTCTTTTAGCATTTGCCGTTTAAGCTTCCGGCGATGCATTCCTAGAACAAATATTACTACCATTAATTTGAAGCTTCTAATGTTCTTGTAAGCTTGTATGTAGGCCACTCTAGTGTAGATCGAACGTGAATTAAAAGTCATCTATCCCAAAACTGCCATTGCTTTACTTCCAACGTAGTTATTAACCTATGTCATCCATGTCAAGCGCAATAAAACACGTCTATATATTGCATTTCTTGCTTGTAACATATAATGTCAATTTTATAGTTACACAGACACAGCTCGTTTTCCTTTAAAGGATGTTTTATGCACATAATGCAGACCATGGTGAGGTCCAAGCAGGAAGGGCATGGTACAGGTTAAAGAAGTTTATTGCAAGTATAACTTACGAGGCAGTTACGACACACAACAGAACATTCAGTGTTATAGCAAAATAGACGCCTTACCTTCGCTTCGTCGTTCTAGCCGTTGAATTCTGCCACACGGTCGAAAAGGTTCATAGATTCTTCCGTATCTTCAATGGGAAGTCGTCGCTGAATGATCACCCTTGCAGTTGGCATAAGCGAAATCGTCCTTACAGGCAATAAAATAGTGGTCGCACTTACAGCGTCGATCTTTTATGCAAACTTTGGCCGCATGCCCAAACCATTAGCACTAGAACACCATGAAGGAGTTGCCTTTTAGGCCCGGCGTGCCAGTCCTAACAGAAGACGCTGTGGCCCCTACCCGCGCTGCGAGAAAGCGCCACTGCGGCGGGTTCGGGACAGAGGGAACAAACACGAGTTGGGTACTCGAACAAGCTTTAATTGGCCGAGTAATATACACGGCAAATATCATCATCATGATCAGCCCGAATATACCCAATGCAGGGTGAAGGCCTCTCCCGTATTCCTCCAATTAACCCGGTCCTGTGCTAGCTGCATCCTCTTGACTCCTGCGAACTTCTTAACCTCATCCGCCCACCTAACTTTCTGCCGCTCCCTGCTACGCTTTCCTTCTCTTGGAATTCAGCTTGTTACCTTAAGGTAACAAACGGCAAATCAGCAGCATTCAAATACAACCATCGTACCGAGCGGACGTCCCGCTCGCGTACGGGGGCGAAATAAAACCAGCGAGCGGGGAAGCGCACGCAAGGGGGTGATAGGAGTGTTCGTTATTCAATGACGTTAGTGAGAACTTTTAAAACAAGATGAGGATTTTTAATTGCCCAAATTGCACTCACAAAAACACTGGCCAGAGAACGCCTCAAATGATCACCGCACTGCTCCGGAGACGCTTACCCCCCAATGCAGAGATCTAACTTGACTCGGACTTGCAGCGATCTCAAGTCAGCTCCAACGCATGCCATAAATCGTGCTTAACTTGAAAGGCGACTTGCGCTCGACTTGACGCGGTCGAAATCGGGTCAATTTTCAAGTTAGCTTGGGCGCTGTCTTGACTTCGTTCGTTTTTTCTCAACATGGCCGCCACCAGAAGGGACGTTGCTCACCGGATAGCTTCTTTCGAATTCGCATGCAATGCCATAGATGTCGCGTTTTCGGGGGCACATCGAGTGCTTGCGATACCGCGACCGCCCATTCGTGATCGAGGAAACCCTATGGAGGTTTATGACGAGGAGCAATTCCTCGCGCGGTATCGGTTTACGAAGGCTACCGTGCTGCGACTGCTCAGCATGCTGCCCATGAAAGAAACCGGGGACAGCCAGTGCCTCCACTGCTGTAGCTGTTGATGACTCTACGTTTCTGCGGGGCAGGGACGTTCCAAACAATCACAGGCGATCTCGTCAAGATCCCGCAATCGACAGTGTGCAGTGCCGTGGGCAAGGTGACCCTGCTCATTGCAAAACATCTGCGTCTGATGCTCGTCAACTTCCCACACGCCTCCAAATTTCGGGAGGTGATGAGGGAATTCTACGAGGTTGGCGAATTCCCCGGCGTCACTGGGTGCATAGACTGCACCCATGTGATGTGCGCATAAAGAGCCCGGGCGGTCCGAATACGGAGGTGTTCCGGAATCGAAAAGGTTACTTTTCTGTCAACGTGCAGGTAAGCAATGATGCCCTTCGTACATCAGCAACTATTTGCACGTATGCGCGCAAACTATGGCTTGTGAATGATGGGTCAAATTTAAATGCAAGTATAACGCCATGCTTGATACGCCCGTATTCACAAACGCGCCTCGACTCGACGCTCCACCTCCACTCGTCGGAGCGGAGAATACAGCCGCTACTCCACTCCAGGACCGATTCGGATTCATGAACGCTCCTCGGCGTTTCCTCCGACAAGTTCTCCTCGAGAATACCTCCTCCACTCGGAGCAGCGCAAGTGGCATATGGGGACGAGATTAAGATGAACTTTTGGCCCGAAAACTGCGTGCTGAACTATACTCCGTTTCATACATCAGGTGCAACGCAGCGAAAGCTACGCAAGTAGTCCGCACGAAAAAAAAACAGGAGGCGTATCACTACGCGCTCGTTCTGTAGGCGAGTGGTTCCTGCCGAAACGGGCTCTATTCCGAGCATACACGTTTGCAATATCATGCTTCACATGCTTATACATCTTCACAGAGCGGATCTTATAGAAAAAATGAGCACAAAAGGACCATTTTCTCAAAAATAGATGCGCTACGCGGAGGGCACAGCCAGCGCCATCTGGTGGCACAGCTGGCAAAGTTGCGGGGCAGCAAAACGCGGCACGAACAAAAACGACATAAAAGAACACACAAATTAGCCGCATCCGACCTTTTCTCCCTAAAAAAAGTACTTTTTATGAAGTTGATGGCAAATGTAAAATGTATTAAGCTTGCAGACAAAGCAAGTATTTTCTCTCGTCAAGAGCAGACACTATTTTTTATCGCGGATGCGGAGAGCACAAACAAGAGCTGTAGCTTTGGTAGTGTTGCACTTGATGTATGAAACGGAGTATATGTAACATGCTCAGTTTTTTATGTCAAGTCTTCTAAACAACTTTCGCAGCCTCGACGTTAACAGCATAGTGTAACTTGTTTTGTGGGCTGGATGAAAAGGGCGGCTGTGAAAAATGGCCGAAAATGTTTTCGCATCTGGCAACAGTCGCTGCTGGTGGCGTCAGCTTCGAGAAATTGTGTGAATACTTCGGTTTATTTTTTGGTGTGAGATCTACGCTCGGCCTTTGCCGCTTTGCCTTTTTTTTTATTGCCAGGCTTTGACAGACGTTTTTTTTATTTTTTTGACAGGCTTGACCGACTTCTTTTTTTTACCATGCTTTTTTTATTGCCGGGCGTCAAAGTACATTGCGGGAAAAAAAAAGTACAAGCGGCGAACTCCTACCAGCAAGGCTCGGCCTGCTCGGAGGCGAGCTAAACATGCGTGCTGCTTCGCAGCGCATTGCAGCTCATGCACGCTGAATTCGACCCTCCAGAAGAAAATGCCACGTGCGGTTTCCAAACAAGTAGGGAGCCCTAATTGAAAACGTGCTTGAAAAGCCATGCTCTTCGTCGGCCGAGAATATCCCTGCGTAGGAGTAGCACACCAACGCGCTCCCTCAACAGCGCCGCGCCGGCCGCGCGTCCGCAGACGTACTAAGTACCCTCGGGCGACGGGCAAGCCATTTATGTCCGCACAGTCCCACCGCGCCTCCGGTGCTCGCCAGCTTACTGGATACAACACGCTGTTCCCCCACAAGTTCGGCGCCGTCTGCGGAAGCGCGCGGGGCGAGCCACGGAAAGTGCGCCGCCGCAGCTCGACTCCGGCCGCGGGCGAGCTCACCATTTGGCCAAATCGCGCCTCAACTCTGCACTCGGTGGGCTCCGAAAAGGTTATCCATTTATCCAGTGACGACTTGTGCCCACGCCACACACGCGCAATGTGACGATCAAACAACACAGACGTCGGTGGCTGATCACGGTTATCCATGTTCGGCGTGAGCGGCAGGGACGGCCGGAGGCTGGCCATGACCACATTCGTAAAACGATAGCGTTCCAGAAGTCCCGGGTCACAGCTGATGCTTTAGAGAAAGGTTCGGTGCATCCTTGTCGTATCTTTTTTCGTGAAACTTTTTGGTATACGGGTAGAACGAATTCCACTCAGCGAGCGAGCGATGCGATGTCGGCCATGTTTACAAGCGGAGTGGTGGTCGAGGAGCGGCCAAGGTAGCGTCGTCGCAGACTCGAGATTCTCGAGAAAACTCAAATTTTCTCTGCCACTGGAGGAGCGATTCGAGTGGAGATTGCTTTGTGAAACGAAAAACAGGCCTCGAGTGCCGTTCGAAGTAGAAGTTCGAGTGAAGGCGTGTTATACGGCGGTATGTCTCTGTGTCCATCTTCTCCTTGAAGGGAGCGCTAGGGTGCCTCGATGCGCGCCGAGCGGAGAGCGGGCGCGCATCGAGGCACCCTAGGGAGCGCTAAAGCCCCTTGATGTTTTGGGAGCGCTCCTCCCGCGCGCCACCCACCGACCACATATGACAACACACGCGCACACAGCCGTACCCCACGGGGAAGAGTGGGAGATTCCAGTCTGTATACGTCCCTCCCCCGGAGTCAGTGGGATCGCCCAGATGTCGTGCCGTGAAGACTGAAGTAGCGGAGGCGGCACACGGAATATTCAACAAGGAGTGTTCTGCACATCTGGCATGGCTATGCGCTCACGACTCGTTAGAGTAAGTGCCTACGATGACCGCGTGACTCGGTAATTGCGGATGGTCTCACCGGTTGAAATCATGAACCGATGCGCGTGCACATTCAACCGCCAAAAGACCCAGAGAGGGTAGCGACAGGCGCGCTCTTCGTCTCGGACCGAAGAGAGAAGGTGTCCAGGTTATGCCGCGAGGAAAAAAGGAAACACGCGGAAGAATCTGTGCTGGAAACAAGGAAGAAGTAGGTACGGCCAATGTGCCCTCTCCTCCACCAACCTCTCTAACAGCGCACGTTACTCGCGTGATAATTTCGCGCTGCCTTTATAATGAGGCAGGGTTCCGTGTGGATCCCCACAGAGTATACTGCTCAGAGATTTGGCATGTGCACCACGATGATTGTTAAATCTCATTCTGAAGCCAGTCTCTGTTTGGCCGCTATATTGGAGCAGACACGCAGAGCATACCTGAGCAAAACAAGAACGAAAAAAGAACGACAAGGAAAGGCGCGAACTCGCAACAAATGTTTATTTGAGAAAGGCAAGTGAATAAATAGGAACTAAATTCCACAAAACAAGATATCAAAAAATACACACGGCAGCAATTTTTATCTGGCACCCACGTGAAGAACCAAAGGTACATACATGAAACTATCCTTCAATCCCAAGTGATCCGGTTAAATTTTGAATTCCTTATCAAACAAACGGATGTTTGACTGATGCAATTCTCACTGTTGAAACGCATGTGAAATGCTTCCAAAGGCACAATGCACATCACTGTTTGGGAGAACCACAATTCTTCTAAACACCGGGAACATTATGTTCGAAATTTCCGTCGCAAAAGCTTGGCTTTGAGTTCTGCACAGTTTCCGCTGTAATCAGCTTTTTTGGACCAAATGTGCCTAAAGCGCTGGGCTTGGCTGTATGGAACAGAAGCTTTACAGTGCCTTGTGTGGCTGCTTTCAAAGAACAGATACTGCTTAGAGTAATAATAATAATAATAATAATAATAATAATAATAATAATAATAATAATAATAATAATAATAATAATAATAATAATAATAATAATAATAATAATAGCACACAGTTTTTTTCCTCAAAACGATGAAATGGGCCGAGAAAAAAAGCTTGAGGCGCTTGACGAGCCCTCGGCCCCTACATGTACAAAGGCATCACGGTAGCATTAAATACATATTACCTACGATGTCAAAATAACAAAGATATTTCCAGAAACTTACGATATGCTCATTGTAAAACAAAGGGGAAAAAAGAAAAACATCCAACCAGACTATTCTTTAAAGCGTAAGAAATTCTCGCGAAGATTATGGATCAGTGTGCTAATATATGTCGATATTTTCATGGTGTAACGTGTTTAGATGTTTCGGTAGCTTGGAAGCAATCATTTGTAAGCCGTAGTTTATTGTTGTAGTTCTAATCTGACATGGGCAGTGTTGCCTCGTCGGGTACAGTTTCTGGTTGGGCGTTAGAGAGGCTAGTGTCCCAAAATAATCAGTATGACGAAGTTGCTCCTTTTTATACCTCGAAAGCAATAGGACACTATAGGCATCAAAAATTCTCATAATACCCGCGTCTTCGAAGTACTGATTGAAATTAAGCATTAACATACATCTTATGACATTCTTTTAAAGTAGGTAAATTTTTGGAGATTTATTAGGTGGTCGTGCCCCAAACAAAGTGAAAATATTTCAGATGAGACAAAACCATGATTTATATATGAGTGCTTTGATCTTCGCTGGAAGCATTGTTTTAGGCGATATAGATGACCTACGACTCGAGCGAGTTTGGGTATCTCATAGTGTCTACATGATGATCCCATGACATTGTTTCATGAAAGATGACTCCGAGTGTTTTAAATTTGTCTGCTACTTCAATCGTTTCTGAATTTAATAGTAGTGTTTTATTAGTGTGCAGAAGTTTGTTCTTTGGTCGGAAGATAACAGATTTGCTTTTATTTGCATGTATATTAACCCTTTTCGTTCTCTCTAAGTGTTTAGCTGGGAAAAAGTAATGTTCCCTTCTATCAAGGCATCGCAGTCATTCGACGAGAGAAAACTACTAGGGTCATCTGCATAGATAAAAAAAAAAAACGATGCCTGGTCAGTGATGTTTACTATGTCATTAATATACAAGCTGAAACGTAGAGGCCCTAATATGCTGCCCTGTTTAATATTAATATTATTTAATATTATTTAAGCTGGATTTAAACCCGTTAATGCTAGTATATTGTGCACGGTTCGAAGATATGAAATTAAAAGTTGCAGTGGAAGGCCTCTAATTCCATGCATTTGCAACTTTCCTACCAGCAATTCGTGGTTTGGAGAGTCAAATGCTTTTTTCAAATCTATGAAAATTCCTAGTACCACATGCTTCTTTTCAAAACTATCTAAGACACACTCTTTATCATGGAGAAGTGCTAGCTCAGTGGATTTGTTCTTAATAGATCCAAATTGCCATCCTGTTATAATATTTTTCTATGAACTTTTCTATCTGGAAGAAATAAGTTTTTCTACGCCCTTCGACAAGATAGGAAGAAGTGAAATCGGAGTTCTTACCCTCTTTCTTGTGGATTACGACCACGTTAGCCACCTGCATTTGATTAGGAAATATGCCATTCAATAAACATAAGTTCAATAAATACGTTAGCGGCGGTGTTAGTAGGTCTATAAAAGACTTAATTGAGCCTGATCTGAAAATTTTCCACGTCACAGGCCGAACTATTGGCAAGTCCCAAAAAGGCTGACGCAACCTCAACTTCAGAAACAGAATAAAGGAATAAGCTATGTTCTATGCGATCATTAATGTATGGGTAATCAGTATTCTCAGAAGGCACAGTAGTCACGTCTGTGAAGAAGCTGTTAAAGCATTCAACATTGCGGTCCCCGTGAGTACATTATCGCCATATATTATACTTTCAATGACGCCATCCTTTCTGGAGGGTTTCAAAAGCGAATTAAGTTCTTTCCGTAACAGGTCTGAATTATTTTCACATCCTTCAAAATATTCACAGCACAGCAATACGGATTTCTAACAAGCCTCATGTCCTTATTTAGCTTGCTTCGATAGGCTTTAAACGTAGCAAGCAATTCAAGATCCCTGTATGGTTTGTTTTTCTCCATGATTCGCTTTAATACATCAAGTGTAATCCATGGTTGCTTTGCATACACGTTTTTCACAATATGAATAAACAGTTCATAAGTAACATTGCAGTCTTCCAAAGAATAACTGTCAGATAAATCTGTCCTGCTAATATCATCTCGAAACGTTTCTACGTTTTTTTCAGACCCACACTGAGTGGAATGAGTAAGCCTTCATTGTTTATAACGTTTAGGCTTCTCAACCATTATAAATATACCCCAATGGTCACTAATATCACATAGGACTACTTTTGACTTCAGACATGAAATATCATAATTTGTTATAAAAATATCAAGTAGATTTTCAGTAGCCCAAGTAATACGAGTTGGCTTAGAAATGGCATTTTGACAGTTATTGTTTTTAATCACAACGTTCAAACACTGGGTATTAAAATTGTCACACATTGTGTCAGGTCACCTCCAAGTATTATCTTCAACTTTTTCTCATTTAACTTTTACTCAGAGTCATGGGAATCCTCCCTTCACAGCCAGGAAGAACAAACCCAAAATAAAGTCATCCGTCAAGCCCCGGCCGCCGCCGGAAGCCAACTGATTCCAGCCGTCGTCTAGGGGGGGATATATGGTGAAAGGGGGAGCTGCGTCTCACTCGATTATCCATACTCTGCGACGGGTGCAACTAAAGTGCTTTCTATCTCTCTCAAATAGAAAGACAAGAAACTGCTCAATTAATTTAATAAAGCTCGAAATATTGCCATCGCGTGGTCGGTAGATTACAGAGAGAACCATTTCGGCAGTAATTACCGTCAATATTTCATAGTCACTGCAGGAAACACAATCTTGAGCAAGAGTGTCACATTTCAGTTCCTCAATGACGAGCAAAGAAACGCAGCCACTACGACGACCGCTGCGGTTAATAAAAAAGCTCTCATACCATGGCAGAAAGAACGTATCATCATCAGTCCGCCAAGTTTCAGTGAAAGATGTTATTACATCTTTGCTGAAATGAAATGAAGATAGCAATAACTCTATTTCAGAAAATTTGTTATCTATTGACCACGCATTTATGTGGAAACATTTAGGTAATTGGCGATATTTCGAACCAAGAACATTTTTCAGTTCCTTGGGAAGCAAGTAAGAAAAATTCATTTTTCTTCTCCGCGTGTAATAGGCGCACTTCAAGACAGGTGGCTATCTTGTCAAGATCGTCTTTTATCAGATAGGCGCCACTTTCCTTTCTCACATAAATTCTTCCGTGTCTGTGCCGTACAAAATAGAATCCATGGTCATACGCGCACTACGTCGCATGCTGTAAAAGCTGCTGCTTCCGCTTTGTCTCTTTCAGATGAATACTGCTCGCAGCTCGTTCCTAGGTCACTCGTATCTTTATTAGCAAAGCGAACAAGGAGAATGGGAATATTCTGTGCAACTTCATATTGGGTCCGCTACCTCATTGATTTTTAATAGCAAGTTCTCACCGAGACAACCCTGAATACCGTGAATGTCTAGGTTCGAGGATCTGCTGTGCTGCTCTATGGCATTCAAGTCCTCTTTTAACTGATGTATATCTGCCTGCTGACCCCCTTCTACCTTCTCGATTCGCTTTTGCAAGCTCTCGATTGTTAGGTCTTGTTTGTCGACACGGACCAGTAGTTCATCATATTTAGATGACATCATTTCCACCGATGCCTCGAGATCAGCAACGGTATATTTCAGGCCCAAGCGTTTGTGTACCTGTTTAACAAGGCGTGCAAACATGACAGCATCAACAGCTTCCTCCTCGCTCTTTTTTTTAAGCATTTGCCGCGACTTGCCAGAACGACGGAGTGGGCATTTATAGCTTTTACGAGCTGCGTCTA
This sequence comes from Amblyomma maculatum, assembly GCF_055883805.1. Taxonomy (NCBI): domain Eukaryota; kingdom Metazoa; phylum Arthropoda; class Arachnida; order Ixodida; family Ixodidae; genus Amblyomma; species Amblyomma maculatum. The sequence continues at coordinate 167,735,815 of NC_139353.1, read as the reverse complement.
CCCTCGTGCGAACAACCGTTTCCTGCAGCCCTTAACAAGCGCCGACATGGTAGCTGTAGAAGCACTCAGTGCAGACAACTGATACATCATCGGATTCCCCAGGTTCGTTGCATTTCAAGCAACTGACAGCCATTTTACGTGCAGAAGGAGAAAAAAGAATCACTTGGCTTTATGTTGGCTTTCGGTAAAGTTTAGTTATCAGTCGAATTTGAGAAACTCTGGCCTTGACGTCCAAGAAGTTTAACGTTAATTTCGAGTATTGGCCTGAAAATGAGATGGACAGGTGAGCACTCTTGCAGGCTAGAATGAAATTTGGAAGTAGTGGGTGTTGTCAAATTCGGAATTATGTTGGAGAATGAGGATGAACAATACTTAAGTGTCCAGCTGTCAAGAGGTTTGTCATCCAGCGATTGGTTATGAGCCTGCATCACTGCCTAGGTTTCGTGAGCGTGTGGTATGTTTATCTACAGCGACGCAACAGTGGATTACACACCTGGATTCGGCCGTTTACTGGGCAAATATTGTGTGGTGTCGGAGACCAAACGGAAAGTGAAGTTGTGCAGTTATGTGTGTACGGAGTGATAGTTCGCTCTAGACGACGCTTAAAAACGGGTCCTACTCGTGGTTCATCCCACGCAGAAACGGGCACGTGCTTATGCAATTTTCGTTCAGTGTTTGTGTCGCTTTGCTTCTTTCTCTTTTGTTTGTTCTTTTTTCTAATGTCACTCTGTGCTCGCCATCCAAAAAGGGTACTCACCCTTTCCCTACCCTTATGAATAAATGCTAAAAAATATCTTGTAACATTCTGACGAAGACTGGTCCCCATTCGAAACAATAATATAATGAACGTATTCATGTTTTTAAGCGCACGTGTGTGCGTGCGTGCATGTGTGTGTGTGCGTGTGTGTGGCAATAATTTCGTCTCAATGTGTTGTTAAAAACTTCAGAGCACTGCAAAATATTCGCTGGACAAATGTGAACATCAGGGCTTTGCTTCTGCACGCAGTACATCGTGCGGCCGCGCTTAGCTTTTGTTAGCAATGCACCAGGCCTGGTACAGAACAGTGGAAATTTCCGTTCCTTGGCGCGCAGTGCTCGTGGGATTCCACGGACAGTCACTCCTGTTGCGGGGCGTTCCATAGCCAAGTGACATTTTCAGTCAAATTGAGTGTCACGGCACCGTGGTACTCTCAGAGCCATGTGAATTTTTCACGTAACCTATCACATGATACTCTCCTATCACCTGATATTTTCATGCAAATTAACTGTCGTTGTTGTTGTTACGAACTTTATTTTTCCACCGATGTAGGAGGCCCCCTACTCCCCGCCCCCGGCACGCAGGCCTATGGGACGGAGGCCGGGGCCTCCGCGACTAAAGACAGGCGAAGTGACAGTGTTTCTTCGCGGCTTCAGCCGCCAGGCGGACAGCTTGCTGCTGGTTGGCGGGGGACTCGCTCCGCAGTAGCAGTTCCCAGGCTTCTCTACTGTTTATGTTTTCCTTGGCGCCAGGGGAATCAAGGCATTGCCAGATTATGTGATCAAGAGTACCCCTTTCTCCGCAGGTTTCGCATCTATCGTCCGCCTTTTCCTCAACTTGCGTGTGGAAAAGCCAGACGGGACTTGGGAAATTCCCAGCTTGCAGGCGCCGCCAAGCGACGGCCTCCTTGTTAGTTAGCGTTCGGTCCGGTGGTGGCAGGGACCTTCTGCTAAGTCTGTAGTGTTCTAAAATTTCCTTATAAGTTTGCAGCCTCTCGTCCATCCCATCGCAATCAGGCGGCTCTACGGCTGCCCGGAAGTAGAGAGCTCGGGCTAGCTCGTGCGCCGCCTCGTTGCCGGGGACGGACTCGTGAGCGGGGGTCCAAATAATTCGAATCTTTCTTTCAAGTTTTCCTTTCTCTAAAATTTTGGCTGCCTCCGTCGAGACCCTCCCTTTTCCAAAGTTCCAGACAGCTGTTTTGCTGTCACTAATAACTATGCTGGCTTCCGTTCCAACGCAGGCGAGTGCTATTGCAACTTCTTCAGCCGTGTCTACATTTCGGCTTCTAACGGACGCGGCGGCGGCGGGCACGCCGCGGCCGTTGACGACCACAGCCACCGCCGCCCCCGACTTCCCGCTAGCCGCGTCCACGTAGGCGACCTCCCCCGGCTTCATTTTCCGCGCTTTCTTTGCGAGCGTCTCGGCCCTCTTTTGTCTCCTCTCCTTGTTGTACGTAGGGTGCATGTTTTTAGGTAGGGGGGGCACTATTATATATTCGCGACACTCTCGTGGAATGTCTACTTTGTGGCTTGTTCCTCTATCTGACTGCAGTCCCACCCAGCCGAGGATGGTTCTGCCCGTGGTGGTTCTGCTTAATCTTTCTAGTTGCGCCATGCGCACAGCCTCCGCTAGTTCCGTCCAATTGTTGTGCACCCCCATTTCGAGGAGGCGTTCAGTCGAGGTCGAGATGGGTAGTCCCAGAGCCCTCTTCGCGCATCGTCTGATGAGTGCGTCTATTCTCTGCCTTTCGTCTGATCTAATATTTAGGAATGGTGTGGCGTAACATATGCGGCTAGTGATGTAAGCCTGCATTAGTTTCAGGAGGCTTCGTTCCTTAAGGCCCCGACCCTTTAATGCGATTCTCCTGAACAGACCCGTGACTTGCGTGGCGTACGCGTTCAGTTTCTTTACCGTTGTATCGTTGTACCCATCTGCTTGTAGAAACAGCCCCAAGATCCTAATTTGTTCGACTTTTGGCACTGTTTGGCCGTCTACTGTTACGCTGATGTTTATCTGGCGTTTACACCTGAGCGCCTTCGGGTTGTAGATAAACAGTTCCGATTTTTGTGGAGAGCACGAGAGGCCCCTTTCGGCCGCGTAGGACACGACGGTGTCCGCCGCCGCTTGCAAGCGCTCCTCGATGCTCGCGTCACTCCCCTGGGTAGCCCACAGGTTGACGTCGTCCGCGTACATACTGAATTTCAAGTTTTCCACTTTCCTCAGTTCTGCCGGGAGGTTTCGCACGGCAACATTAAAGAGGAACGGGGACAGCACCGAACCCTGTGGCGTACCCCTGCTTCCTAGTTTGACGGTGGAGGATTCAATGTCCTGAAACTTTATCTTTATCGTTCTACCCGACAGGAAGTCTTTTACGTAGTCGTACGTTTTCTTTCCGACCCCCAATTCTTGGAAGCCAGAAAGAATTGCCGCGTGTTTTACGTTATCGAACGCCTTTGTTAGGTCTAGACCTAGTAGTACCCTCGCGTCCCTGGTTTCGCTTTCTATGATATCGTGTCTCAAGCGGAGCATTACGTCCTGTGTGCACAGGCCGGGCCGGAACCCAACCATTTCGTGTGGCCACAGGTCGTTAAGCTCCATGAAACGCGTTAGTCGCGTTTGGACTACCCGCTCCATCAATTTCCCTATACAGGATGTTAGAGAGATTGGTCGTAAGTTCTCTAGTTTAGGGGGTTTGCCTGGCTTCGGTATCAAAATTACGTTTGCCGTCTTCCACTGTTGTGGGAGGCGGCCTCTGTCCCATACGATTCTCATGTACTTGGTGAGCGCGCGGATGGAATTATCGTTCAAATTTCGGAGAACCTTGTTTGTGATTCCGTCTGGGCCGGGAGCCGATTTTGTCTTTAGGCCTAATATTTCGGCGCGAACCTCCGCCTCCGTGATCGGCGCGTCTAGGGCCTCGTTTAAGGGTCCTTCGTAATCCGGCAGGGGTAAGGTTTGCGTGTCGCCTACGTACATGTTAATTAGTTTCGCCATGAGTTCCCCGTCCGTGCCCTCGAACGCGTGTCTGGCTTTCGTCAGTCTTATGCCCGATTGAGTTTTCGAATTGTCAGGATCAAGTAGGTGTCTGAGTAGGCTCCACGTATTAGCAAGGCTCATGTTCCCTTCCATCTCGTCACACCTACTACACCAGTTTTGTTCGCAAAGTTTTACTTCGTAATCTTCAATCTCTTTGTTATATCTTGCTATCCTTCGCCTAAGGTTCCTGTTCCATCTTTGCGACCGGAGACGCCTCTCCATGCCGCATTTTGCTTCCCACATATGAAGGAGTTTGCTGTCAACCGTCACCGGCGCATCGTCCTCCCGTGGGGTCGTGGTTGCTTTCTCTACTTGTTTCTTAAGCGTCTCTGCCCATTGCTCTATGTTTTGGATTTCATCTCCCGATTCGCAGTTTTCTCTGATTTGCCTAAACCTGTCCCAATCGGTGATTTTGGGTTTTTTGAGGCGACGCGTTTTGACGCCCTTGCTGAGGGTGAGAGCCAGAACAAAGTGGTCGCTGCCAAAATTTTGAGCTGTGTTTTTCCAGACTGCGTCTCCCGTGTTTTTTCCTAAGGTAAGGTCCGGGGTGGTGTCTGCACAGACGCTGTTTCCCATCCTGGACGGACAGCTAGGGTCCGTCAGCAGGGTGAGGCCGAGCTCATGTATGCCCTCCCACAGTTGCCTACCCTTGGGGTCGTGTCTATTGTAGCCCCATTCTTGGTGGGCGGCATTGAAGTCGCGGAAGAGGGCGCGGAAACGTACCTTTCTCTGCTGGGGGGTGCTGTACACATTTAAGATGAAGAGACTAGCCTCTTCCTTGCGACCAGTGATAATTTCTATTAATACAGCTTCGATGTCTCGTGAGTTGACCTCATGCTCGACTACCGCTATGTGTCTTTTAACTAGCGTGGAGACGCGGGATTTTTCTCCCCGGTCACCGTGGAACGCCTGATATCCCGATAATTTTGGTAGACCTTTTCCTGTTTCCTGAAGGGCTATAGCTAAAGGTTTTTCTGCGCTCTGCTCTAAGTGCTGTTGCAAGAGCGCTCGCTTTCGTTGGAAGCCGCGGCAGTTCCACTGCCACACCAGAGAGTCCATTTTTACTGCGCCTGTCCATTTTGTTGAATTGGGGTCACAGTCTTTTCTAATGTAGTTAGCCTCTCGGTGAAGGCGTTCTGCATCGCGGTGAATTGCGTCTGCATTTGATTTACCGCACCCATTAATTGGGTGAGGAGGGTCTCGATTCTTTCAAATCTTGCTTCGTACTTAGCGTCCAGTCTCCTTTCTAATGCCACCAGCGGATCCGTCTCGTTCCCTTTACGTTTTTGCGGGGGTGGCCTGATTGTTTCAGTAATCATTTTCTCCTCTTCATTATCCGTCTGCTCAGGGCGCGCGACTACGACCTTTGTAGGCGGGGCAGAGGGCATCTGTTTCTGTACCTGTTTTTGGGGTACCAGTTGGTTCCTGGGTGGAGGAGGGGGGGTACTCTTTTCCATTCTTAAATTTTGAATCTCTGTAGTGAGCGTGCTGAGCATGCTCTTGAGCTCTCGATTCTCTTTTTCTAGTTTTTTAGTTCTCTCGTCTGCCTCCCTATTTACCTGGGAACTGCTAACCGTGAAGCTTACCGTTTTTCGATCTTCGCTCGGACTGCGTCTGCGTGCAGGTGGTCCCCACGACATCTTGGGGTCCCGTGTAAAGCACCCGGAGCTGCTGGCAGTGGATGAGTCGGCCAAGGTCCTCGAACTGGAGCGGCTTCGTCCAGAGCTGGAACGGTACCTGGTACCGGAGCTCGAGCGGCGTCGCGTAGAGTTGGCGGTGGCTCCTTCCTCCAGCCTTGGGAAGTCCCCCTCTTTGGCTGTGAAGTGGTGGCAGTCCTTGCTGTTTGATCTCGATCTCCTTCTTAGTAGCCGGGGGTCCTCTTCACCATTTCTGGTTCTTGAGCGTCCCGCTCGCTCGCAGTTTTGCGTTGCATCAGCCAGTTGTTCCTGCTGACCCAGTTTTTTCTCCCAACGTCTTTTTTTGGTGATGTATGGGGTTCTATATATCTCCCGTCATCGCTTATCGCCGAGGAGGTGATTCTTTCCGCATAGCTGGCACCTGGGTTCGCACAGATGACCTTCTTTCGGGTTTTCCATGCCGCATCCGCGGCACTTTTTATTCGTCGGATCCGGACAGACGTCGTCTCGGTGTCCCATGCGCCCGCACGCGTGGCAAACTTCATATTTTTTCTTGTACAAGACGCATCTTTGCGCGAAAGGAGATAGGTACACCCAGCGCGGTACCTTCTGATCTTCGAAGAGGATTAGTATTGTTTTGGAGGTTGCTCCCAGTCTGCGAACACCGAGCACTGAAGGGTTCTCCTTTCTCCTGCGTATTCGCTCCAATAGCTCTTCGTTGGAATAGCGTAGGGGGACGTCGTGCACGACTCCCTTGCCGCAATCTTCAGGCATAGCGGGATAGGCCTTTACTTCTATATTTTCGCTGCCGCAAAGAACTGCGCACAAAGCCGCGTACCTTCTTCCACGCTCTTCGCTAGTAGTGGCGATTAGTATGGACTGTTGCTTTATATTTGCCGAGAAGATGTCGTTCTCGGCGTCCCTGAGCTCGATGCCGGCGGCGCGGGCGATCGATTCAGCCAGTTCAATCATTCCACCTTCTATTAGACGGCTGACTCCGCCCCGGGGGCGTATTATTATTTTTTCGGCGTCCTTCGGTATCTGCACGGACTGCTTCTCTACCGATTTTGCCGCTAGCTTTCTTCCGATGGCGGCCTCGTGACCTGTAGTCCGCCGCTCTTCATCTTTGGTCGCGGTTCGCGTTTCCTCTTCGAGGGGCACTACGCGGCTTTTCTTTTTCGTAATAAACCAAGTACCCTTAGTTAGCTCCGCGGGGTCGATAGTCTCTCCCTCCACCAGCTCCATTGCGTTGCTCATGCTCTTCTGTGGCTCCCGCCGCCGAGAGCGTCTTTCTTCTGCTAGGCCTATGGGTAGGCCTAGCGGTCCCGCGTGGGCCGCCGAAAAATAGGCAAATTAGTGTGCCTACCTCCGAACTTGCGGTCTCCTCGGACTCCACTTCACGTGTGTAGTCGAATCCAGCGGTATAATGCACGCCGTAGGTCGAAACTTGGACTTGAACGGCTGCGTTCGACGGAGCTCATCGAACGCGCGGCCGCTCACTCCGGCTGCCTGACCTGGAATCCCAAATTAACTGTCACATGCTTTGTGACGTAATACTTTCGTTGTACGGTTCGTTATGCGAAAAACTCGTGCAACTTGACCAATTTGAATGCCACGTGACATAGTAATAATAATAAAAATTGGTTCACCGGAAAGTAAAGGCGCTGTATCTGTCACACGTCCTGTGGGCACCTGAAACGCGCAAGGTTGGAGTGAAAGGGGAAAGAGAGAAGGAGAAGCCGCAGTAGAGGGCTACGGAGTAATTTTGTAATGCGAATGTCGCATGATTGCAATATAAATTGAATTAGTCGAATAAATAATTCATAACAGTTAACTGATAGAATTATTTCAGTTACATATTGTCTACTTCACACACTACGACCAATTAGGCTCACTAATTTGGGCAAATATTTGCATATTATTGCGCAAGTATTTTACGGCTATGTAGGCTGGTTTCGCATGGCCGTGACCTTGTAGGAGCTCTAAAATAGGAACTAGTAAGTAGATCGCCGAAAGAACACTACCGACGGATAGAGCGCCAAGGAAAGGTAATAATAATAATCATTGGTCCACAGGAAGAGGAAGGCACAGTATCTGTCAAGCTTGTTTCTGTGGAACCTGTACCGCGCCGTAAGGGAAGGGAGGGAGATAGGAGGAAAGTGGAAAGAGAGGAAGAGAAACCGTAGTGAAGGGTCAAGAGGGTGTTGGCTGAGCGTGATTCCGTTCTCTCAACGGTAGGGTCCAAGGCTAGGTCCTCTGAGCAGCGTCACCTGGCGACAGATAGTGGAAATATTCTAAAAATGAATAAGAGCACATTAAAAGCCTGCCGTACTCGTTGCCTCAGTGGCACCGCGTACGGACGCCCCTTCGTTTTGCCGCCTTTGAAACGCAGCCGCCGGCGGTTTGGATAGACCCGGGTACTTTGGCACAATAGTCGGGCGTCTTACCACTGCACACCGTGGTGGGGCTGAAGGAAAAGTATACAAGTGACAAAATAGATTGTGTTTTAATTAGGTGAATAATTATAGCGCATTAAGTGTGCAATTGTGAGCAAAGATGGCCGCCAGCCAATTTCCGGTAACGTGTCTCAGTGGATTCAACGTGTCTGTTGTTGTTGTTGTTGTGGCTGTAGGAAGAAGGAAAAGAAAATGCACGGGCCTGCTACTGGCTCTGCAGCTGAGCCACCTCCGCTGCCTCGTGCAGACGGGAGAGAAAATAGAAAAGAAAGAAAAAAGAAGAGGGAGAGAAAGACGCGCGCCGCAACACCAGCCGTCGTCCACCACCACCGAAGTGGTTGCGGGTGCAATGACGGCCTACGACGTGTCTGAGTAGAACTCCCCTTGTCGTTCCCTTGAACGCATCAAAGTTTACCGGCATTCTATAATTGATTTACAGGAAACGAAAGGTGCGGTATCTGTCACTCGCGGAATCCGGCTTTCACATCTCGCTGACAGCAACGCTCAGGCTTACGCCTTTCTCCAGTGCAGATTCTGGAGTGATCCCGGAAATTTTAAAACATTTCTTAATTACAGTGATTAATCCTACAACTATCAATTATTTATCGTTATTGCAGTCATTAGGTTTTCACAATTATAGATCGCTAATGTTTGTCATTATTAATGCCAACTAATCGTGACAAGACTAACTACCAAGATTTTAATTACCATTACATTTGTATATTTCGGCACACTACTTTTCGAATCATTGCTGGTTACGTCACCGACTGATTATATCACGTACGGTGGCACATTTTGCTGACAGTTTGTTGCCAATATAGCCTAGTAAGGCTTTCACGTTAATGACAAATTTTTACTGCCAACAAATCGTTCCCACATCACTGTTTATTCTCGGTGTAATCTCGAGTGTACTTTGCATTTAAGTGGCTGACAATTTGTTTAAGTCGAAACATATGAAATGCTCATGAGACTAGAGCATTCTTACACACAGACATAGAGTAAATGTTACGCGCCTGATAAGCATGAGCAATTCTAAATCCCGTTGGCATTCAGTCCTTTAGATGTGAAATGAAAAGTTGCTTACACAGGACTGAATTATTAGAGCTTAGAAACGTTACGGTAATAGATCATTATCGAAGACTTCGCGAAGCTGCGCATAGCTGAAATTTCAAGGTTTTGGAAATATGTGGCGCGTATTTCTAAGCGATAGGCTGTAATAATTGTGGTGTCGTCATGTGTTGGCTAAGCCTTGTGGATAGTAACAAATGCTGGTTTGTTTGAAAACATGTTACTTCTCTGACGAATTGTCAAAGTACGTAATTTACTTCGACTTCAGCCCCAGATGCGAGCAAATGCCCATTTTCAGCGCGCCCAAATTATTGCGGGAGGCGGCCTTGTCACCTACACTATTTTCATCTATTTACAGTTCCCTGTATTTCGTGCGACGTGCCACGTAGACCTGCAGGTAAGTATGCTTTCAGTATCTAAAACTGCCGCTGAGAGGATCGAGAGAGCAATGGTGCAAAAAAAATAATACAGATAATTGAATCACCATGCTTGATAAATTATTGTTTCTTTTTCATAAAATAATACTAGGCCGCAGTATGTACACGAGCAAAAGTAAATATTGCGCCCCGCTTTGCCAAAGTTAGAGTAAGTACACATATATCCAAGTTAGCCCGGATTGTGATCGGACAAGCAGCGAACCGGAATCGTCTTCTCGCTGGGCGACATCCGCGGGATGGTCAGATGCCGCTTGCCGACGATCTCAGGCTCGCGCGCAGCGGTCAGAGAAAATGGCCCGGCCTTGCTTTCATATATGGCCGCGCTCGCACTGACTCGGCCAATGGTAGCGAAACTTGAATAGCTCCCAAGGGTGACAAGTGACTGAGGCACGAATTTCTTGGCGCCACCACGCCGCCCGAGAACTGTTCTAAGTACTAGTGCAAATATAGAAACAAAATATATGTCGTCGTGGTGATGTATGCTTATCGCGGATTTCGATTCTTTTTTTCTTGCAGACTACAAAAGATAAGGCCAACGAAGACGGAACGGAGCTCAGCCAAGTTGGCAAAACATTGACCCCATAACTGCTGAGGCAATTTATCTCAGCAGGAAATTTGACTGCCAAGTTAAGACAATTGTTCATCTTGAACAGGGTCAATTATTGCAGACTTGTCCAAGCATCGTTCCAACTCCGCCGTCGTTGGCCTCGTAGAAGTAGAGCGATTTGGAAAAGTTGGTAACGATCCATTGCATCTAACATCACTAGAAAAACAGGGGCTAAAGAAAGGTCGACAAAAGACGAGAGCTGACTCTCGACTAACTTTGCTCGCCATAGTACACAACACGCATACGCGTGAGTGAAATAATTAAATCATTGAAAAGGAAAGAAAGGATATAAAAACACGCAAAAATATATAAACAACAGACATGAAACACCGTTTAGTAGTCTTGCATCTCGATATGCAACTTCATTGTAAGACATAATTACAGGCTATTCAGTGAAACACACAACAAAAAGGACACCACGGGCGCTTGGTGGTGTCCCATGGTGTCCCCTCTGTTGTGTTGCGCAGGATACCCAGTAATTATGTTTGACAACCAAGTAGCTCAGCAGTTTACTCTCTTCATTGCTGGCTCGAAAAATTTCATGTCTGCTGATACAAGTGTTCCCATGTTTTGTTATGTGAAAAGATTCAACTATATCTCGCGTGCTCTTATCGAAGTCTCTAGTAGTTATGACTAAGGGTGAGCATCCCTGTGCGTGTGAGGCAGTGGGCCGCGACGCCTGAATTCTTGTCTTTCTTACTGACGTTGTAGCTGTGACCTTGAATGCGCGTGTTCAGACATCGTCCTTTCTGTCCTATGTAGTTGGCGCCGCAGGAGAGGTCGAACTGATACACGACGCCTTCGGTGCATTCAACTTTTCATGGCGTGTAGTGTAGCCGTTACGACCACAACGGTTCGAAGGTTCGAGCTTGCGATGCACGGATGGGCATATGCGTGTTAATGTCATCAAAGCATATAGCAACACATCTACCTGATATCGCTGATATTCAGACTACAGACAAAGAAGAAAGCGGCAGCGCCGACATGCGACTACGTTGAAGTCGTCGGCAGCCAGGAGTTACCAGATGAGATAAGAAATATTCTACAACCAGGACCAAAATATGCCCACGAGCCGTACCTTCGCGTAGCGGAGTAGGTCGCCGTTTTCAAAAGTACCAGGCTGCATGTTTTGCTTCTCGCTTGTGTTCTAAAGCACACTTGGATTCCCGGAGGATCACAACTTGTTGAGAAGTGAGGACAAGAGCTCGCCTTTACTTCGCACAGATTTACAGCGTCAGGAGTGGTACGAATTCTCTGCTACCCGACTGCGAAGCAGAACACGCAGCCTGGTTACTTTTGGCAAAGGCGATACCTGTAGAAAGAAGACAGGAAGCGGGGCATCAATGTTTGTGGCCGTTCTTCAGTATAGCAAGGGATCAACAGCGGAACACAGTCCAGTGAATGTCGTTTCACAGTGGGTGTCTTCACTCAACCAAAGAGTTGTTTTATCCGACAACGAGGGCTACCTCACAGTTTTCCCTAGCAACATTTTCAGAACCGAGGTAAAAAAGCAGTAGAGAAGGATTTCAAGGGGGTATCTGTCAGAGCAACTGCTGTAAAACAGCGAGCATTTAAGCTTTTCTAACGCTAAACCTAGAGAGGCTCCGCGCACGAGTGAACCGAGGCCAGTGATTTTCATCTTGATATTGTGTTCGCAGCTAAGACGCATGAAGAAGTAGTTCCTTTTCTAGCCATTGTATCCGAAAAACATACATGACAACTGAATATCTCCAAGTACCTGCAGCAACACCTATAGGTTTAAATATTGCCGCGAAGCCTTCAAAACAGTATTTGTTGTTTTTTAACAGCCGCCGGCATACAGGCTTATCACTCTGATTCTAGGCCGCGTATCAGTTCCGTAATCTTTGTTTGTTAATGCTCGATGTCGCGAGTCACACCTTTATCAGTTTTGTTGTAGCGCAAGATGCACCGACATCTGTCTCGAAGGTTCCGGCCACTCGGGTGTCTTTCCACAATGTTCCAGCCCGTGCTGGTAGCTGTTTGCGACGTTATCTAGAATGTTCTGTGCAGCCTTTAAATTGAGCGTTGACGAGTGTGACGGGCATTCTTTGTTCGACGATCGACCAGCACGTTTGTTGCTATCGCCGCCGCCGAGTTAATTAGTTCTTTTACGGGCGCAAGTCAGCCAAATAAAGAGTTAATTTCAGTACCATCAAGCCTGTGTCTTCTTTTGGTGTCAATGGCCTTGTCACCACTACGTGACAATATACACGATCCTTTGGTCACAGCCTACTCGAAAGCCCTGGTCGAATATCTTAAGGACACGAACCCGACGAATTCCAAAGCCTTCACCATATATATTCAAGATCTGTACTATTATCTGTCTCAATAGGGTGTTTTGCAATGTGCACGCCATTGCATCACAGGGGACAACGATGAGTGTGGCATTTCTGTGGAAAGTGTTCTATACTTCCTGTATTTTCATCTACGCTCTACGCTCGTGACTCGGAAGGTCAACAGTTAGTCCAAAAAGCCGGAGTTTGTATTCGTTTCAATGTAGCCCCGATTCTAAATGAAGTTTTTATGAGCTATATGTACAGATCTCTGGAGCTTGCTTTGGTTAGGCTTTATGAAGAGATATAAATCTGTTCATGATTACCTGATTTCACTGCAGTGGTGGCGAAGAGATAGAACATCCGCCTCGCATGCAAGGGGACTGTGTCTCGAATCCCGGTGAAGCGCAGTTCTCCACCGCGTTAAAAAAAAGAATACCTCAAGTCGATGGAACTGCATAAGCAGAAATGGGGCGCGACCTGATGTCGGTGAACACCTCCGGGAACGGCCTCCCTCAACAGAACATGAGTTCGCCACCCTGGTGCAGTTATTGGTCATCATCATCATCAGCCTGATTATACCCACTGCAGGGCGAAGGCCTCTCCCATATTTCTCCAATTAACCCGGTTCTGTGATAGCTGCATCCACTTGACCCCTGCGCACTCCTTAACCTCCTCCGCTCCCCTAACTTTCTGCCGCCCCCTGCTACGCTTTCCTTCCCTTGGAATCCAGTTTGTTACCCTAAGCGACCATTGGTTATCCTCTCTTTGCACTACATGTCCTGCCCATGCCCATTTCTTCTTCTTGATTTCCACTAGAATGTCATTAACGAGTTATTTCTCTGACCCACTCTGCACTCCTCCTATCGGTTAATGTTGCCCCTACCGTTTTTCGCTCCATAGCCCTCTGCGTTGTCCTCAACTTAAGCAGAAGCCTCTTGGTTAGCCTCCACGTTGCAGCCCACAACCTCCCAAGAATAGTCTTACAAAAACCCGGCCCTCAGTCGCCAGGGGCTGCGAAGCAACAGATCACGGCGGCGGTCAGATCTGTGACGCAGCGGGGGGTGCTAAGACTTCTGGCTCCGGATAGGCCACCATTGGAAACAGACCTTGGCAATGTTTAATGCTAGAACCCTAGCTAGTGAGTCTAGTTTAACAATGCTGTTAGAGGAACTCGAGTGTATGAAATGGGATATTATACGGCTTAGCGAGGCTAGGAGGCCGAACGAGGCATATAGTGCACTGAACGACAAGCATATACTGTGTTATCAAGGTTTACCGGAGAGATGGGAACCAGGACTAGGTTTGCATGTCAATGATGATATATCTGGTAAGATAGATTAATTCTATAGCATTAATGAGAGGGTGTCAGGCATCGTAATAAGCTTATTAAGCGGTATAAATTGAACTTTGTATAAGCATACGCGTCTACATAATGGCCAGGCAGTCGAAAGCTTCTACAAAGATCTAGAATCGGCAATAGGGAAACTAAAAACACGGCACACACTTTCTGATCGTCGACTTCAGTGCTAAGGTAAGCAGAAAGCAAGGTGGAAAGAAGGCAGTGGCTAACTAAGGCATTGAATTAATAAATAGCCGAGAAGGCGTATTAGTTGAGTTTACTGAATGAAATAACTTGCGAATCATGAATATATTCGTCACCAAAACGGAAGGACCGGAAGTGGACATGAAATCTCCGTAATGGGGAGACTAAGATTCAAATATACCTTATATATACTCTATTCTAACCCGCAAATTGTGCAGAATGTAGAGGTAAGTGGAGAGGTGCGACGCAGTGACCAAAGGGTGGTAAACTCTCAAATTAATCTGGATTTGTATAGGGAACGGAACAGATTAGTGAGAAAGAAGTCCATCAACGAATTAGCGATGAGGGGGAGGGCAGTAAACTTCAGTCGCACGCTACAGAATAGGTATGCAGCTTTAACCAAGGTTGCAGAAGTTAGCCAAGAAGCAATCAACACTAATTTCAGAGATATAATTACTGAGCGCGCTGTAGAACTAGGCGGGAGGATCGTCAGAGAGGATAACGATAATCTATCTAAGGAGACGGCAGATTTGATTAAGAAACGCCAAAGTATGAAAGCCTCCAACCCAATAGATTTGATAGAACTGCCAGATATACAAGCTAATCAATACGCACAAGGTGACCGACATGGGGAAAACTGAGCTTGCCGTAAAGAACGGTTGTAGACTTTAAGTAGTAAAGAGGAAATTAAGCACAGGCAAAAATTAGATGTATGCTCTGAGGGACAAGGCGGGCAGTGTCATTACCAACATGGACAAGATAATAAATTTGTATCAGCAGCGCACATAATCAGGAAAAGAAGAGAAGACGATAGAACAGAGCGCTGAACTTTCAACTTTATTTCAGGAACATGAAACCTGCACTTATACACAAACGTGCTGTGCGTTGTCAGTGACGTTAAAGAACCCCAAGTGGTCGAAATTTCCGGAGTCCTCCACTACGGCGTCTTTCAAAGCCCGTTAAACCCCATAAACCAAACCAAACCAAACCAATTATATACAAACGCCGTTTAAAAGAAACCGCCAGGGGAATAATCAAAGTGACAGTGAGGACGCGCAATCAAACTGGTAATCACACCTTCTTTCTTCACGGAAAACAAAGATTGATCTAGGGCACCGCTGAGAAATTCGCCTTCTCACAGTCGGGTTTGTGACAGCAAAAAGAAATGCATTCCTCGATTTGAAAAAAACAACAATCCTAGAAAAACAGAAGCCTCAACTGACGCGCGAAATTGTTGAAGCTGCCTTCATTTCAGGCCTTAGGGAAGAGGGCGTTAGCACCCCTTCCATCTCACTATCTGAAAAAGAATTCACTTTTCTCTCTAGTTTTATCTGACTTCTTCTGTCTTTAGTGGCCCCATTCATTTATTGCTCTTTTTTGTTCTAGCTATGTTTATTGTTGGCGCTCATCCGTAGTTCCGCTCATCTGTTTTTTTTCCTCGCCCTGCCATGTTCTAACATAATTGCGCCCTAAACCCTGTTTTTTCCACTTTTGTTTTCATTTGTCATTCTTGCGCCTCTCAGCCTTGTTTTTTCCATCTTTTTGACATTTGTGCGTCATGAAATTCATTGTCTAGTGTTTGTTTTTATTGCAAAAGTTTCGAGCATTCAGCGTAGCGTGGTCTGGTAGTTACGCTTTACACCACGTGACTACTGACGTCATACCAGCGCGAGAGCTGGGCAACCAAGTCGGCTCTTCAGCGTAACGTCGCTCGTAGCCTCGCCGGGCGTTTCGCGCTTCTACCATTAGGTGCGCTGTGGTCTAACAGGTGGTTTTGTCTTCCATTGGAGACACTTCGTTACTCTTCTCAATTCGGTACGTAGAGGAGGGAAGGCTGCGCTGTTCTCCACGGCTCGCGGATCTCCCGCGTTTGTGCTCCATCGTTTCAGTGCGCGTTGAGACTTGTACTCGACTCGTAGTAGTGTCATGGTGGTGCTTCCGTGCGCCATTGCGCCTTCGTGCGTCCTCTTGTCCTTCCTTGTGCCGTGCGCGTTCTGGCCTTGTGTTCATCTCGTGGCTGTGTCGTGCTTGTGCCATAGTGCCTTCATGCGTTGTGCCCAAACTGTGACTGTGTACTCACTTCTGTGTTCCGTCCTCAGTGACTGTGTCGTGTTTGTGCTCACTCGGGCCACTGTTTGCTTTTACAAATCTACTAGGCTTAGCTATAGCTAAGCCACTGCGAATTTTTTGTTTTAGCGATGTTGCATCATTGTTGTCCAGGAAGGAAAAAGGTTTGATTACCAGTTTGATTGCGCGTCCTGACTTTCACTTTGATTATTCCCCTGGCGGTTTCTTTTAAACGGCGTGTGTATAAAGTGCAGGTTTCAGTGTTCTTGAAATAAAGTTGAAAGTCATCGCTCTGTCCTATCGCCTTCTCTTTTTTCCCTGATTGTAAGCGCTACTTATACAAATGGATCATAACCAACTACCCCGACAGTTCGCGTTATTCAAAGTAATCAAGATGGCCGAGGAGCTCTAAATGGACATTACAGTACCCAAAGTAAAAAAATGGCTGTTGTGAAGAGCAATCAGACGTTTGATGAGTAAACAATGACGAGGTTAAGAATGCCTAGAGGGTATGAAAAGGGGGAAAGCAGCTGGGGAGGGTCAGGTAACTACAAATTTGTCGAAGAACGGAAGGGATATTGTGCTAGAGAAACTGGCCACCCTGTATGCGCAATGCCTGATGACATCGAAGGTACCCAAATCGTGGAAGAATGCAAACGGTATCTTAATTTATACGAAAGGGGGCGCTAAGGACATGAAAAATTACAGACCAATCAGCTTACTACCCATTACGTACAAGGCATATATTAAGGTAATATGTAATAAGACCAGGACAGTCTGAAACTTTAATCAACTATAGGATCAAGCAGGATTTCGAAAGGGTGCTCATCCATCGATCATATCCACACTTTCAACCAGGTAATAAAAAAGTGCTGTGAATAAAGCCAGGCCTTGTACATAGCATTCATTGACTACGAGAAAGCATTTGACTCGTCGGAACGTCAGCAGTCAGGCATTGCGAGATCAGAGTGTAGGTGAGCCAAATGTGAAAGTTGAGGAAGATACCTATAGTGGCTGCACAGCAATCATAGTTCTGCATAAAGAGAGTGATAAAATGCCAACTAAAAGGTGTTCGGCAAGGAGCGCGATCTCCGCAGTGCTATTTACAACTTGCTGAAAGGGTGTATTCGAAGGCATGGAATGGGAGCAGTTAGGCTTCAAGGTCGATGGAGAATACCTCAGTAATCTGCGACTTGCTGATGACATTGCCTTGTAAATAGATAGATGGGTTTATTGAAAGGAAAAGCAGAGAGGTTGGCTGGAATAATTCAAATCTGGCCTGCTACTCTGCACTGGGGAAGGGGAGAATAAAGACGGTCATGATGGGTGACTATGTGGGAGAAGGCATATGAAATACATATGCAGGCACTGTAGCTTGCCTCACAAGAGCGAATCGAGCCCGCTGGTGCACAAAGAACGGCAAAGAGCACGCACTGCCTGGGCACCCTTCCCCTTGTCCTGCCAAGCGCCCAGCAGCAGTTCCTCCGACAAAGGCATCTTGTCCAAACGCTTCAAGGAAGCGGCTAGCACACTTCTTTCGCCCGCATAGACTGGGCACACCAATAATATATGGTTCACAGTCTCTGGGATGCCACAAGTTGAACATTCCGGCGAGTCCACCTGTCCAATTAAATGCAAGTACTTGCGCGTGAAAGCCACATTTAAACGGAGTCTATGCAACAAGCATGCCTGATGACGCGGAATATCACGCGGAACGTAAAATTTCAATGTTCGATCGAGCCTTTTTAGACGAATGTGTCGGGCTTCTGGCTGGGCCCAGTAAGCTGCTGTAGCATTCTTCACACAACTCATAAGAAGGCATGTCGTTTCCGCTCTTGAAAGAGGCACAGCTGTTTGGAGGCCATTGCTGAGTGCGCTTTTCGCTTCAACATCGGCCTGTTCATTCCCATGGAGCCCGCAGTGGGCAGGGATCCATTGAAACATTATCCTGTGACCTTGGAGCTGGGCAGATGTGAGCAGTTCCATAATGTTTAGCGCCAGGGACTGGTAGGCAGGGTGGCGTAAGAAGTTATCCAGAATTTTCAATACAGTCTTTGAGTCCGTGAATATAGACATTTTCGAGGTGGTTCCCCACATATGTAGCGAATAGATTCCCGAATGGCTACAAGCTTAGCAGCGGTTGGTGTTGAAGTATATCCCAAAAGGAAATGTAGTGTCGTTTTCTGAGCTGGTATGACCACAGCTGCAGCGGATGCCTGTGTTGACACAGATCCATCGGTGTATACGTGAATATAGTTAGGTTATATTCTGACCAGATGTGCGCCAAAGTTGTTTGAGCTCACTAAGTGGCACCATTGATTTTTATAGTATTCCGGGAACACGAAGGTGCATCAAAGGTTTATCCATCGTCCATGGTGGTTGGGCGGGACGATATGGGAGGGCATATCAGGTCGGTACTTGCGACTGATGGAAGCGGAGTGCACTTGTAAAACCGCAGTCCGGCCGCACATCCAGAATCTTGCTGAGCGGGTGAAAACGGTGTCTAGTAAGTGCTCGTAAATATACACGAAGTGGTTCGTTTGACAAGTATATAGATATCGGGCGAGCATGTGCCTCTTCAATTGTGCCTTTGTTAGAGGTGCATCTGGGCAGTCCAAGGCATATTTTCAGTGCCTGCGCTTGCAAGCTCTCTAAAGCCCGCAAGCAGACAATGCTCATACTAGAGTGTACTGGGAGACTGTACCGGATGTAGCCAACAAACAGTCTTGTAAAGCCGTATTAAGGAGCGCTCAGTTAGTCCCCATTTCATGCAAGATATGAAACAAAGTACATGGCAAACATTAATTAGCCTTTTCTTCACCATACTAATCTGTTTCGACCAAGATAGTCGGTGGTCACTAATTACCCCCTAGAATCTGTGCCTGGATACGTACGGTATTACGACTCAATGCAGGGTTATCGGGTAGCGGCTGACACATTTTCCCGCAAATGCGATCGCTGCACACTTTTCTGCCGCTAAAAGTAAACCTTGACGCCGTAGGTATATCGATGTCGATGACACAGCTCGTTGAAATCTCATACGTAGTTGTGGGCGCGTCGAACCAGAAGCCTAGATACAGATGTCGTCAGCATATGCACTGATGTGAATGTTAGTTGGTAGTTCACTCACCAGGCCAATTAGCGCAACGTTAAATAAAATTGGGCTGAGGACTCCTCCCTGTGGAACTCCATGACCGACCTGATAGCGGGTAGTATCTTCTTCAGGCGTAGTCATGTAAACAGACCGGCCACTGAGATAGCTCACAATCCACAAGTACTGCCGGCCACCAACTCCCACTTCGTCAAGTCCATCAAGAATAGCATCATGTAGGACGTTGTCATAAGCCCCCTTTATATCTAAAAAGACAGCAGCTACTAGTCGACGGTGACGCTTTTCGTGTTCTACTGTCGCCACAAGGTTGATGACGCTGTCGACGGAAGAGCGCTCCCGGCGAAATCCAGCCATCATATTCGGATAAAGACCATTACTCTAAAAACCACTCAAGTCTTGCCAGCACCATTCTCTCCATAACTTTTCCAACACAGCTTGCCGGGGCAATTGGCCGGTATGAGCTAAGTTCGAGAGGGGGCTTTCCAGGCTTCAAAAGAGCAACCAGGCGGCTAATGTTCCAGTGTTCAGGAACAGTACTAGAAG
The DNA here is from genome assembly GCF_055883805.1 of Amblyomma maculatum. NCBI lineage: Eukaryota > Metazoa > Arthropoda > Arachnida > Ixodida > Ixodidae > Amblyomma > Amblyomma maculatum. Next base: position 167,716,255 of record NC_139353.1, on the reverse strand, counting down.
CCCATATATCATTGAAATATTTAAGTAGTGCGGTTCTACCATCCTTGCCTAGGTTTGATAATGTTGAATGAGTAATCCCGTCAAGACCAGGTGTAGATGAATGCCGACAAGAAGCAAGAGCGGCGTCTAATTCAGCTATTGAAAAGGGCAAGTCGTATTGATCATTCCGCGAAGGTAGCGCAAAAACCTCTGAAATTGGTAACTGTGGCTGGCTTGTGCCCACAACTATGTTACAAAAATCTTCAGCTACGTCAATTTCATTGCGGCGTTGATAAAGGGCCAGGGCACGAAAACAGTGCCTTTCTTGCGGAGGTGTGCGCAAGCTTCTCGCAACATGCCAGATACGCGACAGGAGCTTACAGGGATCCAGTGATGAGCAGAACTGCCTCCAACGTTGTCGTCCTAACCTCTCCAGGTGGCGCAAAACTTGTTTTACTTTCCGAGAAAGTGCGAGATCTTGCGCGGATTTCGTTCTCCTGTACTTCCTTTCAGCCCGCCGACGGACCACGCGAAGACGCTCGGATTCCACGTCGATGCTGGACACCGATGCCGGCACACAAACATATCGAGTGTTCTCACTAAGACAGGAAGTAATGAGGCCCTCTATTTGAGATGGTGACTTGAGGTCGACGCTGGAAGTCTCCACCAATGCCCTGTGTATTGCACACGAGGTGAAGTGGCAGGTGCGAACCACTTGATGCATACGTACGTTGGTATGTGATCACTCCCATGCGTTTCCACATCACTACACCAGGAAACAGAGGGATGGAGGCTTCTGGAAATAAACGCCACATCCAAGCAGCTGCTGTAGGTTTTTCCGCGTAGAAACGTCGGTGAGCCGTCGTTTATATTGACGAGATTTGTGTATGCATACAGTCTGCCAGGTCCCTTCCTCGATTGCTCATTGTGGCACTACCCCACTCAGGATGGTGAGCATTAAAGTCACCCACAATAATATGAGGAGCTGCACAACACTGGACAGTTGAAAATAGATATGACTTGTCCAAGCCATCCCTCGGCGGAATATAAGCGCCAATTACAGAACATACTCGTCCTTTCAGGGTTAATGTCAAACAGATGTAGTGATTCGTGTTGTGGGGTTGTAGAGCATGGCGGACGTGTCCAATGTCTTGGCGTACACACACCAGCACTTTGCTTGTTTCGTCTGCTTCTCGAGACCATAGCCGAACATATCCAGAAAGGCGGAAAGCAGCCGGCATTATGGGCTCACAGATCACTATCTCAGGAAAGCGGTACTTCTGTACCCGCTGTCGGAAGTCACTGAGGAGACCAATTGCAACTAATGGTTAGTGATCTAGACAGAAAAAGCAGAAAGGTAGGCTTAAATGTATTAAGCATAAGACTAAGGTAATGTTCTACAGCAAGGAAAGGAACAGCAGTTTAATATAGATAGCAAAATGCTAGACCTGGTAGGCGAATATGTCTACTTAGGACAGGTAGTGACCGCTGATCCGCACGACGAAAGGAGAATAAGATTTGGATGGAGCGCATTTTGAAACTACTCAAACATTATGACTAGCAGCTTACCGGTATCACGGAAGAGGACAGTGTATAACAGATGCATCCTACTGGCACTCACCTAAGAAGCTGAAACATGAAGATGAAAGCGTAGCAGGAGGCGGCAAGAAGTTAGATAGGAGGACGAAGTTAAGAAATTCCCAGGGGTCAAGTGGATGCAGCTAGCACAGGACCGAGATAATTTGGGGAAAATGAGAGAGGCTTTCGGCCTGAAGTGGGTATAGTCCATCTGATGATGATGATGATTATGATGATGATGACGACTTGATTTTTGGTGTTCGGTCGTCTTTAAAAGCCAAAATTGTTGATATTGCTGCAAAGATGATGAAGAGGGCAGTGGCGCAAGTTAGGTGCAACCATTCCTGATATGCGGGCCTCCGGAGGTGGCGACGGTGCAGGTCGTGTCGACACTTAGCAGTAGGGTCAGGTAAAAGAGCGGCAACTGTGACGTCAGACAGTGGGGTCAGTTCGGCGAGAGTAATGCCCAGGAAGAACATGCACAAAAAAGCCGAAGTTCAAGACTGGAATATAAGCGTTGTTATTTTCTACGTGCACTATGTTATGAGGGAGAGCGATTCTACGCTGCAGTGTCACGCCGGTTATGGGGCAAACAACATAGTCTCCATCAGGAACGGAGAGGAAAGGCGACATGAGCACATACAATGCAGCTGCTGGCGGCAGACGAGTAAATGTAGAGGAGCGTAGACGGAGCGTTTAAGTATCAAAGGCCTGTTTGTCAGGACAGCGTGGCAGGTCCAGATGAAGCAGTCCAGAAGAACAGTCAATGAGCGCGGAATGTGCAGTTAAAAAGTCGAGTTTTAATATAACGTCGTGAGGGCAACTGGCGATGACTGTAAATAGCACAGGATATGGCGGTCGGCAATGGTAATTGTCGCAGTGCACATACCAATCACAGTAGCTATGTTGCCATCAGCAACACAGCTACTGTGACGCAGCACAGAAGATGGCGAAGCGGGCAGTGGCGCGGGGCGGAGCGCTCGCGCCAGGCCCGCTGGCCATTAAAGCATATTTCATCGTCATGTCGTCACGTAGTTCTGTTTCTGTTGTGTCGCCGTGTTTCATCGCTTGTCATGCCACCACGTAACATTTGGTTGGAGGTGCGGTTCATCCCCATCCTCGCCTTGCACTGTCGAAGCCAACCGTACGCCGGGTTCATCTGCCGAAAGCCCGTGGAGATCCCCGCCCAGCTCTGCCCTAGCCCTTTTTGCTCAGACCCGACCAGCTGCTGTCCCCCGCCTCGTCCCCAGCCCTGACCACAACACACGACGACCAGGAAAAGCCCAAAGCCGACACTACCGACCCTACCGACCCCACGACGAAGCGACCTCACGACCACTCGAGCGAAGACAGCACCCCCGCCCAAGCTGTTCGGCGTGTCCATGAGCCTTGGCCTTCGGCAAGCGGTGAAGATTGAACTTGATGCTCCGGTGCAAGCATTCTGCCCATCTTCGCATTCATTGTGGTGTCCAGCGTTTCATGTCCCAATTCTATGTCTTTGTTCATCGTCACGTCATGCATTGGATTTCTAGCAATCGATCGGGACGATCGCTCAGTGGCCCCGGGTAATACTACGAAGATGACGAAGCAGGCAGTGGCGCGGGGCGGAGCCTCGCGCCGGGCCCGCTGGTCATTAAAGCATATTTCATCGTCATGTCATCACGTCGTTCTGTTTCTGTTGTGTCGCCGTGTTCCATCGCTTGTCATGCCACCACGTAACAACATTTAAAGGTGTTTGAGGAATGCAACTTTGGGCTAAAAATCATGTTTGAAACAGCCAGAAACCATTTACATACATATTTTAGATATGCGGATTAAAATGGATAAATGTCATGTCTGCTTGCTTTACAGAACTTGTCCACCAAGCCGATTCTCAGTTTTAACTGAAGGTATTTCGAGATATTTCAGAACTGAATAGCTAAACCATGCCTCAAAAATACAGTGAAGAAACCATGTTTCCAAATGGTGGACAGCAGCTTCGAAGCCGCGGTCACCAGACTAAGGGAAGCAGCTTACCCCCAAAAACAACTGTTTGCACGCATCTCCGGTGAACTGGTTAAAGAAGTGAAACTAACACAGGCGCACCGCCTCGGGCAAAACAGGAATAAGGCGCAATTCACAGTCATCCCATATATTCACCGCCTCTCACATGGTATGAAGAATGTGCCTAATCGATATCAGGTAGATGTGTTTCTCTATGCTCTGATGAAATTAACACGCATATGCCCATCCGTGCATCGCAAGCTCGAACCTTCGAACCGTTGTGGTCGTAACGGCTACACTACACGCCATGAAAAGTTGAATGCACCGAAGGCGTCGTGTATCAGTTCGACCTCTCCTGCGGCGCCAACTACATAGGACAGAAAGGACGATGTCTGAACACGCGCATTCAAGGTCACAGCTACAACGTCAGTAAGAAAGACAAGAATTCAGGCGTCGCGGCCCACTGCCTCACACGCACAGGGATGCTCACCCTTAGTCATAACTACTAGAGTAGTGTATAGACACTTCGATAAGACTACGCGAGAGATGGTTGAATCTTTTCACATCACAAAACATCGCAGCACGGGTATCACCAAACCCGACATTTTTCTAACCAACAATGAAGTTGCATATCTAGATGCAAGATGACTGAACGGTGGTCTATTTTTCATGACCGTTGTTTATATAGTTCTGCGTACTTTTAAGTCTTTCTTTCCTTTTAGGTGATTTCTTTCGCACATGTGTATGGAGTATGGAGTTTATATAATAAGTATGGTGTAATTTGAGAGTAACGGATCGTCCTGCGTAGTCTGCATTAGCCCCCGTGATATCTCGCGCTGTTCGATATGGGATGGTTGGCCTGGTCTTTCAGCGGGCGTCACGTAAAAGCATGTAGTGTAACACCACTTTCTTCAAGCAGTAAGGTGCTGAAATTGCATGCATGTACTGGTCTGATCAATGACACATGCGTGGTAGTGCTTGCACATCACAAAAAACACAAAAGCAGAATGGAGTGTCGGAGAAGCAACAGCAGTTTGATGTCAGCTCTTGGACGTGATCAAGCAGCAACACGATACAGTAAATGGTAGAGAAGTCATTGAAGTAAGGTGGGATATACAGCTCCAATAATAGCACGAAGTAGAATGTAGCAGAATATTGCAGCAGCAGTACGGCCAAGCATGAAAATGAAAAAGGCGCATAAAAAAGCTCGCACAGTTACACACGACTTTGTTTTTCGTGTGTAAAGCTATTTGCAAAACATATCGCAATATCACATCACAAAGGCTTGGTATCGAGCTGCAGGCACTGTCGCTTGAACTGTCGCAAGCAATATGTACAGTGTTACATAGAAATTGATAAAAACCATTTATGAAGACGTTAATGTTTCATTGGTTTGTGGGGTTTAACGTCTTAAAGCAATTCTGGCTATGATAGACGCCGTAGTTGAGGACTCCGAAAATTTAGACCACCTGGGGTTCTTTAACGTGCACTGACATCGCACAGCACACGGGCGCCTTGCTTTTCGCCTCCATCGAAAAGCGGCCGCCGAGGCCGGGATTTGATCCCGCGTTCTTGGGAACACTAGTCGAGCGCCGTAACCATTGTGCCACCCCGGCGGGGTGTTAATGTTTTATAACCATGATGAAAATTGTGCATAGTGATGCGCCGACGGGCTACACTTTTTAGTGCACACAAGTGAAGGAGAGGACGCGTTCAAGCAAGCGTACAGGAGTCGCCAGAACAAGTAACGACAGCGCTCTTTCCAAATCACTATTACATGAAAGTGCATAGAGAACGATGTAGAGGGGACGGCTAACTGAAACGGAATGCGCTAGCGGCCTGGCGAGTTGAGGGGCGGCCTTGGAGATGTCACGGAAGGTGGATGCAAGGTGCCGTACGATCGGGCGTAATGCGCGCAGTGGCAGGGCGCAGAGCACGGCGACACAGGCGGCCGAAGTGGCCTGGAATACCGCAGGCGTAGCAAATAGGCCGGTTGTCATTAGTGCGCCAAGGATTGTATGGATCTTGCGTTTTATTTTATTGCGTTGGCCGGAACTGTGAAGTGGAAAAGCATAGCGCAGGACAAGAAGGACGGGGCGACGACGAGACAGGACAAGTGCTAGCTTTCAACAGAGCGTTTATTGCGGGAAGAACCATATATACTCTTCGGGATCAGCAGGGGAGGGGAACAAACGAACAAGTTGCTGACAAACAGCCACGTGCTACACCAAGAAATCAAGCTCATTTCCTGGCAGTGCTACAGACGGCTTACTCACACATTTGTCCCCTGCCCGAGGTATCTCCAGTGCTTCCTTATCTGCCTTGTCAGCTCGTTTGCGATGTCCATACAAGATGATCGTCTTATCAAACAGGGGATGACAAGGTGGATCCGCCTCACATTGTTTGCAATGCGCAGCCTAATGGCCATATGTGGCAATGCAACCAACTTTTCTGTGCTCTAGAAGAAGCACATTTTACCATCTGCCGGTTTGGTCAAAGTAGTGCTTTCCACATGAAAGTGAAATTTTGCAAACAACCTCCCTCCTGCAGGGCACATACGGATCTTTGTGCTTAATTGGACACTCCGCTTTCCACGTTCGCATAGGGCAGCACTTCCAGAACAAACTCAAAAACTTTTGCTGTGAAAGCAATATTACGCCAGCATCTCTGATAGCCTGAGTCGCTTTGGGACGTTAAATCCCACAAAACCAAACGAAACTAATATTACGCCAAGTTTCACCTCGTCGCGTAGCCGGTGGCCGGTGGGAACGAATCGCCTTGAACAGCCGTTGCCTAGCAACCGTTTCAGCCGAGCTCCGCCAGATGGCGCCGCAGCCAGCCGCACGGCTGGCTGCGGCGGTGGTTGACAGTTGACAGCCGCGTAGTGCGGACGTGTGTTCCATCGCTCCTCCGATTGCACGTGGCTACCGGAAACGGACGGACTGGCGACAGCGGGAGCTTCCGAAGCGTCAAATAGATGAGTTCTTTCTTTTATTAACTTTATTTCTTTTTCAGCTAGTTAGGTTAGGTGCAGCTTAAAGAATAGATTTTAGCTCTTGGTCCTAGCGGCCTGGTTTTTCGTGCCGGCAGCTAGGTTTTCTTGGCGTTCAGTGTTTAGCTATCTTGTTTAGATAAATATTTTTCTTTCTAGGCTATTGGCATTCGCAGATTTGGTTTTTAACGCGTGTTTGCTAGTCGTTTCTTGTGTCTTCTTTTGGCAATCTGTATATTCTGAGAATTCGTAATAGATATAGTTCAGTCGATGAGCGCTTAAGATGTGCAATCAAAAGAAGGTAAAGTGTACTCAGTGTGAGGCGCAGGTTAATCTCAAAGAAACTCGTTTTGATTCTGTAGGTGAAGCGGAAGGCAGCGACTTTTTGTGTCGATGTTGCGTAATGAATGCACGTCTAGATAGATTTGATCAACAAAGGGGCAGTTTAGTGTCTCGTGTGGAGGATTTAGAAAATGAAGTACGTTTGCTAAGGACGGAAAATCAGAAACTGCTTGGACAGCTTACTCAGATTGAAAAGAAAGGGGCCGACTTTGTCCTTGGAACCAACAAGGACGAACATTCCAATGCGGGCCACCTGGCTGGGGCCACCCTACTGGAAAAATTGTACGAGATTTGTACAAGACTGCTGTACGCAATTATTGCTGCGTACAGCCTAGGTGAACGTACAGCCTAGGTGAACGTACAGCCTAGGAGAACGTACAGCCTAGGAGAACGTACAGCCTAGGAGAACGTACAACCTAGGTGAACGTACACCCAACGTGGCCGTACAGCTTACGTGAAGTGTACGACATACATGGCATGCATGACTGCGTAATCCCATCACAAAACTAAACGCGTATATATGCAGAGCTGTATGTTAAGAGCTGCCACTGGTCTGTGGGCCAGATGTTTCATGTCCGATTTTCTTCTGCTCCTTGAGGTCTGCTGCATGCCAAAATTTAATCAGTTTATCACCACCTGATTTGCCCGTCCCCTTCGCAGGTTGAATTGGCAGCCGCAATTCACCGCGAAGCCGCAGACGTGGCCTAGTGGTTAGAGCGCCCGTCTCAGCTGCGGGAGGTGGTTAGTTCGAAACCCACCGCCGGACACCCACCGGCAAAAATGGGTACAAGCGTCCCCCGGCCTGGCGCTCGGCTTTTCCAGGGGTGTGCGTTTGGGAGAAGCTCCGTAAACCCCGCTGCGCGCCCCTCCTCCGCAGTGGGCCCAAACCCAGTTTCGAACCTCGCAGCCTGCAAAGGTGGTTCTGTTTGTCTTTCAAAGGTACTCGTCCTTTGAAAGACACGGCCCAAATAGTTGCGCCGATGTGGCAGTGATTCGTTCCGCCATCGGACAACAATAAGTCCGCCTTGCGCGGCAACAGCCGATTATGTGGCCCTTTTTTTAGGACTGCTGCAGCTGAGACTCTAGGGGAGCACTTCAGGTGAGGGTCAAAGGGAGTACCTTTGAAAGACAAACAGAACCACCTTTGCAGGCTGCGAGGTTCGAAACTGGGTTTGGGGCCACTGCAGAGGAGGGGCGCGCAGCGGGGTTTACGGAGCTTCTCCCAAACGCACACCCCTGGAAAAGCCGAGCGCCAGGCCGGGGGACGCTTGTACCCATTTTTACCGGTGGGTGTCCGGCGGTGGGTTTCGAACTAACTACCTCCCGCAGCCGAGACGGGCGCTCTAACCACTAGGCCACGGTGGTTAGTTCGAAACCCACCGCCGGACACCCACCGGTAAAAATGGGTACAAGCGTCCCCCGGCCTGGCGCTCGGCTTTTCCAGGGGTGTGCGTTTGGGAGAAGCTCCGTAAACCCCGCTGCGCGCCCCTCCTCCGCAGTGGGCCCAAACCCAGTTTCGAACCTCGCAGCCTGCAAAGGTGGTTCTGTTTGTCTTTCAAAGGTACTCCCTTTGACCCTCACCTGAAGTGCTCCCCAAGAGCCTCAGCTGCAGCAGTCCTAAAAAAAAAAAAAAAAAGGGCCACATAATGGGCTGTTGCCGCGCAAGGCGGACTTATTGTTGTCCGATGGCGGAACGAATCACTGCCACATCGGCGCAACCACCTGGAATTGTAACGCAGACTCGTCAGTCTGCGTTGCAATTCTTGTATTTGCATCAATATGTTTTGAAAATATGTATCATAGTACTGTTGCATGACAGGTGTGTAAAAAATTAGAGCAGTGCAGAATCTGCATTGGAGTAATATGAAAGCACGGATGCTACTGTTGGTTGCTTAATTCACTTCTTGTTTACCCATTTTAGTCTTTGGTACTTTCAAATTGCGTGCCAACACCCTCCTATGCCCCTTTCCGGCTCTACTTCCGGTTGCGTGTCACATCCTTGACGTCACCCTAATTGACTGATTTGACTATTTTAGTCTTTGGTACTTTCAAATTGCACGCCCAATCCCTTCCTATGCCCTTTATTTGGCTCAACTTCAGGTAGCGTGGCGTCAGCTTGACTGGTTTAATTAACATGCATTTGATACATCTCGGCCGCACCCTAACTGACTGACTTAACTATATTTTAGTATTTGATACATTCAAATGTGTCGCCAAGCCATTGCATCACGGTAGACAAGCGGAGTTGTGAACAGCGCTTAACGATCTGGGGGTGGCACAGTGGTAAAGCGCTTGGCTGGGGATCCAAGGGATGGAGGTTAGATTCCCGGTGGAGACAAAATTTTTTTTTTTTTGAGGAGGAGTCGCACACCTCTTAAGCGTTGCTAGGCAATGCTGGCAGAACATGGCGAGGAGGCTGCACAGCTGGCCTTGGCTGTGACGTCACACGTATGCGCAGAACTAGGCTATGTGAAGCCACGCGAAGCTGCAGTCTGATACGCGTAGACAAGCTTTCGCTTCAAAAGGTACGGCATGCAAAAACCTGTGCCTGGTTACCGACCCGCACACAGCGTGAGGATTGTTCGAGACTCAGGATTCAAAAGATGCAAAACAGCAGTGTGATCTTAGAGGACGAGAGACATTGACATAGGAATGCTACCATGCTATAGTGATACTCTGCATGGTTGCAAGGCTCCTACACCACTCCTCATGTTTGTGTTGCGCATAATACTAATATCCCAGCTTTAGGCCTTGTGCAAGGCCTCAATCAGTGTTTGCTGCAGTTGTGACAAAACGTTTTGCCGAAATGATGCCCTCCATGAGATATGCCTCATGTGCAAAGCATGCATGCTTGGAAAAGACACATGTGGTCACCTGGATTGGCTTTATTCATGCCATGTCTCAGCATGGCTGACACACTGCGGTCACAAAACATCTGCTTTCGGTCCACCAGTTTGGAGCTTGGATATAGGTTCCCTTGTTCTGCTGCTGTTGACCTGTTGGGTTCGGGCTTGGATACAGGTTTTCACTGTGCGACGTCTGCAAAATGCAAAAAAAGCAGGACTATATCCCAGATCCAAAAATTCAGCTCATGTTTTTCCAAACATTTTGGGAAAGGGACAAGTAGGTGCTATACTATTATTTGACAACAATTCAATTCAAAAAGTTTCGATTCTGAACTACAGAAATCTGAGGAACTGACACGAGCATACAGACTGTTCAGCATCAGACCCCCCACAAAATTTGATACCTCAGTCGAACAGATATTTCAAGGGCCTTCGAACCATGTCCTATCGATCAATCAGATAAATGAAGGGGAAATGAGGGTATTCGTTATAATACATGAAGAAAAGAAGCCAACAGTCGGCGAGGCCAAGGAAAGCACTGGGGATTGTACTTTTTTTTTTTCAATTTTTGCTTCGGTAATCACACAAATTAGTAATGTAATCTGTTTAGGGGAAAGATAAACACAAAGTAGAAGCAAAAACAATGTGCCGATGGTGGAGACCGAAGCCACGACCTTCGAATATCGCGTCCGGTGCTCTTCCAACTGAGCTACATCGGCCACTGTTCCACCTGCTACTTTCTTACGTATTAATGTTGTCTCTATACGAACCTTGAGAGTGTTCACCAGCGCCGCCCTCAACCATAGCGGTGGACGTGGAATGTCCTGTGTTACCGCCAGCGTCACATAGAATGTGATCAAGAGCGAGGGCGAAAGCTGTGCTTTATGCTACCTATGGCTTCAAGACTTCCAGAACCGAGACCCCCGTAGGCGACAAGCAGATAAATTAAGGGGAATTGAGGGTACTCATTATAATACATGAAGAAAAGAAGCCAACAGTCGGCGAGGCCAAGGAAAGCACTGGGGATTGTACTTTATGGGTTTGGTCCCCACCATCGTCACATTGTTTTTCCTTCTACTTTGTGTTTATCTTTCCCCTAAACAGATTACATTACTAATTTGTGTAATTACCAAAGTAAAAATTAAAAAAAAAAAAAGACGAGTACCCTCATCTCCACGTCCACCGCTATGGTTGAGGGTGGCGCTGGTGAACACTCTCAAGGTTCATATAGAGACAACATTAATACCCAAGAAAGTAGCAGGTAGAACAGCGACCGATGTAGCTCAGTTGGAAGAGCACCGGACGCGATATTCGGAGGTCGTGGGTTCGGTCCCCACCATCGGCACGTTGTTTTTCCTTCTACTTTGCATTTATCTTTCCCCTAAACAGATTACATTACTAATTTGTGTGATTACCAAAGTAAAAATTAAAAAAAAACACACAAAGTACAATCCCCAGTGCTTTCCTTGGCCTCGCCGACTGCTGGCTTCTTTTCTTCACCTATCGATCAATGACATTTGTACACCGCTTCATGAAAAGCTACAATAACTACAAAGTCAAGAGAGCAGTGCAAAACTGGAGATTTAAACGGCCTTCGAGAAGTAGAAGTGTGCACTCTTGGATATGGCTCAGCATACACGGCTAAAGAATAAAAATAAACCTGAAAGATTATGCAATCCTACATATATGATCATATGAAGATGCACCTCGACTCAACCTTCTGCCTCTGCTCCAGAGTGAAGGAAACAGCTGTTCCTCTACTCAAGGCTTGGTTAGAATTCATGACGGCCTCCGAGCGTTCCTTCCAACAAAGTCTTCTTGAGAAATACCATGCGGAAAGAATGCATGGAGACCTTGACTGAAACCTTTAGCCCCAGCGATCCTCGAGGCATTTTTTTTTAGAAATGAAGCTTTACTTTAATCGCTCCTCGAGTGCAGGAGAAAACTCAAGTTTTCTCACGAATTTCAAAGTTGCAATGACGCTAATATAGGGCCACTTCGACCTCCACTTGCAAACATGAGGCATTGTAGAGTTCACACGCTGTGCGGACTTCATTCTACTGCATACACAGCCTTTCATTAAAGCGGATACAATAAGATTCACAGACCCACTTTTTGAAGCATTGGCTCTGTGGGAACCTATCTGACTCGAAAATACTGAAACATTGTTTCAAGTATGACCAAGACAAGTCTCCCGAAGTCCATGCAGCTAACGATGAGTATGTATAGCTGTTGTCAGGTGCAGCTTTTAATGCTGTAGTTGATCACCGCATTATACTGCTGTGGTATAGGCATATTTCAAGTTGTCACCGGATGCCTCAGCAACATTTCAGAGCGTGCCGAGTGCCAAATTGCAGCAAGCATTTGACGGCTAACAGCAAACAAAGCATGTGCAGGGGTTTCTATGAACCACTGTGAACAGTGGTGCAATTGTAGGGAATGGCATATTGTAAATAGGAAGAGGGAGGTACCGGAGGTGCTTGGTTAGAATTCATGACGGCCTCCGAGCGTTCCTTCCAACAAAGTCTTCTTGAGAAATACCATGCGGAAAGAATGCATGGAGACCTTGACTGAAACCTTTAGCCCCAGCGATCCTCGAGGCATTTTTTTTTAGAAATGAAGCTTTACTTTAATCGCTCCTCGAGTGCAGGAGAAAACTCAAGTTTTCTCACGAATTTCAAAGTTGCAATGACGCTAATATAGGGCCACTTCGACCTCCACTTGCAAACATGAGGCATTGTAGCGTTCACACGCTGTGCGGACTTCATTCTACTGCATACACAGCCTTTCATTAAAGCGGATACAATAAGATTCACAGACCCACTTTTTGAAGCATTGGCTCTGTGGGAACCTATCTGACTCGAAAATACTGAAACATTGTTTCAAGTATGACCAAGACAAGTCTCCCGAAGTCCATGCAGCTAACGATGAGTATGTATAGCTGTTGTCAGGTGCAGCTTTTAATGCTGTAGTTGATCACCGCATTATACTGCTGTGGTATAGGCATATTTCAAGTTGTCACCGGATGCCTCAGCAACATTTCAGAGCGTGCCGAGTGCCAAATTGCAGCAAGCATTTGACGGCTAACAGCAAACAAAGCATGTGCAGGGGTTTCTATGAACCACTGTGAACAGTGGTGCAATTGTAGGGAATGGCATATTGTAAATAGGAAGAGGGAGGTACCGGAGGTGCAGTTGTGCCATGGAACACCTGTGCTGCACACATCGATGGCTTGCAGATTGCCTCAGTGCATAATGTTTTAGACGCACGGTGCTGTGGGGAGGGGGGGTCAATTCTGTCTTCAGAGTGGCTCAGGGATATTCGCAGTCAAGTACATTTACAATTACAGATCCTAGCTTGCTTGGAAACAAGCGGCATTTGATTCTGGAAAGCCAAATTTCTTGGCTGGGCTGCATGCGCTGCAATATGCTTCTTTGCACTTTACATGTGCTCAACGCTCACCGCCGAGCACTTCGAGTGCAAACACGCAACTAGGTCACTAGATTTCACAGCAATTCTAGCACTTCTCAATGCCTAAATCCTGTTCTACACAAGCTTTATGTCAATGACAGAAAATGTTGCCAGACGTGAATTGTTTTCAGCCATTTTTCACAGCTGCCTTGTTCATGCAGTTTGCAAAACATATTTTTGTTCTGTTGTGGCCAAAGAAAGACACAAACGCAGGCAGCCAGGAACGTGAGTTTTATTCACGAATGCCTTTGCTTATATAGCCCTTGTCTTGCGCATGCGCCTAAACTGACATCTGATATTGCGCAAAACAAGGGCTATATAGGCCGAGGCATTGGTGAATAAAACTCACTTCCATTCCCAGCTGCCTGCGTTCGTGTCTTTCATCGGCCACAACAGAGCAGTTTTACTAGGCTGGGACTTTTTTTTATGCAATAAAGCAACTCAGGCTATGAGTAGTGAACTTAGACAGCACCGCGAGTCTGAAGACGTCTGTACTACCCTGATATGACAACTAAGCCATTGATGCCTCTAGCACAAATGTTCATTGTTCCAAAGGCTCAACTGCGCTGCTGTGGGCCCCCAGCTTCCTTTATACGTATGTGCTAAGACCAAAAATGGGAAGACTGCCCAATAGGGGGTGATGAAGAGGCCATGTTTGATGTTTCAATGTCCGAAAGGGGGGGGCTGCCACTTTCAGGCAGTGTCTGATGAGTCCTAATCTAAACATCCTGAGCATACACACATGCAGCAGCAAGCGTGCAATACATGTCTAAAGGTGTACGCCGAGATATCTACAGGCCGTCACAGAGTGTTCTCGCTATGTCTCCATAGCTAAAGCAAAACTGATCTGCGTGCCCACCACCGCAGTTTTCTCTCAGCACCATCGGAGTGCTGTAAGTCTTCAATGCAAAACCATTACTAGCCCTTTTACACGTAATGTCGTCTTCGACCGTTGTTGGCTGTGATGGTTCTGAAAGAAGAGCAATCACGCCATTGTTGTGCATAGAGCAGCTTGGTAAGATGAGGCATGCGGCTGAGCTCAATACAGGAGGATCAGATGGCGTGACATTTGGAAAAACCCTTTAACGTGAAGTGCACTGAGCAGCTGCCCTTAGTTCAGATTGAAAGCGAAGCCAGCAAAGCATCTATATCTACTGTGGCTGCATTAGCTGTGCACCGCTGCCTACAAGAAACGAAGTACATCAACTGTGTGTGCAGCCAGCCACACCTACTCTCGCTCAGCTAAAGTCTGCTTTGATTGATTTCCTGCTTAGCCAATGATGCCAATGGTGCTAGTGGGGCCTTTGATGGAGATGCTGGCAATTAAGACGTGGCTGCTGATTCCGCAGTGCCGGTTTTGCAAAAGCCATTCTTTGCAGGCAGAAGCCCCTTATCGAAACATTTAGGCAGTGATCGTGCAATCAGAAAGTTCGGTCAAAAATCTGGTTTTCTGGTAAATCAAAGGGTTGGAAGGTATGTACGCAACATGCCTTTCCCCACAAGTGTGTCCCTGTCTCTGGAAGTCACCATGCAGAGCAAACTTGCTCTTAGTCCTCAAATGTGTATCATAGCTCTGCATTAAGTAGGTTCTGAAACATTGCTCCCATATAGTGACAATTTGAAATGTGCAGCACCACAGAAGTATGTGATGATCAATTACAGCATTGCAGTTTGTGATAGGCCATGGTTATGCATACTTGGTGTCAAAAGCTGGGATGTCAGGAGGGTAGCCAAAGCTGTATCCACGAAACAATATGCCAGAAGTTCTGGGTTGAACAGGGTTGACCTGGGCCGTCACTCAGCCAATGCTTCACAAAACAGATCTGTGCATACTCACTGCATCCACTTTTGTGAAAAGCTGGATAAACTCGCAGAACAAAGCACAAATAGCGAGCAAATGATATAATGTCCCGTGTTTACAAGTTGAGTGGCAGTCGATGAGCCCTCAAGGTCACCTAACTGCCAACAAATGAAAAGCAGGCATTGAGGGCTGCATGGAGTTGAAGTTCAAGTGAAAGTATTTTTTGTGAAGTGCCAATTTCCTGTCACGATACTCAATCTCACAAGCTGTATGCTGCCCTGCGAATGGCACAAGAGCCCTGGCCCATTCAGGATCATACAGATTATAATAGGTAATTGTGCTCCAACGTGCCTCTTGCTCCTTGAACTGACCAGGGTGAAAATGGGGGCACAATTATCTACAAAGGCTCTTTGCAAAACTCAAGAGTATCAGCTATCCTGCATAGCGCAATTCCTGTGGGAAAATATTTTTGCAGGTCCTGGGTGCACAGTCACGTCACACATGGATGACGTAGCCTATACGACACATATATGTATCTCCTAGATTTTTTTTAACAGATGCGCGCTGCTCAGTCAAGACGAGATGCGCGGGAATGTAGTGAGCACTGATTCTGTGCGTTTGCAATTTTTTGCTTTTGTTCTGTTTCTTTCGATAGTTTAGTGTACAGCTTGTATGGGTATGCAAAGCGACGCGGGGACTCTGGAGTTGAGTCGGCTTTTTCGCATCATGTCACCGGGATGGTGCGTTTGCTCTCCGCAGTGTAATGAATATGTGCAAGAGTACTTGCCGTATGTGGGGCTGCATATATTCAGTACCAGAGCTTGAGTTATTTGCGTTATACACATGCAGTTTTGTAGTGGCGCAAAAAATTATTCTGTCAAGACAGAGTATCTTCTGAACGGTGCATAAACATTGATGTTTGGATTAAGCCATGAAATAGTATACAAGATGTTTCACATAAGGTTTGGTTTGGGGTTTAATGCCCCAAAGTGATTCAGGCTTGTATCACATAGCGGGCTTAACTTAAGGTACAAAACCTGCCCCAGTGCACGGGCACAGAAGCAGCCAAATCTTCAGTGCTCCCTCCACTGCCACTCAGGCTATCGCAGCGCACACCTCACTGCTACGGGAAAAAAGGAGCAAGCGTGCATACTGCTCTGTGCTTTGCCAAGGGCAGCTCCAGGCGGTCACTCGTTTGAAACAGCACCACCTGCGCTGGCCAAACCCCCCCGCCCCCATTTTTTTATCCTCTCCGCACTACTAAGTAAAAAAAAAAAGGAAGAAGCATACATGCTGCTGTGCGCTTAGCTCGGAGAACAGCTAGACCCCCCTCCCACTACCTCCACTCCCCCTTCCCATCCACCCACAATTTATCAAGCGCCCCGGGCAGCTTGAAGCAGTCACTCGTTTTAAAGCACTTTGACAGCCAACCTCCCAGTACCCTTTCGTCCTTCCCGCATAGACGAGAAAGACCTTGCAGCCCTTTTCTCACTCCCTCCCAGTAGAATGAAAAAGGAAAAAAAACCGCCACGCAGGATATGCAGGAATAATACAGACACGTCACTTTTGTGTCAACAAGGTATGAGTTGCTTTGGCCTGAGCAGAAGATAGGGAGGACTAAAGATTTGACTGCTTCTGTGCACAGTGTGTTAGAGCACAGGGCTCAATCGGCCACCTTTGTACCTTAAGTTAAACCCGTTACATGAAACAACTATAGTGCTAAAAAATTGTTAGTTCAATAACTAAGCCACATCTTGTATAAATTCACAGCTTAATTTCAAACATCAACATTTATGTGCCCTTAGAAGATGCTCTGTCTTGACAGCTACTTCTTTTCACCACTACAAAACTGCAAGTGTGTGGTGTGCATGTGTGCAAATAACTCATGCGCTATAAATATGTTCGCAGCCCCACATAGGGTCAGTACCCTTGCACATTTTCATTACAATGAGGAAAACAAACGCACGATCCTACTGCGAAGAAGCAGACTCATGACTCAGTTCTTGTGTCGCTCGAATATCAGCAACCCTGCCAAACCACCAGAAGAAAAAGAACGAAAGCTAAGCAAAAATTGCGAACACACAGAATCAGTGCTCACTCCACATTCCCCCGCATCGTGCCTTTTGACTGAACAGCGCTTTTCTCTCAAGAAAAAAAAGAATACAAACTCCACGAGTAATGTGTAGGTGACATATAGTAGGCTATGTCAATGAAGTATTATGTGATTGTGCACTGAGGACCTGCAAAAATATTCTCCCAATCCCCGTTGCGGCAGAAGTTGGGTGCCATGCTGAATATTTCTGTATTAAGTCTCATGTTATGCACGAATCTTGGGAGGAGCATGCCTTCTCTATTGAAAACCAGAAGGGAAGGGAGGGGGGTTATGAATGGTACCTGTAAGGTTAAGGTGCTCTTAAGAGCTTAATCCCTTTAATAGAGAGAGCAAACCAAGGCAGAGTGGAGCAGGTAATGGATGTGGTCATTGTCACAAGAGATGTCTCCCGGCAGCACCCTATTTCTGCCCCAAAACAGGTTTTACCGCCACAGTGAAGGGGTTTTCGCTGAGGAGAGAAGCACTGCAGAAGTATTCTGCCAGAACAACCCCATACCGCCATTTACATTTGCTGAAACTTGTGAGTTCTCCCTCCTCACTCACAAATCATGAGGATGTGCTTTGGTCTGCTCTCCATGGAAGGGGTATGGTATCGGTTACCTTTAAGCCTCAAAACAATGCTTTTCACAAACACGCACATATTTCAAGGTGGAAGCAAGGCCACCTGTTTTTTGCCACATTTGTTATCATCAGCAGCTGCATTTCAATGAGGACAGAAGCCAGCAACACTTTCCTCAGTAGTTTGTAGTACCTCCGCCGCCAATACAGCTAGCCGAGAAGTAATAACTGCTTGACATGATTCCACATGCACAAATTACATCAGCTTAACACTTAAAAGTACAGATAACACTGAATTTTCCCATCCAATTAAATGCTCAACCACTTCCTTCTCAGTTGCTGCAGTGCTACTGGCATCCCGGTACGTGGCATCCCAGCCATGGCGGTATGGTGAAAATCTGCAACCAGTATGCACTCAAGAACTCTGATCACATGTGGCCGGCCTGCCACTACTCAGAATACTGTCAATCATATTCAAATGAAAGATGGTAGTACTTATATGAAAGCAGTGCAATGTCAAGACTACTGAAACCTATATCGACTGCATTGCCCCTACTGTACTCTGCTAATTTAATTTGCAGTCAGAGGAATATAACTAGCCCAACAACTGCAGCAACCACAGTGAAGGTGCATGAGCTTCACTTCAAGGTGTACTATCCTCACATCTTATAAAATCAGCTGGTAATGAGATTTGTTTCAAAACTTCTGGCTTTTCCTACCTTAAAAAGAAACTTGCATTTTCTGTAAAATAGCATTTTAGTGAATAGAATGCAGAAATGTATAACACAAGCTAGCTTCAGCTTGTCCTCAATGTCCTTTTATTACCCTAAAGCTGAACATTAGCTATGAGAGACATCATGAAAGAGGGCTTCTGGGCTAATTTCCAGAGCCCTCCCTCTTCCACAAAAAGTTCTTTAAACTGTGCACTGGCACTGCCCAACATGTAGGCAAATTTGCATTTTGCCTGTATCGACAGGCCCCAGGCACCATTCCATTCCATATTCTCAGGCTCAGCAGCCAAATGCCATAGCCAGTAAGCAATGGCAGCAATCAAAGAAAACACTGAAGAAACCTGAACCTCAAAATAAACATAAGGAGCCACAAATGCAATAGCAGGTTAGGCAGATAAGAAACTACACATGCTGAAAAATGTCTTCAGCACTTACATCAATTTCCTACTTGCCCATCATAGCACTGTGCGATTCTGGCAAAGGGTATTGTAGAGCTTGAAGAAGCCATTGCTTTGAAGCCACATGGAGCTTGCTGTAAGGTAAAAAGTACCATGAACCAACAAATCAAAGCGTAATATAGTGCAAGACCTACATGCAGAGGCTTTGTGAGCAAGAAATAAAGGCATAGAATAGGAACACCACAATACTCTTGAAATGATGCGTGGCATGCTGGTGTAAGTCACTGTATGAATTCGCCTCTGCCTGCTAAGTAATCCTAGATTAATATTTTTTTGGATTCAAACTTTCACTTTAGGATTGAATTCGTTGAAGGGCGACTGCCTATAAAGCCAGAGAAGAAACAATGTTGACATCACCCGAGACATACCAACACTGAAATAAATCCTTTCACTCCATCTCGTCGCCAGCCTGGCAAAAGAACAGGTCAGGCATCACAGTGGCCCTAGTTACAAATAAAGCATTTACTTGATTTTAACTGCAAGTACATTTTAACATCAACCTATCCATAATCCACTAATGCCCACTAGGCCCAAGATCAGACAAGCTCTCCCTTTATGCTTTATATCGAGCGAGCCTCTTAATTTGTAGTGCAGGGCCTTAATACATGCCTGTAACTACAATACTACTTTTCTAAGAGATGTGGAACTTCATTAGAATTCATTTTATGACCTAAGTAGCAGAAATTGTATTTTATCTTGAACAAAGCAGCCCGAAAAAACAAGGCTGTGAAAGGAGACAAGACAGGCGCTAACTTGCAACATATAAAGGAGTCAAGCGACAATGCAAACCACTCAATCACTTATAAGCAGAAAGCAAAACATGAGTCACTAAAATTTAAGAGCACTTCCCTAATTAGATATCCCAACTCACTGCATGTTAACACGATGGATGGCTCACTAGCACATTCATTACCTAGTCGTGAAATGCCTTCAGCTTCAATGATTTTCCAGCTGATTTGAAATGGATGACAGCCAGAATGTGCGCAGCTGAAAGAAACTGAAAGCAACCAGTGCATTCTTTACAATGCACAGCCAAGTTGGTACCTCTACCTATATCTACATAAATGGAACCGCTCGGATATTTTAGTGATTGATGTTTTGCTGTCTGCTTATCAGTGACTGAGCAGTTTGCGGCGTTGCTTGGCTTTATATATTTCATGTTTGCATCAATAAAATTTAGTTGCGAGTTACTGCCTGCTTGCCTCCTTTCACATCCTTGTTTTTTCGTGCTGCTACTTTCAAGATGACGCCTTACCAACTCATGCAAATTGCCATCCTTCTCAAAGTATGTTAGTCAAAGAAATTTACTTCATTTGGTACTGACCAACACACATGACCAGGTTTGATGCAACTTAAAGGCGATCAAAGAGAGTACCATCATAAAGCATGAAAGTTGGCTCAGAAATGCACCTTTCCATGCCAGTGTAGCTTGCACAGACATGAATTTCTGTGGTAAACAAAACACTGGGCTGCTGCAAGGGTGGTACAGCAGAAGCAGAGGGTGCTCCGACAGTAAGAGGAAATATGGCATTGAATCTTGCTATACACGGAGACATGTTGTGGGCTATGCAGCCAAGGTACGAAAGGAAAGGAGACAAGTTTTAGTCTCTTTGCCGAGGAGAGTGGTTTGCTCACTATTTGGGCTAGGCATGTGCAGGCTTGAAGTGAAGGGAGAAAGTTGGAGAGTTAATGCAAGGTCACTAGCGCTGAAGTAACCCACTCTACATGGCAAGGGAAGAGAGGTATGTTGCCTTCACTTTCTTGCCTAGCTTCAGCTGCATAGCCAGACATTTAACCCTGAGTATAGTGATGTGCTACCGTGTAGAATTGAACACTGAAAGTAGCACAGGAGTACAGCATCATTATTCTATCCATGATAAACAGGTAATACAGGTAAAGAGCATGCTGCGCTCTAAGGTTGCTGACGACGTATTTACTTATCTTACATTAAAAAAAAAAGTTAGTGACCCATAAATATGATACTTCTGCTATTATGAGAACTCCACAGCTATGTAAATTGCATGAAGAAAGTGAACCTATGGATAGCTTGCACTGACGACTCACTAGGCACCCACTGGTGAACCAAAAGTAGAGCAAAAATCTGTCTAATTTGCATTCACCATCTTCATCATGCAGGTATTGCAGACACTAAGCACAGTTCACCATCATAGCACTTATGATATCATCCAAGCCATCTATAAAAGCTACCCAAATTATTACATGAACATTTCAGTAGAGATATGACTTTCCAAGGGTCATATTATGACACTGACCAAATTCTCATGAAAAAAAAAAATTATGACCAAATCAGCACCTTTCTCGGAGTTCAGTGCATGGGCGTGAGATATGCTTTTACACTTCTTTTCGTCAACTGCTACTGTTTCAGGAAAAGGGGTCATCAAACTAAGTAACCTGAGTAGAGTTGCAAACAACGAAATTTAGGAGTGTGGTGAGGGGCAGACTTTGTGGCATTGCGAAGGTACTCTACTAATGCTAACAGTAGGCAGCCTTGATTTGATCATGGTGTTCAACATTGTAGATAGCTCTGGATAATTTCGACCATCTACGCTTCTTTAGTGTGCACTGACACTATAAAGCACATGGGCACCTAGCATTTTTCCACCATCGAAATGCAACCACCCCAGCTAAGACCGAGCCCGCGTCACCCAGCTCACTAGTCAAATGTCCTAAACGCTGAAGCTGCCACAGTAGGGTGTAGGCAGCCTTGAGGCAGGGTTGCATTTGCAGGCATGTTTTGTACAAGTCAAGCTTATATAAGCTAGGTATGGCCAAACTGTGGCTCATGAGTAGCATGAGGCTCCTTGCAAAGTCCAGGTGCAGTTCACGACTGCTTGGTACCTGTCCACCTCTCACCATTCACAGTATTTCTGCATCTACAGCCAGCTTCTTTTTTTTTTTTAGGAAAAAACAAAACAAAAATACAGCCAGCTTCTCTGTTCTTTCCCCTTTAAGTTCCAAACCACCTTTTGTTTAGTATTCTTTTGAACAATGAAACAATGTGCCACCCTATGGACACACATCGAACAGAGCTGCTCACGACTGTAAACATGCTCATTCGAGAACTTCAATCTGCTTGCTTTACAAATGGGGCAGTAGAGGCATATTAACAGTCGTGGCATGAGTTCTTCACTCTGACCACCTGCTTTGTTAAATAAAAAAAAAAGTCATTATCATCATTTACTTTGCTCTTTGTAATTTAGTCGAGAGTTCTCATTAAAGGTATGGCAGCTGTTGCTGTAGGCCCATAGTTAACGAGCTGTCTGACATATGCCCGCACTGCACTCGCTTGCTCATACATGGAGCTGAGCCTTAGCAACCTTCGTGGTGATGCAAAGAGATGTTTGCCCATGCTAACATCTTGGCATTTCCATAATGGCGCAGATCAGTGTCTCCACTCCCACTTGTGCTGTGAGCATTCCCGTCACTAACACATATTGAAACCAAAAGCGATGGCAGCAGGCAATGTGACATATGCCAGCAGAGAGATGTTCACTTGCTTTTCCTCCACATATAGTGAATTACAATCCCAGAACTTAAGTGGATTGCCCGCTCCACAACAGAGCACCTGCATCCAGCACAAATTGTGTCCCGACTGTGTTTGGAACTCATGCTAGCGCAAGTAGGTAGTGCCCATGGACTGACAGAGGAATTGCCAGTCATTCTGTGCGCTAGCCTGTGCTTCGTGTACACATGTCGTCTGTTTTAAACCTGTAATAGGTCTTAGAATGGTGTTGACCTCAACAGTTTATGCCATTCTTTCAGATAGTCTAGTGCGGGCAAGCACGGTAAGATTTCTTTGGCACTATTCTCAAATAAAACAAAGGCTCAGATCACTGTTTTCACTGTTTCAGAGTTGAGGAATGGCTTCGAGTTCACAAATAGCACACAAAGATTGTTTCTGCACATAGTTTTCCAGTCGCACTCTGAGCTGAGGTCTTTAAAAAAGATTATTGCAGAATACTGCTGCTCTCAGACTTGCTGTCCTCAAAAGTGAGCACTAGTTCATGACAGCAATTTGCATTCGTAGCAGCGGCAAGTACCAATAGTCGATTATTGCAGAGGGCACAGCAAGCGCAGCAGAGACAATCTACTGGAAATGGTAGGTGCAGCTGAACACATACTCAAGTAAATTTCCAGCTGGTCCTGTTGATTTCGGCAGAGCAATCCAGACTGCTCCATGGAGCGATCTTGGCTCAGCAATCGCTCCTCATCTGCATTTGGAAGATGAAACCTGTGTTCCGGATCTGCATTTGGAATACAGTTGGTCCAAAATGAGCAGAAAAGAATGTTCTGTAAGTGACCACAGTCTGTTATTGGAATTCACCATTAACAGAGTTTTACTATCTACCACCTCGATCTGCTCATAATTTAGGTAGCATTATAAGTCTGTGATCCTGCAGGGACCTCCGATCTCACACAAAGGATTCAGTGGCGTAGCAGGCACAACACACATCAAGAGGTGCCAGATAGTGTAACTTGTAAGAAATGTTATGCTAACTCTTCGTTACTTGCTAGCAGAGCAAACAGTATGTCCGTCATCAAACCTACTTTTAAACCCTACTTCATGGCAATGGAAAAAGGCATTTCGAGTCCACTTGAGGTCTAACTTAGTACAGTAGCGATGAACAAGCCCCTGAGCCTGCCATGTGCCAAGGCGTAAATGCGCTTCACTGTATTGCACGAGTGAACAACCGGAAGGCTGGAAGCTTGAACAATCTGTTTCCAGAAAATGGTGACGTTGTTTGAGCAGTTAGGTTGGAATAATAAGCAAGCACTCTGCCCGTACCTTCATTTACTGGATTTCCTCTCAAAGGTATGTATGCCCAGCAAACAATGTCTGCAACTTAATCCAGGAGTAAAATCACAGCATGTTCTGAGGACTTCGATCATAACATTGAGTTTTTGATCATTCCAGTCACCTCAACATCAAATCCAAGACATATGTGGCAGCTTATGGAACATTCGCACATACAAAACACACCGAGAAATGCAAGCCAGTCAGTCTAAAGGCAGCCTATCATCCTCATATTGTTCATAGCCTTCCTAGTGCCACCAAGTTTGCTTCCCTACCACCCTCTGAACATGCAATGTTCCACCCCAACTCGGGTTACACACAAGCAGTGCACCAAGAAAGGCAAAAGTTCATCCCTAGCTCCCACTACGTCAACTCGGAAGAATGTGCAGAGTCGGACCAGATATATAAATTTTCACAAGAGAATTCAGTCAAGTGCCATGTTTCCATCTTTCAACTTTACTTGCTCTCTAGCAGATCTAGCTTGGATTCATTTTGCACTCAAAGCTCAAGTTATGTTTCAACAACTTCAACATATTTATCAGGACTGCAGTGCAACTGCCTCTATTATCCAACCTTTTTTTTTTTTTTTTTTTTTGCTGAAGTTGACATGGTGAGTGAGCAGTCTAGTTATACAATAACTTTTTTCCAGTTTTAACAGACAATTAGAGAAATAATTTTTGTGAGCTTTCCTTTTTAAAGCTGCTTTGCTGACAAGTTCCTGCCTGCAAGCCAGTGAAGAAAATGTGGGATTATAGCTATCTGCACACTTCCATTAAATGATCTCAACACTGACATGATGATCAAGTGATATCTAGGAAGATATTGGCACCAGCGCAGCAAGCAGTCTGCTGCTTGTGCATCATGACGGGCCAATGCTATCGAACTGCCAAACCTTTTATCATGTCGAAACACGCTCACCCGATCAATTATGAATTGTGAAAGGCTACGCACTCAAAAGTGGAAACACATCCATCCAAAAAGTAAAAAGAAGTAAATTGCAGAATGTAACGTGACTGTTCAAACCATGTATAGAAGTGCATGCGGCCACCAAACGATTCATAAATGTGGTAGCCATTCATGAGCTAGATCCAGACACACCACCACTTGTTGTTGCGACTAAAGGAAGAAGATAACGAAAATGCACGGGCCTACTACTGGCTCTGTAGCTGAGCCACCTCCACTGCCTCGTGCGGACAGAAGAGAAAATAGAGAAGAAAAAAGTGGGAGAGAGAGGCACGTCGCAACAGCCGTCGTCCACCACTGAAACGGTAGTAGGTACAAAGACTGCCTACAACAGATAGAAATCCAGTGGCAGGCTAGCCCCCGCCGCAAGCTGCGGTGACCTACCAATCGCAGCACCGTAGGGCCAGGAGCAGCCACCCCCGAAACCAGTTCCTTATCAACATCTACAGTTGTTTCTACAAAACATGCATAAATTAAAAAAAACACCACACTGGAATGATACCTTGAGCAAAGGCTTGTTTTGCTTGGAATCCTGCATGCACTCCTCAATTTAAAACCTGCATGAATTTCATACACTGCGTACAAAAAAACCTGCACACATTTTGATTCACATTTCATATCAGGGAAGATGTCGATGGGGCATCTCAGCACAATTAGTAGAGTTTTTTGCTTCATTTGTAGATAATTACACAAGAAAATACTATTGGTACTGTTGAATGCATAATTAACTTTACACCTTACTGCTATTTTTGGACTGAAGGCCTGAGTTTGGTGTCTGTCATTTATATGCACTTTGTAGTTTTTGTGGATTACTTCAGTCAAAACAAATTATGCAAAAGAAAATGTGAAGCCAATACAGGTGAAAAAATTCAAAAATAGCTAAAAAAACTTTTTTTTTTTTTTTTTTTTTTTTTACCTTCTACTTGCACTTAAGGCTCGACAATGGTGCTTTAAGTACGATTACAGCTGAATCATACTGCCGTCGCGTGTTCGCCGGCTCCTTATCCCATAATCCGCAATATTTATAGAACATTTGAATAATGAGCTAGCCCTGTCGTAACGCAGGTAGGTTTTACCGCTTATTCAGTCCGTGTAAATTCAATGCACAAGCGCCGGAGCTTCAACTGCAGCACAACGTAAGGACCGGGTCGAGGCACTTACGAAGTTGCCCATACTAAATTCTTGCCGAAGGCTGAATCGCAGTACGGCACCGGCATCATGCACCCCGCAATGAGCTTACGAATGATGATTTGTACGGCATATTTTACTCCAATCGTGCAGCCCACGACACTGTCTCTTTTCCAAGACGCTGCAAAAGCATTAACACCCCCCCCCCCCCCCCCCCCTTACTTTGTCAAAACCAAACAACCGTTTGTTATGAACGCGTCTTGTTGTTTACGAACTAACAAACTAGCATTGTGTTGGCATGCATGACCAGTTCTGCGCTGTTTTCAGAAGAATGTGCAGGACAGAAGGAAATTTACTTACATCTGAGATGCCAAACGTGTCCCGGGTGGTGACCGCCCTCCAATAGTCCCGCCGTCAGCGTAGTGTTTCCAGTGAAAGCGCACAAAGGAAGACGCACTATCTGTTGGGCACGCCGGCACACTTTTTGCACAGGTTTACACAGAACCTGACGACGCTTCTGCACATCGCACGAGCTATTTTGCTGCGCGTTGTGCCTCGCAAATCTCGAGAGCATGACGCCGCCAGCAGCACAAAAGAAAGCGCGACGCCGCCACCAATGGCTATGACTAGCACTACAGCTTCGGCTGCTTCGGCTGGTTTCGACTTGTTTCGGTTTCGGAAGTTGCCGACTTGAACGGCTTTCGATGTCAAGTGTCTACGCACTAACGCTACATGTTTGTCGTGTATGCGCGCCTGTAGTTTGCGCATTCAGAAATGTGGCGGTGCTAGCGAAAGCTAGCGGTGGCGGAAAAGACCACCGTGAGTTTCGCTTCTTTTTTTGCGATGCTGGAAAAACTATGCGTGCTTGTCATGTACGTCGGGTTGACAGATAAGAAATGCGTTGCGGTGGTTCAGCAAATCGAAGCTTTGGCCCAATGCATCGCCAAGTTCCTTGCGAAAATTCCTGATCATAAACAGCGACAGTGGCCATTGTTTTAGTTGTGTGTTTATATTGGAAGATCAAGTGATTCGTTTGGAAACAGACGCCGAATCCTGCTCGCACACTGTTCCACTGGTCACCCGCGAGCGATACTTTCTTTTGTGATGTGTGCATCACTACTATCAGTGTTCAACTCTTGGATGGTGATGAAATTTTAATGGCTCTAGCTTATAGCAAAAGCAAAAACAGTTGTGTGAAAGCATGGCGCCTGCAGTCAGGCAATATATGCGACATGCAAAAATAGCTTACCGGTCAAGCTTCAAGCGAAGACAGTGTGGGGTGTTTACGTGGGGATCCGGTAAAAACGTCCCCGGAAAAAATGTCCCTATTGGCGAAGTAGGAAAAAATGTCCCCGAACGGGGCTGGAGTCTTGCGCTATAGGACGTAGACTACGTTTCTCCGTGGCGAACTGCAATGATATGAATGATGCATGTAAACTTTATTACAGCGGTTTCACCTGTCGGCTTGGAATTGACCGCGAACATCGAATTGATGCGGGCATTCATGACAAAAAAAAAATTATGGCAGCGGTAATACAGTGACAGTGACATGCTTTAAATTACGCAGTTCTTGTAAACATTTCGGGCCCCCAGAGGACGCAGGTTCCATATGATATGATTACATTTAACTTAAAGCCGAGAAAGAATGGCATAACATTTGTTGTTTTTTTTCATGTGTGTTCCAGAATAAATCTTTTTTAGGGCCGATTTTGGCATTGGGGACGTTTTTTCCTAGTTGCCGCTTCTTCAGGGGACGTTTCTTCCGGAGACGTTTTTTCCGGGGACGTTTTTACCTACACCTGTTTGCGTGCACGTTACTTCAATTAAGCACTAATGAAACTGACCATACAAATATTTCAACTTGTCTCTGTGGCCTACAGCATACATGCAGTAAAGAAGCAAAAGCAGCCAAGCTGCTTGTTCCATGCAGCATAAATAATTATGCACTGCTGTTGGAAACTGCACAGCATATATTGGTGGACGATCGTTGAACGTGCAGCTTTCTTCAATAGGTTACGCATCTCGCGTGACGCAGCCTACAGTGACACTGAAAAATATGCCATCTAAAAGACATTTCCTTGCAATATTATGCTGCAGCATATATGTGTATAGTATGCATAGCTTCGAGATGCAACACATATACTGTTGGTATCGCCCCTCATAACGTACTAGGATTTTTGCATCTTTTCATCAGTCTAAGATCACCGACTCAATCGTTTCTTTTTTTTTTTTTTTTTTTTTTCATTTGACAATGAGACTGACAGCATTTGCAAGTGTCATTATGCAGCAGAAAGCTTCAATTCAGAGTAGTTCAGTTCAGCAAGGGTTTGTTATAGTCTCAGGAAACTTAAAAATGGCGTATAGATGTAGATGTGCAAGTCAAAACTCAAAAGGCTGTAGCAACTTTTTTGCTCGGCATATTCTTGCGCTGAAAAAGAGAGTCAGTCCGGTTGTTTATAATCAGCCAAATGAGTGATGTAGAGAAAGAAGCAGAATTGTTGTCATCTTCTCTCCCACCCCATCTGTTAGTGCTGTTCAGTCGTTTGAGAATTGTCTTTCTGTGGTCTTTGCAAGGGATTATGAGTTCGTGACGTTCAGTACTGGAGTTGGCTTTCACATTTCTGTTATCACACTTACTTTTCCTTCTACAGATGGAACTCCAAGCCAATTCTTCATACAAACTTGTGATGCCTGACGGTGGTAAAGCTGTGCAGTTATAGTGCGTCACCTCCATTCATATGCAAAACACAATATAAGGGTGATTTTGACTGCCAGTTTGACTATCGTATACATGGAAGTGGCAACACATCAACATTGTGCACACAGCATAGTGGCAGATACAATGAACGAAGGGCAGTGCTAGTCAAGGTGTGCAGCAGGAACATCATTTACTAAACTTTAAGTGAACAGTTCTCATTCGACTGAAAAGATTCTGCACAATAAATACCAAAAAAATCCCGATTAGTCGACATATTGGTCATGACATCACAGTTACATGACCTCGTGTGAGAATTTCAAACATCTCACAGTGAAATAAAGCTAACAAAATTGGGAAGGTGCAAATGAAGCCAATTATCAAGGAAGCTCTTCTAATGAGGACATTTCAGAAAATAGTAGTTTAACAAAATAAATACGTTGATACTAAAGCTCAACATATGTGTGCCCTCTGCATGCAATGTCTATAGCCATGTAGGGTCAAAGGTGTGTTAGTGGGGCATTTAGGGAATGCTGTTACATTGGTAATAATTTTGAAAAGTAGATAACTTTAAACGAGAAAAATTATATAAAAATTTGCAGAATGAAAATGCAGTTCATGTTTAAGATGCTGTCACGTCTATTATTGAGGTAAACTAGCTGAAGCTCCAAAATTATTTTAACTTTGTGTAACTACTTTCTCTTCTTATATTTTGCACTGATCATTATAATGAATCTTTGACCTTCTGCATGTTATGCCACTGATGTGCGTTCAATGAATTAAGTTACAGTGCTCAAATCTTGTCTTAGTTCATCTTATTTCTTCCGCATTTCTTTCATGCCATGATATATATATTGCGGATACATTTTTGTTTTGTGATATGTTCATGCTGAACTCTGTATTTATTAAAGAATATGTATTCTATTGCCTATATTTTACATTCAATGTAAGCAGCACGCCCATGTAGATATACGAAAGCATTAAACTTGAAATATATATGGCATATATATCAATGATTATTCAGGAATTAACATGTAAATACAATATGGTTCACCAACCAGATGAAGGAAATTGGTATCAACTGTCTAACTCGGTGATAAACTGTAAAACTATGACACAAACTTTAATTCTCTTAATTATCTTTTCTATTTAACTGTCAAATATGAGGACATACATGCGGATGATACCACTAAATGGCAGAAAGTGAAGTGGAGCTCAAGAGACTTCTGATGCGCGTACAAGAAGAGAGTGAGAAGTTTGGACTTAAACTGAACATTAAAAAGACAAAGATCATGGCGTCTTGCCCCATCAAGTCCTGGAGCATAGAGGGACAAGAAGTGGAAACCGTGACAGATTTTTTCTTCTTGGGCTCCAAGGTAACCCCGGAAGGAGACTGCAGTCATGAAATTAGGAGACGCCTACTTCTGGGAAAGAGAGCCATGGCTAGCCTTGACTGCCTAGTAAAGAGCAGAGACATTAGTCTGCCAACCAACCATATAACTCGTGCTATGGTCTTTCCAGTTGTGATGTATGGATGCGAGAGTTGGGCTGTGAAGAAGGCTGACCGCCGAAGAATTGACTCGTTTGAATTGTGGTGCTGGCGGAGAATCTTGAGAGTTCCTTGGACGGCCAGAAGATCAAATCAGTCGATATTGTCGACCATAAACCCTGACTGCTCATTGGAGGTTCAAATTCTAAAGTTAAAGCTCAGCTACTTTGGTCATCTGATGAGAAGAGAGGAGTCGCTCGAGAAAGATTTGATGTTGGGAAAGGTTGAGGGTCACCGGAGAAGGGGTAGGCAGCGAACGCGATGATTAGATGGCATCCTCGAGGCGCTGCACATGAAGTTATGTGATGCTAGGAAGATAGTGAGAGACCGGAAAGCGTGGCGTGATATGGTTCATAGGGTCACGAAGAGTCGGACACGACTGAACGACTGAACTGAACTGAACGGATGAGGACATACGCCTATGAATATCTTCCAAACCAACTAGAACATCCAATTTAGAACTATGTATATACCATATGAAGTGCCATTTGAAATCCCGGGAACCAATTCAAATTTTCAAAACCACTTTGAATATCCAATAGGGTAGGACATATATGAATTGTAATCCTGTATAATATGGAAAATCCAGTTGGGATTCTAAATGATCATTATGAACGTGAGAACAATTGGGAGTGCCCATTGTTTGCAAAACCATTTGGGTAATTCCGTTACCTGCCAAATTGGTCGTAATTTTGTGCCCATTTGAGCTCATATATGGCTGTATCTAATTGGGTCAGTGTGGGGCCGAATGGAACCATGTTATAACTGGTTTAATTTTTTATGGGGAGGCTTAGTGAGCCAACTGAACTCGCATGGACCCTGAATGAGCACTGCGAAATCGAATGCTGGTGCTGTACGAGCATCGTGATTTTAAGCGAGCATTACGATGTCTCCTACAACTGAGCGTACGAGCTCTACGAGAGTGCGTACGGCGTCTGCGGGGGTTTTACGTGAACTGTACGAGGTCTTCTACAAGCTGCTTGAGCCCTCGTACATCTGTACAAGACATCCTACAATCCTCGTACAACCCTAC
This sequence comes from Amblyomma maculatum, assembly GCF_055883805.1. Classification (NCBI taxonomy): domain Eukaryota; kingdom Metazoa; phylum Arthropoda; class Arachnida; order Ixodida; family Ixodidae; genus Amblyomma; species Amblyomma maculatum. The sequence goes on along the minus strand of NC_139353.1, from coordinate 167,685,219 downwards.
GAGACATCGTACACGCTCTAGGAGACACCGTAGACGCCCTACGAGACATCGTACAATCCTCGTACAACTCTACGAGACAACGTAGACGCTCTAAGAGACCTCATAGAATTCTTGTACAAATCGCATAGCTCTTAGAAATCTCCCACATTTCTCGTACACATCGTAGCAATCTCGTACATTTCGCATACACTTTTTCAGTAGGGCAGCACTGGCATGGAAGGCATAAGCAAAGTAGGTCAGGCGGATCCGAACCGTCAGAGTTATTTAGAAGCAGCTAAGACGCCGCAAAAAAAGGAAGAAGTTAGGAAGAATGAAAATCCCAGAGATAAGGACACAGATAACCGAAAGCAGCAGCCAACAGTTGGAAGAGGGAGAGAGAAGGCCCAGGTGCTTATCGCCGGAGATTCTAACATGAACAGGTGCAAGCGAGATATCTTGGAACGTGTAAGGGGTGATAAGAGAGTGTTGGTTGGAGCCTACCCAGGGAGAACAATGAGGGCTGTACTAAAAGAGAGTAAAAATAGGCTGTTGAAGGATTCCGCAGAGCGCAGTATGGTAATAGTAGCCGCGGGTCTAAACGATGTCCTAAATGGTGACGCTGCAGGAGTGGTGGAAAGTTTAGCTAAGGGAGTTGACGAGATCAGGGAGATAGCACAGCAGACGCAGATAATTGTATGCACAGTACCAGAGGTGCTAGGATTGAACGGAAAGATGGAAAAGGACGTGGTGACAGTTAATCAGGACATAAGAAAGTTAAGCCTGGAGAAGCGTTTCGAAGTGGTTGAGGTAAACAGGGAGGTACATAAAGCAGGTTTTGGTAGGGCTTTTCAGCGAGATGGCATTCATTTTAACAGAAGGGTCGGAGCAGAGATCGGCTGGCGCTTGCCAGGCAGGGCTGTAGCTTTTTTAGGGGGTCCGCGAGGACTCCGTACACAGAGGTAGTTAGAAGTGAAGCAGAAGAAAGTGTAATAATGGAGGCTGAGCCCCCAAAAATGGCAAAGAGTAGGTCGAGAAAGAAAAGTACAAAAAGAAATTTAACACTAGGATCAGCTACATAAACATGCAAGGAGGTAGAAAAAGAGCGAAATGGCTAGAGATAGAACAGCAGTTGAAGGATGACAAAATAGGTGTGTACGCTCTTTGCGAGACTCATCTCAGGGATCTAGAAGATCCGCCGTTTATAGAAGGCTACGTCTGGGAAGGGTGCAACAGAACGAGAACGGAAAGAAAGGGTGGAGGGGTAGGTATGTTGATACACCAGGGAACAAATTGGCAAAGAATTAAATCATCTTGTAAAGAACATATCTGGGTTTCAGGAACCATTGCCGGCATAAGGACATGGCTAGGGGTAGTTTATTTAGGAACAGGACATCAATGCAGGCAAGAAAACAGGGATCTTGTTGAATGTCTCAGTGATGATATAAGCCAGTTTGGAAACGGGGCCAATATTATTCTGCTGGGGGACATGAACGGCCACATCGACGATCTGGATGGACACACGGATTGTAACGGGAAGCTATTGCTAGATTTCTGCGAGCGACACGATCTAGTTATAGTAAATAGAGAAACAAAATTTGAAGGCCAAATCACGTGGGAATTCCGCAACAGGCAGACGACCATTGACTATTGTCTAATGTCGCAGGAAATTTATAGCAAGGTCACAAAAATGGAAATAGACGAAGAAGGGGAGTGTAGTCTGAGAAGTGATCATAAACGTATTAGTCTGCAGATGGGGCCCTTGATGAAAAGAGAAATGGAACTTAGACAAAACGTAAACGCAAAATTAAATGACGATCAAATAGCGCAGATAGCTGCAGACATAGAGGAAGCAATTGAGAAAAGCCCCATGGAAGACTGGGATTATGAACAGGTAGAACTACTCATAAGGAGTAAAATTCAGGAGGTTAAAGTAGCAAACCGCTGGAATGGAAAGAGGAAGCCACGGAGCTGGTGGAATAAGGAAATCAGGGAAGCTATTGAACAACGACGGGCTGCTTCAAGGGAACACCGAATGGCAAAGAAAGCACAGGCTTCTCAGGAGGAAATCGACCAAAAATGGGAATCATATCGACAAAAGAAACTTCAAGTGCAGGCCCTCGTGCAAAGTAAAATAAGACAGTCCACCGATCGCTGGATGGCTGATATACACGATGCCTCTAGAGGCGGAGCAACAAAATTCTGGAAACATATAAGCTGGCTAGGGAAGAAGAATCAAAGAAAGCAAGATCGGATTCAAGATAACGAGGGAAATTGTGTAAAGGGAGACAATGCAGTGAACTACATTACATCAGATACTACATACATCAGATTGAAAGTAACAAGATACTCGGAGAGCTTCAGAACGGCTTTAGAAATGGTTGGCGCTTAGATGATTGCCTGTTCGTGCTTACCCAATGCATCGAAATATCTAGAGTGGAAAATAGACATTTGTATTTGGCCTTCCTGGACATAAACGGGGCGTACGACAACGTAAGCAGGGAACTCCTGTGGAACATATTAAAAGAAGGTATCGGTTATGAGATAATAGAGTTCCTACAGGAAATATACCGGGATAACAAAGTAGAAATTACGTGGTGTACTGTGATAGTCATCGCCATCGACATGCACCTGTGCGTTGTGCGACGATTACAATTGGCGGAGGTGCCGGAAACGATCCCACCCAAACTGGAACTGCGAAGCCGTACACTACCCTCTACGACCGCCATGCAAGACACTTCGACGCTGCCGGCCGTTCCACCCACGATCATGTGTGCTGGCGTCGTGCGCCAGCGTGACCCTTGCCTGTTCAGCGGCACGGCCGATCAAGATGTCGACGACTGGCTGTCATCCTATGAAAGAGTAAGCACCTACAACAAGTGGGATGACTCATACAAGCTCAGTAACGTCATATTCTATCTGACGGACGTGGCGAACCTCTGGTTTCGCAACCATGAGGCTGACCTGTCATCTTGGTCGACATTTAAAAAGAATTTCGCGGAAGTGTTCGGCCGCCCGGCAGTGCGTAAGCTTCGTGCCGAACAACGTTTACACGATCGTGTTCAGCGCGCTGATGAGACCTTTACCAGCTACATAGAAGACGTCGTTGATCTCTGCAAACGAGTCGACCCGGCCATGCCGGAAGCAAACAAAATCCGCTACATCCTCGAGGGCATTTCTGAGGACGCCTTCCAGATGCTGGTAGCGAAAGATCCCACCAGCGTTAGTGAACTCGTGAAGCTTTGCCAGAGCTACGACGAGCTCCGCAAGCGGCGCGCTTCTAGGCGCCGCTCCAGTGTGTGCGACGAAGGCGTATCCGCATTATCCCTGGGTGGTTCGCCAACTTCTGAAGGGAGCCCGCTGAATCAAAAGATCAAAGATTTTATTCGTGAAGAGGTCGCACGTCAAATCTCACTCCTTCCCCATTTTCAAGACTCGGGCCGCCTCGTTCCTGAACTGGCTCCATCTTTGGCCCCTGCTATACGCCGTGTCGTGCAAGAACACGTCGCTGATGCCTTGCCGTCCAACCCCGTGGTGCCGCCTGTGACGGCACCTCTCACGTATGCCCAAGTAACGGCTAGGCCACCACCTTCGCCCACGTCTGGCTCCTATGTGCAGGTCCCTGCCTACCGTTCACCGCCGCATGCTGAGCCTTCGTTTCAAGCCCCACCCTCAAGGTTCCGCCCACATCCTATGAAACCTTGGCGTACTACGGACAACCTTCCGATTTGCTATGCCTGCGGTCGGCCGGGCCATGTTGCGCGCCTTTGTCGCCAGCGCCTCCAACCTTCACAGCCTGACATTCGATTTTACCCGTACGATACCGACTCACGCTCGCAAATGATTCCGCCCGGTTCTCAATTTGTCCCACAAGATCGCCAAACCTATACCACTCGTCGATCACATTCTCCTCGGCGCCGATCGCTTTCTCCAATGCTGCGACGTTCTACCAGCACCGTTGAGGGAAACTAACAGTCGCAGTTCCGGGGGCAAGAACTGCGCTTGTTTCGAATTCCTCAAGTCCTCCATGCCGTCCCGCTAATGTTATCAAAGTTTCTGTAGAAGGCGCCACAGTTCTCGCTCTCGTCGATACCGGTGCAGCCGTCTCCGTCATCAGTGAAGCGCTCTGCCGTCGAATTCGCAAAGTGACCACTCCGATTTCCGACTTTTCGCTCCGCACCGCCTCATCACAGCACATTCACCCCTCCGCATCTTGCACAGCCCGTGTGCTCATTCAAGACGTCTTGTACCCCATCGAGTTTATTGTTCTGCCGAACTGCTCGCATGATATCATCCTCGGATACGATTTTCTATCGACTCATCAAGCCGTTATTGACTGTGCTCGTGCACAAATTGCCTTCGCCTCCCTCTGTGATGCCCCCTTCTGTGATACCCCTCCCCGCACTGCAAAACTTCTCGTCGCCCATGACACCGACATTCCTCCGTTCTCTGCTGCCCTCGTACCACTGTCTTGTGAGTGGGTAACTCCTTTGACTGCGATTTTTACACCTTCCGAAGCCACCTCCCGTCATCCCTGCCTCCTTTTTCCGTTCGCAGTTCTCGAAATTCAAGACGGCAAGAGTGCACTTTACGCCTCGAACCCATTTTCTTGCCCAGCAGTCCTGCTCCGTGGCGAATGCATTGGACGTCTTGAAGAGCTTGATCCCAGTCATATCACCACTCTTGCTGACTCAACCCCCTCCTTCGACGTTAGTCTGTGCTCTTGCGATGTTGCTACCGCTTCGACGCCCTCCGACGTTTTCCAACATGCTATTGATGCTGATCTTCCACTTGCGCAACGTGATCAACTTGTCGCCCTCTTGCAGAACTTCGCTTCTTCATTCGACTTTCCTCAAACTGAGTTGGGCCGCACGTCTGTCGTAGAGCACACCATCGACACCGGTAAAACTGCACCTTTGCGCCAGCGCCCCTATCGCGTGTCGGCTTCGGAGCGCCAAGTAATTGCTGATCATGTGGACGACATGCTCCGTCGGGGTGTCATTCGGCCATCCCACAGTCCCTGGGCGTCTCCAGTTGTGTTGGTACCTAAGAAAGATGGCTCCTTCCGGTTTTGTGTCGACTACCGCCGGCTCAACAAGATCACGCGCAAGGACGTCTATCCTCTGCCACGCATCGATGACGCACTAGACTGCTTGCAGGGCGCCGAGTTTTTCTCCTCGTTAGATTTACGATCTGGCTACTGGCAGGTGCCAATGGCTGACGCTGACCGCTCTAAAACTGCCTTCATCACACCAGATGGATTATATGAATTCAACGTCATGCCCTTTGGGCTTTGCAACGCCCCGGCCACATTTGAACGCCTCATGGACACTGTGCTTCGTGGATTCAAGTGGCGAACCTGTCTTTGCTATCTCGATGATATCGTAGTCTTTTCTACCGATTTTCAATCCCACCTGCTCCGACTGAAGGACGTTCTCACTTGTCTCGCTACCGCCGGCCTCCAACTGAATCTGAAGAAGTGCCACTTTGCTGCTCGCCGACTAACAATTCTAGGTCATGTCGTTTCTAAGGATGGCATTCTTCCCGATCCCACCAAACTTCGTGCAGTTGCCGAATTCCCACGCCCAAAATCACTGAAGCAGCTACGAAGTTTCATTGGCCTATGCTCCTACTTTCGCCGCTTCATCTTAAATTTCGCCTCTATTATTGCTCCTCTCATCCAGCTCCTCTCCGGCAGCTCCGACCTCTGCGCATGGACACCTGCTTGTGATGACGCCTTCAACACTTTACGCCGTCTTTTAGTTTCGCCTCCCATCCTCCGCCACTTCGACCCGAATGCGCCAACTGAGATTCACACTGACGCTAGCGGTATTGGGATAGGCGCCGTTCTCACCCAACGCAAACCTGGTATCCGAGACTATGTGGTGGCGTACGCAAGCCGCACCTTGACCAAGGCAGAGTCCAATTATTCTGTTACGGAAAGAGAATGCTTGGCCATTATTTGGGCCATCGGCAAATTCCGTCCGTATGTCTATGGCCGACCATTTTATGTGGTCACTGATCATCACGCTCTGTGCTGGCTGGCGTCCCTCAAGGACCCGTCCGGCCGCCTTGCTCGCTGGGCTCTTCGCCTCCAAGAGTATGACATTCGTGTCATATATCGCTCAGGCCTCAAGCATACTGACGCGGACGCTCTTTCGCGCTCACCGCTGCCTCCCTCTTCGTTGCCTGATGAGATCTGCGCCTACGATTTGTCTTCGCTTGCCACTATTGACATGGCCACGGAACAGCGGCGCGACCCGTGGATATCTACACTTCTGGACTTTCTTTCAAGCCACTTTTCAGGTCGTCTGTCTCGGGCGCTTGCCCGCCAAGCTCACCATTTTTCAATTCGTGACGGGCTGCTCTATCGCCGCAATTATCTTCACGACGGAAGGAAGTGGCTTTTAGTCATCCCCCGTCATCTCCGCGCCGAAATTTGTGCTGCTTTCCATACTGATCCCCAGTGCGCCCACGGCGGAGTGTTGAAAACCTACACGCGCTTGCGTCTACGCTTCTTCTGGCGTGGAATGTACCGCTTTGTCCGCCATTTTGTCCGCTCCTGCCAGTCTTGCCAACGCCGAAAAACTCCTCTCAAGTCCTCTGCTTCGTTGCAGCCGTTGCCCTGTCCTGCCCGTCCGTTTGATCGTGTCGGCATAGATCTATACGGTCCCCTTCCTACAACTTCAGCTGGCAACCGCTGGATTATCGTGGCAGTGGATCATCTAACCCGCTACACTGAGACATCATCATTGCCCTCTGCTTCCGCACGCGACGTGGCTGCCTTTATTCTGAAAAACCTGGTTCTTCGCCATGGTGCCCCTCGCGAACTGCTCAGTGACCGCGGACGCGTTTTCTTATCAGACGCTCTTGAGGCTCTCCTGAAAGAATGCCGCATCATACACCGCACCGCTACCTCGTACCACCCTCAGACGAATGGACTGACAGAACGTTTTAACCGCACTCCCGGTGACATGCTGGCTATGTACGTGAACACCGACCATTCCAATTGGGACCAAGTTCTACCGTTTGTTACTTACGCATATAACACCGCGACACAGGCCACTACTGGATTCTCTCCATTCTTTCTCCTTTACGGGCGCGAGCCACCCTGTACTATGGACACACTTTTTCCCTACCGCCCTGACGTTTCCGAATCTTCCCCGCTATCCGATGCCGTCACGTACGCAGAAGAATGCCGTCAGCTCGCCCGCTCTCTCACAACAGAAAATCAGTGGCAACAAAAATACCTCCGTGATACCGGCGAAGCTTCGTCATATCTCCCGGACACACTGGTGTGGCTTTGGGTGCCCTCCACAACCCCTGGCCTTTCAAAGAAGTTTCTTGCTCGCTACCACGGGCCATATAGGGTCCTCCAGCAAACATCTGCAGTCAACTACGTAGTTGAGCCCGTCACGCCCTCTGCGGACTTGCGTCGCCGTGGTCGTGAAACAGTTCACGTGAACCGATTGAAGCCATTCTATGACCCCGCTGTGCTTTCCGCGCCATAAGTCGCCAGGATAGCTCCTTTTTTTTACCCGGGGGGAAAATGTACTGTGATAGTCATCGCCATCGACATGCACCTGTGCGTTGTGCGACGAAGACAAAGAAGAAGTACGCTGGGCTCGCCGTTGCAAGGTCCTGTCCTCACAGCTCTCCATCTGAGCGTCAATAAACGCCCTATTACAGTGGGAAGGGATAAGAAGTACGGAGGATGTCAAAGTATGCAAAGGATTAAGACAAGGCTGTCCTCTATCACCGGTGCTGTTCATGTTTTATATGATAAACCTGGAACGGAGGATAGAATACAGTAACCTAGGTTTTAGCCTGTCATACAGATTAGGTGGAAAGGCGGTAGAGCAGCGCCTCCCCGGTTTGATGTATGCAGACGATATTGTGCTGCCAGCTGAGAGTCTGGAAGAATTGCAAACTCTAGTTAAGTATTGCAGAGACGAAGGGGACGCTCTAGGCTTCAGTTTCAGCGCAGTTAAGTCGGGTCTGATGATTTTCAACCGCTCAACTGATCATAGTTTTAAAATTCAAGGCCTTGAAATGCCTAGAGTAGCAGAATATAAATATTTGGGGGTATGGGTAAACGAAGGATTGGCATACATTGGAAAGCATGAGCAATCACTTAAGGCCAAAGGGCGAAGGAATGCCGGGATAATGAAGCATAAGGCATTGTGGGGATACAATAGGTATGAGGTATTGAGGGGTATTTGGAAAGGAATTATGGTGCCCGGACTTACTTTCGGAAATGCGGTTTTGTGCCTAAAATCAGAGGTACAGTCGACATTAGAAACAAATCAGAGATCCGTTGGACGATTAGCACTAGGTGCCCACGGCAAAACTACAAACGAGGCGGTACAGGGAGATATGGGCTGGGCATCTTTCGAAGTACGGGAAGCTCAGAGTAAAATATTATATGAGGAACGCCTGAGGAATTTGGACAGTAACAGATGGGCAGCTAAGGTATTTAAATACCTGTACCTAAAAAGCGTTGACTCACAATGGAGGAAAAGAACTAGGAAACTAACTAGTAGGTATGCTAGTAACAAGGACGGAGAAATAAAGAGCATTAAGCAACAGGTGAAAAACACAGAAGGTAAAAATTGGATAAATTCGATGGAAAAAAAAAAAACAGAGTGTGGAATTATACCGAAAGTGGAAAATGCAGATCAGGAAGGAAGATTTCTTTGACAACTCAGGAGACAGTGCCCTACTTTTTGAAGCTAGATCAGGGTGCCTTAGAACACGCAGCTACAAAAAGAAGTTTAACAATGGAGATGACGCATGTGCTGTATGTGCAAACTCCAGTGAAACAATTGGCCATATTATACTCGAATGCAATGGTATCCATCCGGAAGTTGATGCAGGCGCAATCACTGTTCCTGAAGCTCTGGGGCTTAGAGATAACAGTGGCCGGGTGAATAAACCGGCGGTGGAAACTAGCAAAAAACGGCTGGAAGATTGGTGGCTTAAAAGCAGAGAAGTGACATAACGTTAGTAACGTAGGAGCAAAATTTAATAAATAGAATGATGGTTTAGTTAACCATTTTAAATCAATAATTAAGATATATGGAGAAAAATGAGCATGATAGCTACTGCTACCACCCCGTTTCAAAGGGGACGCTCCTATATTCCATCCATCCTTTCCATCCATCGGCTGCCGCTCCCTTCCACCAGATGTTTTTACTTTTCTTTTTTTTTTTTTTGCGAAATCAATACTCCGACAGCCAAAGCGAGAGCTCGGGTGGCCGCAGCTAAGCCGTGCACGTGAAGAGGGGTAGCTACGGTCTTTCTAAAGAACGAATTGTCTCCACCAGTAATCGAACCTTCACTACTCGGATCCTGGAATCCTCAGCCGAGCGGGTTAACGCACTCAGCCGCGCCTGGGTCTTTTCTTCCTTTATTTTCTTTATTGCGTGAAATTACTTCGAGCCAATTTACCCAGGTCGCATCCCGCAACCTGTCAATACACAGTTACACCAGCATCAGAGAATAGCACATCTTAATTCTCCTTCTCTAGCGTGAGGGTGATAGTAGTGGGGATGATAGGCTAGTGTGCGGCGTATTACGGGCGAGCGTGCGCTCAGCAAGAGCGTTCACTCGGGCCTCTCCTTTCACGTGAGAGGGTGACATTAGAATCAGCCTGTCATGAAATTGACGTTACCCCTATGCCACGGGAAGGAGCTGCCAACTCGGGTCGCTCCTTTCATATGGGAGAAGGATATTAGAATCAGCCTGCTAGAACCGTTCGCATTCTCGTTACCCCCACGACACGCAGGCACGTCCATACGGCTGGGTTTAAGCTTGAGTTCATATTTGGCCTGGTAGCTTTCGCTCTCGCGTCATACCCTTACAGGATGACCTTAAGTGTCCCCAATGATGTAGAACCTTACACTGATAGGGCAGAAGAGCTGAATAATGTAGTGGGCACAAGATGCTTCTGCCGTTCCTTTTAGAATTCAACTAGGGTTAACAAGAGCTATACCACAGCCAACATTTTTTTGGCGCTGTTAACAAGACCCCGACGCCAGAACGTTGCCTCGCCTTCCTTAGGTTTTGAGGAGGAGGAGGAGGAAAAACTTTATTTAGTCCTATATTATTTGGCGGTTTTCGGACGTCTTCAGAGATGTCTGCTTGTTGTATCCACAAGAGTCTTCTCCGTCGACTTCGTCCACTTTTTTACAATGGTCGGTTGCCCTCAGTCCAGGGCTCCGCTGGCTGCTGCCGCCCGTTGGGCTCGCTGTACAAGACCATGCTGGTCTTCGCAGCGGTCGCTGGACAGCAGAGTCTCCCATTGCTCCGCACTCGGGTTTCGAATTTTGGGGACGACCTCTATGTTTTGACAGGCCCATGTGATGGGATATAGTTTTGGTTTTTCATCGCACCACGGACGTCTGTCCGGGTGTATGGTAGGGTGCATTTTGTTAGGTATGTGTAGGTTTGGGTGTGAACCCGTCTGTAATTGTCTTCATATGACAGCTTCCTCTTTGGTGAGAGAACTGTGCGGTGGGGGATATCGCATTCTTCTTCCTCTATAGTTTTCTAGTATGGCCGAGTATGCCTTGGGTGCTGGTAAAAGTTCCGCGGACTCGTCGGATGCTCTTCTGAATAAGGATAATGTTTGCATTCTTCCATGGTTCCGATACCGTCGATGACACTAGGCACTGCGTATACAAGGTGGCCAGTTTTTCTAGTACGATATCCCCCCCGTCCTTCAGCAAATCCATATCTGATCCTCTCCAGCTGATTTCCCCCTTTTCATAGTTTCTAGTGCTTTCTTGAACTCGTCCTTCGTCACTGGTGGAACGTCTGACTGTTTTTCCCTACCGCCTGCACGGGCAATCCACGGGTAAATGTAAGCAGCCGAAAGCATGCATTAAAGGAGTAAAAACACGCGAGACAATGGGTTTAGTAAAATCACATTTGTCTAAGTGATTTAGTGTTTTAAGATACGGTATGTTTTGTTTTTTTAACTGCTCTTTCACGTGGAAATGTCGAGTTAATAGGATTTTGAAAAACATCGCTACAAGCGTCCTCTACATGTCACAGGAGAATTTTCCCAGCAGTGTCTTTAGAACAACCGGTTTGCCTTCTTTTGACAATCTTTTTAAACAAACTGTAGTACTGAAATATTTTTGGAGCAGTGCATACAGGCACATAAACACGAAACCGGTACCGTTGAAACGTGTTCCTCGTTATCTTAAACCGAGAGTGCGCACTCACTACGGTAAAGCAACAAGACGCTATTATGTTCTAGCTATCTTTAATGAACTACCGGACTATTTATTTTCTTTGACCACCCGAAAAACACTGAAAATTGCTGTTCAAGCGTTAGAGAACCTTTATTATGTTGTGATGTTGTCAGTGCAGTTTTGGTAATATGTTGTGCCAAATGTATCTTTTTTTTTGTTCCTTGTTTTATTTTCTCCTTTATTTATTTATTTGTTTTGCCTCTGACGGAGTTCGGATGTAGTGCGTACATTGCCGCTGCTGCCGGTTGTCGCTGCACAAGCCCACTTGTGGCGTCGGCGCTTCCGTGTCTGTATCCTGTTTTCAATATCCTAAATAAAGATCATTATTATTATTAAAGATCATTATTATTATCAGCTTAGAGCCAACAAGCCTCATTTGCCATAAAGCTCTGCACATTCAAAGCTGGTACAGAGAAGCATCATCCTTTCTTCTTTTTGTCTAACGCTCTCTGCTAGCCATGTGATCATGTCATGTATGAAAGTGTCAATATGCAGGCTGCGCTTTTACTGGCAGTGGGCTACCCTGAACGCGTTACTGTTTTGTCACTGAAAGCCTGCATCCCAGAAAAAAAAAGATTGCGTCGCGCATGAGTGACAAAAAGCAAACGGAAGAGATGACAAAAAAGGATGAAAGAAGGGAGAAAAAAAAGTTGCTGTCAATTTCTACCTTCATAAGGTTTCTCATAACCTAAGGAATTTGGGGCAACGTTCTGGCGTCAAGGTCTTATTTACAGCGACAAAAGGTTTTTGAGTTAGCGCAGGAAGAGCTGCCCTATATCATCATCATTGTCGTCGTCGTCAGCCTTACTATACCCACTGCAGGTCGAAGGCCTCTCCTATATTTCTCCAATTAACCCGGTTTTGTGCTGGGTGCATCCACTTGACCTCTGCGAACTTCTTAACCTCATCCACCTACCTAACTTTCTGCCGCCCCCTGCTACGCTTTCCTTCCCTTGTAATCCAGTTTATTATCCTAAGCGACCATCGGTTATCCTCTCTTCGCCCTACATGTCCTGCCCATGCCCATTTCTTCTTCTTGATTTCCACTAGAATGTCAATAACTTGAGGTATTTCTCTGACCCACTTTGCACGCTTCTTATCTCTTAATGGTTGCCTACCATTTTTCGTTCCATAGCCCTCTGCGTTGTCCTCAACTTAAGTAGACTCCTCTTTGTTAGCCGGCCCGTTTCAGCCCCATAGGTTAGCACAGATAAGATGCAAGCGTTGTATATTTTACGCTTGAGCGATACCGGTAAGCTGCTAGTCATAATCTGCGAGTGATTGCCAAATGCGCTCTATCCAAGTCTTATTCTTCTTGTTATTTCTTTTTAATGGTCCGAATCTGTGGTTACTACCTTTCCTAAGTAGACATAATCGCCAACTACTTCCATTGCTTCGCTACCTAACGTAAACTGCTGTTCCTTCCCGAGGCTGTTGAACATTACCTTAGTCTTCTGCATAGTGATTTTGAAGCCCACCTTTCTACCTTTCCTGTCTAGGTCACCAATCATTCTTTGCAGTTCATCTCCTGAGTTGTTTAGCAGGGAAATGTCATCAGCAAATCGCAGATTACTGAGGTATTCTCCATCTACCCTTATCCCTAACTGCTCCCATTCCAAGTCTCTGAATACTTCCTCTAAGCAAGCTGTGAATAGTACTGGGGAGATCGTGTCTCTTTGCATGACACCTTTCTTTATGGCAATTTTGTTACTTTCTTTATGCAGAACCATGGTTGCTGTGCAGCCACTATATATATTGCCACCTAGCGTTGCCAGGTGGCGCATGACTGAGTGAAGAACGACGAAGTGTCGCTTGCGGGTTTTGCGTCTGTGCTGCTCACCGCTGTTGTTGGACAATATTGTCAGGTATGCGAACAGAAGAGAACAAGGAAGTGCAAAAAGAGGCACTCCGGAAGAGAAGGGGGAGAAGAGGAAGCTCACCATATGTTGGTTAGCACATCAGGCTAAGGGGCAGAACCACTCTGTAAATAAACCTTAACAATGTGGTGGAGGTGCGGGGTGCAAACGGAACAAGTACAATCGCTGGGATGCCATTGTAAGGCTGGCAAATGTTTTTTTTTCTTGGACTCCACAGCCCTGACATGGTTTGAGAACCATGAAACGTCCCTAACGAGCTTGGATCGTTTTGAAGAGGAGGTTCGAAATTGTTTCGCGGATACCACGGCAAAACGGAAATGCGCTGAGCAGACTTTATTCCAGCGAGCCCAAGGGCCTGGTGAAACACGCTCAATGTACATAGAAGAGGTCCTAAAACTCTGCAAAGCGGTGAATCCGAGTATGTCTGACGAAGACAGAGTTGGCCACCTCTTAAAGGGCATCGCGGTGGACGTATATAACTTTTTAATTACAAAAGAAAACAGATTCTCCAACGGCCGTGATCAAGCACTGTCGTATGTTCGAAACTTTGAAGCTGCGTCACATAACCGCGAAATTCGGCCGTCTGCCTAACGTGACCACTGTTGCAAGCGTAGATTCTCACGAGCATTCACATGAGCCTCCGCATTTGGCCGACATGATTCGCCAAATTGTCCGTGATGAGCTCTCCCACCATCAAGATGTGAACCGCAGTGCAATCCACTGTGATAGCTGCTCCCTGCAGGCAGCTCCCATCCAGCGCTCTTCTTGGGGTTCTACCGCTCCTCATCCCGTCCGTGACCACCGAAACGACCCATATGGTCCTGCTCCCCTAGCTCTTACTCACTACAGGGCGCCACCTCCGCCGCAACAACCCCAGCGGCTGGACTTTGCTGATCGCTTCGATCCTGTTACCGAGGACTATTATTTGGACCGTGTTCGTGAACCACCCGTCTGTTACCGCTGTGATATGCTTGGCCACATATCCAGATTCTGCCGCCGCCGTTACCCGGCACCACGCTACCAGCGCCAATGGTCAAATCGCCGTTCTGCCGTGAGTCCAGATGTCCTGACCCGAACTATCCCCTTCCTTCGGGCTCCTACCGCTACGTACCACCACGCAACGACTCACCAGTTTCTGTTCGCAGCCTGACTCCTCCTGCCCGCCGCTCCCGACAATCGCCTTCTCCCCGCCGTTCTTCTCCGCCACCGGGAAACTAGCGTGTGTGGCCGATGGCGTGCGGTCGCCAGGTCATCGGTATTGCCAATTCCTCTACCGGCCGTTATGCTGAAGAACCGCTTGGAAGTGTTAGTGGATGGTGTTTGTGTTATGGCCTTAGTGGATACGGATGCTACAGTTTCCGTGATGAGCTTAGATTTTAAGAACTGTCTCGGCCGCAAAATTATGTTTGGTTGGGATAGAACTGTCATATTTCGAGGTGTAGGGGGAGAATCGTTGGTTCCGCTTGGTATTTGTAATGCAAATGTAGCGATGGCTGGACACGAGTTTAGAACTGAATTTACGGTGCTCCCTCGCTCTACGCACGACGTTATTCTAGGAGTTGACTTTTTACAGCAGTGTGACGCAACTCTCGACTTCAACAGTGGCGAGATATCAATAAGCCCCAGCCTTCGATCGGCCCTCATAGAAGATACGCCGTGGGCTGTCCAAATGTTTTCTGTCTTCGAGGATACCGTCGTTCCGGCGATGTCCGCCGTCTTCGTCCGTTGTGTCTTCGGGCGCGGTTCCCAATGCCTTCGACGCTCTGGAGGAACCCGGTTCCCTTTCCGGTGCAAAAAAAAGTGTGTTGGTGCCCCGCAGCGTTGTTCGAGTGAACGAGGGCCGTGCCACGCTTTGGACTGTCAACCATACCTGCCGTATTGCCGCGTGGTTTGAAACTCGCCGACTTAAAAGAACGCCTTTCTATGCACATCGCCGCGTTCAGTGACGGCGTTACTCGTTCAGCTAGACGTCCCGATCATGCTGATTCCCAGTTTCAGTTCATGATAAATGAATCGCTACCCACCAACGACCGCCGAATATTGATGGAGGTTCTTATGAAACATGCGGACGTGTTCGACTTTGCTCGAGATCAGCCACCACCGATTCCGCCTTCCCGCACCCATCACATGATCGACACTGGATCTGCACACCCGATTAGACAGACACCATACCGTGTTTCACCTTCAGAACGTAAGATAATTAACGAACAGGTCCATGATATGATGCAAAGAGGAATCATTGAGGAATCATCTAGCCCATGGGCCGCCCCTGTGATTCTCGTGAAAAAGAAAGATGGCACCTGGCGATATTGTGTCGACTATCGCCGCCTCAATACTGTCACCAAGAAGGATGTTTACCCGCTACCGCATGTTGATGATGCCATTGACTGCCTCCATTCAGCTTCCTACTTTTCATCTGTTGATTTACGGTCCGGATATTGGCAGATACCGATGCATCCGAAAGACAAGGAGAAGACGGCGTTCGTGACTCCCGATGGGTTATATGAATTTACCGTGATGCCTTTCGGCCTATGCAACGCTCCGCCTACCTTTGAAAGATTTATGGACACTCTTTTGCGTGGACTGAGGTGGCAAATTTGCATGTGTTACCTAGATGACGTAGTGATTTTCGGGAGCACCTTCGCCGAGCATAACAGCCGTTTAGCTGCGGTCCTGAACTGCATGGAGGAAGCGGGTCTCGTGCTGAACTCTAAGAAGTGCCGCTTCGGTGAACGCCAGATCGTTGTGCTTGGGCATTTGGTTGACAAAGACGGTGTTAGGCCTGACCCACAGAAGATTGAAGCTGTCAGCTGCGTCAAAGAGCCCAAGTCTGTGAAAGAACTCGGGAGCTTCCAGGGACTTTGCTCTTACTTTCGACGCTTCATCTCTGTTTGCTGACGTAGCCTACCCCCTCACATGCCTCTTGCAGAAGGATATTCCTTTCAAATGGACTCCTGAATGTGATTTTGCGCTTCGCCAGCTCAGGTTTCTTCTTACCTCGCGGCCCATACCGCGTCATTTCAGCCCGACAGCTCCCACTGAACTCCACACTGACGCAAGTGGCATCGGCGTGGGTGCTGTGCTCATACAACGGCATGACGGAAACCAACACGTTGTCGCTTAAGCAAGTCGCACCCTTAGCAAGTCAGAACGCAACTATACCGTGACGGAGCAAGAGTGCCTTGCCGTCGTTATTGGCGTACAGCGGTTTCGCTCGTACCTTTATGGACGTTCCTTTACAGTCATCATCGACCATCATTCGCTTTACAGGCTGGTGAATCTACGCGACCCCTGCGGTCGGCTGGCCCGCTGGGCATTACGTCTTCAGGAGTTCAACTTTACAATGTCGTAAAAAAGTGGCCGCCAACACGCTGACGCTGACTGCCTCTCGCGGCTGCCTCTCGCAACTACCCCCTGCGATGACAACTTTGACGACTATCTTGCCGCCGTTTCCGTACAATTTCCGGATCTTTCCACTTTCCAGCGAGGACAACGAAAAGATCAAGACTTGGTATCACTTTTTGAAAAAGCTCGTGATCCGGCATCTGCGAACCCTTTCTGCATTCGCGATGGTTTGCTGTATCGAAAAAATTACTCGTCTGGCGGTGCACGCTTTCTGCTAGTCGTTCCGGCTAGCCTTTACTCCTCTGTTCTACACTCTACGCACGATGACGTTACAGCTGGGCACTTGGGGTTTGCCAGGACTCTTACACGCATTAAGGAACGTTTCTACTGGCCAAATATGCGTCGAACGACTAAGCGTTACGTGAACTCCTGCGTGCAGTGCCAGCAGTTCAAGCTCCCCACGACTTCTCCGCCGGGCCACTTACATCCGGTGACACCACCGACCACAACATGTGAGCCAGTTGGTGTTGACCTCATAGACCCGTTTCCCCGCTCGTCCAAAGGCACTCGCTACGCCATCGTGGGCGTTGATCATCTCACGCGTTACTGTGAAACTGCCGCTATCCCTTCCGCCTCCGCCGCTGACGTCTCGTTCTTTCTTCTTCACGCTGTCGTCCTCCGTCATGGGCCTCCTCGTGTAATTATCAGTGACCGAGGCCGCCAGTTTACGGCAGATGTTGTGGAACAGCTTCTGCGCTATTGTACTTGCCAGTTGCGTCACTCTACGCCGTACCATCCCCAGACAAATGGTCTCGTTGCACGCACAAACCGGACACTGACGAACATACTTGCGATGTATGTTGACTCGCGGCATAAGAACTAGGATGACGTGCTGCCTTTCATTACTTACGCCTACAACACCTCGAAGCATGAGACAACTTCTTATAGTACATTTTTCCTCCTCTACGCCCGTCCGCCTCGACGTTCTCTCGACACCATTTTGCCGTTCTCTCTCGACACCGAGCCTTCTGTTTCGAGCACCCTCTGCCGCGCTGAAGAGACTCGTCGGGTCGCCCGATTACGCACTCTGGCCTCGCAGGACCGCTCTAAGCAGCGCTACGATCGTCGGCATCAGGATGTCTCCTACCTTCCCGGCGACTTAGTGTGGCTCTGGACACCTCTCCGGAAGCGTGGTTTGTCCCTGAAGCTGTTGTCGCACTACACACGCCCATTTATTGTGCTCAAACGAATCAATGAGTTGAATTACGTCGTGTCTCGCTAATGTTCCCAAGGTCGCCCCTCTCGGAAAACACAGGTAGTTCATGTCGCAAGAATGAAGCGCTGCCACTCTCGCTCGGGACACTGATGACAATCCAGGGGCTTCGTCTGCGAAGGGGAAAATGTCAGTCATGTGAACAGAAGAGAACAAGGAAGTGCAAAAAAAGGCTTCCCTAAGAGAAGGGGAAGAAAAGGAAGGTCACCATATGTTGGTTAGCACATCAAGTCAAGGGCCAGAACCACTCTGCAAAGAAACCTTAACAATATCTTCCAGCACTTTCGCGTACGGCTTGTCTACCCCCTGATTTCGAAATGCCTGCATCACCACCGAGGTTTCTACTGCGTCAAATGCTTTTTCGTAATCAATGAATACTATGTATAAGGGCTTGTTATATTCCGAACGTTTTTCTATCACCTGGTTATTGGTATGGATATGATCGATAGTAGTGTACTGTTCCCGAAACCCTGCTTGATCCTTTGCTTGATTGCAGTCAAAGGTTGTCCTCATTCTATTAGCGATTACATTATTAAATACCTTATGCGTAACAGACAGTAAGCTGATTGGCCTGTATTTTTAAGGTCCTTAGCGTCCCCTGTCTTATGAATGAGAATATAGTTTGCGTTCTTCCATGGTTCCGGTACCGTCGATGACTCCAAGCACTGCGTGTACAAGGTGGCCACTTTTTCTAGTACGACATCCCCCCCCCCCCCCACCCCCGTCCTTCAACAAATCTATAGTTATCTGATCCTCTCCAGCTGATTTCCCCCTTTTCATAGTTTCTAGTGCTTTCTTAACCTCGTTCTTCGTCAGTGGTAGAACGTCTGACTGTTTTCCCTACCGCTAATCTCATTACGGTCCTGACTACTTTGGCTAATGTAGAGATCAGTATACAACTCCTCGGGTACTTTGACTATCTTGCCCATACTCGTGATGACGTTGCCCTGCTTTTCCCTTATCGCATACACCTCGTTTTTGCCTATGCCCAATTTCTTCTTCACCGCTTTAAGGCTTTCCCCGTTCTTTAGAGCATGAACAATTTTCTCCATGTTATACTTCCTTTTATCGGCCACTTTACGCTTTCATGTTTTGGCTTTTCTTAATAAAATATTTCATCTCCTTGGACAGCTTAACAGTATCATTTCTAAATATCCTAACGCCTACTTCTACAGCGCTCTCAGTAATGATATCTCTGAAATTATTGCTTATTGCTTCTAAGGTAATGTCACCATCCTCGGTTAGAGCTGAATATCTATTCTGTAGCTAGATCCTGAACTCTTGTGCCCTCCCCCTCACCGCTAATTTGTTCATGGACTTCTTTCTTACTAATATGTTGCGTTCCTTCTTCAGATTTCGACTAATTCGGGACCTCATCATCCTGTGGTCACTGCATCGCACTTTCCCGATTACCTCTACATCTTCCATAACGGCAGGGGTTGAACACAGTATGAAGCCAATTTCATTTTTAGTCTCCCCTTTAGGACTTTTTCATATGCATTTCCGGCTCTTCAGATTGCTTAAGAAGGTATTCATGATTCTTAAGTTATTGCGCTCTGCAAACTCAACTAGTCACTCCCCCCTGCTATTCCTAGAATCAAAGCCGTAGTCACCTACTGCCTGGTCTCCTGCCTGCTTTTCCCTACCTTGGCATTGAAGTCGCCCATTAGTACAGTATACTGCGTCTTTACTTTTCGCATTGCCGATTCTGCAGCTTCGTAGAAGCTTTCAACTACTTTGTCATCATAACTACATGTAGGTGCGTATAGGCCAGTACAACGTTCAGTTTATACACAAGAATGCTGAATTGGGCGAGTTGGTGCGCCTGCATTTTAGGAAGCGTATAGCGTAAAGAAGACAAGGACAAAATAAGGGATACACACACGAAATAAGGGATACACACACATAATATACCACTTATTAAGCCTAATTACGATGCCTGCAACCCTCTCATTAATACTATAGAATTCATCTATATTACCCGCTATATACTTTTTGACAAGGAAACCTACTTCTAGTTCTCGCCTCTCCGGTAAACCTCGATAACATAGTACATGCCCATCTTTCAGTACAGTATATGCCTCATTCAACCTCCAAACCTCACTAAGCCCTATGATATCCCATTTCACAACCACTAGTCCTTTAAACAGCACTGCTAAACTAGCCTCACTAGCTAGGGTTTTAGCGTTAAACGTTGCCAGGGTCAGTTTCCAATGGCGGCCTGTCCAGCAGAGCCAGGAATTCTTAGCACCCCATTCTGCGTCACAGGTCTGACCGCCGCCGTGGTCAGTTGTTCCGCATAGCCGCTGGTGACTGAGGGCCGGGGTTTTATAGGTATAATCATGGGAGATTGCGGTCAGTTACTGCACCAGGGTTGCCACCGCCTGTTTTGGTGAGGGAGTGCGTTGCCGGAGGTGTTCACCGGCCTCAGATCGCACCCCAAACCCTTTTATGCGGTTCCATCGACACGCTGATTTTTTTTTCTTAACCGATGGAGAATCGCGCAGCACCGGGATTCGAACCCCGGTCCTCTTCCATGCGAGGCTGATGTTCTACCGGTACGCTGCCGCTTAGCCGACTGAGGTGCTGGCCACCTACCCTAATCCCTAATTGCTCCCATTCCAAATCTCTGAATACTTCCTCGAAGCAAGCTGTCAATAGTACTGGTTTACCGAACGCCTTTCTTTATAGAAATTTTGTTATTTTCATTATGCAGCACTATCATTGTTGTGCAGCCACTATATATTTCATTCAGTACGCTCACATACGGCTCGTCTACACCCTGATTTCGTAATGCTTGCATGACCGCCGAGGTTTTCAATGAGTCAAATTTTTTTTTGTAATCAATAAATGCTACGTATAATGGCTGATTATAATCTGAACATTTTTAATCACCTCGTTGATGGTATTGATATGATTAATAGGAGAGTGCCCTTTCCTAAAACCTGCTTTATCTTTTGCCTGATTGAAATCTAAGGTTGTCCTGATTCTACTAGCGATTACTTTAGAAAATGCCTTATACGTAACAAATAGTAAGCTCAGTGGTGTGCAATTTTTCAAGTCCTTAGCGTCCCCTTTTCATAAATTAATATAATATCTGCATTTTTCCGTGGTTCCGGTACCGTCAACGACACCAGGTATTGTGTATACTGGGTGACCAGTTTTCCTAGCACGATATCCTCCCGTCCTTGAACAAATCTGCAGTTACCTGACCCTCTGCAGCGGCGTTCTCCCGTTTCATAGTTTCCAAAGCTTTCTTAACTTCTTCCTTCATCACTGGCGGAACGTTTGAGTGTGTTTCCGGACTGCCAGTCTCATTATTGTCCTGACTACTTTAGCTATTGTACTGATCAGTCTAGACCTCTTCGCCTACTTTGAATATCTTGTCCATATTCGTGATCACATTGCTCGCCTTGTCCCTCCCTGCATACAACAGTTTTTTGCCTATGCCTACTTTGTTCTTCGCCGCTTTTAGGTTTTTTCGTTTTCTACAGTATGCTTGATTTCCTCCATGTTATACTTCCTTATAACGTCTACGTTACGCTTTTTGATTAGCTTTGATACCCCTGCCAGTTCTACCTGGTCTGGCCGATTGGAAGCTTTAATACTTTATCATTTCTTAATCAAATATTTTGTCTCCTGAGACAGCTTACCGATATCCTCTCTAACTATCCTGCCGCCTACTTCTGCAGCGCACTCAGTAATGATATCTCTAAATTATTGCTAATTGCTTCTTGGTTAATGTCGTCATCCCCGGCTAGAGCTGAATATCTATTCTGCAGCGAGATCCTAAATTCTTCCGCCCTACCCCTCACCATTAATTCGTTGATAGACTTCTTTCTTGCTAATCTATTTGCCTCCTTATAATTTAGACGAATTCGAGACCTTTCCATCGTGTGGTCACTGCATCGCAATTTCCCGATTACCTCTACATCCTGCATAATGGCGATGTCAGAACACAATATGAAGTCAATTTCATTTTTAGTCTCCCCGTTAAGACTTCTCCGTGTCGACTTCCGGTTCCTCTGTTTACTGATGAAGGTATTCATGATTTTAAGCTATTGTGCTCTGCAAACTCAACTAGTACCCCCCCCCCCCCCCTCCGCCAGCTATTCCTAGAACCAATGCCATAGTCACCCACTACCTGCTCTCCCTGCTGTTTCTCTACCTTGGCATTAAATTCGCCCATCAGTACAGTATACTGCATCTTCCCTTTCCGCATTGTCGCATGCTTTCTTTTTAGCACTGCCGCATTGCCTTTCCGCATTCGTAAAAGCTTTCAACTGCCTGGTCATCATGACTAAATGTAGGTGCGTAGACGTGTACAATCTTCAGCTTATACCTCTTATTAAATTTAACTATGATGCCTGCCGCCCTCTCATTAATGCTATTCGCGATTCAAGCAACCCATGCGGCACCTGGCGGCGAAGATATGCAACGAGCTAAAAAAATTCAGTAACAGATGCCCCTTGCTCGCGCTATTGAAACCCGCTAGCAAAGCACCGCGAAAAAGTAAAAAAAAAACAAACAAATGGCAACCAGAGATTCCGCAGCCGTTCCGCAGCGCGTGTCAGCACAGTGGCACATCGTTTCGTGTATTTCCTTCGTGCTCTAGCGATGGGCGCCAGAGAATCGATGCATTTATAATCTCCTAGGAACTCATAAAGTGCCGTCGACCATTTATTATAGCCTCGTCTGTTCTTGTTGTACAAAAGTACAACAAGTACTTTTGTCGCGTACAAAAGTAGATCGACGCACGTATAAACAACTCCTAGTTGTAACACCTTGATCATAGCGCTTTTCAAGCTCGTTCTGCTGAGAACGTCATCATCAAATGCGCCTAAGAGAGCAGTCTACTACGATCGGCTGAATGCTTCGCTGCGTCAAGCAGGCGTCTCGAGATCTGCAGGTCATGCAGCGCATAACACTGCGCTTAAACATGGACCACGCACTTTTCAAAAATTGGGCCCTTGGCGTGATCGCCTGCCTATGAAGCCGCTCACTTTCCGCGTTGCAGATTATCACACTTGAATAAGATCCCAGAATCATTATAGTTTTGTCTGTGACGACTACCGCGGTGGACTGATCGAGCCGGCGCCTTTTTTTTTTAATATATTCTCAAATAAACTGTAATTCGCAGGCGACAAAGCTCGCTTGCGGGGCGCTCATTTTGTCAAGTGCTTGCATGCGTATCAGACGTCGCTAATTACCAGAGCAGTCGTGGATGTGGTTATACATGTACAGTCTCGATCAAAAGTCCTGAATTTGAAGCCAAATGATTTTCGTCTCAGCCACAAAATGAACCCGTCACGCCATCATAAAATGCCAAAAGACATTTAAAATGCCCAGGAATGATTTATTATCACAACCAGAAACTCTCCGATAGCATTTCACGGCAATTCATTTTTTTATAATGGCAACGTGACTGCTTCATTTTGCGGCTGAGATAACAATCATTTGGCTTGAGGACTTCTAACCCCGACTGTACATAATATAAAATAAAGAAGCGTCAACAACGAACGAACACAAGGAAGCGACACGGACAAGCACTTAAACCTGCCGGCTACTTTAAAAAGACGGAAGATGTGGAAGAGTACAGAAACCGAGAATTTCCAAGGCCAGAAAGGGTTTCTTGTTCACGACAAATTGCACATCGGCACTGACGTGTTTGTCTGGGACGAGACGAAACAAGAACGCCAGTTAGATTGAAAAACCCCTCAAGCACCTTGCACATACCCATCCCGAATAAGCATGTTAGGCTTGTATACATAAATAGTAAACATAGATAAAACCGTCCTACTTGAAGGAGTTCTCTTATCGTATACAACCCACACATCACCGTCATTACGGAGACTTAGTTGCACAGTGCAGTCAGCAATGTCGATCTAGTTCTGCCAACATTCAAAAGTTATCGTAGAGACAGACCAACCAGGGGCGGTGGTGTAGGTGTAATAACCGAATCGGACATGAAAACCGTTCTTCTTCCAAACATTCCAGACTTGGAATGTTTGTGCTTAAAGATGAACCTATTTGGACATGTTCTCTTATTGTATCCAGTATATAGACCACCAGAGTCGATTCGCGACCTTGTAACAAACCTCGGAGATTGTATGACGCATTAGAGTAATTGCAAGATCATATTGGTAGGTGATTTCAACTTTCCGTGCATTAACTGGAACCGCTTCCTTTTCAGGGCCGACTCTGCAAATGATTCCAATACTATGTTTGATATCATGATTGAAAATAATCTCGCTCAAATTGTGAATGAGCCTACGCGTGTAGACAGTTCCTCTAGTTCTGTCCTTGATTTGGTTTTTCTTGATCGCTGTTTGATTATTATGTTGTGTCGGCTGATTCCGGCTTAACCGATCATAAAAAGGTATCTGTATGCTTGGCACTTGTTTCGAAATGTGTGAAACTGATGGAGTGGTTAAAATAGTGAAGGATTATGATCGTGGCGCTAATGATGCCATTTTAGCGCACTTAGGTGCTCAGTTTGCTGACTTCTCTGACGATGATGCTCCTGTTCTTTGGAACAAATTCAAGAAGTTATGCCATTTTTGTTTGTGTCTGATAGACACAAAGAGAACAGCCAAATATACACCATGGATGAATAGGCATATAATACATTTAAAACGCAAGGCCAAACGCCTACGAAAGAAAATAACAACATCTCATGCTTTCAGCGAAGCTCACGCAGCTCTCTCCGATGCCATCGTACGTGCAAAGTGTTTTTATTGCGAAAGCAATACTACTCAAACTTTCAAGACGTCAGCGTGGTTCCGGCTGTAACCACGTTTGACATTTGACCTTTAGACGACCCCCGTAGACGACCCCAAACTGGCAGGAGCAGCCAACTTGGGTCTCTCGTTTCCGTAGTCCGTCGTGACATCACACCGAGCGGAGGAAAAACTGGAGACCAGCTCAGCTCGTAGGCGTGGTCCCGGTGGTAACCACAGCGCCACGTGACGCTGTGACGTCACACCCCACGTGACACACTGGCTGGCAGGAGCTGCAAGCTTGGGTCTCTCGTTTCACATGCGACGGTTATGTCAGAATCATCCTGCTAGGACTCTGGCATTCACGTTACCTCTATAGGCCACTAAGGCACGTTCATATCGGTTGGTTAAAGAGGGGCTTTATATGTGGGATGAGGAAGAAGAAAAAGAGAAGAAGAACGCTCAGTCACCCACAGCTAATGCTTTCGCTCAATATTTGGTTCAGCAGCATTGAACCTTTTCATTTTTATTTTAACACTACTCTCCTAAATTTTATTTCTGAGGATCCTCAAAAGTTCTGTAGCTTTATGAAAGAAAAGAAAAGGATTGTACAACGAATATACCGTAACAGTGCAGTATTAACTAGTCCTAAGATTATTGCACAAACCTTTAACCAATATTTTCACACCGTTTTCTCCTCGCCTGCTGGACTTTCATTTTCAACTTTGGCCTCGCATTTTCTCAATGTTACCGATTTGATTTCACATGTAGAGGTATTGAGCATGCTGCTTAAACTAAATGTTACATCTTCTCCAGGACCTGATGGTATAGCAGGCGCATTCTTTCGCCGTTTCGCTGAAACGCTATGCAAGTTCTTCGTTTTAATATTTCGAGCTTCCATTAGAACTGCATCCGTACCGGATGACTAGAAGCCCGCACGAGCGGTGCCCGTCCCGAAGAGAGGTGACCCACTTCTTTTGTCTAACTACCAACCAATATCTATAATATGTTATTCTTTTAAATTCATGGAGCACATCGTAGCTAACCTCAATTCAAAATTTCTTCACGATAATAAAATTTTGTCGCAACACCAGCACGGCTTCAGGAAAGGGTTTTCTACGGTTACGCAGTTAGTCACCTTATTTCACTTCTTGCTTCCGTAGTAGATAGGACCGGCCTAATTTTCTTATATTACTGCAAAGCGTTAGACTTAGTGCCGCATAACAAACTAATTTAGAACTTTCAAATGATAGGATTGCCCGATTTTCCTCTTGCCTGGGTATCGATGTATTTAATGCAACGAAACAGTATGTTACAATTAACGGAGAAGGTTCTTATGCTCTTCCGGATACATCTGGTGTCCCTCAGGGCAGTGTGCTTGAACCAGTGTTTGTTTGGATATATTGTAACGATATTGTCGATGTGGTTAATGAACCAGTGCAGATCCGTATTTATGAAGATGGCTGCATTATTTTTAGTGAGATTCGTTCAGCTGACAATCAGGCAGTACTAAACACGACCCTTAACAATATTCTCACATGGGGTTGTAGATGGGGTATGAAACTAAACTCTGAAAAGACCGTCTTGCTACGTGTCGCAAGAAAACTTCATCGATTAAAATCCTTTTCTTTCTGGATTCAGGTCCAATTTCTGAATTTAGCGAATACAAATATCTTGGTGTGACATTAGCAAGAAACGTAAGCTGGAACACGCACTTCTCTAACACTTGCTCGTCAGCCTTTCGTATACATTGCTTGTGGCGCCGTAAACTAAAGGATGCACCTCTCCAAATTAAAAGTTTAGCATATCAAACCTTTATAAGGAATAATTTGGAGTATGCCTGTGTTATATGGGAACACTATCACTAACATGAACGCACTAGAGGGAATACAAAGAAAAGCTGTCCGATTCATGTTTTCGCAGTTCAGTCGAGCAGTCTCTGTCTCTAATACAATCGAATTCAATACCAACCCTTCAGTCTCGGCTAAAAATTAATTCGATTAAAATTTTAGTTTTTGTTATTTATTCATAAACTTGGAATAAATTCTTCATCGTACCTGATGCTATCAAACACCAGACAAACCCGACACTCGCCCCCTGTTTCTCTGACCCCGTACTGTGCTAAAACTAGCTTATTTCAACACTCTTTCTTTCCCCAGACCATTAGTGATTGGAACAGATTGCCAGCCTCCTGCCTACAGTCTCTTGATCTGATAAATGGTCATGTTCAGCATTATTTCATGCTCTGAGATTATCATTTTTCATTTCCTGCTGTTTGTGCTCTGTTTTGTTCGCATTTTGATATTACTGATCACTGGTATAATTTGTTTTTAATCCACTCCTGCTTGGGCCTCATGGCCTGCAGTATGTAATAAATAAAATAAATAAAAACCAGGAATGATAACTTGCGGAACTAATCATGTCCAGAAGTGTACCAGATTCCGCTTATGTGCTGTAAGGTATATATCGGCCAAACGGGGAGGTGTGTGAACGAGCGTCTGAGTGAGCATGAGCGATCACTTGGGAATGGCACGGGGTCTAACCTCGTTCTACATTGTAAAACCTGTAAATGCATGCCTCGCCTAGATGAAACGATTATCTTAGACGGAAGTCAAGATAGCGGGGCCAGAGAACTGAAAGAAGCCTACTTCATCGAAAGGAAGGATTTTGAATGTGTCTGTCTTTATTTAGGAAGCCACTGTTAAAAATTCGGGTGATAAGAAAGACAAAGCGACGGCATGTATTTCTATGTTTTGTTTATCATGGCCCCCTACACCTTGTCATTGTTCACTTTTTATCTGTTATTCTGTTTAGTATTTTTTTTCACCTTCCATATGTTCTTTATCGCTTTTATCACTGTTATCACATCTTTTATTGCTTTTATGGTCATCTACACCATGTGAAGTTTTCTCTTTTTTTTTCTGCCTCCGCTGAGCAATACCACCCCGTGCCTATATATTGTACGTGTCTCATTGAATGAAAACTCAGTTATTAGTAAGAGCTTGTCCGTGGCACTTCCTTGTGTTCGTTCGCTGTTGGCGCTTCTTTATTGTATAACATGCATCAACAAGCACAATAAAAAGTTCGACGGTACATACACACGTCATATCCAGAATCAGCTTAATTACTATCTTATTCAAACAATTAAGGGGGGGAAGGGGGCTCAATGAACTCAGAAATATACTAAAATCAAAAGCTTATCTTTGCCAGTGCTCAAAATGAAACTTAGATGAGCTCATCTTTTTAACTCAATTTCTTGGTGGCCCTTCACACGTACCCTTTATCCGTCTTGCCCCAATCAAGTTCAGTTCTAGGATATTTCATACAAGTGATATAGGCTGAAGTAAATGTGAAGTAAACATTGCATAGTATGAAAAGGATATAAGTAATATAAATGTATGACTTTACAGATATATCCAAACATCACCTTGTCAACTGCGGCATAAATGACGCCGTGAATAAGTGAAAGTGTTCATTTTGGCCGTGCAGAACTGATGCACGAAGCCTTCCTTGCATATGCGTACAGCGTGCTTTCCTGGCAATCAATTGCAAGAAATGATTTGCGGCTACTCTAAATGCTGTCACTCATAAAAGAGCTGTCAAGCGGAGCTTGATAGGACAGCCCATCAGCTCTACGAAAAGCCAACGCACTCATCAGTTTTTCGTGCCTGTTATATTAAAGGTGATGGCTTTCTGCAGAGCAGCTAATATTTAATTGATTCCACAGGTTCTTGAGAATGTTTTTCTGGATGTGCTGTGTACGAGAGTATTGCAAATGTGCATAAACACTAACTACATTACTGGAGTATAATGATGGAAAGATGTATACATAGAATCAAAGAAAACCAAATAAACATTACAATTAGCATTCAGTTCAATTTTAAGTCAACATTTTTGCAGAAAAATAAGGGGGGTGGGGACAAAAAGCTGCTCTGCGGCAAGCTTGACGGAGTTCGCAGTTGACTGAGGTTAACCTCAGTTCGCAAGCAGTGCATGTTAAAGAACGCCAGGTTGTCGAAATTTCCGGAGTCCTTCCCTACGGCCTCTCTCATGGCCTGAGTCGCTTTGGAACGTTAAACCCCGCGAACCATACCAAACTAAACCAACCAAACATTTCAACAAGAGGATGTGTCTTCTCCTGACTGGGCCGAAGTCTTTTTGAAATGTCTGCTTCCGAACTGAAGCTTCCCCTCAGCCCTTGTTTTGTTTTTGTTTGATACTAGATGACCAACACTTCCATTTGTCACTTTTTTAATGCTCTGTTTCCACACAAGTTTAAAGGCATATCATGTGGCACAAGCATTATTTGCCCTCGGCCTCTCGCACCTGATATCTAATTTTTGTTCTCTTTGTAGCAGAGCATTTTTAATGTATACACCCAGCCGCACATGCTGTTGCATTTTCCTAAGCGCTAAATAAGCCACTCAGCCTCGGCAACAAGTTAACTCAGAAAGGTGTCACAAACTATTTAACAGCTCGAAAAATCGAAGACGTTAACACACGCAACAACACGTGTTGTTGTGTATGTTAACGTCCTTGTTTTTTGGCGCTGCTAAATAATGCATAACAAGCAACTCGCCCAGCTTTCTGTTCTTTTTAGTGTCACAAACTTTTGTCTGTAAACTTGCGCGCTTTTTTAACAACGCCCTATTGCATCAAAGTATAAATAGTAACAACATACTGTACATGATTACGTGCCTGCGGCCGACATATAGTTCTCTTGAAAAGTATTGCTATCTGCACCTTTCTCACTTTTACACTTTTTGAAGACAAGTAGAGAACAGCAGCAGGTGTGGCATTGCTCGAGTTGTGTGAAACTATAAATGGGTATCAAGTAAAGAAAGAACATAAGATATGGCCGTCATGTACCATAAAGCATAAGTACGCATTATTCACTGCTGTGCACTGCAGCTTACATGAAAGGCAACATTCCTTACCAGATACAGACATGGTAATCAGCTCAGCCTTTGGCTGGAACATATTGTTTCCGCAGTCACTGAAGCCGCACTTTGTTTTCACTTGGGGTTGACACATGAGTATTACCTATCAATGTTTAATTTTAGAGCAGTGTCCTTCTTCTACAACTCCGGCACTGCTGCGGTCGGCTAGCAGTGAACCGGAACTTGTTTTCTCATGAGAACGCACAGTGAGACATTATACAAGAATTATTTTTATTACAAACCAGGGAATGATACACTAGTTTTCTCCATGACAACTTTGCACTGCTCTTTTGTGCCGTAACCTTTGAACAGCTATGACGAACGCATAAAGTGACCCTATCCTCACTTTCAGCAAGAAACAGAGTGCCATTTAGTGTCAAAGATGTTATCTTCGACAAACAACAGAATACATTTCCGTCATGTAGTTCGGTATGAAAAACCAGGAGGCACGCTTGAAGATGATGGCAGCAGAGCGTATATTTAGAGCTTAACATACAGTCTGTTACAAATTATACTGTACTGATTATTAAAAAAAAATACCGACGATTACGTTACTTCCTAATGCGAAATTTGAGCGCAGCAAATAAGCTGTTTCACCTTTTCGATAGATTGAGGCAAAGAAATCGAGCAACACATGTATGCGCTATCACAGAATTTTTTCGTCTTGCTCATGGCTCAGAAAGAACTGGGAGATAATTTCGCAGTGGCGAACGGCATCGGCAATTTCGGCTCGGGCGGTGCACATATACAGATCCGCCGCCACCGATCTGGCTCTCTGATTGCCACCGCACAGGGGTTGCATTGGAGGAGGAGCGAAGAAAGGAATTAAGTTCGAGCCGGCGCTTTCACAACCGGAGACTCGCAGGAAGAGGGGGGAGGGGGGCGGCGTGTACACTCAGCGGCAAACGATGGGGGCAGAAGCGCGCGCAGCAAGCGGACAACGCGATAAAGGGAGGAGGGAAGAGATAGCAGCGACTGACTGATGCTGCTGACGCCGATAGTGAGTCAACCCCAGCTGCGGAGTTGGTTTCAGGGGCAACGCCGCCAATGCCGACGCAAACAATATGATACCCTCGCTTCCGCAGCGCCAAGAACCAGGTCTAGCCGTGGGAAGGTGGTCACGTATTCGTCGACGTGCCGGGGCCTACGTGAAATAACCGGCGCGTCGGCAACTGAAGAGCACCCTATCCGCCACACAGGAACAGGAAGGGGGGGGGGGGGAACCTCCCCTCCTCTTTCTGCATGGCGGCGACGGTGTTCTATGCAGTCACGTTATCTTGACTCTCTAGCGGCGTCAGCGGCATCCAGCGGTATCAGTCGGTCGCTGCTAGCGCTGGGGGGATGAAAGGGGGGCGGAGCTGGTTACGAGGCCGACGCCGACGCGAAACCCAGGAACGGACGCCAAAGAGCTGCGCTCTAAAAGCAAAATGCCGTACGCTCATGCCGTTTCTGTACATTGGTAATGCGGCCACGTGGACACAAATTGGGGTATTAAAAGTCCCTGCAAATTCAGTGAATAACAAAAATTAAATAATTAACTTTTTATTGGCTGAAGTTAGCGCGCAGATGTATATTGAGAATTCTAAGCTGTAGCGCTACAGCTTGGAAGTATGAACCAACAAGCCCAAATTTCGAAAGTATATTGAGAACTTGGAGGCAAATGCTTTTTAGGGCTATTCCATTCTGCAGAATTTTAGTAGCGCGCCTGTGTCCTGAGATGCGCACTTTTAAAATGTCGTCTTAGTTCGTCTAATTACGCATGCGAGACGGCGGCTCTCGGCGTGAAGCAAGCATGGACTAAGCATGGAGCTCAGAATGGACTACTACCCTTTCTTCAGTCGCTTGAATAACAAAGAAATAAAGGCACTAATTTTCAGTGGCCGGGCCTACAAGTCAATTCGTATTGCTAGTCTGGCCCTAACCCCAGTATATGAACTACATAAATATGCAGCAGCACTATCTCCGGCAAGGGTATAGAACCCTCTCCCGTCGGGAGGCTGTCTTCCCACTTGTCTCCTGCACACCGTCGCACCATCCACACACGCGTTGCGAGTCAAATTATTTCCACTGATGCGCTTCTACGTGTCATCCATGCTTATCTTCTGCCAAGAACAACATAGAAAGGGCTGCAAAGCCGCTACCCCTAAATCGTTTGGGGGCTCGGAGCAGGAGAGAAGGGGAGATTCTGATTTCCACGCTTTGTACTATGCTAGAGTGGTGTTCGAATTGCTTCCTCGGTCACTCTGTCGCCTCCATCCCCCTTTCACATAGCAGTCGGTTATAAAGCCACAAAGGCACCCTTGTCACAAAGTGCTGTTACACATCCCTGAATGGCACCCATGTTAGTCATGCAGCGGCATGGGTGGCTGAAAACCAAAATTAGGTTGCTTTGCCAATAATGCTGAAGGCACGCATCCGTATGTTAGTGGCAGACGTTCAGAATCCCTACTGCAAAATAACATACATATAACTGGCAAAATATTATGGCACTAACCAAGGTAGGGTGTTACAAATTAACGCCGCTCTCCATCAGCAGTAGGCATGCAACACTCGTGAAAATCTAACCACAAAGAAATGTCAAGAGAATGAGATACAATATAAGAACTTCGATCAAGCGAATCCTTGCTGGGTTTAACGAAACCAACAGCAGAAGGTTTGAAGGAATTGGTAATTATCTGAACGATATATGAAACTTAGAAATAAACTAATAGGCTTGCATAAAAATGCCTGAAGCCTGCTCATGTCCGTAAATAGTTTGTAAGTTAAGAAACTAAGTTTAAGACCATCAGGTACAATATATAGGGCACGTGACGTAATAGAAAATGTTTACCTGAACAATTGTCACTGTGTGTCCTCCAGATATAAACCTTATGTGGAGTGGGGCTTTGATGTACAAAATTATGAAGTATTTACAATCATGGATAAGCACAATTCTGAGTTCCAGTGAGGCTAGTTTGGCAGTCTAACAGTTTGTAAACTACCTTACTGAAGATCCGGTGCTAGAATGAATACTTTACCTCCTCCCAGTCTCGACTAGGAATGCCCGACAGCTTTTGTGAAGGAACTGTGATGATTTGATTGCAGTCTAAGGTTGTCCTGATTCTATTAGCGATTACCTTAGTAAATACCTTATACGTAACAGACAGTAAGCTGATTGGTCTGTAATTTTTAAGGTCCTTAGAGTCCCCTTTCTTGTGAATGAGGATAATGTTTGCATTCTTCCATGGTTCCGGTACCGTCGATGACACCAGGCACTGCGTATACAGGGTGGCCAGTTTTTCTAGCACAATATCCCCCCCCGTCCTTCAGCAAATCTGTAGTTATCTGATCCTCTCCAGCTGATTTCCACTTTTTCATAGTTTCTAGTGCTTTCTTGACCTCGTCCTTCGTCACTGGTGGAACGTCTGACTGTTTTTCTCTAACGCCAATCTCATTGCGGTCCTGACTACTTTGGCTACTGTAGAGATCTGTATAGAACTCCTCGGCTACTTTGACTATCTTTCCCACATTAGTGATGACGTTGCCCGCCTGGTCCCTTGTCGCATACATCTGGTTCTTGCCTATGCCCAATTTCTTCTTTACCGCTTTAAGGCTTCCCCCGTTCTTTACAGCATGCTAAATTTTCTCCATGTTATACTTCCTTATATCGGCCACCTTGCGCCTATTGATTAGCTTTGATATCTCGGCCAATTCGATCTGGTCTGTTGGATTGGAAGCTTTCATACTGTGGCGTTTCTTAATCAAATCTTTCGTCTCCTTAGACAGCTTACCGGTATCCTCTCTAACTATCCTACCGCCTACGTCTACCGCGCACTCAGTAATGATATCTCTGAAATTATTGTTCATTGCCTCTAGGGTAATGTCGCCATCCTCAGTTAGAGCTGAATGCCTATTCTGTAGCGAGATCCTGAACTCTTCTGCCCTCCCCCTCACCGCTAATTCGTTGATGGGTTTCTTTCTTACTAATCTGTCGCGTTCCTTCTTCAGATTTAGGCTAATTCGGGACCTCACCATCCTGTGGTCACTGCATCGCACTTTCCCGATTACCTCTACATCTTGCATAATGGCGGGGGTTGAACATATTATAAAGACGATTTCATTTTTAGTCTCTCCGTTAGCACTCTTCCATGTCCATTTCCGGTTCTTCCGTTTGCTGAAGAAGGTATTCATTATTCGTAAGTTATTGCGCTCTGCAAACTCAACTAGTAACTCCCCCCTGCTATTCCTAGAACCAATGCCATAGTCACCTACTGCCTTGTCTCCTGCCTGTTTTTTCCCTACCTTGGCACTGAAGTCGCCCATTAGTACAGTATACTGCGTCTTTAATTTTCACATTGCCGTTTCTACATCTTCATAGAAGCTTTCAACTGCCTGGTCATCATAACTACATGTAGGTGCATAGGCCTGTACAACCTTCAGTTTATACCGCTTATTAAGCCTAATGACGATGCCTGCGACCCTCTTATTAATACTATAGAGTTCATCTATATTACCCGCTATATACTTATTGACAAGGAAACCTACTCCTAGTTGTCGCCTCTCTGGCAAGCCTCGATAACACAGTACATGCCCATCCTTCAGTACAGTATATGCCTCATTCGGCCTCCACCTCACTAAGCCTTATGACATCCCATTTCACGCCCTCTAGTTCCTCTAACAGCACTGCTAAACTAGCTTCACTAGCTAGGGTTCTAGCATTAAACGTTGCCAGGGTTCGTTTCCAATGGCGGCCTGTCCTGCGGAGCCAAGCTTTCTTAGCACCCCCTGCTGCGTCACAGGTCTGACCGCCGCCGTGGTCAGTTGTTCCGCAGCCGCTGGTGACTGAAGGCCGGGGTTTTATGGAGCTTATCATAGGGGGTTGCGGCCAATTACTGCACCAGGGTGGCCAAATCCTGTTCTGGTGAGGGAGTGCGTTGCCGGAGGTGTTCACCGCCATCAGGTCGCACCCCAAACCTAGCTGTGTATGCAATTCCATCGACACGCGGATTTCTTTTTTTTTTTCATCCGGTGGACAATTTCGCGGCACCGGGATTTGTACCCCGGTCCTCTTGCATGCGAGGCGGATGTGCTACCGCTACGCCACCGCTGCATTTCAGTAATCGGCGGTTTCCTGATGACATTGCCTTGCTAAGCAACTCAGGGGATGAAGTGCAAATAATGATTGATGACCTAGACAGGAAAAGTAGAAAGGTAGGCTCGAAAATAAATATGCAGAAGACTAAGGTAATGTTCAACAGCCTCGGGAAGGAAGAGCAGTTTACATTAGGTAGCGAAATACTGGAAGTAGTAGGCGAATATGTCTACTTAGGACAGGTAGTAACCGCAGATCCGGACCATGAAAAGGAAATAACAAGAAGAATAAGATTGGGATGGAGCGCATTTGGCAAGCACTCGCAGATTATGACTAGCAGCTTACCGGTATCGCTCAAGAGGAAAGTATACAACAGTTGCATCTTGCCTGTACTCACCTATGGGGCTGAAACGTGGAGGCTAACCAAGAGAGTTCTACTTAAGTTGAGGGCAACCCAGAGGGCTATGGAACGAAAAATGGTAGGGGTAAAATTAAGAGATAGAAAGCGTGCAGAGTGGGTCAGAAAAATAAGTCAAGTTTCCGACATTCTAGTAGAAATTAAGAAGAAGAAATGGACATGGGCAGGGCATGTAGTGCGAAGAGAGGATAACCGATGGTCGCTGAGGGTAAGAAACTGGATTCCAAGGAAAGGAAAGCGTAGCAGGGGGCGGCAGAAAGTTAGGTGGGCGGATGAGATTAAGAAGTTCGCAGGGGTCAAGTGGATGCAGCTAGCACAGAACCAGGTTAAGTGGAGAAATATGCGAGAGGCCTTCGCCCTGCAGTGGGTATAATCAGGCTGATGATGATGATGATGATGTGATGATTTGTGCGTAGTACATTTTAGAAACAAGCCTTTAGGTGTCTATTATGGTGTGCTATTATAGCATAGATTCACACAATATACAATAATCATCACTGCAAAGGACAAAGCGGTGTCTTTTAAATGGCATTCGGCAAGTTGTGTCACCTACCTATCAATCAAGTGCTCCATAACCAAATTTAATTTACCACCTTGATGGCACAAAGCACCCAGAGATAGGAAACTGGAATGACGTGATGCCTATATTATGTATCTCAACTCTGTGTTTTATCTGTAGCCATTTTTGTATGAATATAATACAAACGTTTATTTTGGCGTTCAAGCTATATCGTGGCTAGAGAACCGACATGCTTACGTTTAAGGTTCAAGTTTCGAGATTCGAGAATTTTGCATAAAATGTGATTGCAGAGACTGCATAGTTTGTAAACACTGACAAAGCATCAAAGCTCATTTCTTTGTCATGCAATACAGCACCATGCTACCTCCAAGCTCCAAACTTCTGCAAGGTAACGAGGATCCTTTTCCTCAAATTATAAGATGTTATCTGCAACAGACGTGGACGGAGGTGAAGAACAAACAGGACGGGCGCAGTTTTTCTATCATGTCACCATACCAACTCGCCCAGATTTCTCTTCTATAAGATGTTCTAGTCTTTAGGGGTGTTATTTGGGATACACTACGTGGCTGAAAAGTAAGCCTTGTTGCTTGGTAAAGATGGTATGAGCAATAATTACGGTGAAGCAATCCTTTTGATACCTGAGCCACTCAAGAAAATGTTGAGTATCATAGACTTGACTGTTTTCCTGTCGCCCTCTGCTCCGCATGTTCCACACACAGGCATGCGCCGGCCCTCTCACACCTTTCCGCATAAGCTATTTAATCTTGGAAGCTTCAGAGAGGTAGGTTGCTGTGGACGACAGGCCTTTTCAGCTGCACTGTTAAAAACACAGTAACAAAAATAAAAATACTAGCAGTAAATGAAATAGAACTATAGTTCACATAAATTGTGTAAACATAAAATTATGGTGAACAAAGCCTCTGAAAACTGCGTACAAATAGAATAACTTCATAAACGAGTTAGCAATTGAAATTAAAAAAAAAATTACTCAATTCCTTTAGCAAAAATATGAGACATTTAAGAAACATGGTTAAAAGAACACATTAAAAATAACAATGATATGCTGTTCCACAGTCTAGTAAAAAAGGTCTACCATATTAAAGAAAGGGCAAGTGGCTTTTGGTTTGGTTTGGTTTTTTGAGGTTTAACGTCCCAAAGCGACTCAGGCTATGAGGGACGCCGTAGTGGAAGACTCCGGAAATTTCGACCACCTGGGGTTCTTTAACGTGCACTGACATTGGACAGCACACGGGCGCCTAGCTATTCGCCTCCATCGAAAAGCGGCCGCCGAGGCCGGGATTCGATCCCGCGACCTTGGGCACAGTGGTCGAGCGCCCTAACCACTGCACCCCTGCCGTGCAAGTGGCTTTTATATCATGCTCGAGTTATTAGCCACGAAAATGTGCAGAAGTATATTCTTCCTCAAACAGAATTTTTTTTTCTCTCCTGAAATATCTTCCTAGTGGTACAAGTCCATAGGGAACAGGTTATATATCATGTAACCAGAAAGGTTCCAAACTTAGAAGCTGTGTAAGGCCGCAATAAATGGCAGCTCTCTCTTTTTGTTTAATGGCGCTTACAGGCGTAACCCGCGCCGCGCCGAAAGGGCAGCCGGACCCTGCTCGTCAGAGCCAGGATTGCAGCGTTTTGTTTTCTTCTTTTTTTCGCTCCTTTCCTCCAGTGCCGGCCGCGCCCCGGGCCCGCTTTGAATTTGGGATAACAGTTAATAGCTCCGCCGGGGTGGTGCAGTGGTAAGATGCCCGACTACTGTCGGGCGTCTTATTTTGACCACCTGGGGACCTTTAACGTTTGCTGACAACGCACAGCACACGGACGCCTCTTCGTTTCGCCTCCATCGAAACGCAGCCGCCGAGGTCGGGTTCGAACCCGGGCACTCAGGACAGCAGTCGGGCGTCTTACCACTGCACCACCACGGCGGGGCGGGAACTTTTCGTTTTTGTTGCGAAAGGTTTGGTTTGGTTTGTGGGGTTTAACTT
The DNA here is from genome assembly GCF_055883805.1 of Amblyomma maculatum. Classification (NCBI taxonomy): domain Eukaryota; kingdom Metazoa; phylum Arthropoda; class Arachnida; order Ixodida; family Ixodidae; genus Amblyomma; species Amblyomma maculatum. Next base: position 167,647,822 of record NC_139353.1, on the reverse strand, counting down.
CCCAAAGCGACTCAGGCTATGAGAGACGCCGTAGTGGAGCTCCTGCCAACCCAAGTTGGCAGCAGCTGCCAACTTCGGTCTCTCGTTTCACATGGGGCGGTTATGCCAGAATCAGCCTGCTAGGACCCTGGCATTCACGTTACTCCTATAGGCCACTAAGGCACGTTCATATCGGTTGGTTAAACTTTATATGTGGGCTGGGGAAGAAGAAAAAGAGAAGAAGAACGCTCGGTCACCCGCAGCTAACGCTTTCGCTCATTATTTAGTTCAGCAGCGTTTAACTCTTGTAATTTTTTGTCACCACCCAGGCATTTGAAAAACTTTGAAGACGGGAAACTCTGCGGAACAGCTTTCTCGGCGGTCCCCCACGCGGCGCCGCTAACGAAAGAACGCGACTGCTAAAGGAGCTGTTCGATACACGGCGTCTCAGAGACACCCCAGCTGCACTCTACTCAGCCCGAAAATTGGGAGCGCGCCCCGGGTGGTGGTGGTGGTACAAACTTTATTCAGTGAAGGCCAAAAAAATTAAAAAAAGTAAAAGTATGTTGCCGCCGTTCCGTGGGTGGCCTTCCGGCTGCTGGTCGTGGCCTCCAGGTCACGTCTGGCGGCGACTTCCGCTGCCCAGGTCATAATCCGCTGTTGAATATGCGGCTCCGAGCTGACCAAAGCAGCCTCCCACAGCTGCGGGCTGTTTATTTGCCAGGAGACGGCGGGAAAGTGCGCCGGACAAGAGTAAAGAATGTGAGCATAGTCTGCTCGGAGAGAGCTGCAAAGCGTGCATTGGGGCGAGAAGGCACCGGGGTGAATAAGGGCAAGGTGTGCAGGGGAGAGGAAAGTGTGAGCCTGTAAATGGCGCCACGTATTCTGTTCGATTTTAGATAGGGACTTGTGAGGGGGAGGGAGGGATAATCTGGAGTTGCGGTAGTGGAGGGTGATGTCATGGAAGGTGAGGAGGGAGTCACGCGTGTCCATTTCGGGGTGGAGAGGGCTAGCTCGGTCGGTCATCTCGCGAGCGATAGAATATGCCGCCCATTTCCAGGGTGCCCCGCGTGAGTCGGAACCCAAAAGAGTTGGATAGATCGGGAAGGAGGGGAGGAGTGCTTAAGGATATTGAGCGCAGAGGAAGAGAGTCTACTCTTTGCAAAGTTGCGGACTGCGGTCTTAGAGTCGCTAAATATGAAAAGGGCTGGTGTGCTGGCAATAGCGAGGGCGATGGCTGCTTCCTCTGCAGCAGTGGAAGTGAGATCATGGATAGTGGCGACGGAAAGGGTGGCTCGTGTATTAGAGACAGTGGCCAGGGCATAGGCGGGATGCGAGAGGTAGGGTGCCGCATCAACATACACGGCGTCAGACCGTGTACCGTACTGGCACCAGAGGGTGGAGGCGAGGGCAGATCGGCGAGCGGCATGATGCTCAGGGTGCATGTTCTTGGGAAGGGGCTTGACAGTGAGAATGGAGAAGAGGGAGCTGGGCAAGGGATGGATAACACAGATAGGGGAGACAGGGGTCAAGCGAAGGGAAGTAAGAAGGGCTCTGCCAGGGGTGGTGCGAGATAAACGATCGAGTTGTGCCACGCGATGGGCCTCCACAAGTTCTGAAAGAGTATTGTGGACGCCCATCGCCAGTAGACGAGAAGTGGGGGTGGAAGTGGGAAGCCCGAGAGCCGACTTATAGGTTTGGCGGATGAGACAGTTGACCTTGTCTTCCTCGGTACGAGACAGAAAGAGGTAGGGGAGGGAGTAGACAAGGCGGCTTAGCACAAAGGCCTGAACAAGACGACGGAGGTCGTGCTCGCACATGCCGTAGTGTCGGTTAGCGACCCGTCGGATCAGCCATACCGTCTGCTGGACGGTGGTAGTAAGGCGGGAAAGGACAGTATGGATGGATGGATGGGAAAACATTTATTTCATCGGCTTTAAGAGGTTCAGTTTGATTGCTGGCCGCGCCAGATGGCCGCCAGTTGCGTCCTGTCGGCGATCTCTTCGGCCCACTCAGTGACCCGAGCCTGGATGGCTGGGTCCGAGCAGCGCAGCACGGCCTCCCACTCCTCCAGAGATGGAGCTGGCAGCAAATCGGCGGGTGGCGGATAAGCCTCGCATCCCCATGTAATGTGGTCTAAAGTAGCGTCGACGCCACACACTTCGCATTCAGGGTCAACCTGCTCTTTGAATATATATGAATAAACTTTGGGTCAGGGGAAGGAGCGGGTTTGTAGCTGGCGCCAGAGTATCTCCTGGGCCTTGCTTAATGAATTGTGTGGTGGAGGGAAGATGCACCTTCCCAGGCTAAAATGGCGGGTTATATCATGGAACGAGAGCAAGCCCTACCTCGCGCCCGCGGGAAACGAGGTGCTCACCTCCCGGCCGACGAAACCTCGGGCATATTCGTGAGCCTTCTCGTTCCCGGGATTGCCCGAGTGAGCCGGAACCCATACCAGTTCTATCGTCCTACCAGGGACTGGACGGTAGCTTTTAAGGATATTCCTGGCGGCAGCCGAAAGACGGCCCCTCCCGAAATTCCGTACGGCTGTTTTGGAATCACTGACTATAACATCTGCTTCGGTAGAAGCGATAGCCAGCGCGATGGCTGCTTCCTCTGCAGCCTCGGAGGTTCTGGTGCGTACAGTAACTGAAGCTAAGATTTTGGTAGGCGTGGACTCACGGGCCCCAGTAACCGCACAAATCGCAAAACCGCGGTCCGTCTCTTCATATTCGGCCGCATCTACGTAAGCAACCGAATGGTTTCCTTTGTATTTGGTGTGTAGTGCACTTGCGCGTGCTAGTCGCCTGCCTTCGTGGTGAATGGGGTGCATATTCTTAGAGAGGGGCTTAATAACAAGCTCCTTCCTGATTGCTGTGGGTATTTGCCTGGGATCGTCCGCCATGGGTGCGGCATTAGAGAGATTTAGCACACCGTGATCCGCGATCCGCTACCGTGAACCGTCACCGCGCGTTCCATTGCGCATGCCCAGATCACTTTCATGCCGATAGATGGCGCCACATACTTGATGTCGGCACATTGACCTGGCGCATCGGAACCAATCAGCTTGTATGCCCCGCCCACGAGCGGTAGAGTGAAGCGGTGGCGGATCGCGGATCACGGTATGCTAAATCTCTCTATTGATGCCTAGCCACAGCAAGATAAGCCTCCCGGCTTTGGTGCGCGCCAGCCTGGAGTACTGCGCTATTAAATGCGCTTCCTTGAGCTCATCAAGTGTGTTGTGCATTCCAAGAGCTAAGAGCCTATCGGTTGAGGCGTTTCTCGATAGTCCTAGTGCTGCCTTGTAAGCTTGCCGGATAAGACATTCAACCTTTTGCTTTTCGTCTTGGTAAAGGTGCAGATAGGGCAGGGTGTAGACTAGCCTGGTGATGACGAAAGCCTCAATGAGTCGACAGATGTCACGTTATTTCATGCCCCTCCTATTGTTGGCTATTCGCTTGATTAGTCTGGCTGTTTGGGTGACTGTTGTGGTCAGTTTAATGTTCGTAAATTTCTGTGGTTACTCTGAATGAACATGCCTAGGATTCTGATAATGTCTACTTGTTTGATTGGCAGTCCTTTGAGCTCTACCCTGATTGCAGGAGGCGGAGGTCTGTTCTTTCGATTGGGGCCTTCTCGAACTACAAGGAGTTCGGACTTAGAGTGTGAACATTCAAGACCCGTACTTAGAGCATAAGTCTCAATGGTGTCGACTGCTTCCTGGAGCAGACTTTCTATTTGGGCATCACTTCCCCTGTTCACCCCCACGGTAATGTCGTCCGCGTAAAACGTATGCTGTAGCCCCTCGATGGCGGCGAATCTGGGGGCAGTGTTATCAGTGCAATGTTGAAGAGGAACGGCGACATCACAGAGCCTTGTGGTGTTCCCTTTCCGCCCAGAGATATGGGGTCTGATTTGATCGCGCCGAGAGTAAGCTTGGCCATCCTGTTCGTAAGGAAGGACCGGACGTACCCGAAGACTCTCTCTCCAGGATTCAAAAGCGAGAGGTTTTCTAATATCGCCTCGTGCGAGACGTTATCGAAGGCTTTACAGAGGTCAAGCCCAAGTATTGCCCTCGTTCTATGACAGTACCTGCGATCCATAACATCCCTCGACAGCTGGATCATGACATCCTGCGTGGAGAGGTTGGGTCTGAATCCTATCATGGTTGAGTGGATGAGGTCGTTGTCCTCTACATAACCCTGCAGCCTGTTGAGAACGATGTGTTCCGTTAATTTGCCTAGGCACGACGTTAACGAAATGGGTCTTAGGTTTTCTATGTTAAGCTTCTTCCCTGGTTTCGGTATGAATGTCACTTTGGCATGTTTCCATTCTTGCGGTACCTCTCCTTTCCTCCAGTAGGTGTTCATGAGGTCAGTTAGGGCCGAAACTGAGCCGATATCTAGGTTCCTGAGGATTTTGTTCGAGACGCCGTCTGGTCCCGCCGCCGAGGTCGTCCTGAGTTGTCCTATCGCGTACAACGTCTCCGCTTCCGTAAAGTCCTCGTCCAACTGTTCATTTGGGAGTCCTCCATACATAGGGAGTGGGCTAGTGCTAGGTGTCGTGTTCAGGTACATTTGACATAGTGCATTTAGTAGCTCCGCCTCCGTACCTTCATACTTTTGTATAATTTGTGCGAGGTGATCCCGCGCAGCAGATTTTGTTTGCGTTGGGTCGAGCAAGTGTCGGAGCAAGAGCCAGGTTTTCTTACTGCCGAGCTGTCCGTTCATTCCATCGCAGATTTGCCCCCACTGCTGTTTCTTCAGGTCGCTGGCATGTGCCTCGATCTGCCGCTCTAGTTGTGCAATGCGCCGTCGCAGCGTTCTGTTGAAACGCTGCTTTTTCCAACGGCAAAGTAAACTAGCTTGAGCCTCCCACATGTGCAGTAACCGCGCGTCCGTGGGTGTGTTGTCCTGACCTGCGGATTGTATTTCGGCTGTGGTGCTGTTAACGTCATTAATAAGTGCGCTGGTCCGGTCTTTAAGGTCAGTTATGTTGGAGGGGGCGGTTTGTTCCCTTAGTTTTCTAAATTTGTCCCAGTCCGTAATTGTGGCTTTTGCGGTTAGGCGTTTATGTGGCGTTGTGTTGAACTTGACGGAGATGTAGTGGTCCCTGCCTAGCGAGTGTTGCGTGTTGTTCCAGCGAGCGTCCCGAATGTTTTTGCTTATTGTTAGATCAGGAGTGGTGTCTGCAGTTACGCTGTTGCCTATTCTAGTGACTTCCTGTGAATCGTTAAGAATGGAGAAACCAAAATCTTGGGCTGCTTCCCCAGATTCTGGTGCCTTTGGGCATGGTTTTATTGTAACCCCATGCCGTGTGACGTGCTTTAAAATCGCCTACCGCCTGTAACTGCGCCCTGGCTGCGAGCTTTAGTACCTTCTCTAGTAGACGCGGTATTCCTGAGCCCGCGTCTTTGGGTGAGCTGTACAAGTTTAGGATGAAGAGCGTTGTATCTCCTTTTTTCCTAGGGACAATTTCTAGCAAAGTGTAATTGACGTCGGTGTCATCGAATGTGTGCTGTATGGCGGTGATGTTTCGCTGAATGAAAGTCGCGGTGAGCTGGTCCCGCTTGTTCGACACGCCTGTTTGTACAAAAACTTTGTACGCTAGTAAATTGATTGGTCCCCTATTTTCTTGGAGCGCTATTACATCTGGTTTGCTAGCTGAGTTTTGAATGTGGAGCAGCAGGTTGCCCCGCTTGCCGCGGAACGTCCTGCAGTTCCACTGCCATACCTCAATTTCTTGGCGAGGGGCCATCTTTGTGCTGCAGATTTGGCAAGGTTGTCGGAGTTGCCGACAACCTGTCGATAATTATATCTAGTCTGGCGGATTGACTGGCAATTGCTGTTTCTATGGCTGCTACATTGGTTTCCATGGCTGCCCCTCTAGTTTGTAGGTCGCCTAAAATTTTATCCTGTGTGTCCATACGGGCGTTGCTAATTGCATCCCTATCAGTGAGACTTTTGTTTAGGGCATTGAGTCTGGCGTGATGGTCTGTTGTGTTGGCATTAATTTTGGCTTCCAGTTTCCTGATGTCCTCGTCCCTGGTTGGTTCTAGAGGGGTTCCCTCAGGGGTGCTTTCATAGTTTTTTTGGCTTTGACGCCCTGCTTGTCCCTGATTGGTTCCTGAGGGGTTCCCTGAGGGGGATTTCCGCAGGTTTTAGGTATGACTTCCGGCTCACTGTCCGAGGGTGCCGGACGTTTTAAGCTATTGGATGATTCAACCTCCATATCTTGTGGAACAGTCGTGTTTACGACACACGTGTTAAGAACGCCAGTAGGTAGGGGAGGTTTAGGACTTGCCATTTGTTTTGATGTAGGAACTGACGCTCTCGTGATTCTTTCGAGGTTTTCTATTCTTTTCATCATGTAAGCCAACTGATCTCTCAGAAGTTTGTTTTCTGCTGCCAGCTGCTTTTCTAGAGGAGTGAAAGGCGCCATAATGGCTGCACTGCTCACCTGTGCGTGGGTGCCTTGGCTTAGAAGCGGGGGGAATGCTTGGTCAATTCCTTCCTTTGTCCACGCTGCGGGCTTTAGGCTGGTCGGTCCGGCCGAGATCGTGGTGTCTGGTTTCCCGGCTCGGTGTCCAGGTTTCACAGTCATGCCACTGCTCGGCTGTCGCTCGAAGCGGAGTTCACACCACTTCCTAGAGCCCGTGAGGTGATTGCCTCTGCATATGATACACCTTGGCGTGCAGTCAGGTTGCTCTTTCGTTGTATGCTGCATTCCGCACCTCCTGCAGAGGCTTTTCCTCTCCTTTATGCAGACGTCTGCGCGGTGTCCAGGCTTCCAGCAATTGAAGCACGTTTCCATCTTGTTCCTAAAGGGTTCGCACCGGTAAAGTCCCGAAGCGAACCGCATTCCTGTGGGTACCTGCGTGATGCCTGTGAAGGTCACCATGACAGACTGACTTTCCTATACGTCTGGCGTTGGCGATCTCAAATTGGGGGTTCAATTTCTGGATGTTCTCAACAATCTGCTGGTGCGTCTGTACATCGAGCGCTCCACGTAGGACTACTTAAATGGAGTTGTCTGGTGCCGCGATGTACGCATTAACGCGTAACGTCTGGTCTTCGGTTTGCACGTATTGCAGGGCTACGTGCGCTTCGGTCCTTTTAGTGCAAGGCGAGCTTACGGTGAAGGAGTTATTGGTGGGATTGATCCTCACCTGATCGAGGTACTGGGCTTCCTCGAAGTTTTGCTCGGCTCCTTTACACACAGCGCGCAGGAGCGTCTCTGCAGTGGTTGTACGGAGGTTAAAACCACCTTGAGGCCTAAATACCACTTTATAGTGTTCTATCGGTAGTCGAGGTAGCGGCTTCCTTCTCGGTAGCTGCTTCTTGGCCGGGGGCTTAGGAGCTGCGTTGGCGTCCGTGACCGGAATCGGCGGTGTGTTGCCAGGCTTCGGATGGGCCCTGTCGTGGGCTTTGATGGCCAATGTCCACAATGCAGGATAGTTATATTCCTCCTCGGTGATCTCGTCCCCCTCCACCATGTACACCATGGTGTAGGATCGCGGTGGAACTTGATGTGGAACTCAGTCGGAACGCAGCGGCCTAGCTCGCTCGCGTAGCCGATGCTCACACAAATGCCCAAAAATGGGCCACAGGACGATACTTGTCAACTGACAGTCATTCTACGTGGTCACCACCAGCGTTCTTGAGTCGTGTAGAACCAAACTCCCGAAAGGACAGTAGTGTGTTTGCCATTGGATTGGTGAAACAGACCGAGAATACGGTTGCACGAGCAGAAGGGATGGGATGTCCGTCGATAGTGACGTTAAGGTTAGGAGATATGGTTGGAACTATGCCTCGAGCCAGGAGGAGCAGGAGCTCCGACTTGGACGGGGAACAAGCTAGCCCGACTGTGCGAGCATAATCGGCGACCGTTTTAGCGCCCGCCTGGAGAGCGGCTTCCAAGATTGCCGGCAGTCACTCAGCGTAGAAAGCATGGGAGAGGTTAGGAATGCTAGCTAGAGCACGTTCCATAGGGAAACGGGTGATGTTGAAGAGAAGGGGAGAGAGAACAGAACCCTGGAGGGTACCTCGATTTCCAAGAGGGAAAGCGGGAGAGGAGAGGGTGCCGAATGAAATCTCAGCCGTGCGATGGGCAAGAAAAGCCTTGATGTAACCATGGATTCGGGAACCCACGTTAAGGGTAGAAAGGGCGTCTAGGATGGCGGTATGGAAGACATTATCAAATTCTTTCATCAAGTCCAGTGCCATAATCGCGCGAATGCGCTTGGCATGAAGAGGGTGAAGGACCTCTTCGGAGAGCTGGAGCATGACATCCTGTGTAGAGTGGGATGGGCGAAAGCCGAACATCGAATCGGGGAAAAGATGGTGGTCCTCGAGGAAGCTCTGTAAGAGGTCTAGAATAACGTGCTCAAAGAGCTTACTGAGACAAGAGGTGAGGGAAATAGGACGGAGATTTTGAATGTCTATGGGTTTGCCGTGCTTGGGGATAAAGGTCACCTTAGCGTGGGTCCACTCAGAAGGCAGAGTGCCTTCGTGCTAATGTTTGTTAAAGAGGTCCGTAATGGCCTCTAGGGATGATGTGTCCAGGTTACGGAGGGCCTTGTTAGAAATTTGATCTGCTCCTGGCGCGGAGTGGTACGGAGCTTATGTAGCGCCGCACAAACCTCCCCCAAAGGGATATCTGCGTCAAGCGCAGAATTAATGGTGCCGATGTAAGAAGGGAGGGGGGACGGAGGGGAAGTGCAGAGATAGCGATCTCGGAGTGCAAGAAGGAAATCGGAATCGGATAACGGTGAGGACTGTAGGAGGCGCGTCACATCCCTGCGTTGCGTGGCCTTGGTATGCGACGGGTCAAGGAGGACACGTAGGAGCACCCACGTATCCCTCAGCCCGACGTTACCGGCCATGCGGTCGCATGTCTGGCCTCACTGCTGCCTGGTGAGTATGAGCAGTGCTCCTCAATTTCCATACCCAGGCGGGCAAGGCGGAAGCGTAGTGAGCGATTGTGTTTTTGTGAAAGCCGGCGGCGGTACAGGGAATGATGCGCCTCCCATTTGTGAAGGAGGCGGCTGTCAGCCGTGGAGGAGTGAGGGGGGGTAGGGAGGGTAGAGGTGGCGGATGAAACATCTTTGAGCAAGGTGGCAGTCCATTGAGAAAGGTCTGCGATGGAGGTGGGGGCATGTTGCCGTGAGTGGCGGAACCGATCCCAGTCGACTACCTGGCTCAGACGCTGGCGGGAAGATAGGCTAGGAAGAGAGAAAGAGATGGACAGGATATAGTGGTCGCTGCCGAGAAAGACCCAGGTGTTCGTTCACGCAGCATCCACGACGTTTTCGCAGATGGAAAGGTCCGGATTGGTGTTGCGTTGGATGCTGGAGCCTATGCGGGTTGGGTCAGAAAAATCATTAAGGACGGATAACTGTTCGTTCTGGATGAATGTCCACAGCGCGAGACCTTTCCTGCTGTTCCCGGGATAACCCCAGCTGACGTGATGTGCATTGAAATCCCCAAGAATGAGGAGCGCGTTGCGACGTGCGTGAGAAAGGGCTTTGCGCAGAAGGAGGACGAGAGGAGCTGAAGGTGTGCGAGGAGGGCTGTAGACATTAAGAACAAAGAGACTGGCATCCTGTCGCCGCCGGGGGAGGAGTTCTAGGAAATGGTGCGTGCACTCTGGGACGTCGAGAGGATGCTCTATCGCCGTGTAGTTGCGGTGAACCAGAGTGGCAATATTCGGGGGGATTGCGGAAGGAGGAAGGAAAGCAGTGAAGTCGCGCAGCTTAACTGGGGAGAAAGTTTCTTGGAGGGCGATTAAAGCGGGGACCTCGGAGGGAGGAATGCTCTGGAGGTGGAGCTGCAGCGCGTTCGGCTTTCCGCTGAAACCACGGCAGTTCCACTGCCAGAAATTAAGGCGTGAGGGGTGTCTGGCCATCATGAGGCCTGGGTGCCCCTGCTGGTGCAGGGGGATTGGGAGATGAGGAGGAGGGGAGGAGGGATGACACCATTAGGGTCGTCTGTGCAAGTTCGGCTTCGTGGGCACTCTGGGGGGCCTCAATTCTGGCTACGCGTTCATTAATTTCTTCCATCCATTTCTTCGTGTCGGTACGCAGGGTAGAAATTGCGGCCATGAGGCGTTGCTCATGGGCATCAAGAAACGAGGCTGTGTGGCGGATGACGGCCTCCACCTCCGGGGTGGATGTGGGCTGGTTGGCAGATCACCTCTTTTGTGTAGGGGTGCGGGAAAGGAAGGTGGCGCGGGAGGAAGCATTGGAGGAGATGGACATGGGGGTGGGTAGGGGCGGCTGGGGCTTTTGAGTGACAGGTGGTGGGGGGCATTGTGGAGAAGGGCTGGGGAGTTGGGGGTGCCCTATTAATGCCTGCAGCTGTCGTTTTAGCAGGGTAATCTCCCTGTTTTGGGCAGCGATTTAAGATTTGAGCTCTTCTTTTTCGGGGTCGGGGGTGAGAGGCTGCAGAGGCCGGCTCAGCTGGGAAGAAGTCGAGGTGTCTTGATTCGGCAGTGGCGGAAAAGAGATGGAGCGGCGGCGGGGGCTGCGTTCTTGGAGGGTCCGGGAGGTGGACCGCTGGCGGGGTCTAGATGGGCTGGAGTCTTCGGTGGAGGGTTTTGATGGCGGTGGGGTGGATGACATTGACTTAAGGCTGGAGTTGGTTGGAGGGGGAACGGTCCGCGCGTAGCGAAGTCTACATGGGCGGGATCCCGTGACATGTATGCCTTGGCACAAGATGCATTTAGGTGTGCAGTCGTGGGGCTCCCGAATCTCGTGCACGGCTCCGCAGCGAGTGCAGCGTCTGGATCTGGGCTGGGTGCATATGTCGGAGCGATGGGCGTAGCTCCAACAATTGGTGTAGGCTTTGGCCTTGCGGCGGAAAGGGTGGCTAATAAAAAGGCCTCAGTTGAATATCACGGTGCGGGGTAGTTCTTTTGTGCCGACAAAGGTGATCAGGATGGACCGCGTACGTCCCATCTGCCTTGCATCGGCAATGGCGTAGGTTTTGCTGGGGTTCATAGCTTGAAGGTCTGCTATGATCTCCTCTTGGCTCTGTTTGTTCACGGTGTTGTAGATTACACCGCGGAGAGCGTTGTCAGGAGCGGCAACATAAGCGTGCAGGGGGTACGAATTGTTTGCAAGACGCAGCTCAGAGGTTCGAACATATAACCGGGTGCGTTGGGCTGAGGGTGAACTAACAGTGAATGAGTTGTTGTATGGGTTGATACGTACGCTATCCTTGGCACGGGCGGTGGCATAGTCAACTTTGGCGATGGCACAAAGTGAGGTCAGGAGGGCCCCATTGGTAGTGGTGCGGATGTCGAGGCCACCGCCGGGGCGGAACACGATCTTGTAGTCTTCTTGTGGAAGTCGAGGTAGAGGGACATGGTGACGTAATCTGGGAGTCTTCAGTGATGGCGGGGGCGCTATGGCGGACTTGAGGGGGTCGCTTCGAGAAGTAGTGTCTCCTCTAGGGTAGGCCGAACGCTGGGCCTTAACAATGCGGGTCCAGCGGGAGTTGTCGTCAAATTCGTCTGGAGTGATGGGCGTACCGTCGACTTGGTTCTCCTTGTTGACGTCTTCGAGGCTACAGCAGCTGCGGCGATGGCTCAGCGGCCGCAGGGGTGGCGTGAGACGCAGCTCTGCGCTGCGGACAAAGCGGTGCCATGCCGAGCGTTAGGCTTAGCTTGGTTGCTTCGTGGTGGGTCAAAGATGAGGTGCGAGTCAACCGGCGGTCGGTCGGATGAAGACAAATAAGGTGTCAGGTGAATCCTTACAGCTTCACGGGCGTGCTCACAAAAATGGGTGAGTATCCGAGGCGAAATATGAAATCCAGGCGCTGAAAAATACGGATCCCATGCGAGGTACGTTCGCACGCGTTCCGAGCTGTCACGTGGTCCCCGCGCCCCGGAACACTTTACAGTAAATGCCTCCCGCTGCATGACTAACGTAGGGACGATATTGTTAATCGGTTCGTTTCAAGCTTTCTCCTAAGCGAGAGAGCGATCCGACTTAGCCTCCCCCCCCCTGTGTTTCTCCCGGTGCGGGCAGCAGGGAGGCGACGAGCCCCTCCCGCTAATGGCCACTGACGGAATTGTTGTCCTGGTCGCCTGTGGGCGCTTCCTCGCGAAACTGTGTTAGCAGGATTTTGTCAAAGAATTCCAAAGGCAAGAACTGACAATATCATTTTTAACAATTTTTGAATGACCTGAGTAAGAACTAAGGAGCGCTTTTGTTGATCTTGGGTTGTATTTCCAGCAAGCATGACCGGGAGCGAAAAGTAAGTGTATGCCTAACAACTGCAACTCATCGTTTAATGGTACCTCGAAAATGAATTCAAGCCCTGAACCACAATGTTCAAACATCTTCAAAATGTCACACATGCTGCCAAGGCAAAACGGTCCTTAAACAACAGATAGTCGACCACAAACCTCACGGTTTGATGGTAGTTCCCTCTCGACGAGGTCCGTAACCACGTACACGAGAAATATTTCACTGAGTACCGGGGCGACGCTGAACCCGATGCACGCTCCTGCTATCTGTGAATAACGTTGGCCCTACCAACCGACGACAGTCGAACCGGTGTAGTTCTAGGAAACTTTCAACTGTCAGACCAAACTTCGTGGCAAAGGCTAGCTCATCATTGTCTTCTGTAATACACATTTTCACACGTTCCAACAGTATGTCATACGGTAGGCTGCAATATAAATCCTTTACGTCATCGCTCAAGGCTACACGGCTTCCTGGGTTGCGATCCTTCATGAAAGAAACAAGCGCAAGGGAATTAGGAATTCTTAATGAGTCGTTGAAGTACAGGGATGAAAGACGCTGCAAAAGGAGTGACGCATGCTTTTACCACGTACTCTTTTATGAGACCATTTATCGAAACGGAATTTGAGCCTTGCGTGGTTTTGCACTGAAAAAATTTCCAGGTGAAGTTTCTAGCACCTTTCAATCTGTGAGTACAGCCACTAAAGGCCAAGGTTGTTGAGGAGCGCAAGGGCTTGATTCTTGATCTCAACTTCTTTCAAGGGTAAAACTTTGAAGTTCTTCAGAACTGCTGCTAACGCTTTTTCGTTGAGTTACTGTGCAGAAAACACGGCAAAGCCGTCTTTTTTATCTCATAGAATCACCCTCAGGTCATGCGAACACATCTCTTTGCAATTGCAGGTAGCGGACGTTCTAACACTCCGTATTACACCGGTGTCTTTCATAATCTTCCAACTTTATTGCAAATGATATTGACATTGCAAGTTTTTGCGCCCTGTCTAGTCTAGGCTCGAAGGCATACACAATCCTGTTTGAGAACGTCAGCTATGTCCTGCGGTACTTGTTCATCGAAAAAGATGAAAACCTTGCCTTCATTGGAGTAGCTCTTCTTCGGTGGAAATCGGGGGCGCACTGTGTTCAAAAGGAACTCGGTGAGCTGATCCGATGTGGTACACCATCCACGGAATAATCTCCCAGCTCTTTTCCCGTCCGTGAACCCGCAAGCTACCCTCAAGCAATCATTGAAACGTCGAGCTTGTCGCCAGTACTCAGAGCCCAGGATACGGATGTGGTTCAAGGATTGAATTCACCTTCAAGGCACCATCCGACGATGAGTTGCAGTTCTTGGACATACGCTTACGAGTCGGTCTCGGTCAGCTTTGCTGTCAATACAACTCAACATCAACAAAATCGCTCCTTAGCTCCCACCCAGGTCATTCAAAGTTTTTTAAAGCGGCATTGTCGTAATTGAAATTCTTTTAAAAACTTCTGCCAACACGGTCTCAGCGACAGTTTCCATTCACAACTCTCCAGGATTAGGCTTGCCGGCTGCCAAATGGCTACTGTTACAGAGGCCTGCTCTCATTTGCCATAGTGGGTGAAACAACAGGACACTCAGCAAACTCCTGACAACCGAGGGGAAACAAGGAAAACGTTTCTGTTATTCCTTACCTGCATCGCATCCCCCGTGGGCTGAAAAATGTGGATGGTCGATATGAAATGAATGTAGCTATATTGTTACAAAGAATAAGTGTTCAAAAAATCAAGGCAAAGAAGGAAGGAAGACGCGTTCTAGGTGCTTGTTTCGTTTGACTTTGGTGGTTCCTGTGCTACTGTCCCTCTGGCTGTATGAACCTGGCCTGTCAAAACTGCCAGAAAGTCTTCCTGGTCACGTTACGGGCGTGACATTGTGGTGGAGGTGCAGGTTACGATTTTCAGCAAACCGAAGGACCACGCAGTCACTCTCCTGTTTCCGATCACAGCTTCTCACAACCACCTGTGGCTTCCGCGCATCGCTTTTCGTCACCACGGCCACGGCGGCGGTCTGTATCCCCTGTGCCAGAAAACTAGACAGCGCGGCCGCTGAATGTGAGGCCACTGAAGACTGAGCGCTGCCTGTATTAATTACTCCATCTCTTATAATGTTAAAGAACAATGTTTCTGTGCTTGTTGATGGTGTGGCGACAATGGCTTTAGTGGATACGGGGGCATCCATTTCTATTATGAGAAGCCTTTAGGACGCAAAGTCATGTCTATGTGGGACAAAGATATGAATTTTCATGGTGCGGGTGGTTAGTTGTGTCCTTTGGGAATGTGCAGTGCTACGGTGTGCCTTGGCGGAACGATATTCACAGCGGAGTTTGCAGTGTTTTCGCGATGTACGCATGACGTGGTTCTCAGTATTGATTTTTTGTTAATGAGGGGTGCTACGGTTGACTGTCGCTCCGGAGAGCTCTGCACTGACAGTTCCTTTCTGTCTCGGCTCATAGAGGAGTCCACATAGCAGCACAATGTGTTTTGTGTGTCCCAGGATACCAATGTACCAGCCCTTTCTATGATGTGTGTCGCAGTTTTTTGCCCCAGTCGTGCTTCCGACGCTTTCAATGCTATGGTGGCGCCGCTTCATTATAACTGTGCTAAGAAACTCATTGTTGTTCCTCACTGCGTGCTGTTGGTGGTCAAGGATGGCTCACACCTGCGGGCTATCAAATGGTCTTCGCAACCGGTGATTTTGCCTGTGATAATGAAGATTGCCACGTGTAGCCAAGATTATGCTGATGCTGCGCCTAACAGAATTACTTCTGCTCCAGCGCTTTAATCACAACTGCGCCGAATGATCAGCAAATCTCTGGTCAGCATGAGACACTGATTTACTCTTCAAGTGCACGCCCATCTGATTTTTCGGAGATAAGTGGTTCACGGTGCATTCCCCTGACACGTACGCGATATTGCATTGATACAGGTCACTCACACCAAGTTCGGCAGAAGCCGTATAAAGAGTCACCGACAGAACACAGGTGATCAGTGAACAGGGTCAGGATATGCTGGACAAAGATATTATTAAAGAATCATGCTGTCCTTGGGCTGCTGGTCAAGAAAAACATGGTACGTGCCGCTTTTGCGTTGGCTATCGTCATCTGAATGCTGTAACCGAGCACGACGTTTATCCTCTTCCCCGGATCGATGACGGCCTCCATTGCCTGTACTCCGTGTCATAATTTCATCTGTTGATCTGCGGTCGGGATGTTGGCAGATACCTATGCACCCTCAAGACAAGGAGAAGACCGCTTTTATTGGGCCCGACGGTCTGTCTGAATTTTATGTAATGCTGTTCGGGCTGTGCAATGATCCTGCAACTTTCGAGAGATTTATGGATGTCATCCTACACGGCTTAAAATGGCACATATGTATGTGCTACATAGATAATTTAGTCATTTCTGGCTGGACATTCCATGAGCACAATGAACGTCTCGCTCTTGTACTGGACTGCCTGAGAAACGCTGGTCTCGTATTGAATGCGAATAATTGTAGCTTTGGGGAACAGCACAGTTTGGTTCTTGGCCACCTTGTTGATCGTGAAGGCGTCAGACCTGCCCAGAGAGGACTGTGTCAGTTGTGCCATTTCCAACACCTCAGAATGTAAAGAAATCTCGACGTTTCTTCGGACTCTGCTCATATTTTCGGCGCTTCATACCCCATTTCGCTGACATTGCTCACCCGCTCACGTGCCTTCTCCGCAAAGACGCTCCCTACGCGTGGATACCTGAATGTGATCCTTCATTTCGCCAACTAAAGTTTCTTAATCAGTTTGCAAGAATGTGATTATGTGATGTCATACAAGAGCGGGCGCCGGCACGCCGGCGCGGACTTTCTCCCACGTTTGCCGCTTGCGACGACAGATTGCGACGTCGACAATTCGTTCGCTGACGAGACATTGAAACCATTCTTTACTGCAGCACAGACCTCCGCAGATTCCCGTCCTTTTTGTGTACGTGGTGGCCTTTTGTACAAGGACTATTGTTGCACTGGCCCCCGCTACCTTCTGGGGGTAACTCGCAGCCTACGATCTTGTTTTGCGTGCCATGCATGATGATCCCACTTCGAGACATCTGGGATCCGCGAGGACACTCTATCGCATTTAGGAACGTTTATATTGGCCACGGATGCGGGAATCTACTGAGGAGTATGTGGCAAGCTGTGACCAGTGCGCCAGTCACAAACGTCCCACTGGTGCTCTGCCCAGTCTCCTACACCATATGAAGCCACCAAGATCTCATTTTGAGCAGGTTGGCGTAGACCTACTGGGGCTCTTTCCAAAATCTCATGACTGTAACCGCTGGATCGTTATTTGCACTGCTTATCAAACGCGTTATTGTGAGACGGCAGCTCTTCCATCGGCTACAGCACACCAGGTCTCTCTGTTCCTTTCACATTTCGTTATACTTCGCCATGGGCCACCACGAGTGTTGATCAGCGACCGAGGTCCCCAGTTCAGTTCAGTTCAGTCGTTCAGTCGTGTCCGACTCTTCGTGACCCTATTGACCATGTCACGCCACGCTTTCCGGTCTCTCACTATCTTCCTAGCATCACATAACTTCATCTGCAGTGCCTCGAGGATGCCAAATAACCATCGCGTTCGCTGCCTACCCCTTCTCCTGCGACCCTCAACCTTTCCCAACATCAAATCTTTCTCCAGCGACTCTCCTCTCTTCTCGTCAGATGACCAAAGTAGCTGAGCTTTAACTTTAGAATTTGACCCTCCAATGAGCAGTCAGGGTTTATGGTCGACAATATTGACTTATTTGATCTTCTGGCAGTCCAAAGAACTCTCAAGAGTCTTCGCCAGCACCACAATTCAAACGCGTCAATTCTTCGGCGGTCAGCCTTTTTCACAGTCCAACTCTCGAATCCATACATCACAAATGGAAAGACCATAACACGAGTTATACGGATCTTGGTTGGCAGACTAATGTATCTGCTCTTTACTAGGCGGCCAAGGCTAACCATTACTCTCTTTCCCAGAAGCAGGCGTCTCCTAATTTCATGGCTGCAGTCTCCTTCCGAGGTAATCTTGGAGCCCAAGAAGAGAAAATCTGTCACAGCTTCCACTTCTTGTCCCTTGATGCTCCAGGACTTGATAGGGCAAGACGCCATGATCTTTGTCTTTTTAATGTTCAGTTTAAGCCCAAACTTCTCACTCCCCAGTTCACCGCAGATGTTGTGGAAGAACTCATTCGCTTGTGTACAACGCATTTTCGACTGCACCTTATCATCAAACAAATGGAGTGACCGAGCGAACGAACCGGACAATCACCAACATGCTTTCAATGTGCATCGCCGCCGACCACCAGAATTCCAGAATTGGGATTCTGTACTACCATTCATAGCATATGCATACAATACCGCTCAACAGGAAAGAACACGTTACAATCCGTTTTTTTTTTCTTTTGTATGCCCGCTCTCCTCAACACATCCTCGACAGCATCATTCCATTCTTCAGAGGCGCCGATGGGGTTACTGAGATCCTCTTCCGGGCTGAAGAATCCCGCAGGATACCTCACCTGAGAACGCTCACCTCGCAACAACGCTCGAAATCCGGCTACGACACCCGTCATCGCCACGTCGCCTATCTCCTTAACGAGTTGGTCTGGCTTTGGCGCCCAACACAAAAGCGTGGTTTAAGCCAGAAAATGCTCGCACACTAGGCCGATCCCTACGTGATCTTGGACAAAATTAGGGACCTTAGCTATTAGATCGTGCCTCACCAAACTGGCCGACGTCGGCACGCACTGAGGTCACTCACATCGCGAGACTAAATCAAGCAATGTCGTCCTGACGAGTGACTCGCCAGGAGGGCTTCGTCTCTGATGGCGGAAGTTTTACGGAGCAAAAGTGGTCCGTACCCTCTGATTTCTATAACAGCACTGTTACTAGCCTCACTAGCTAGTGTTCTAGCATTAAACATTACTAGGGTCAGTTTTCAATAGCAGCCTGTCCGGAGCCAGAGATAGCTCCTTTTGCTGCGTTGCATGTCTGACAGCCACCATGGTCAGCTGCTTCGCAGCCACTGGGCACTGAGGACCGGGGGTTTGTTAGAATATTGTCTCGTAGTGGTGACAAGTCCTCGTGCCGGCGGCTGTTAAAAAACAACATATACAGTTTTGAAGGTTTCGGGGCATTACTCCCCCCTTAATAAAACATCGCCTCGATGTTCCAAAACAAAGCAACTTAAACATAAACACTACAAAGATTAAACACCACAGATTCCTTAACGCGCGTAATATGACTTCAGTCGTACAACATGTACAATTTCTGGGCGTGCGCGTCGCCGTTGTGATGCTGACGTTCCGTATGGAATGACTTCATAGTCCAGTTGTCCGACGCGGCGAATACATGGCTATCATGTCCGCGATTGTTTTGTTCAGGCGCTATGTAAGGCCATTGGTCTGGGAATGGTACGCAGTTGTTCGTCGATGGCTTGTATGACTGTATTCTAGGATGGCTTGCGTCAACTCTGCCGTAAACGTCGTTCCCTGTCCATGATGAGCACTTCTGGGGCGCCGTTTCGCAAGAGAATTTGTTCGACAAAATATCTGGCGACTTCTGCCGCGGTACCATTTGGTAGTGCTCTTGCTTCGGCGTAACGGTTAAGGTAGCCAGTGGCCCCGATGATCCACTTGATACCCATAGACGAAGATGGAAAGGGGCCGAGGAGATCCATCCCAATTTGTTGAAAGGGCAGGATTGGGGGCGGAATCGGGTTTAGTAGTCCTGCTGGTCTGATCGGCGGCGTCTTGCGTCGTTGGCACTCACGACACGTCTTCACGTAGTGGGCAACTTCGGTAGGCAGTCGCAGCCTATAGTACTTCTCCTGAATTCGACGCAACGTGCGCGCAAATCCGAGATGGCCTGCTGTGGGCTCATCGTGCAACGCCTGCAGAATTTCCTGCCGGAGGGTTTTAGGCACTACAACCAGCTGCGCGGTCCTGTTGGGTGCGAAGTTCTTCACGAGGAGGCCATTGCTTAAAGCGAACGATGATGCATGTCGCCTGAACACACCAGGAGGGGAAGTGGTCTTTCCTTCTAAGTAATCGGCTAGCGCTTTAAGCTCAGGGTCTGATCGCTGTTGTTCTGCGAAACTGCTGGCACTTACCGGTCCCAAAAAGGCGTCGTCATCATCGTCCTTCGTGGGAGCGTCGACGGGAGCGCGGGATAAGCAGTCTGCGTCGGAATGCTTCCGGCCCGCCTTATAGACTAGAGTCAAGTCAAATTCTTGAAGTCGTAGGCTCCATCTGGCAAGGCACTCGGAGGGATCTTTCAAATGAACCAGCCAGCAGAGCGCGTGATGGTCGCTTACAACCTTGAATGGTCGGCCGTATAGGTATGGACTAAACTTAGAAGTGGCCCAAATGATCGCAGGGCACTCCTTCTCGGTCGTCGAGTAATTGACTTCGGCTTTTGTGAGGGACCTGCTAGCATACGGGATTACTTTCTTCTGTCCGGCACTCTTCTGGACGAGAACGGCTCCTAGGCCCACACTGCTCGCGTCGGTGTGAATTTCGGTCTCGGCGTTTTCATCAACGTGACCAAGTACTGGGGTCACTGCAGGCGGCGCTTAAGTTCCTCGAAGGCTTCCGCTTGTGGTACTTCCCATTTAAAAGCCATGTCAGCCTTTGTAAGCTGCGTCAGCGGTTCGGCGATGCGCGAAACATTTCTGACAAATCGTCGATAATAAGCGCACAGCCCAAGGAATCTGCGCACATGCTTTCTTATCGACAGGCGGTGGGAATTGTGTGATTGCAGCTGTTTGCTCTGGGTCTGGCGTTACTAACGATATGACCTAGGAACTGCAGTTCTTCGTAGGTGAAGTGGCACTTCTCTGCTTTTAGCGTTAGTCCCGATGACGTGATGGCTTCCAGCACTGACTGCAGTCATTTTAGGTGGTCTTCAAAGTTTGACGAGAAGACAACAACGTCGTCCAAATATACCAAACAAATTTGCCACTTCAAGCCTGCCAGGACTGTGTCCATTACTCGTTGAAACGTGGCTGGTGCGGAGCAGAGGCCAAATGGCATCACCTTGAACTCATAAAGGCCGTCCGGTGTGATGAATGCGGTCTTCTCGCGATCTCTTTCATCGACCTCAAATTGTCAATATCCACTCTTCAGGTCCATCGATGAGAAGTACCTTGCATTGCAGAGCCGGTCGAGAGTGCCGTCGGTGCGGGGAAGCGGGTAGACATCCTTCTTAGTTTTGCTATTCAAGCGGCGGGAATCAACGCAGAAGCAAAGTGTGCCGTCTTTCTTCTTCACCAAAACGACTGGTGCCGCCCAGGGGCTGTTCGATGGCTAGATTACGTCATCACGCAGCATTTCCTCAATTTGATCGTCTATGGCCTGGCGTTCTGGCAGCGATATACGATAGGGGCTTTGGCGCAGAGGTCACCCGTTATAATGCGGTGCTTGGCCAGTGGTGTTTGTCGTACCTTCGATGATGACGAGAAGCACTCCCTGTAGCTTCGAAGAAGACTTAGAGTCTGGTCTTTCCTGCTGTGGGTCAATGCCGGGTTGATGTCAAATGTGGGCTGACGGAATTGGTCCGGTGCGTCTTCCAGGGGTTGGTCGTGGAGGGCGAATACATCTTTGATGTCCGCTAATTCGTCGAGAAAAGCGATCGTCGTGCCCTTGTTGAGATGCCGGTATTCTTCGGTGACGTTTGTTACCAAACCTGAGCTTGTCCTCTCCGTAATTTCGCAATGCCTCTTACGATGCCGACACCTCGTTCCAAGAGCAATTTGATATTTCCTTCGACGATGCCTTTAGCGGTTTCTATGTCTGCGCTACCTACGCAGACTTCGACGCTTGATCTGGGCGGCACGGTCAATTCTCCGTCGAAGACGTTTAGAGCGACGTGTTGCATCGAAGTCGTCGTAGCAAGTATGGCTTTCTCTGCCGACAGCTTGATGAGCTTAGATCGGAGGTCGATCTAAGGATCTTCGATCTAAGGCGGCGGAGGATCTTCGTCTTTTCGCCGTTGAACACCCTCGCCTCTAAAGGTTGCTGCCTTTAGTTTCCCCTACGGGGGCTAGGAGACCGTCCTTGCAAGTACCTGCGGCCCGGCGACGCAAATCGGGCATTGTGCGGCGATGGGGAGCGTGACAGACGCCTTGGCGACGAGTGCTCTCCGCTGCGCAGAAAGTCGTTGATTTCCTGTAGTTGCTCGCCAGTACGGGGTCGTGGGGCGTCGACCGCGAAACCACGGACGCCGATCCGCCTGTACGAACAGTGATGGAGGATGTGTCCTGCCTGACCACTATGGAGGCAGAGCGGTCGGTTGTTAAATGTCCTCCAGGCGTCGCATTTCCTGGGGCTTGGAGATCGTTGGTAGACTTGGCGGACGGGGGCCAAGGGGCGGTTTTCGGGGGCAGAATATTAGCGACGAGTTCTTGGGAGGTCGCGTCGGGGTGCAGGACGACGTAATGCAGCAGCATAGTTCATCGCTGCTGATTCATGCACTTTAGCCGTCGGAGTCGTCGCTTCAGGAACACCCAATGCCTGCTGGACTTCTTCACGGATGACGTCCGCGAGCGTCGCTACCTGGGGTTGTTGCGATGATGGCAGCAATCGGCGGGGCTCCTCTCGCACGATATCCCGGATGAGGTTCCGAAGGTCCTCTCCGCTTGCAGATGCGCTGGAGTAGTGGCTTGAGTACTCCGGCTGAAGTGGTCGCTCGTAGTGGCTCATCCGGGTGTCCAACGTCTTCTCGATGGTCGATGCTTCCCTTTGAAATTCGTCCACAGTTTTCGGCGGGTTCCGAAGTCCTGCAAAAAGCGACTCTCTACCTCCTCGCATTAATAAGCTGCCGAGCGACCTCGTCCCAGATGAAATCTTTAACATGCTCTAAAAGGTCACTGCTCAGAGCCAAACCGGTGATTGGCACGGCAGCTACGGGCGGCGACGAGTGCAGAGGCGTTGCTTGCGTAACTCGTCCAAGCCTTGACAGAATTTGTAGGCAGGCTACTGTGGTGGGGCTCTTTGCCAGTAGCATATGGAATGCACAATAATCAATGTCTTTCATTATATTCTTTATCTTCTCAGCCTCGTCCATAGATGGGTCGACACGATTGCACAAATCGACATCTTCAATGTAACTAGGGAAGCTTTCGCCTTCAAACTGAGCTCGCACCCGCAAAGATTGTTCAGCACGTAGTTTCCGCACTTTGGGACGACCAAAAGCGTCCGCAACAGTTGTCTTGAAGGCGGCGCAAGTTGATATGTCGGACTCATGATTCGAATACCATAACTTAGCAACGTCGTAGAAGATGACGTCGATCTTCATGCGGTCAAACCAGTTATGACGGCTCACGCGCTTGTGCGAGGGCAACCAATATTCAATGTCCTAGTCGCTCGGTCCGCTGAATACGGCGGGTTCTTGCTGCCGAACGGCATCCGAGCATGAGATGGACTGGGAGTGCTATTGGCTGCTGGCCTACTTCGTTTGTCGCCATGGGTAACGTGCGGCTGCGGAGCTCCACAGTGATCGCGTACGAGTCGAAACCCGCACTTTCTATAAAATGAAGTTTATTGGCTTCTCCGGAGGACTTCTGACGGCGACCGGTAGGGCAAGGCGATGGTGTTGCGAAGCACAATTCTGGTCCGGCAAAAGCACCATGAGCTTCAAGTGTGCGCGACAGCTGATCGCGAAGAACCCTTCATCGTCGTTTGTATCAATGCAGTGTCATCTTCTTGTTACATGTTACAAAAATATTGCATGAAAATACGAGACCAAACAAAACTTTTGAGTAGCTCAACCTTATATCTGCTGAATTAAACTCTACTTGGGCAGAAACCTCATAATTTCACAGTGTCACGTGGTGGTGACCAGGGTCGATGACACAAATGAAGAGTCAGTGATTGCACTGAAGAAACTATCGGGCTGACCTGCGCCCGCAAAAGAACTAAGCAACTCGGCGGCGGCGATAGCAACAAACGCGCTCGTCGATCGTTGAACAAAGAACACCTGTCACACTCGTCAACGCTCAATTTAAAGGCTGCTCAGAACAGTCTAGATAACGCCGCAAACTGCTACTAGCACAACCTGGAACATTGTAGAAACATACGCAAGTGATCGGAATCTTCTAGACAGATCTCGGCGCATTGTTCGAGACAAAGAAAATGATAACGCGTTGTATCGCGACAACGAGCATGAACAAACACGGGATACAGAATTGATACGCGTGCCAGAATCACAGTGATAAGGCCGCATGCCGGCGGCTGTTAAAAAACAACAAATACAGTTTTGAAGGTTTCGCGGCATATATCATCTGTCTGCCCCCTCAGCCCGGGCAGAACCAGTAACGTAAAGTATTATACCCTTAGCCATCGAGGCAGGGAGAAATAACTTCCCTGTCAGCTAGGCAATGATTGGGGAAACATATCACGTATTAAATGGTGTAAGTAAGGATAACCGATGTCCCTGCTATTATTTATTTATTATTAATTCGATACTGGTACCCTTAGTATTTATTTATTTTATTTGATACCTGCATCGCCCATAGGGCATTACAGCGGGGGTCTACAAATGTAGCTAAGATTTTACTTTTTTTTTTTAAAGTGAAAGTGAAAGTTTATTAGCGTGAACATATTTACAGAGTGCATAAAATACAGACGAGGGTCCCATAGTCAGAAGACTGCACCGGGACCCTCGATAGGTCACTACAACAAAATAAATAATAGCAGCAAAGTTAGCGAAAGGTTATAATATGCAAAACATGGCAAATCAGTATTTTTACACAAAAACAAAGGCACTAACACAGGTATTAGACATAAAATTATAAAACATCAGCAATTCAACAAATATTCCTTCAAGTTATTCTTAAATGTGGGCAAGGATATGTAATTTTCCAGTGTTAAAGGCAATGAGTTCCAGAATGAAATGGCTGCAAAAGATGTCATTTTTTCCATAATTAGTACAAACTTTCGGGAGTAGGAAATTGTTATTCGCTGCAAATCTTGTAGAGTTATAGTTCGAAAGTTGTAACGGATTAACAAACTGGAAATGCAACCTGCCATTCAATAGCTTAAAGAATGCGCTTACAAGGTGATATTGAAAGAGCTGGTGGACTGATAAGATATGATGTTCATATAGTAAGGGACGGGCGTTAGTGAAAACGTGGTACAGGTGATAATGCGGATGGCTTGATTTTGTATATGCTGTGCAGACGATAAATGGCAGTTGTAACTATTTCCCCAAACGACAATCCCGTAAGTGAGGCGACTGTGAATGGAAGCATAATACAGAGATAAGAGAATGTAACAAGGAAAATATGCCAAACATAGATATTTTTTTCAGATGAGTGATGAGGGGGGGGGGGGAGGGGGGGGGGCTAAGAATTTAAGTGCAGGATCAGGAATAACGCCCAGAAAGCTAGTGTTATCGGAAGCTGGAATAGTGTAAGAACAGAGGGTTAACATAATGGTGCAACGAAGAATTTTCTGGCTACTTTTGAAGATTAAAACCTTTGTTTTAGTGGGGTTAATAACCAGGGGGTTATTAAGACACCATTTTGTTATGTTACTCAAAACGGTATTCAAATCAACAGTAAGATTATCAATGAAACTGTTAGATAATGCCACGGTAGTATCGTCCGCGTATAAAACACAGTGAGTTGGACTAATAGAAGTAGGAAGGTCGTTAATATATAATATGAACAGTAAAGGTTCTAAAATAGATCCCTGAGAAACGCCTTGGTTAATAGTTTTATCTAGAGAGGTAGTTCCATTAATATTGATTATTTGTTTACGATCTTGTAAGTTGCTTTTCAGAAGGAGAGATACAGGGCATAATATGCCATAACATTCTAGTTTCTGTAGCAAAATCAAATGATTAACCGTATCAAAAGCTTTTGTGAAATCTAAAAGCGCAGAACCAACAAATTCGCCATTGTCAATGCCATGCTTAATAAATTCAGTCAAAGAGATAAGAGCCAAGTTAGTTGAACTGCCGGACCTAAAACCAAACTGACCTGGGGTAATAATATTAAATTTATTTAGATAATTGTCTAAGCGACTGATTATTAATTTTTCACTTACCTTACTAACAGAAATAGATATTGGAAAATAGTTACATATTGTTTGTCTGTCACCTTTTTTGAAGACCGGAATGATTTTCGCTATCTTAAGGCAAGCAGGAAAAACGCCATTCTTTAAGATGAGATTATTAATATGACAAAGTGGTATAGAAACTAGATCAGCAGCACGTTTCAGGTTTAGGACTAGTGTCCTTGAGGCTATTAATAATCAACTCAATTTCACAAGGGGAGACAGGAAAAAGAAAGGAAGATTGATTAGTGCTTTTCAAATCTAGCTCCGGTGGAAGTGGAAGTCGGTTGTGTGGCTCAGAAAAGAAGTCACTGAAAGTATTCGCGATGTCAAATGGCTCCGTGTAGATAGTACCATTGAAATTAATTTCAGTAGGAGCATTGTTAGCGCAGGGCAAATTGAGGAATTCGCTCAGAAGCCTCCATTGCTTTTTAGTGTCGTTAGCATTTTTACACAGCTCGTGTTCATAGTAAGATCTTTTCGCGTGTTTAAGTATGTTGTTCAGAACAATGGAGTATTTTTTTCTAGCGGACATTCAAAGAAGCTTTAAAAGGTTGTTTCTTCGTTTCTCTGTACAGATTTTCTTTTCGACGCATGCTACTTAAACTATTCGTAAGCCATGGATTACGGGGAAATTTTTAATTCTTTTTACATTTAAATATTGTTGCACTCTCAGATATGCAGTTGGAAAAAAGGTAACAAAAACATTCCATTGCTCCCTCCGGATTGCTGGACAAGAGGCACGGGGACCAGTCTGTGTTACTGATAGCGTTAACAAAATCTTCGTTGTTGAATCTGGAGGTGTAGAAAATTGACCCTGGAGGACGGGATGGTTTACTGTGTGTCACGAAAATAGAAAAATGATTCGTGATGTCAATTTTAATGACCCCTGAGAGGGGTGAGGGAGGGGTGAGGGTGATATATTTGTCAGGGCATGGTCCATTAAAGAAGAGGATCCACTGTAAGTACACCTCGTTGGAGCATTGATGATAGATTCGTAGCCGAACCCACTGAAGCAATCGGTATAGGAAACAACATTAGGGTTATCTATATCTAAAATGTTAATATTAATGTCAACAAGAATTAAAACATTCTTGTTTTCGAAAGATAGCTTATTTAATGTGGTGCCTAATGCTAACAAAAGCTCCGGAATTGATGAAGACGGTGAGCGGTAAATGCAGCCCAGTACCAACTTTCGTGAGTCTGTGGAAAGGAGAGAATGGTTAGCTTCTATCCAAACAGATTCACATTGAGGTACATTCAGAGCGAGATCACATCTACGCTGGTAAGAAATTTCAGGAGAAATAAAAATTGCAGTGCCTCCGTGGCTGCTAGACGAGCGATGACAGTACTCAGGAAGATAAGCTGTAAAACCAAATAAATTGCCATCAGAAGTGGAAAGGCAGATCTCCGAAACGCAGATGAAAGAGAACGACTGCTGAAGTGAGATGATAAAATTATCAATAGATTCAAGATTCTTCCTGAGGCTGCGTGCATTGAAATGGATCAGAGAATGACTACTGTTTTCAAAGATACGATGAAGCTTACCAGGAGATAGCAGGCTGTCTAAGGTTTCAGCGCCGTCAGAAGCCACGAATGTTTATGAACTAGTGGAAGACCTGAAGGTCTGTTTCGGTGCTTATGCGGAAGACCGTGCTCACGTCAGTCTCACGCGCAAGTATGCGGAAATTTTTCTTTTCCCGACACACAAAGCGAGCAATGATGGCTTTTTTTTATTTTTGTTTTTGGTGGCAACGCGATGGACGATGTCAAAGTCAGCAGCGTTTGTATCGGACACGTGTAGTGACTGTTATCAGTGCCGATGCGTATCAGTGATGCACAGTAGAGACAGCGCGCGTGTTCGTGCCTTTATAAACTGTGCTGGCAATAAACGTCATCATTCTTGCACTGACCGTGCTGCTGTACGCGTCGTCCCTTCGAGCGGCTACATGGTGTCAGAAGTGGCCCTTTGAGGCCTGAAGGAAATCGTTCCCGAGTCCGGTGCGCCATGGCCCTGCTGAAGACACCGGAGCCTTTGCGGCTGACTGGTAATGTAGCAGAAAATTGGAAGCGTTTTAAGCAGAAGTTTGAGTTATATCTGCAGGCGACGGCACCTACGGACCAGCCGAAAACAGAAGCAGCCAAGGCAGCACTCCTGTTGAGCGTTGCGGGCGACGACGCTTTGGATGTCTTCAACAACTTCCAGTTCGAGTTGAATGAAGAAAAGGACTACAGCACCGTGGTGAGAAAATTTGATGCCTATTGTGCCGAAGTTAGCAACGAAGTGCATGAGAGATACGTATTCCGTTCAAGAAAGCAAGCGGAGGGCGAACCATTTGAAAGGTTTATTCGCGACCTGAAAAAGCAAGCAGCACACTGTAACTTTGGCACGTTGCAAGAATCAATGATAAGGGACCAGATAGTGTTCGGTACGCTTAATCATCGACTACGCGAGAAAATGCTTCGAGATAACCAACTGACTTTGCAAAAGGCAGAAGAAATGTGCAGAGCAGCAGAAACGGTAGCCCAGCGGAACGAAATATGGCGCAAAGGGGACGATTGTGTCGACACGATTTCGAAGCGCCCGGCTCCTGCAAATGAGCGGAAAGAAGTTAAAGCATCTTTTCATTGTAGTAAGTGCAACCGCTGGCACAAGCCCAAACAATGCCCAGCCTTCGGTAAGAAGTGTCGCTTGTGTCACAAGGCGAACCATTTTGCAAGTGCCTGTGCGTCTGCAAGGGTGAGTGAAGTAAGGGAACTGGAAGAAGAGGACTTTGACATTCTAGAGGTCACCACCGCAAGACGAGAAAGGGATTGGATGGTCAAGGCTCAAGTTTGTAACTGCGAGGTCAGATTTAAGGTAGACACCGGATCGCAGGCAAGCCTGCTTCCCATGTCTGTTTACAAAAAACTGCGGGGAGCAGAGGAGCTGAAGCCGACTAATTCGGTCCTGCGGGCGTATAACGGTGGCACTATAACGTGTTTTGGAACGTGTACGCTAGAAGTACACCAAGCGAACACGTCTGCTACAGTGAAGTTTTTTGTGGTGAAAAACGAACGACAGGCCATACTCGGACTAGAAGCAAGTGAAGCTCTGGGGCTAGTTCAGCGTAAAGTATGTGCCATAGACAAGACTTCATACGACGCCCTTCTAAACAATTTCAGGCACGTTTTTCATGGCCTCGGTTGTTTGAAGCAGGCGTACAGCATGGTCCTTTCATCTGATGTGGTTCCTGTAGTGCAACCAGCTCGACGAGTTCCAGTGGCGCTAGAAGAACCCCTAAAGAAAGAACTTGAAAAAATGGTACGTGCTGGTATAATTGTCAGAAGTGGGATACATCCTCCCCAAGGGAGGATGTATCGGACACGTGTAGTGACTGTTATCAGTGCCGATGCGTATCAGTGATGCGCAGTAGAGACAGCGCGCGTGTTCGTGCCTTTATAAACTGTGCTGGCAATAAACGTCGTCATTCTTGCACTGACCGTGCTGCTGTACGCGTCGTCCCTTCGAGCGGCTACAGCGTTGATAGGACACGCAATGTCATCACCGATGGTCTCAGGCACTTTCTTGACATTCTCGCCTTTAGTTACTGGAACACCTTTTATCTCCACATAAGCTTTACATATGACATTGCATATTTACATAGACCCAGGCGAGGGGAGGGGCAATACAAAACAAGGTAACATTCGGTACACAACTTAAAAGATAAACGAACAATAGACAAAACGTGCAGGATTCGAACAAACAGAAAAAAAATAATAAGCAAATTTAACAGTTTATCGCCAGAACTAAACTTACAAAATTGAAAAGTATTTCTAAATAACTGGAAATGCTCTCAGTGGTTAACAGCGCAACCAAAGGAAGCTGGTCCCACTCCGTTATTGTACGTGGAAAATAACAGCATTTAAACAGGTTGATTTTGGCACGATAAGGTGTTAAGGACTGGGCGTCATGTTGTCTCGTTAATGGCATCACTAGTGGTGTATGCAATTAATATTCATTAATGTTGTAGGGGAATCGGTAGAGCAGAATTAAGAAAAAATAAAGCGAACTGCTTTCTGCTGAATTAAATTCTAATTTTGGTCTAATGATTGATGTATAAGCTAGGAGCTTGAATGGGGAAGGGGCGCGTTATAATGTATATCTAAGAAAACACAGTTTAGGGAAGGATGATGCACAAATGTTAGAAATGTGAGCATTCCGGCTTAAAGTATTAGTTATTGTTACACCAAGGTACTTGCAGTGCGTTACTTCTAATGATAGGCGGCACTAGTAAGATAAACTGTGTTTTTATTAGCTATTCTCTCATGTGAACTGTTTTTTCAGCACTTAGTTTCATATTGTGTCTGCAACACCAATCGTTATTGCTTGTGAAGCATTACTTGTCCCCCGAAGTTTTAATTTCTGCGAATAAAACGCAGTTATCCGCAAACAACCTAATTTGAACTTGATCTGTGATAATGTTAACAATACCATTTATATAGATAACAAATAATAACGAGCCAAGGACCCTTCCCTGAGGGGCTCCAGATGTTACCTGGAGGGAGCATGAAGAGTGACCACCAACACAAACAACCTGGGTTCTGTTAGTGAGGTATTCGGTAATCCGCTTGATTAAAAAAGTATGTAGACGTGCGAATTTGAGTTTACAAATTAGTTTCTTATGTGAAACGAGATTAAACGCTGTGGTAAAATCTAAAAAAATATTACATCTTTTTGGCTCGATGTATCGAGGATTTCTGCGAAGCTGCGCACAATTGAAGTTAACTGAGTTGCAGTTGAGTGACATTTCCTATAGCCATGCTGAAGTGGAGTTAGAAAACCTTTGTTATTTAGAAGTTCAGTACCGCAATTGACAATGATGTGTTCTAACATTTTTAAAACATGATGATAACAATGAAATGGGGCGATAATTCTGTAGAAGGCTGTGATTGCCTTTTTTGAGCACAGGGACTATGCGAGCCGCTCAGGAAGATTGAACGACGAAATGGACGCTCGGAAAATAACGACTAAGAACTCTGATATTTCAATGTAATTGTGCAAGAATATATGGGGGACGTTATCTGGCCCTGGAGATGACCGCAGCTTTAAGTTCTGGAGCATTGCACAAACACCGGCTAAGGACACCAAATCACAATCATCACTGTTTTGTTGTTCGAGGACACCGCTTTGCGTATGTCTTACTAGAATGAAGAAAAAAACACTGCAAATATTCAATAAAATTATTCGCGATAATTTTCATGTCATAAACGATAGCGCCGCCATGCAGTGTTTGATCTACTGGCTTTCTCTTTTATGATAAATGGCTCCAAAATATATCAGACTTATTCTTCAGAAAGTTAGGCAAAGCAACCTGATAATAGTACCGCTTGGCACTGCTCACAGCTTGAGCAAGTCACGATTAATGATGCGCCACTTTGTTTCAAACGCTTGTTTCCTTTTTGTTTGTAAGATAGATCATGTAATCCAAGGGGTTTGAGAGAATGATTGCTTATCTCCTTAAACTGGTGCCATTGTACAGTGACATCAGACCCGTGAAAATCACTTGTTGAAGATAAAGA
Source organism: Amblyomma maculatum (assembly GCF_055883805.1). Classification (NCBI taxonomy): domain Eukaryota; kingdom Metazoa; phylum Arthropoda; class Arachnida; order Ixodida; family Ixodidae; genus Amblyomma; species Amblyomma maculatum. The sequence goes on along the minus strand of NC_139353.1, from coordinate 167,616,931 downwards.
TCTGGTCTAGCATGCTTTCGTTGCTTACACGTAAAAAGCTTTCACAGTTTCAGGTTGTACGGACGGGAAGTCTCGAGTAGCATATAAAACACATGAGAAACACCACTCTGTGATCAGATATGCCATGCTCAACAGACACTGCAAAATTTTCAATTGAGCGTCTGAGACTAGCTCGAGTACAGAACTAGAGGAGTAAGTAATACGAGTTGACTACTTGTATTATGTCAAGCATGCACTTAGAATGGCTGTTCTGAATGCTTTCGAGGGGAGCTTTGTTCCAAACAGCGCCAGACAAGTTGAAATCCCCTCTCAATATTTTTTGTCCTGAGTAAATGTATCCATATGTTCACACAAATTATTCAAAATTGAGGGTGAGAATCGGGTGCTCTGTAAACAGCTACTAACAAAATATTCTGCCCACAAAAATTGAATTTAAGGTGACACTCTTATGCTCATCCGCCAGTTTGAGAGAATTGGAGACAACAGATGTTTTTTTACTAGAACGGCAACTCCGCCCCCTCTTGACTCTCGACCACGGCGAAATACGCGAAAAGTGCTAGGAAAAATATTATCAATATGTTTCAGTTATCACCACTACATGTGCATTATATTCTAAGCAGACAGCTTCCAGTTTTTCGCTTTTGTTGACGATGCTTTGCGCATTTTAGTTCAACAGTCTTTAGCTTGTGGGGTAACACGTCATTGATTAGGCAAGGTGCCTTCAATTTTAATCAGTTCAACTCTTCTTTTTTATTGTCGTCCCAAATGAAGATGTGTTTTTTTTTTTTTCAATCCAACTTTTCATTGACTAAGGACACTTTTTGTTACCGCAGTCTTTCTTCCTTAGCGCTTTCCCAGAGAAGTTTTCGCTTCTTGATCGTATCTCGGGAATAGCCGTTCGCCAACGATATTTTTTACCCTTTAGCTTATGACAGTTATTCAGCACTTCTTGCTTTCTATTGTAATTTTGAAAAAATACGATTACTGGTCGGTCACCACTGCCTCTCCCTAGCCAATGAATCCTGCCAACTTAAGTGCAAATAAACACATTGAGTATCGTAGAAAAAGATCAATGATAACTTTCTCTTTTAATGGAATGGTGTCCTCATCTTCATCTTCCTTAATACCGTAATAATTAAGTCTGAGCGCCTAGTGTGATCCTCTATTTCTGTAAAGCTTCGTCTGGATAAAGTTTACTTTGTTTTCCAGGGCATCAGGAACTGCTGCTCGTGTTTATAGTTCCGTATACCTGAGATTCATATCGGAAATGAGTTTTTTCATCTCCGTTTGCTCCGTCCTGAGTGCAGCTTCTCATCTGTCAGTTTATTTTGTCCTAGCAACAGTTTTTGCAGGAGTTCAGTAGTACTGGGATCATCTAGATTGGGACCGGGGTTTGTTTCGACGTCTCTGCACAAAAGTAAAGTACACACGTCGTAAACATGTAGCGGTGGCGTAGCGGTGGAACATTCGCCTCGGATTCAAGAGGACCAGGGTTCAAATCCCGGTGCCTAGCAATTCTCCGCGGGATTAAAAAAGAAAATCTGCGTGTCGATGGAATTGCATAAAGAGGTTTGTGGTGCGACCTGATGCCGGCGAACACCTCCGGCAACGCACCCCCTCACCAAACAGGAGTTGGTCACCCTGGTGCAGTAATTGGCCATAATAAGTTCCATAAAACTCCGGCCCTCAGTCACCAGCGGTTGTGGAACAACTGACCACGGCGGCGGTAAGACCTGTGAGGCAACAGGGGGTGCTAATAATTCCTGGCTCCGCTGGACCGGCCGCCATTGTAAACTGACCCTGGTAACGTTTAACGGTAAAACCCTAGCTAGTGAACCTAATTTAGCAGTGCTGTTAAAGGAACTAGAGGGTATGAAATGGGATGTCATAGGGCTTAGTGAGGTTAGGAGGCCGAATGAGGCATATACTGTACTAAAGGATGGGTGTGTACTGTGTTATCGAGGTTCACCGGAGAGGCGAGAACTAGAAGTAGGTTTCCTTGTCAATAAGTATATAGCGGGTAATATAGATCAATTCTATAGTATTAATGAGAGGGTGGCAGGTATCGTAATTAGACTTATTAAGGGGTATAAACTGAAGGTTGTACAGGCTTATGCACCCACATGTAGTTTGATCAAAGACCAGACGATTGAAAGCTTCTACGAAGATGCAGAATCGGCAATGCGAAAAGTAAAGACGCAGTATACTGTACAAGTAGGCGACTTCAATGCCATGGTAGGGAAAAAGCAGGCACGAGGCTAGGCAGTAGGTGACTATGGCATTGGTTCTAGGGATAGCAGGGGGGATTACTAGTTGAGTTTGCAGAGCGCAATAACTTCAGAATCATGAATACCTTCTTCAGCAAATGGAAGAACCAGAAATGGACGTGGAAAAGTCCTAACGGGGAGTCTAAAAATGAAATCGACTTCATGCTGTGTTCAATCCCCGCCATTATGCAAGATGTAGAGGTTACCGGGAAAGTACAATGCAGTGACCACAGGATGGTGAGGTCCCGAATTAGCCTAAATCTGAAGAAGGAACGCAAGAGATTAGTAAGGAAGAAACCCATCATGAATTAGCGGTGAGGGGGAAAACAGAAGAGATCAGGATCTCGCTACAGAATAGATATTCAGCTCTAACCGAGGATGGCGACATTACCCTAGAAGAAATGAACAATAATTTCAGAGATATCATCACTAAATGTGCGGTAGAAGTAGGCGGTAGGATAGTTATAAAGGATACCGGTAAGCTGTCTAAGGAGACGAAAGATTTGATTAAGAAACGCCAGAGTATGAAAGCTTCCAATCCAACAGACCAGGTCTAATTGGCCGAGAGATCAAAGCTAATCAATAAGCGCAAGGTGGCCGATATAAGAAAGTATAACATGGACAAAATTGAGCATACTCTAAAGAATAGGGGAAGCCTTAAAGCGGTAAAGAAGAAATTGGGCATAGGCAAGAACCAGATGTATGCGATAAGGGACCAGGCGGGCAACGTCATCACGAATACGGAGACGATAGTCAAAGTAGCCGAGGAGTTCTATACAGATCTCTACAGTAGCCAAAGTAGTCAGGACCATAGTGAGATTGGCGGTAGGGTGAAACAGTCAGACGTTCTAAGGACCTTAAAAATTCAGACCAATCAGCTTACTCTCTGTTACGTATTAGGTATTTACTAAGGTAATTGCTAATAGAATCAGGACAACCTTAGACTGCAACCAAACAAAGGATCAAGCAGGTTTTCGGAAACGGTACTCTTCTATCTCCGATCCATACCATCAATCAGGTGATAGAAAAATGCTCGGAATATAACCAGCCCTTCTACATAGCATTCTTTGATTACGAAAAAGCATTTCAGTCAGTAGAAACCTCGGCGGTGATACAGCCATTGCGAAATTAGTTGGTAGACGAGCTGTACGTGAAAGTGCTGGAAGATATATATAGTGGCTGCACAGCAACCATAGTTCTGCATAAAGAAAGTAACAAAATTCGCATAAAGAAAGGTGTTAGGAAAAGAGACACGATCTCCCCAGTACTATTCACAGCTTGCTTAGAGGAAGTATTCAGAAACTTGTAATGGGAGCAGTTAGGGATAAGGATAAATGGAGAACACCTCAGAATCTGCTATTTGCTGATGACATTGCCTTGCTAAGCAACTCGGGGTTTGAACTGCAAATAATGATTGATGACCTAGACAGGAAAATTAGAAAGGTAGGCTTGAAAATCAATATTCAGAAGACTAAGGTTAATGTTCAACAGCCTCGGGAAGAAACAGCAGTTTACATTCGGTAGCGAAGACCTAATGTCTACTTAGTACAGGTAGTAACCACAGATACGGACCATGAAAAGGAAATACCAAGAAGAATAAGATTGGGATGGAGCACATTTGGCAAGAACTCGCACATTATTACTAGCAGCTTACCGGTATCGCTCAAGAGTTAAGCATACAAGAGTCGCATCTTACCTGTACTCATCTATGAGGCTGAAACTTGGAGGCTAGCCAAGAGGGTTCTGCTTAAGTTGAGGACAACGCAGAGGGCTATGGAACGAAAAATGGTAGGGGTAACATTAAGAGATAGAAAGCGTGCTGAGTGGGTCAGAGAAATAACTGAAGTTACTAACATTCTAGTGGAAATCAAGAAGAAAAAATGGGCACGGGCAGGACATGTAGTGCGAAGAGAGGATAACCGATGGTCGCTAAGGGTAACAAACTGGATTCCAAGGGAAGGAAAGTTTAGCAGGGGGTGGCAGAAAGTTAGGTGGGCGGGTTCGCAGGGGTCAAGTGGATGCAGCTAGCACAGAACAGGGCTAATTGGAGAAATATGGGAAAGGCCTTCACCCTGCAGTAAGCATAGTCAGGCTGATGATGATGATGATGATGATGATGATGATGATGATGATGATGATGATGAACGACGTGCAGGCGATGACTGGTGCGGGGTGATATGCGTGCTGTTTGAAGAATATAAGGGGCTGCCCGCATGGGACTGTTGAATATTTCATGGAATAAAGAAAGGCTTGAAGTGCGACGGCGGAGAAATAGTGATGATAAACCTGAGGCTGTTTTTAGGGCAGAGACCCTAACATCATAAGAATACAGGGCATGGATGAACCTGGCAGCGCGATTTTGAACGGACTCGAGAGAAATAATGATGCAAGCTTGATGGGGATTCTAAATTGGTGAAACGAATTCCAGTTTAGTCCTGACGAGTGAATTATAGGCTAAGAGTTTAACATGTTGAGGCCCGCAATGTACATGACGTTTTAAGCATCCTAATGTTTTATTGGCCGATGATATTGTGTTAGTTACATGCAAGTTCCAGGAAAGATCACTAGAAAATGTTACGCCTACATATTTATACGACTGAGCAGGTTGTACGGGCACTCCAGGGATTACGACGACGGTGGAAGGATAAAAGTTTACATTTATGTGGGTTAGGTTCCATTAGCCAGTGGTCACACCAGTTATGTACAGCATTAAGGTCATTTTGTAGTGTTGATTGATCAGTGGGACCAGTGATAGTACGATAAACTACACAATCGTCAGCAAGCATGCGTATGTTTGAGGTTACATGTGTTGGTAGGTCATTAATGTATATAAGAAAAAGTAGGGGGCCAAGTACTCGTCCCTGGGGAACACCTGACGTCACCGGAAGGGAGTTAGAGAACTTATTACTAACAGTACCAAACTGCGAGCGATTAGTTAAAAACTCTTCAATCCATTTTAAAATGTTGGGGTGCAGGTTTATTAGGGAAAGTTTCATTATCGAAGGCTTTAGCAAAATCTAAAACTATGATGTCGGACTGTTGATTAGAATCAAGGTTAATGTGCAGGTCATGCACGAAAATAGGCGAAGGCGAAGTGATCTATGAAGTGTCACTTCGTAGGCGAAGTGACACTTCTCTGCTTTTAGCGTTAGTCCCGATGACTTGATGGCTTCCAGCACTGTCTGTAGTCGTTTTAGATGGTCTTCAAAGTTTGACGAGAAGACAACAACGTCGTCCAAGTATACCAAATACATTTGCCACTTCAAGCCTGCCAGGACTGTGTCCATTACTCGTTGAAATGTGGCTGGTGCGGAGCAGATGCCAAATGGCATCACCTTAAACTCAAAAAGGCCGTCTGGTGTAATGAATGCGGTCTTCTCGCGATCTCTTTCGTCGACCTCAATTTGCCAATATCCGCTCTTCAGGTCCATCGATGAGAAGTACCTTGCATTGCAGAGTCGGTCGAGAGTGTCGTCGATGCGGGGAAGCGGGTACACGTCCTTCTTCGTTATGCTATTCAAGCGGCGGTAATCAACGCAGAAGCGAAGTGTGCCGTCTTTCTTCTTCACCAAAACGACTGGTGCCGCCCAGGGGCTGTTCGATGGCTGGATTACATCATCACGCAGCATTTCCTCAACTTGATCGAGTATGGCCTGGCGTTCTCGTGGCGATACACGATAGGGACTTTGGCGCAGAGGTCGGGCGTGTTCGTCCGTTATAATACGGTGCTTGGCCAGTGGTGTTTGTCGTACCTTCGATGATGACGAGAAGCACTCCCCGTAGCTTCGAAGAAGACTGAGAATCTGGTCTTTTTTGCTGCGGGTCAATGCCGGGTTAATTTCAAATTTGGGCGGACGGAATTGGTCCGGTGCGTCTTCCAGGGTTTGGTCGTGCAAGGCGAATACAGCTTTGAGGTCCGCTAATTCGTCGACAAAAGCGATCATCGTGCCCTTGTTGAGATGCCGGTATTCTTCGGTGAAGTTTGTTACCAGCACCTGAGCTTGACCTTGCCTCTTGCAATGCCGATACCTCGTTCCAAGAGCAATTGGATATTTCCTTCGACGATGTCTTCAGCGGTTTCGACGTTTTGCGCTACCTACGCAGACTGCGACGCTTGATCCGGGCGGCACGGTCAATTCTCCATCGAGGACGTTTAGAGCGATTTGTTGCGTCGAAGTCGTTGTAGCAGGAATGGCTTAGTCTGCAGAGAGCTAAAGCACCTCCATCCAGCACCTCCACCAGATGTCACGTGGTGGTGACAAGGACGTTGGCACCAAATGAAGACACAGGCTTGATGGTACTGAAATTAACTCTTTATTGGGCCGACTTGCGCCCGCAAAAGAACAAAGCAACTCAGCGGCGGCGGTAGCAACAAACGTGCTTGTCGATCGTCAAACAAAGAATACGGAACTGATACGCAATACAGAATCAGAGTGAAGAGGGCGTACGCCGGCGGTTGTTAAAAAACAACAAATACAGTTGTGAAGGTTTCGCGGCAATATCATGCAAACGTAAACCACTAGAGTTTGGGTGTTCAGTACAAGAAAACACACTCCGACGCACATATGAAGTTCTATACTTAAAGTTGATCAATAAATCAATTCTTAGCTGGAGGCCACGCGTCATGTCCATTGTTGCTAAAGCTAATAAGCTAGGCTACCTCAAGAATACGCTAAAGTTTGCTTAAAGTGAAAAAAAAAACTAACGCATATAAAACTTTGGTGCGCCCATTGCTCGATTACGTGTGGGGCACGAAAAGCAAAGTGTTAGTACAGGAATTTCAGCATGTTCAGAAACGCGCATATTACGTTTCATATTTTCCCGTTTCAAGAGGAAAGATTCAGTAACTTGATTGTACAGTAAAGCCAATTTACCTTCCTTTCTGTTATACGGAAGCGCAGACGAACGTGTCTTTTTCATAGCATCATGAATGAAACTTTTCGGATTGATAAACAATGTTACATAAAGGAGCGCACATCTCGAATAACTCGTAACAAACACGCAGCATACATCTCAAAGAATCCACTGCTACTAAAGATTGCTTTAAATATTTCTTCTTTACGCCGGCCGCCCACGACTGGAGTCAGCTACCTGCCGACTTGGTATCTGCAGTACCTCACGCTACATTTTCATATCTGCTTTATCACCATTTGCGTATCATGAAGCGATCACATTTCGTTAGGCATCTGTTGAAGCTGCTTCTCTTAGTATTTTGTGACTATCCTTGTATTGTCCTCAATCCTACCTTGGTCCTGGAAAGGCCTGGTAGTATGTAATAAATAAATAACTAATGTCTACGCATGCACCCACTGTTTTCTCTGGAAACATTTTTTATCCTCTATCGACTACAACTATTCGTTTTTCCTATCTCCCCTAACTTCAACGCAATCCTGCCGCCAATGTTATGGAGACTAACTCCTCAAACATAACCTCATAATGCTTATGCATAAAAAAACTAAAACCTTCATTACCAGAGGGTCAAGCCGGTGTTCTGAACGGATATTATTCGGAAAGAATCATATCCATACTATCAATAAGGTGACAGACAAATGCTCGGATTAATACCAGCCCATTTATACATAGCATTCACTGACAAAGAAAAGCATTTGACTCAGTCGAAACCTCGGCACATATGCAGCAATTGCGAAATCAAGGTGTAGATAAGTCATGTGGTAAAGTACTGGACGATATATATAGTGGCTGCACAGCTAGCAACCACAGTTCTGCACAAAGAAAGTAATAAAATCCCGACAAGGAACGGCATTAGGCTAGGAGACACGATTACCCCAGTACTATTGGCAGCTTGCCAAGCGGAAGTATTCAGGAAATTAGAATGGAAGTAGTTAGGGATAACGATTGATGGAGAATACCTCAGTAAGTAATCCGCAATTCAATTGTTTCATTGTCTTGCTAAGCAACTACTTTTTTGCAGTTCATCCCCTACGTTACTTAGCAACCCAATGTCATCAACATATCGCACATTTCTGAGGCTACATCGGCTTTTATTCTGCGTGCTCCCATTTCACGTCTCTGAATACTTCCTCTAACGAAGCTGTGATAGTAGACAGTTTTAGTTCCACGTACGTGGGAGCTTCACGTACGTGAAGCGCCTACGTGTGAGCAGTGCGCATGCGCAGAACGTGAAGAGTCCGCGGGAGTTTCACGGACGTACGTAAGATTCGGATTTTCACGTTGGCGTCTTCACATTGCTGGCGTACGTAGAGTTGACAACATGGCGACGCCCTGCCCGCCCGCTTCACAGCGATAACAGCTTCGCCGCTAATTCCTCAGCACGATATCGTGTTCTAAACTGTTGTATTCGCTTGAAGCTTACCCAATCTTACCCTCGCGTAAAGTTTCAAGTGACAAATAGCCTTTTTTTTTTAGATAGAAGGACGATTTTTCAGCTGTTAAGCCTGACGCAGAAGCGTTTGTCGTCGTCATAGCAACGATCTCGCGAGGTCACGCCAGACCAGAGTTGAGCGAGAAGTGGCTAGAGTGCCAGTTGCAAGCCGGCAGCCAACCAGAGCCAATCCGTTGTAGGGGGAAGGTTGTGAAGTTGTAACATGAGTTCTGTTGGTTCTGTTGCCCAGCGAATTCGCTTTTCCAAAAGCGACGATCTGGATATGCTTCGCGACGTGAGAGAATGCAATTCATTCGAAGACTGCATGCGACACGCTGTGCGGTGGACGCATATAGATATGCGTCTTGCTTATTGTTCACTGTAGAGCAATGACGTTGAGAACAGCAATTTTCATTTCGACCGACTCTTGGCTACGGCCGCAGCGTGGCTCGGCTCAAGGCAGCTCGACTAAACAAAATTAGTTTCGTTCATCTCGAGTAGATGGCGCGGCGTAACACGTACGCACAGATTTTCGAGGCTTGTATGGAAAGATACATACATTTTGCTTCACGTACACCACGTACGTGAAACTAAAAGTAGTCCTGGTGAAATGGGCGCAGCACACGTAGACTTCTCACGTTTGCGTACATAACTCTGTACGCACGTGAAACTAAAACTGTCTATTATCGGGGCAGGGCATATACGACGAGGAACAGACACAGCGCTGAACTGATGTTTTTTAAGGCTCTGCCTCTGTTTAAATACAGTGGCGGACATTCCCAACAAAGGAAGAAAGCAAACACTCAAAACTGACAAAAGGCGTGACCGGAACTCTGCACGTGGCGACGGTAGCTCAGGGCAAGCTGTGAGCGATTCCTTATCAGTGGCTCAGAAAACGCATTTTCTTTTAACATAGAAGAATTAATGTGGTGATTACGCATTGATGTCGGTGTTTTTGAACTTCGTAGGACTCTATGGTTTCTCTTGTAATCTTAACGCGGCTATCGGTCTAGACTTTGCACTGGTTGAAAATGGGGAAACGTGTTAGAACTGATGCTTGGGCGAGTTCGTATGCCATTTTGAAGAAGATTCTGCTTCAGAATCGATGCTTGCATGTTTAAGCAAAAACAAAAACTAGGAACTGGCAGAATCAAACATGGAAAACAAAAGACAACAGTTGTTCCCTATTTCCACAAATTTTCTCATAGGCTACGGAAAAAGAAGATGGGCCTCCGAGCTATGTCAGTGTTGTTTTCTCGGCTCCCGAAAAGCTTGAAAAATTGTGCAAGCTTGGTAACGCTGAATCCATACCACAAAAGTGCACTATAAGACATGAAAATTAATTTGTTGCATGCAAAGAAGATGTTATCTATTCTATGCCATTTTCGTGCAATAAACAGTACGTCGGCAAGACGGGCAGGTGCCTTAACGAGCGCCTAAGGAAACACAATAACTATGTTTTTAACATAGTTAAAGGGCATCTCGGCATTCATTGCAGAGACAGTAAAAGTAAAGACTCCCAGCTATATTTCAAACAAACAAAAGTGTTAAATAGACATGGGGACCAATTAACCCGTGAAATTATTGAAGCCGCGCAAATTGCATGGCTAAAGGACACCTGTGTCAGCAGCGCGTCCTTGGCGTTGTCAGCTAAGGAACTAAGATTTCTTGCTACAGGGAAGGGACGAGGCGGCATCATTTGTGTTTTTCGCGTGCATAATCAAATGTGTATAGCCTCTATGTTTTCTTCTGTTGTTTGGAGCCTGATCTATATATTTCCACGTTCCAAGCAATAAACATCAGTTGCAAGTCAGCGCTTGTCCGTGTGTGTCTTCCTTCCGTCCTCTTAAAAGTCAAGTTGTTTTTCAAAATTGGGAAACATGATTCTTTCTTTTTCTTCTTTCTTTCTTATGCGCAGTCTTTGAAATGAATGTGAAGATGACCGGAGACATTGTTTTCTACTTTGTTCTTGTGATCCCGTCACCGATCATTAAGACATCTACCTGTGTGGTGCGTGTAGTGCTTACCCAAGGAAAGCGGAAGCTTGCACATGACATTGTCGACGCACTTTAAAAATCTCTTCTTTGTCTCAGTTTACCGTTGTCTCAGTCATCACAGTTCATCGCTTGTTTACAATAATTAAAAAGTCGTCCATTCTGCGAAACACTTCAAGGACCTTGTCATCAATAAAATGGCTAAAACAGTCGCGAAAGAACGATCGATGAATTATGAAAAGATGTAAAGTATAGGGGCTATGCAAGAGCCAATGCAGATGCCTTTCTTTTGTAAGTAAAGTTACTCGTCCGTCAGAAGATATGAAAGTGCTGCAAAGGTTAAATTCTGAAAGTCCTAAAAGTATCTACCGAAATACCAGCGGCGTTTTGGAAAGGCACAGCGCTACTCTCGTCAATGCATGATTTAACAGCTGCAAATAGTTTAGAAAGAAGCAATGAATAGAGCAGGTCTTCCACATCAACTGAAAAGGATTAATGTAAACCAATGTGTTCTTCAAAAACTGTGCTACATCTCCTGAACGTTTTGTTAGTAAAGAATCAGTTATCTGAACAACTTTCAAGCATCGCTGAAGTAACCGACTGATGCATTACTACCAGGTGCCACCTTCAGTCACATGCGAAAAAATTGTGATTTGGGCTTATGTGTTTTAGAAATATCATTAGCAAGGTTTTGGACATTCACACGTTTGCACAGTCCTATAGTGCCTTAGTTTTGATCCTTGTTTGGCCTTTTTATAGCTGCAAATTTTTTACTTAGGCCCTTGCTTCTTTGTACATAGATTTAGGAAAAACTACGAAGCGGCCAACCTTATCTGCCTGCAAAAGGCACGGTTCTTTATTTTTGAAGAGTTTCACCCCACCAGACAGAGTCCCTAGCAAAGGGCAGTTCGGAACAGTCTGTATACAGTCTTGTGTTAAAATCGTGATCTTCTTAAGAGACCTTTTTCGGACCGCCAACTTGTGTGTTTTTTTAGGGGTGGGCGGGGGAAGGGGGGGGGGGTTGCAGACGCATGGCTCGAGTCCAAACTTAGGACCTTTCTCAAGCAGGCTTGAAATGTTGCACCATGGATGCACCACCCAACATGGTTAGTCTTCATTTTGTAATATGCGGCGTCTGATTTTTTTCATAGCATTGTTGTTATACACTATTTTCCATACCCTGTTATTATATCTGACAACCAACTAGATAAGCAGTTAACTCTGTTAAAGTACATTCGTAAGTAAAACTTGTTGCTGGGCTGGTTGGTTCATGATCGTACGGGAGAAAAGTAAGCGCAAAAAAAAAAAGACAAACACAAGAGAGGAGACAGGACAACGTGCTTCCTTAGTAACTTTAAGTACATTTAGTAACTTTAAGAGATAGGAAACGTGGGGAGTGGGTCAAAGAAATAAAGAAAGGAAGCGCGCTGTCCTGTCTCCTCTCTTGTTTTGTCTTTTCTTTTTGCGCTTCCTTTTCTCCCGTACGATAAAGTACATTCGTACAGGTAGTAACCGCGAACCGGAGCATGAAAGGGAAATAAGCAGTAGAATTTGATTGGGATGGAGCGCATTTGTCAAGCACTCGCAGATTATGACTAACAGCTTGCCGGTATGGGTCAAGAGGAAAGTACATAACAGTTGCATCTTACCTGTACTCACCTATGGAGCTCAAACGTACAGGGTAATGAAAAGTGTTGTACTTATGTTGAGGACAACGCAGAGAGCTATGGGGCAGAAAATGGTAGGTGTAACTTTAAGAGATAGGAAGCGTGCAGAGTGGGTCAGAGAAATAACTCAAGTTACCGACATTCTAGTGAAAATTAGGAAGAAGAAATGAGTAGGGGCAGCGCATGTTGCGCGAAGAGCGGATAATTGGTGGTCACGAAGAGTAGCGAATTGGATTCCAATGGAAGGCAAGCATAGCAGGATGAAGCAGAGAGGTGTACGGAAATGGTTAAGAAGTTTGCAGGGGTTAAGTGGAAGCAGCTATCACAGAACCAGGTTTGTTGGAGTAATATGGGACAGGCCTTCGCCCTACGGTAGGCATAATCAAGCTGACCATGATGATGGTTCTAATAGCTTTAGTTTCGCATTCGAGCACAGAAGTCTTTAGGCTGCATTTAGGCTTTTTTAGGCAGGTGGTTATGTCTGTTAGGACCGGCTGCACCAGTTTTGTAAAATTCAGTGGTGCTGCTCAGACCTGCACCACCCCTTCCGGTAGTTCAAGGTCAGCTGCAACTGGCTGCTCCCATATATATGAATTAATTAATTATTGAAAGTGTTGAGTTCAATCATGGAAGTCTCCTAATTTTAGAATTACGGAAGAATTATAGCCGGGTGTGCCTCCCACATCAACCGTTGACAGTCGTGAACCACGTGAAAGATTTGCCAGCTGCACTTCGCAATGAAAAGTTGCCCCAAACCAGCCTCGATACACCTGGTAGCAGCTGTGGTCCTTAATTGCTCGTGCGTCTTTCTACGGAACACGACGAGTGTGTGAAAGTGCATCAAGCTACGTATACGTGCCCGCCTTTTAAACGCAATGTGAAGCGCACGCAGCTGTTTCTTGGGGAACTCATGCACCGCTCCCGTTGGCTGGTTCAAAGCTGTTTATTTATTTATTTACCATGTACTGAAGACCCTTTAATGGTTCCTAGCGAGAGAAGCAGAAGTACATAAAAGTTCACAAGGCAACGTCAATGTCGACCACAAATGTGTTTACATGCACATCGTAAACAACAGACAGAAATTTGTCAGCACGTCTCAATAATCAATGCTCTCATTGACACTCAGGTTCGTGAGAGGAACGGCCTTTGCAATAATTTATCAGAGTGGAGAAAAATAATTACTTAAAGCGTTTATTTTTTACCAGCACGGTGCGCATAAAATTTGTTTTCCTTTATCGTCGCGGCCCACAGGACAGTATTGTAGGGGCTGGTAGATAAACGCATAAAAAGCAACTGGGGAGAAAAAAAAAAAAAGGAGTCACACACGAACAATACAAAGGGCAATGAGCATTTGGGAATAGAAAAACTGACTTTATCAAAATACACCATCCAAAACCAGGAAGCAAACAAATAATTGGGAAGGATAGCAATCGCAATAAAAATAATTTCTTAGGAACAGTTGATCAAATAAACACTAAAAATATGTAATGCAAACTCGTAATTTGTAGAAACGATGAGTCCAGCAACTATGCACGGTAGGTAAAGCCTATAAATGTAACGAGCTGCCTACCAAAAAGAAAATCAACTAAATACATAGGGTGTACCAAGGCTGTGGTAAATAATGGTATAATGATAACATCTAGTGACTCCGCATGGCGACGTTCTGTTTATCTTGCTGTGTTAAGCTTAATATATGGATTGGGGGACATGGAAAGTCTGTTACTTTTCAATATATTAAAAACTTTTAATCTGAAATTGGTTCGAGCCTGAAGTATGCTCTCGTCTTTGCAGACTTGTTTGAGAATTGGTAGAATGGTTTTTGTTGCGAAACAAATCGAACCCATTTTCACTCGATCATTTCTAATTTATCACTATTATGCTACGTGTAAGAGTACCAGACTGGGTGAGTGTACTCTGATTTAGGTCTGATGAGTGACCATCATCATCATCATCATCAGCCTGACTATACCCACTCCAGGGCGAAGGCCTCCCCCATATTCCTCTAATTTACCCGGTCCTGTGCGATCTGCATCCACTTGACCCCTGCGAACTTCTAAACCTCATCCGCTCACCTAATTCTCACTCGCCCCTTGCTATGGTTTCCTTCCCTTGGAATCCAGTTTGTTGCCCTAAGCGACCATCGGCTGTCCTTTCTTCGCACTACACATCCTGTCCCTTCCCATTTCTTCTCTGACCCACTCTGCACGCTTCCTATTTCTTAACGTTATCCCTACCATTTTTCTTTGCATAGCCCTATGCGTGGCCCTCAGCTTAAGCAGAACCCTCTTTGTTAGCTTCCACGTTTCAGCCCCATAGGTAAGTACAGGTAAGATGCAACTGTTACATACTTTCCTCTTTAGCGATACCGGTAAGCTGCTAGTCATAATCTAGGAGTGTTTGCCAAATGCTTTTACTCAGTAATATTTCAAAAGGGATTCTCTTACATATGTGCCTATTCTAAGATTTTGTTCATTCTGTCACTTAAATATTTATATTCATTAACTTCCTTAAGCAGGTGACACTGAAAGTTCTATGGGAAATATGGCTTACTTACTTTATTCGTCACTTTCATGAGCACTGTTCTCTCATCATTCATCTTCTCCATTTTTCGCTCCAAGCATGTCTAGAGGAAAGTATACAACAGTTGCATATTACCTGTACTCAGCTATGGAGCTGAAACTTGGAAGAGGGCTCTACTTAAGTTGAGGACGACCCAGAGGGCTATGGAACGAAAAATGGTAGGGGCAATATTAAGAGATTGGAAGCGTGCAGAGTGGGTCAGAGAAATAACTCAAGTTACCGACATTCTAGTAGAAATTAAGAAGAAGAAATGGACATGGGCAGGACATGTAGTGCGAAGAGAGGATAAGCGATGGTCGCTGAGGGTAACAAACTGGATTCCAAGGGAAGGAAAGCGCAGCAGGGGGCGGCAGAAAGTTAGGTGGGCGGATGAGGTTAAGAAGTTCGCAGGGGTCAAGTTGATGCAGCTAGCACAGAACCGGGTTAAGTGGAGAAATATGGGAGAGGCCTTCGCCCTGCAGTGGGTATAGTCAGACTGATGATAGTGATGATGATGATGTCTATTTTGAATGAAGCAGAAAACCTGATTCCTGCCAGTGTCTTCGCCTTTTAAGACAACCCACAAGAAATCGCCTCCTTCCTGGGAGGAAGTGCCCAGTTCTACTAAACTCTTCCTGTACTGTGCATGAAGGACGTATGCATGTTTTAGCTAAAGGCACAAGACACAATGTGCACCAGTTTTCGAAAGTTGCAGTTCCAAGATTGTACCACGAAGAGCACAATAGGAACACACGCTCCACTGGTATTGTTGCTTCATTTTCATCATACGGGTTTTGCTATTTAAAATAGTGTTTTCTACTTTAGATTTGAGTGCTCGCGTTTCTTCTTCCGGATAATGTTCAAATATAAAGGAATCAGGAACCTGCAGGATCAAAGCTATGCCAGAATGTGGCGGCCCAGTGGAAGCAACACAGATTGGTTTCATATTTGCTGTCTATCTTTGTTACGCCGCTACACTACGTTAGTCTGAAAAAGGGGCAACATTTGGCTTGCATCCCATCGGTGGCATTGTAAATATTCTAGTGCGCTCCGAACCTTAGGTTTGGTGCCACTGAGCTAAACCTTCTCAACATTTGTAAGTAACAAGCACGTCGCAAATTGCAGTATCTATTAGTAGCTGCCCAAGTTCACTTCTTATGGTTTGTCTTCACAACCTTTCTCAGTTGCTCGGCATACTCTACATTCTCTAGGCGGCAGACCTGTGCAATTCATCCATTGTGGGATAAGCATGTTGCCACATCTCACACCAACCCCCAATACTCAAGTCCAGTCAAGGCAAACGTGCTGTTCGAAGCCTGTATCTGCCTCTCACTTGGTCTGCGGGTCCGTAAGACTCTCTCGTCGCATGCTCGCCGCCTTCAGTATGTTAGGTAGTAACCACCGTTCCGGTAATCCTATTGCAATATTTGTCAAAAATCAGCAATACTGAGTGCAAATGGTTTCCAGAGTACGCGATGGGTGCAAGGCTGTCTCCTTGAGATCCGCGGTGTTTGAGGGTGAAATAAATATTAACACTTGAATTCGTCCTAAAGCGACACTAAAGAGAAAATTAAGTGGGCTTCCATCGAAAGAAAGCCAGTTCCTGATTACAAAAAAGCCACTCTTACTGAAAACAGAGCTGTTGTTAAGTAATAAAGAGGAAAAACAGGAATACAGGTATCGCCGCCACAGCCGAAACGGCCGAGACTCGCAACTATAAATCACGTGACACGGTAGGGACCCCGGAGGCTGTCAAATGCGAATTACGTTGCCCATTTGAATGCGGAAATAGGTTTTGTCTCAAATATGATAGCAAGCTTTTATAAATTGTAAACGACGGCGAAAAGACAACGTAAATGTTGCAAGGCAAATATAAAAATATACTTGGCGGCGACACAGGCGCCCACTTCAGTTTCGGTTATGTTTCCGCTCAGGCACTTCGTGTATGCTCGGATAGTTTCGTTTTGGACCTGCGGCGCCTGAAATACAAGCTCGGAGCAGCAGATGCGCCTACCCTACGTGCTTATCGAATGAAGTTCATGACTCGGCACGCATCTGCGAAGTATTATCCGCCCCTTGCGTGCCAGCAATCACGGAGCCTCCTCTTGCGTCATAGTGTGCGTCATTCTACCCGACTGCATAGTAGGAGAAAACAGTTTGAATTCGACCGGCGGGAACAAAAAAAAAACGTGAACTTCTCATCGCAGTATCTCAGCAATAGTTGCATTCTTTGCTCCCGGATATTCGGCGACAGTGTCACCAAATGTCGTTTATTAGATTTTGATACCATATTTGGGTGTCTTTAGTGTCCCTTTAAGCTGATTTGATGGGCGAAATGAGGGCGTGTAAAGTGCGTGAAAGTACTCAAAGGAGATATGCTGATATGCCTTCCGTAATAAATGCGAAGTGTTGAAATCTACCCAAGCATAGATACAAAATGCGCCATCGTAAAAACAGCATATCATCTCTAAATGTTTTGCCTCTTGATGGTATTGCATATATATGGCTCTCTTTATTTCAGAGGAATGGAACACTTAGGCTACAAGAGCCGACACCCATGGTGAGTGTGCTCTCATTTCCAACTAGTGCCATGTGGACTTGATAGGATCGCATTTCCGATAGGCCTGTCTCTCTTGCGGCCCTACTTTTTTATGCATAAGGATGACCTGGCTCATGCGTGGCTTGCACATAATGTGGGAACAGAATATGTTCACAGCGGCTTTGTATCTTATGTCGGGTATAATAGCCACAAGTGTTTTATAGTTGGGTAGCTTATGTCTAGCGTACTGTTTTTGCAAAATTAACCAGGCTGCAGGATCTGCTTCTCAGCCATGTGGTAGCAGATTCATACCACTTCTGAAGTTCTAAATCTCTGCAATGGAAATTTAAGCACCTATCCTCTCCTCACTTCGTAACTAGATGTGAGAAATTGGAAATTTTTATTGGCTTTATACCACAAGTGAGAAGCACAACATGCAGCATGGTTACTTTATGGTTACTTTTGGCACAGACGGTAGCTCCAATATAAATGTGTGTGTGTGTGTGTGTGTGTGTGTGTGTGTGTGTGTGTGTGTGTGTGTGTGTGTGTGTGCGTGTGCGTGTGCGTGTGCGTGTGCGTGTGCGTGTGCGTGTGCGTGTGCGTGTGCGTGTGCGTGTGCGTGTGCGTGTGCGTGTGTGTGTGTGTGTGTGTGTGTGTGTGTGTGTGTGTGTGTGTGCGTGTGCGTGCGTGCGCGCGTGCGCGCGTTTCATAAAAGTCTTCCAGGATCCAGAAATATGTATAAGATGAGGTAGGGGCGCACAAACGAAAACAATGGTTTATTTCCGACGTTTCGGCCGGGGCCCGGCCTTCTTCAAGGAATCCGAAAAGCAGCCTATGCTTTCCGCCTAAACACACGCGCTATCGAAGGACATGTAACAAGTAGTAACACTGTAATGACAATAGAATACAACCACCAATAATGCATTGTCAAAGAGGTTACATCATTTCGTAATGGCGCGTGTGGCGCTCATGCAGTGCATTTTCAGCATGATATGCAAATACAAAGCAATTGCACACATAATGACCGCTCGCATGCGGCCATGGTAAGGATTAACGCGTATTGCGTCTTTTAAGATATTGCCAAGATTCATGCACAAGTTGTGTAATCATCTTTTACACAAAACAATATGCAAAATTCAATACACGCGGCGTAGTAGCTGGTGAAACATACAGAAAAATATATTTTTATATGCTGACATGTAGAAAGTTCAAATCAAGTTTACTGGAACAGTCTTTTCTATTAAAATCGAAGACATGGAAAAACGTAGACACAGTCATCCACCTACACATTAATACGACTCACGCTACCTGGGAAAAAAAGATATTTTCCATCGGTTTTCATTAGGACCAAAATTACCTGTATTCAATTTTTAGATTAAAAAGGATTCTCGAACGTCTCTTTCATGGTGAGATTTAAAACCAGACTCTAGTATTGTGGCTGTAATGTTGTCAAAACAATGGCCCGGAATCGCGACATGTTTGGAAAGCGGAAGGTTAGGCAAGCTTTTAGCATGTGATCTGTGGTTATTGAATCGTAACCTGAACGACGGTTCATCTGTCCAATGGACTGGAGTTTGCACACAGAGCACTAGAGCAGATAAATGACATTGCTACTGTCGCAAGGGAAATTACCTTTTATTTTACAGTAAAAGTCTGATGCTGTGCTTTTCAGTAGTGGTGGTCATATGATCGCACACCTTACAACGTGGCTTTTGACAAGGGCGGCAGCCAGTTGAAAGAGTGTTAGTCATTTTAGATGAAGTTACCAAGTCGTGCAAATTTCGCGACCTTCGGTATGCGACACGAGGTGTGTATGGGAAGATTTGGGTCAGGCGACTGCTCTACATAAGAATATTGTGATGTTTTCGGAGAATGCCGTTAAGATTTGGTGCTGACGCACAATGGGTTAGTACCAAAGTGGGCTTCGGTGATTGTCGAGTGTGTTCATGCGAGCTAAGGAGATCCTTGCGGTCCATTACATCGGCGCGTTTTATTGCGTCGTCAATAATTTGAGTTGGATATCTTTGTCTTGTTAGGGCATCACGTAGTTTCCCGCAGTTGTCAACGAAGCCGGAATCGTTTGAACAATTTTTTTTTTAAAACGAAGTACTTGGCTGTATTTTTATACTGGTCTTACAGTGCCTTGCATGGCTGCTCTCAAAATGGAGGTATTGGTGCCTGTCAGTCGGTTTCCTATAAAATTTAGTCATGCGTTTAGTGCCAGACAAAGGCACAATTCAACAATTATTAAATTGTAGAATTATCTTCAGCAGGACCGCCAGAGTTGAGGAGTCGACCGGTTTTTTTAAATGATAAATCGGCGTATGCGTCGAGCACCGCACGGATACCATCTTCATGGGGAATGTTAGTGTATAAAGAAGCTACATCCATCGTCACCAGTACAGAGTCGTGAGGAAGGTCAAGGTCGATAATATCTGTTAAGACGTGGTTGGTGTCTTTTAGCTATGACGAAAATGTGGGCGGAATGATGTTGATTAGGCTATCGACATAGAGGGACAAAGGCTCAGTAACCGTTACCTAGGGCGGGCAACAATAGCCGGTGAACTTCGGGCAAAGGACGAGAAAAACAAAATCAAGAAAGAATTGCTAAAGGATCAAATAAAATCGCAATTTGTGAATGGACTGAGGGACAGTATGCGGCTGTTTGTCATATCACGTGATCCGTCAACGTTTAACGGTGCGGTCGCCTGAGCTGACAACGAGGAAGCGAACGAACTCCTCTGCGGCGGCGTATCTGAGATACGAGTCATCGACAGGGAAGAAAGCGCGTCTCGCAAAGAGATATGGGGAAATGAAAAAACGATTAGAGAATATTGAGATGTTGCTTACTGCACCGCAGTCATCGAGTGCTCCATATGGAAGGCGTTATTCACGTAGTGCATGCTTCTGTGCAGCCGAACTGGTCACTTTGCTCGTAACTGCGTTGAGCGCGCGAACTCCAAAAAACAGTCCTTTCCAAAAGAACGAGTAGGTCGCCCCTCTGACTGCGGGTTCAAAGGCGCTGAAGAAAAGGAGCGGCAGGTTTCGATGAGTTGGCCCGCTGTAGATGGGAAAATACAGTACAGAACAAGGGAACAGCGATCTTTGGAGATCCTCTTACAATGTACGATATTCAGAGAAACTAGTCCGGTAGTACAGTGCAGCATAAATGGAGGTGAAGCTGAAATGTTAGCTGACACGAGCTCTCGCATTTCGCTCATTTCTGAAAGGCCTTCAAGAGGTTGCAAGAACGATGTCCTGACAAAATTACTAGCGCAGTAAGCTCACATGGGCACTTTTTGGGCATCACTGGGAGTATGATCGACATCTACGGCTGTTTTTCTTTGCAAATCTTCTTAGGAAACAGAACATTTTTTTATGACTGTTATGCCATTGCGGATGGGCCTGCAATCCTAGTAGAAGGAATAACCAGACAGAACATCACATTGGCCCAGAAAATTCATATTTCAACAACTGAAGGGGTATTGATCTACAAGAGTGCCAAATTACTATTAAAAACTGGAGAGCGTAACCCATAAAAGAAGTCCCTCAAGCGCTAGAATATCCGTGAGTTTAAAGTGCCCTTGCACTGTGCCGGCCTTGTCGCAAATTATTTGCTGTGCAAAGCTGGCGAAACCCGTACGCGTAGGACAGGTTGACGTCGTCGAGGTTGATGCTGTTTCGGCACGGCGATTGATAGGGTCCGCGACTCTAGTGAAGCCAGACGAAAGCCGCCGCGTTCCCGTCGGCCTTGCAAACTTCACAAACGAGGAAATAACTCTGCCCCGAAATAAGAATATTGCTACTTATCTGTGCGCTGTGGAAGAAACAAAAGACGAAAAAGTGCTTGCGGTCACAGGTCATTGCCAGGCACTGACAGATGATGAGGTCACGTCTCTCTTTGATCTTTCTCACATACCTGAGGAGGACTTTGCGCAACTGAGGAAGGTAATCGCTGCATACACTTAAATTTTTTCTGGCGCCAACTTTGACCTTGGGCAATGTGGGGCAATCAAACACAACATAGACACACGGGGTGCCTCTCCTGTGTGCCAGAGGGCCTACCGCATTCCGTTTGCGCAGCGCGAGGGGATGGCCACGCAGGTGCAGGATATGTTGAAAGCCGGAATCATAGAGCATTCCAAGTCCCTGTGTGGTTCACCTGCACTATTGGTTGAAAAGCCAAATGGGTCATTTCGTTTCGAAGTTGACTACAGGAAGCTAAACTTGTCACCAGAGTGGACCCGTATCCGCTGCCAAATATTCAAGAGACCTTATCACAGTTGGGATCGACCAAGTACTTCTCGGTTGTGGGCTTGGCCTTTGACTTCTGGCAAATCGAGATAGATCCTCCTGATAAGAAAAAAACGGCGTTTAACGCGACCAGTGGTCATTATCAGTGGACGAGAATTCCTATGGTATTAATAAACAGTCCTGCTGTCAGGCAACGAACCGCAGACGTTATGCTTCGAAGGGTTGACTGGCCACATATGTCATGTGTACATGGATGACATAATCATCTATAGCTCTATGGTCGAGCAGCATATGATAGATATTGAGGCAGTGCTGAAGAGACTGAAAGGAGCAGGGCTAAAGTTGAAGCCGAGAAAGTACCAATTTTTTGCGGCGAAAGTACCTCGGGCATGTGGTGCCTGCCAACGGCGTGCAGCCAGATGAGGAGAAGGTTGAGGCGGTTCTTCGCTTTCACAACCCAGGCGGTATCAGACAGGTGTCAGAGTTTATGGGCTTAGTAGGATATTATCGACGTCACATCACAAACTTTGCGCAAATGGCATTGCTAACATCAAAGCAAATACATTTCGCATGAACAGCCGAGGCACAAGCTACTTTCGAGAATCTGAAAAGAAAGCTCGTTGAAGCGCCAATACTCAAGTACCCTGATTTTAGGAGAGTTTGTCCTTCAAACCGATGAGTCACAGGGCATGGTTGGAGTAGTCCTATCACAAAAGTTAGAACAAAATGAAATGAACAACCAGTGTCTTTCGCAAGTGGTCAGCTAAATAAGGGGGAACAAAATTATAGCGTAACAGAAAAAGAATGCTTGGCTGTTGTATGGGCGGTCCTACACTTTCACTGTTACTTGTACGGTAGCTAGTTTAAAATAGTGACAGACAGCCAACCGCTTAAGTGGCTTATGAACATCAGGGATCCTAGCTCGCGACTGGTACTCTGGAACCTTCAGTTTCTAGGCTATGATTTTGAAAGAGAGCATAGAGCAGGAAACGGGCATGCAAACGCGGATGCCTTGAGTCGGGTGCGCTCGGAACCAGTCTCTCAAGTAAGGACCACAGCTTTTCTTCGGGTTATTGATGTGGAAAAGCTGAAACAAGAGCTGCAGAAGGACGCGAAACTTCAATAAAAAAACGATGAACTAGCTGACGACCCGGAGTCTTCAAGCGGATACGTTTTGAGCAAAGGTCAGGCGCAACTACCAGAAAGAGATACATTGTACCGTGCAGCCTGGTTAGAGATGTGTTACGTGCATGCCATGACACGACATACTCCGGTCATTTCGGGGCCAAGAAATGAGACAGAAAATTGAATTGAAGTGTTTCTGGCCAGAAACGAGGAAGTCGATTGCTGAGTACTGCGCTCAGTGCGAATCCTGTCAGTTACGAAAAACAAGAAACGCACTCCGCTTCAGGAGTTTAGAGCATTGAACGCACCTTTTGAGAGAACGTTCATGGATGTTATGAGACCCTTACCAACAATCAGTAATGGGAACAAGTACGTGCTTGTGTTCTCCGATCACCTGCCCAATTTCGCGGAAGCCATTGCAAAGAGTGACCAGAAGGCGCCAATAGTGGCAAGGAGTTTTGATTAAAGAGTCGTTTCGCTCCACGGTGTGCCCAAACAGCTGCTTACATACCAAGGAAGAAATTTCACTTCAAAGGTTAGGACAGAAGTGTGTAAATATCGAAAGGTAAAAAAGCTGTAAACAACTCAATAAGTACTTTCTTCTGGGCGAGTTGGTTCATATTAGCAAAAGGTAAAAGACTTGCGCAAAAAGTAGATGAAGAAAGAGACGAAAGAGAGAGAAGAAAGAGAGCTCTGTCTTGTTGTCACGTCTCTTTCTTCATCTACTTTTTGCGCAAGTCTTTTACTTTTTGCTGAAAACAACAGCATATCACCCAGAATGTAATGCGGCAGTAGAGCAGCTGAACCAGACTTTTAAAGAGCTGCTCTCGCATGTTGTGGCACGCGACCAGAGAGACTGGGATTTGTGGATCCCGTGTGTAATTTCCGCGTACAACACCGCCGTGCACAGAGTACTGATGTCACGCCGTTTATCCTAAAATATGGCCGAGACCCAGACATGCCGCAAGAGGCATTTGGAGGGTGTTCCAACTACTCGGTCATGGACGAATATCGGGCAGAGCTGGCGTTGCGACTGTAGCATTCTCACGAGATGGCGAAGAAAGCTTTGGCTTCCGCCTCCACTGTCCGGAAAATGAGACATGACATTAAAGCCGCGGAGGCAAAGTTCATGGCAGGAGATCGGGTCTTGCTCGAAGTTGAGCAAAGTGAAAAGGGGCCATCACATTTTCATCGACAAAATGGAAAGGCCCCTTCCGCATCGTGGAAAAACAAGTCCCCGTAACATTTCGTGTTCGGAGCTGCGAAGGAAGGCACCCAACTTTCAATGTGCGTACGAACAGACAGAAGCGCTACCGAGAAAGTGCCCCGCAAAGTGATTCCGAACAGGACAGAATCGAAGCTTGCGCACAGAGCCCACCGACTCAGCACAGCTGCAATGACTTAATCCCACCGCTGCTACCATCGTGATGTTCCGGTTAGAGGGTTCTTTTGGGGGTGGAGAGCAGGAATCACACACGAAATAGGGCCAGATACAGATTTAATCAGAGCTTGGTGCCCCCGCTCCCCCGACGGTCTTGACGCTGCGTCTGAACGCCACTGCGATGATTTTGTGCTTGAGGTGAGAGGTGATGACAATAGCTTCAGGCAGCGCTGATGGTGATGGATAACATGGCGGGCTCAACATACACGCCGACAGAACTAGCAAGCCGTCTTCGCATTTTTAGGCAGTAGTCCCTCAGGAGACGAGGCTGGGTCGACCTGTTCTAGCGCGTCCCTCGTTCCTCTCTGCACCATTGTCCTTCAGCTGCTTTCCTTCTCACCTCGGGCCCTTTCTTCCCGTTCCCGAAACCCCCGTCATCCTCGCAACAGCGCACGTGTAGCCGTCATTAGCACGTCGTCCCCGCATTCCAGCGTGTCGTTCAGCGCCCCTTTTTTGAATCCTGTTTTCGGACAAAAGGCGACACGAGCAGGCAAAATTGTGGAGAGATCGGTGACTCCCGGATCCCCGTGCAACCCGTATCCCAAGTTCCGGCACAGGCAATTTAGCCATTACACAATGACGAATGCGATTTCTTGTGCATTTCTCACTAACACATTTCTTTTCCTTCCTTAGGTTCGGAGTCCAGTGTTTTCCATCAACAGCCAAGGTAATGGCTTCTTTAGCTATTTTTAATTGACCACTTACTACTCGAGGTGAATGAACGCTCTTTGCTAGAGGAGGCGGGGTCTCAAAAGGGCACCTCAACTTAGATAACGAGAAGGCCTATGAGCCCTACTACTTTGGCCCTACTAGTGGAAGATAAGGAAGGTGGGTTTGCTGTGATCACAAAGAAACTATTTGAAGAAAAGATCAAGTAAGCTATAGATAAGAATTCTAGAAGCGTAAAGCATTCTGCAAGACGAAAAAAAATGGAAAGCCTTAAGTATTTGCGATACTTTATTTCTAAGTAGCCCGCGCAAGAATTTGGCGGCAAGAATATTGAAGGACATAACAAACACCTAAACAAGATATTCCTTTGAGGGCAACTGTTTCAGAGAAGGGATCCTGGTAAGATGTTTGTCGCAATTTTTGCGGAAAATTTTGAGCGTCGTCAGTGTGGACGACCCCATTCGTATAGGTAATTCGGATGACGTGCTAGAGTTTCTCTGCAGTGGGAGCTGTCCTGTCGAATCTATTTCCGCCTTTTCTATTGGCATAGAGGATGTGTTTTACTCCTTCCCTCAGGAACAGCTATCATGTACTCTGCGGGATAGAATAGTGGAGTCAGACCCACTAAACTTTCACAATGCGTCTGGAGTTTTCGTTGAAAACTTTTCACTGTTATTTTATTATATCTTGTGTACGTTTCTAGTCAATTTATTTCATTTCAAAACAGTTACGTTTCAGGTAATTCAAATACATTTTTTTGATAATTAATAACCTGTCTGAAAGAAAGACTACAGGGAGCAACGTTACTGACAATGTGATTGCGCCAAATTGTTCTGCCGCATGACGGTACGCATGGCTGCCTCACCATGCACATCATCGATGGACGAAGTCAGCACTTCATGTCCTCCATCAGGTTTTCGCTGCATATCGAACCAGCCTTGCTATGATTCCACATCAGAATCCGCGCCTCACGTTCCTATGAAAACACTTACTTTTCAATTTTTTTTCAATTGCCTTATCTGTAGCGCCTTTTCATAGCACTAGCAAAGACCCGCGGCGCTTCATAGAGGCGACAGAATCTGGCATCGATGTATTGGGTAGCAACAAGTGGGTGCGCAAAGTGCTCGTACAGTCTTCATCACGTCTGTCCAGAGCGCTCGAGCGGGCCGCTCTTCGTTGCACACGCGACACCTGCCAGTAACGCCTGTTTGGAGATGCCCTGTATCTGAGGAAAGTCTGCCACACTGAGGCCACTGCCTGCTGCATTATCTCCTTGTCGGTTCGCAGCTGCGACATGGTAGACAGAGCAAATGGTAGCGAAACTCCCATAGATGCCTCCACGTCGAGTCTGAGCAACGCTTAGCGCCTCCTGCGAATTGTGAAGCAAAGCAAACACGTGACTTTGTGACGTCACTGTGACGTACAATTGGCGGGGACTTTGTTTTTCTTTTAATTTTGGACGAAAAACAAGGCCAACGACGGCGCAGGCAGAACGATGCTAGAATAAGGCGGAAAAGTGGACACCGTAACTGTTGAGCCAACTATACTTGACATGGATTTCTACTGTCATTCTACGTTAACTGAAATTTTACGGCATCCCCAACCACTTTCGTCGCACGTCATGTAAACGCATTCTACGGCTTATTTTTTCCGGCGCGTTTCTGAACATAAGGGGCTTTCACATAAATTCGGCAAGCGAATGGATAAGAATTACTTGGCTTGAGGGATTTTAATAAGAGCATAAATAAGTGAAGCTGAGCTGCATCGAAGCCAGGCTTTATTACCTCACGATTACATACATAGACGCGTCATGACAATGCAAATCTTGAATTGTAGAAAGGCGACCACCGTTCATTCGTCTGCCATGGTCTTCATGCATTCCTGGTGATCCCAAAATGGCCTCAGCGTAGTTTGGCAAACTAGACGCGATTAGATTATAAAAGGGTAAGAGAGTTTGCAAAAGAGCAAAATACTACATATCAGTGCCGAAGAACAAAGGAAAACGAACAGGATAACTGTAGCGCTAGAGTTAAAACACCTAGCTCTGAGAACTTAGGCAAGACATTCAAACCGGAATTTATACTATTAAGTAGTTAATGCAGCTGCGAAGCGAAAATAACTGCGATACAGGTTCGCCCCCTACAACTAAAATCTGGCCCAGTTCGCGATTCCATTGTTTTACTCGCTCTTCATTTGTCGAAGACAGGAGTCTATGTGAGGCTACAAATTTAAACCTTCGGTATATAACTTATATATGAGAAAACTCCCACTTCCAGGGATACCAGCTAACGCGCATTCAGCGAACGTTGGTGCGTAAATGCGACGCAGTAAGCTACACCCGCAGCAATGGGAGCGAACCGAAGGTTTTGCGCAGTGCGACGCGTGTCTCGAGGGCAATAAAAGTTTATACAAAATTGAGATTCTTTAACACAGAACACAAGGCCACCGAAGCGGTGTGGTAGAGCATCCGCCTCGCATTCGGGAGGTACCGGGTTCGATGCCTGGTGCCGCCGGTTACCCACCGGTTTTTCAATGGGTACAAGCTTTCCCCCGGCCTGGTGCTCGGCTCTTCTGGGGTGAAATGCTTGGGAAAAGGTGCCACGGCCCAAATAGTTGCGCCGATGTGGCAGTGATTCGTTCCGCCATCGGACAACAATAAGTCCGCCTTGCGCGGCAACAGCCCATTATGTGGCCCTTTTCTTTTTTTCTTTTTTTTTTTAGGACTGCTGCAGCTGAGGCTCTAAGGGAGCACTTCAGGTGAGGGTCAAAGGAAGTACCTTTGAAAGACAAACAGAACCACCTTTGCAGGCTGCGAGGTTCGAAACTGGGTTTGGGCCCACTGCGGAGGAGGGGCGCGCAGCGGGGTTTACGGAGCTTCTCCCAAACGCACACCCCTGGAAAAGCCGAGCGCCAGGCCGGGGGACGCTTGTACCCATTTTTACCGGTGGGTGTCCGGCGGTGGGTTTCGAACTAACCACCTCCCGCAGCCGAGACAAAGAGCCCGAAGAGATGTGGACTGATGTTCGTGATATAATACAAGAAGTTGCTACTAAGGTAGTTCCAAAGCAAAAGAAATGCAAAAAAGCAAATTGCTTATCTGAAGAGGCTTTGCAAATAGCTGAGGAAAGGAGGATGGGAAAAGGTATGGGGGAAAGAGAAAGATACAAGGTTCTCAATGCGGATTTTCAGAAAATAGCAAGGAGAGATAAGAATGCCTTCCTGAACATACAGTGTCAAGCAGTTCAGGACAACAGCCAATTAAGGAACACAAGAGCTCTGTATAAGACAATCAAAGATATCAAAGGAAGCTTCTGTGCTAAGCTGGGCGTGATAAAGGACAAACGAGGCAAGGACCTCACTGAAGCCTCAGAGACAAAGAAGAGGTGGCAGGAATACACAGAAGAACTGTACAAGAAGGACCCGGATGTGCAAACCCAACATAGGACGGTTGTGATTACTGATCTCGAGCCGGGCATCCTGAAGAGTGAAGTTGAATGGGCCTTAGCCAGCCTTGCTAAGAACAAAGCTAGCGGAATTGATGGTATTCCAGCTGAGTTGCTTCAAAACCTCAACCACGACGCTGTTAACACACTGCATACATTATGTCAAAAGATTTGGACAACCCTGCAGTGGCCACAGGATTGGAGGAGGTCAGTTTACATCCCCATTCCAAAGAAAGGCAGTGCCAAAGATTGTTCCAACTACCGCACGATCGCGCTTATTTCGCATGCTAGCAAGGTGATGTTAAAAATCCTGCAAGGTAGGCTGCAGCAGTATGTGGATCGGGAGCTTCCGGACGTGCAAGCTGGGTTTCGCAAGGGCAGAGGAACTGGAGACCAAATTGCCAACCTTCGCTGGATCATGGAAAAAGCAAGAGAGTTCCAGAAACCCATTTACTTCTGCTTTATTGATTATGCGAAAGCGTTTGACTGCGTAGATCACAGCAGATTGTGGCAAGCTCTCCAAGAGATGGGAGTTCCAATTCACCTCATCTGTCTCCTCAGGAACCTTTATGAAGGGCAAGAGGCCACTGTCAGAACTGGGCATGGTCTTACTGATTTGTTTCCGATTGAGAAAGGGGTGAGGCAAGGCTGCATACTGCAGCCCTGCCTATTTAACCTATATGCAGAGTGCATCATGAGGAAGGCCGGCCTGGACGAGTCTTCAGCTGGAGTGAAGATTGCTGGAAAACGTATCAACAACCTTAGATATGCGGATGATACCACTTTAATGGCAGAAAGTGAAGTGGAATTCAAGAGACTTCTGATGCGCGTACAAGAAGAGAGTGAGAAGTTTGGGCTTAAACTGAACATTAAAAAGACGAAGATCATGGCGTCTTGCCCTGTCAAGTCCTGGAGCATCAATGGACAAGAAGTGGAAGCTGTGACAGATTTTCTGTTCTTGGGCGCCAAGATTACCTCGGAAGGAGACTGCAGCCATGAAATTAGGAGACGCCTGCTTCTGAAAAAGAGAGCAATGGTTAGCCTTGACCGCCTAGTAAAGAGCAGAGACATTAGTCTGCCAACCAAGATCCGTATAACCCGTGCTATGGTCTTTCCAGTTGTGATGTATGGATGCGAGAGTTGGACTGTGAAAAAGGCTGACCGCCGAAGAATTGACGCGTTTGAATTGTGGTGCTGGCGAAGACTCTTAAGAGTTCCTAGGACTGCTAGAAGATCAAATCAGTCGATATTGTCGACCATAAACCCTGACTGCTCATTGGAGGGTCAAATTCTAAAGTTAAAGCTCAGCTACTTTGGTCATCTGATGAGAAGAGAGGAGTCGCTGGAGAAAGATTTGATGTTGGGAAAGGTTGAGGGTCGCCGGAGAAGGGGTAGGCAGCGAACGCGATGGTTAGATGGCATTCTCGAGGCATTGCAGATGAAGCTATGTGATGTTAAGAAGATAGTGAGAGACCGGAAAGCGTGGCGTGACATGGTCCATAGGGTCACGAAGAGTCGGACACGACTGAACGCCTGAACTGAACTGAACACAGAATAGGCGCATGTGATAAAAGTTCAAAACTGTCAGCAAAATGTTTCTTGTCTCTTTGTTCGAAAAAAACTAGAACATCACTGTAGGCGTAAAAAGTGACGAAAAGGGTGCAAATGAGAAATCATGGATGAAAGAGGTCGTCGAGGTAGGCAAGTTCATTTTTGTACAGCGTGATGGACGGGGTTCTTACACAATTTTCCATTACCTTAAGTATGCATAAGGCCTCGAATATCTCACGTGTGCTTCTTTTGTTGTATCGTCTTATGACGCTGCACCTATGTACGGTTGGACGGTAACCGCGGAATGAGCCACAATGTTTCCGGTCCAATCTTGTTTCCGGTCCACAATGAATGAGCCATGTTGTTTCCGGTTCCAATCTTGAGGTCTCTTCTGTGTTCCTATAAATGAGCGTTAATACAACGACCGGTATGGCCCACATAACATCTGCCACACGATAGGGGAATCTCATAGACTACACCAGTCTTGGATGGCACAGAAAGATCCTGGTGCTTCTTAGAACACTCATCTTTCCTCTTCTGCGGCATGTTGACCTTGCGGCAAAGTCCGGCAAGTTTGTTAGAGGCTGAGAATACCAGACGCACTCCTGCTTTGCCGACAATCTTCTGTAGCCTGTGAGAGAATCGATGAATGTAGGGGACCACGGCTCTCTTCACCTCAGTGCGGCTACTAGTCTTGGCTATGCAGTTCCCTCGTTGATGACTCAGCTACTTTTCGGCAATATTCCGCAGCATCTGGTTCCAGCTTCTGTACTTGGGCACGTAGACTGGAACTGGCTTCCTGCTCGCAAGCTCTCGACGGCGCTTCTCATGACAGCCTTGACGAAGCCTCGTTTCACCAGCTTCGAATATGACGAGAGGAATAGAAACAGCTGCTTTTGTGAGCGTGGCTCATATAATTGGTCTATAATTGGTTGCAGGGCTGGATCACGACGCTGTTCGGAGGCGATATTTA
This sequence comes from Amblyomma maculatum, assembly GCF_055883805.1. Classification (NCBI taxonomy): domain Eukaryota; kingdom Metazoa; phylum Arthropoda; class Arachnida; order Ixodida; family Ixodidae; genus Amblyomma; species Amblyomma maculatum. The sequence continues at coordinate 167,586,106 of NC_139353.1, read as the reverse complement.
TGAAGTTCGAGATGGACAAAATGTAGTCGTCAGCAGTATGGTCGGACAAATCGGGAGGATCTGCGGGATGGCGGGACAAGCAGTCGGCGTCTTGGTGTAAGTGGCCGGACTTGTATACCACAGTAAATTCGTACTCTTGTATTCGCAAGGCCCAGCGACCTAAACGGCCGGTGGGGTCTTAAGTGAGGACAGCCAACACAAAGCATGATGGTCTGTCACTACACAGAAGGACCGTCCAAACAAATAAGGGCGGAATTTGGTCAGTGCCCAAACAAATGCAAGGCATTCCCGCTCTGTAATTGAATAATTGCGCTCAGAGGACGAAAGCAGGCAGCTGGCATAAGCAATGACGCGGGAGGAGCCATGTTGTGACTGGGCAAAGATTGCACCAATACCATGGCCGCTAGCGTCGGTGCGCAGTTAAGTAGGTGCAGAAGGATCGAAGTGCGCCAGAACAGGTGGTGTAGTGAGGGCGGAAATAATGAGGGCGAGACCAAGCCTATGTCGTGAAGACATAGGCTTGGTCTCGTCTGCGAAGTTCCGAATGAAGCGGCGGAAGTAGGAGCAAAGGCCAAGGAAGCTTCGCACGTCACTTGAGCTACGCGGGGTTAGGAACTCGCGCACGGCTCGAACTTTGTCAGGGTCGGGCTGCACACCATTTGCTTCGCCAGGACTTTGATTTGGCGCCGACTGAAGCTGCATTTTTTGGCGTTCAGTCCGGCGCGGCGAAAAACGGCCAGGACTGTAGACCGTCGATCAAGGTGGGGTGCGAACGTGGAAGAGACAACGACGACGTCATCTAAGTAGCATAAACATGTCCACTTGAAGTCACGGAGGAGTAAGTCCATCATACGCTCGAATGTCGCAGGAGCGTTACAGAGTCCAAATGGCATCACCTTGAATTGATAGAGTCCGTCGCGGGTGACAAATGCGGTTTTCTCGCGATCCCGTTCGTCGACAGCAATTTGCTAGTAGCCTGAACGCATGTCGATGGAATAAAAATAGCTGGCCCCATGCAAGCAGTAAAGCGCGTCGTCAATTCGCGAAAGAGGGTAAACATCTTTCTTTGTTATTTGATTAAGGTGGCGATAGTCGGCCCAATATCTCCAACTTTGGTCTTTCTTTTTGACCAATACGACAGGGGATGCCCAGGGACTGCAGGAAGGCTATATAATGCTTTGCGTCAGCATCTTGTCAACTTCTTTCTGTATAGCATGCCGCTCAGTAAGGGAAACGCGATAAGGCCATTTGTGGATGGGGCTGGCGTCACCCGTTTTGATTCGATGGGTCACAACGGATGTTTGGCCCAATGGCAGGTCCCTGAAATAAAATATATCAGCGTACGACAGCAAAAGGTCGGAGAGAGCTCTGGCTTGGTCATCTGGCAGATCCACAGATATCATGCTTGAAAAGAGGTTCGAATGTGAAGAAGCTGATATATGCTGCTCCGACAGATGCTGAGGCGTAAGAGCAGCAACTTCGCAGTCCGCCAAAGGAAACAAATCAGCAAGTGCGATACCATGGGGTAAAACTTGGGTCGAGCGGCTGAAGTTAAGGACGGGAAGATAGGTGCGGTTAGCAGTGACAGTCACAACGGTATGAGGGAGTATGGTGTTGCGACGGAAAACAACATCGGTAATTGGGCACGTGACGTGTGTGCCGTCAGGAACTGCGGGGAATGGGGCCAGTGGAACATAGATAGCAGCTTCGGGTGGTAGATGAACAAATTCGGTGGATCGGAGGCAAGGCTTGGCATCGGTGTTTTCGGGACAGTAGGGCAGGTCTAAGCGAAGAAGGCCAGTTCAGCAATCAATCAGGGCAGAATGGGCCGTTAAAAAGTCGATGCCGAGGATCACGTCGTGAGGGCAGCGGTAGATCACAGTGAAGAGGACAGGGGTAGTGCGACAGGAAACACTGACGCGCGCAGTGCACAGTCCCACGACGGCAGCGACGCTGCCATCGGTGACACGAACGGCGGATGAAGCAGCGGGTGTGACAACCTTTTTGAGACGGCGGCGAAACGATGAGCTGAGGACTGAAATTTGGGCACAGTGTCAGTGAGGGCAGTAACAGGGGCACCATCCACACAAATGTCTAGAAGGTTGCGGCGATGAGCGAAGGTTAGCAGAGGATTTTCGGGCCGGGTCGTCAATGCAGCATCACCTCCGGGAGCTGCTAGGGGCGAGCGGGACCTACGGGTCTGAGGCGACGGTGAGCGGCTGGACATACGCGGGGCTGGCGAATTAAAGTCACGAGAGCGCGTATCCCGGAAATGGTTTGGGTCATATTCGGCGCTGCGGTCAGGAAAGTAGCGGGGTCGAGGTGGCGGAATCCAACGGCTGCGGCAATAACGAGAAATGTGGCCGACACGTGAACAGTTGAAGCAGATGGGTCGGTCATCCGAGGTTCGCCATTCGTCCGGATTGCGGTAGCGGTAGCGATATCGCGTCGGCAAGGGCTCAGTCGGAGCCGCAGCTGCTACCACCGGAACGGTGGGCTGGATAGATGGCTGTGTGTTAGGTTGGAACGAGGGCTGTGCGGAAAACTGGCCAGAGTTGGAGCCTATACGTTCGCGTTGAGGCCCACATTTGCGAACTCCTGGCGAACGACAGATTGTATTAAGGCTATAGTAGCATCTGGCGGCTGAGGAGCGAACGCAACGGGCGCCATGGCTTCTATCTCTCGGCTAACAATCCTGGTCAAGTTGGAGGGATGAGATGGCTACTGCAGTGTTGGACTACCTTCGCACGAAGACGTAGCAGCTGTGTTTGGCAAGCGGTCGAAGCGGCGGTGTTTTGCTTGCTCAAACTGCCGGCAAACTTGGATGACTGAGACGATCGTCGGACAGTCTTTGCAAAGCAGCAGATTGTAAACATTGTTTGCAATGCCCTTTAATATGTGGCCCACTTTGTCTGACTCGGACATGGCGCTTTCCACTTTTCGGCATAAGGCTAGAATATCTTGAATATAAGACAAATATGATTCCGTCGAATACTGGGCACGGGATGTGAGATCTTTTTGTGCGCCTAGCGTGCGTCCGATCGGCTTGCCGAATAGATCGCGAAGCTTCTCTTTGCACATATCCCAGGGTGTGATATCGTCTTCATGCGTCTCAAACGAGACGCGCGCCGTATCCGCCAGAAAGAAGATGACGTTTGCAAGCATGAGGGTCGCGTCCCAATGATTGTGCTTGCTTACGCGCTCGTAAATACCGATCCAGTCTTCTACGTCGACATGGTCAGTGCCGCAAAAGGTGCCCGGGTCACGAGGCTGCGTCATGACGACTGTGGAAGCTGGTGGTGCCGCTGAAACTGATGTCGCGTCGGATGGCATAGTGATGGTACCAATTTGGCGGCCACTACGGAGATCCAGGTTTTCTACGGGTGCACTTCCAGCAATCCTCCACCGAATGTTAAGGGAAACTTACACAGCGGTAAACTCCAGATAACTCTCAGAAGTACACACTACCAGCACGAACCCAGCTTAGCCTGAGTCTTCACAACATCACAGCAGTGCGTCGTCGTCATCTAGGTATTGCGCATCGTAACAATATATATCCTTTATGTCTATGCAGAACGCCGAAGTTCCTTTCAGCTGGCCGTCTTTTAGGAACTTGGACACGCCCTGCGGACTACGGACAAGGGACGGGTCGAACGGCAATGGAATATTCTCAGTGGGTTGGTGCAAAATGGGAGCTGAAAGTAGCATTGCTATTCATAAGCGCCGATGACCTCTCACGTTCACTTATCAGCGGCTATTAAATGCATGAACTAAAACGCTTAAGGACTTGCTGGTGAACAGAAGGAATCGACAGATTTCAAAAGTAGCTCCAGCACTGACGAAGAGGCGTCGGTAATGTCCATCTCTGAGGACAACGCTCGCAGTTTCAAAGTATCAATTACATTTAGATACTGACTGGGCTAACCACCTTTTTCGAAAAGCCACGTTATAACCAGCTACCGTCAGGTAACATATGTGACGGCTTGAGTTGTGTAGAGCGCGGAAAGCAGCGCGGAGAGAGAAAGAGATGTTCCACACACACACGAAGTCGAAAGCATACGCTGGGCCTCACACCTAGTCCGTTGAATTTTCATGCGCTGGCGTGCGATAAGCTCTTGCGAAACTCAAAAGATGTCCGAGAAAGTGAACGAAACAGAAGAACAGAATAGCAGGAAGGTTAATTAGGCGATTTTCAGCTTACCGTACACGTGCAGGGGGGAAATCATGGTATGAAGCTAGGGCGACCCCGCGCGCGCGTATTCCTTACTGTCGAAACGGTAAAATGCAAATCAGTAAAGGGAGATTATTTTCAGGCTGTATTAAAAAAAGGGATCAACACAAAATGTCACTCAACTACATCATATGATTAGAGCGTACCGTCGTAACGTGCTCCGGAGTACTTATTTTTTTCTAAAATATAAGCAAATGGTGAGCCCGCATGCATATTAAAAGAAAACTTTATATATGCGACACAACACATGTGGCAAGCAAACATTTGCCATGTACATGAAACATACATTCCTTTACTAAAATAGAAGCAGTGAGTATTTTTGCTTGCTTTGCCCATTGTGGAAAGGCTGTTCAATTTATTAACATTGCAGTGAGTGCATTGTGCAAGGCAAAAAAGGCAGTGTTTAGGGCCGACGTTTAAGAAAGTCTTTGGTGATCCCTCGCTGCCTTTCGCGCGAAGTTCCTGCACAGCCATCGAACCATATGACCCCTCAGATTGTTCTCACGAACCGATCAGACAGATAGTTAGAAAGTATCGCGGTGCTCTCTGAAATTCATGATGGTTTGGTGGACGCTGTTTAACACAGAGAGAAAGATAAGAAAACACAGAACTCGTGTCTTTATTTCTCTAGTTTTTTTGTTTGTTTTTTGTCTCTATGTTAAAGAGCGCCCACGAAACAATCATGAACAACCTACAACTAGCCCAACTCGTCTCGCGCAGATCAAGCACTTGAGTTAGCGCGCCGCATTGCTGCGCTTGGCAACGACGGCGCGGATTGATGGTTTTCCTATAAGAGCAAAGCATTTGCAACGGGAGGGTAGGTACGACCTCGCGCGGCTGTAAATCTGCGTACTCATTATTATTCCTCTAAAAGATGACGCAGCTGATACGTTCCCTTATAACGTTGTTTCAGTGCTTTCTGCAATTACAACAAGATGTGTCAGCTTACTTCACCACCCACCAAACTCTGTACTAAACTGCGGTGCTCTAACAGCCGCCTACACTGCACGTCGAATTCGGCAAGTTGTTTTCGCGGCCGCCTCAAGTGGCTCAAAATGCGGCGCCCAACTTAGGTCATTTACAGCAATGGCAGAACATCCTTTACGTAATGAAACGTCATTTTGACGTCATCATTAAATGTTTATGCATGACTTATTTCCCGCCACACAACGCCAGCCAATCAGATTTCAGTAGTCGGCTCTTGACAGTGGGCGGATCATTTCAGCCCATTCGTAATGCAAGCGTAATTGCTTCCCTTTCTATCATATATACCTGTTTTCCCTCCACAGTTACTTATATATACCCTCCATGAATCATGAATACCACTGCTAAAATTCCGTTTTCACGCTCACGTCATTTTTACGTCACCGCAAAGAGGCATTCCGGCAAACCGAAATTTCGCGCCAGAAATTTGAAACACGTGACTGTTCTGAGAACCAATCAGAGAAAAAAATGGCGCCAAACGGCAGCCATGTTTGCCAAGAATAGGGCCCCTGTTGCATTGACTTTGGCCACAATCGACAGTGATCCCGGATGAATAGGCGCAGTAGGCCGCGAAAACAAAATCGGCACGTCTCTGAAAAATTTTGCGTGCTGGAATTTTTGAAATGTGCATCATTTTCTAAAGCGGACATGGCATACAAATGCATTTCTGGATATCGCGAGTATGCAGTAAAGCATATGCGCATTGCAAAGTGAGCATGCCGTCGTGTCTTGTCACTGGCGTGCGCTGAGATGTCCTATCTCGACTTGGTTTTCACGGGCTGCACCTGCGATCGCTGACGACCGTGGCTGCGAAAGGGCGACAAAGCAACAGGCTCGTAATTTGTGTGGCGGCGCATCGCGCGTGCTGCCAAAGCGGCCAGTTTGAGCGCTCTAGACAGAGGGGCTGAATGCTGTACACTCTAGCGCTTACATGGAGAGTTCTGTGTAACGGCTGATGTCTTCACGAGGAAACGTGGCGATATCACAAGGAACGACAACCTTGAAAAACAACTCCCGTTAAAATTTCAAGATAACTGCGCTAGGTGATTGCAGTTAGAGCGAGTGTCTGCTGGCAATAAACTAGAGAAAAAAAGTATTGCAATAATAGTCGATTATGGTTCTGTAAACTTTAGTTACTTTTATGGGGCTATAGTTGACCGCGGTAATCGGTCACTTATTTTTTTTATAAGTACAACACTGCCAGTGGGGAAAGAACTCCCAGAAATTTGTGCTCAGGCAACACTTTGTTTACGACTCTATAGGCCTACGCACTGAAGTCCGGCTTGTGCCGTCATCTGGCTGGACTGGGCATGCGCAGTGGAAGGGGGGGGGGGGGGGCGCATCACGCCATTGGAGCGTGGATCGCGCTATGCTAAATTGTAAAATGTCAACAGATGCGCATCTAAAAGCTCCGATTGGAATAGCCACTAGGCAACCTGCCAGAAAAGTTGCTGTCTTCTCAATGCTAGGCGCTGAAAGCCGGGTTTAAAAGAAACCCATTTCCTCATTTTAATGTTGGGAAGTTTTTTTAACACAGTGCAAAGGCGCCACCATACTACAAAGGTACCAATTTCACACTTTTCATAAATGTAAACTTCCGTATCATGTTTGCAGAAATGTACAGAAAGGGCCTAGTACAAATCACTGCGATCAAAACCGAGAAGTTTCGGATATGCCTCTGAATTTCTATGTTTTATAGTTTTGTGATCGCAAAAAGATGCAATGCCTTATGCATTTAAGTGCTCCATTGTTATGAAACTTGATGCTGGGCTTACTGTTAACCTTTTCCTAAAACAGTACGTTACGCATGATGTTCCTTTCCAGCTAGCGACTCGCAATCATTGCATATAATTATTCAGCTTCCGATCCAAAGGCACTCTGTTAGGGCCTTTGTTGATACATTTATTTCTGAACGATATTCAATACCGCATGCCTTAATGTCATGTAGCTGCGAATGCAGACAATGCTATATTGTCACGTGGCGGTGGCAAGGTCGACGACACAAATGAAGGGGGTCGATGATTGCACTAAAGAAACTCTTTATTTGGGCTGACTTGCGCTCGCACAAGAACTAAGCAACTCGGCGGCGGCGATAGAAACAAACGTGCTCGTCGATCGTCGAACAAAGAATGCCTGTCACACTCGTCAACGCTCAATTTATAGACTGCTCAGAACAATCTAGATAATGTCGCAAACTGCATAACCAGGAACATTGTAGAAACGTACGCAAGTGATCGGAATCTTCGAGTCAGATCTCGGCGCCTCGTTCGTGACAAAGAAAATGATAACGCGTCGTATCGCGACAACGAGTATGAATAAACGCAGAATACAGAATTGATAGGGTCACGAAGAGGCGGACACGACTGAACGACTGAACTGAACTGAACAGAATTGGTACGCGTGCCAGAATCACAGAGATAAGGCCGCAAGCCGGTGGCTGTTAAAAAACAACAAATAAAGTTTTGAAGGTTTCACGGCATTACTCCCCCCTTAAAAAACATCGCCTCGATGTTCCAAAATAAACAAAGCAACTTAAATAGAAACATTACAAAAGTTTAAACACCGCGTATTCTTTAACGCGCGTAATAAGGCTTCAGATGAAACACATGTACGATTTCTGTCGCGCGCGTACCGTCGGGAATGACTCCATAGTCCAGCTGTCCGACGCGGCGAAGGATTTTGTATGGCCCAAACTATCGACGCAGCAGCTTTTCGCTTAGTCCACGGCGGCGAATTGGAGTTCAAACGCACACTCGGTCTGCTGGATTGTACTCTGCGGGGCGTCGTCGTAAGTGTATCGTCGGGTGTCGGTGCGCTGTTGGTCTTTACTAGGCAGCCGTGGGAGTCGTCGGGCTTTCTCAGCACGGTGCAGGCAGGCGGCGTCGTCAAAGTTGTCCTCGTTGGTTACGTGCGGCAGCATGGCGTCGAGCGTTGTCGTGGGCTCCCTGCCGTACGAAAGCTTGAACGGGGTCGATCTGGTCGTCTCCTGGACTGCCGTGTTATACGCGAAGATCACGTACGGCAATATGGCGCCCCAGGTCTTGTACTTAGCTTCGACATACATGGCGATCCTGTCCGCGATAGTTTTGTTCAGGCGCTCCGTAAGGCCATTGTTCTGGAGATGGTAGCAGTTGTTCATCAATAGCTTGTGTGGCTGTATTCGAGGATGGCTTGCGTCAACTCTGCCGTAAACGCCGTTCCCCTTTCCGTGATGTGCAGTTCTGGGGCCCCATGTTGCAAGAGAATTTGCTCGACAAAAAAGTTGGCAACTTTGCCGCGGTACCATTGGGCAGTACTTTTGCTTCGGCGTAACGAGTAAGATAGTGGCCACGATGATCCCCTTGTTACCCATAGACGACGCTGGAAAGGGGCCGAGGAGATCCATCCAAATTTGTTGAAAGGGCAGGTCTTGGGGCGAAATAGGGTTTAGTAGTCCTGCTGGTGTGATCGGCAACATCTTGCGTCGTTGGCACTCACGATATCCCTTCACGTAGTGGGCAACTTCGGCAGGCAGTCGCGGCCAGTAGTATTTCTGGATTCGACGCAACGTGCGTGCAAACAGGAGATGGCCTGCAAAGGGCTCATCGTGCAATGCCTGCAGAATTTCCTGGCGAAGGTTTTTAGGCACAGTAAGAAGCTGCGCGGTCCTGTTGGGTGGGAAGTTATTCTTAATGAGGAGGCCATTGCTTAGCGCGAACGATAAATGTCGCCTGAACACAGCAGGAGGGGCAGCGGTCTTTTCTTCTCAGTAATCTGATTGCTGTTGTTCTGCGAAACTGCTGGCGCTTACCGGTCCCAAAAAGGCGTCTTCGTCGTCTTCTTTCGCCGGCGCATCACGGGGGCTCGTGACGAGCAGTCTGCATCGGTGTGATTGCTGTCTGACTTCTAGACGACTGTGACTGTCAAATTCTTGAAGACGTAGGCTCCATCGGGCAAAGCAGCCGGAGGGGTCCTTCAAATTTACCAGCCAGCAGCGCGCGTCATGATCACTTACCACCTTGAATGATCGGCCGTATATGTACGCGCGGAACTTTGAAGCGGCCTAGATGATCTCAAGGCACTCCTTCTCGGTGGTCGCTTTCGAGAGGGTCCTCCTAGCGTAGGCGATTACTTTCTCCTGTCTGCCATTCTCCTGAATGAGAGCGGCGCCTAGGCCCAGACAGCTCACGTCGGTATTTATCTCAGTCTCAGCTTTCTCATCGTAGTGGCTTAGCACAGGAGGAGACTGCAGGTGGCGCTTAAGTTCCTCGAATGCTAATGCTAGATTTTTGCGAGCGACACGATCTAGTTATAGTAAATAGAGAAACAAAATGTGAAGGCCAAATCACGTGGGAATTCCGCAACAGGCAGACGACCATTGACTATTGTCTAATGTCGCAGGAAATTTATAGCAAGGTCACAAAAATGGAAATAGACGAAGAAGGGGAGTATAGTCTGGGAAGTGATCATAAACGTATTAGTCTGCAGATGGGGCCCTTGATGAAAAGAGAAATGGAACTTAGACAAAACGTAAACGCAAAATTAAACGACGATCAAATAGCGCAGATAGCAGCAGACATAGAGGAAGCAATAGAGAAAAGCCCCATGGAAGACTGGGATTATGAACAGGTAGAACTACTCATAAGGAGTAAAATTCAGGAGGTTAAAGTAGCAAACCGCTGGAATGGAAAGAGGAAGCCACGGAGCTGGTGGATTAAGGAAATCAGGGAAGCTATTGAACAACGACGGGCTGCTTCAAGGGAACACCGAATGGCAAAGAAAGCACAGGCTTCTCAGGAGGAAATTGACCAAAAATGGGAATCATATCGACAAAAGAAACTTCAAGTGCAGGCCCTCGTCCAAAGTAAAATAAGACAGTCCACCGATCGCTGGATGGCTGATATACACGATGCCTCTAGAGGCGGAGCAAGAAAATTCTGGAACCATATAAGCTGGCTAGGGAAGAAGAATCAAAGAAAGCAAGATCGGATTCAAGATAACGAGGGAAATTGTTTAAAGGCAGACAACGCAGTGAACTACATTACATCAGTTATAGCCGAGTCATTTAAGAACGACGATAGGGTAATCTCCGCCAATCAGGAAGCAACACAAGGTAGCAGAATACAAAGCACCTTAGAACTGACCAATCTAAACCGGAAAAAGGCAGAAAAAAATATTCCTAAAAACACATCTACAGGAATAGACGGAATTCCGATCAAGCTGAATAATGAACTCGGTCCAAAAAGTAAGGAAACGTTGTTAAAAGCTTTGGAAACAGTCATAGCGAATAAGCAAATTCCGGAAAGCTGGCGGCAGAGTAAAATGAATTTGATTTATAAAGGGAAAGGAGAAAGGATGCACATAAAATCCTACAGGCCGATTACCATAACATCTGTAATGTACAGGTTAGCCATGCAGGCGGTGAAATTAAAGGTGCAAGCATGGGTTGAAAGTAACAAGATACTCGGAGAACTTCAGAACGGCTTTAGAAATGGTAGGCGCTTAGATGATTGCCTGTTCGTGCTTACCCAATGCATCGAAATATCTAGAGTGGAAAATAGACCTTTGTATTTGGCCTTCCTGGACATAAACGGGGCGTACGACAACGTAATCAGGGAACTCCTGTGGAACATATTAAAAGAAGAAGGTAGCGGTTATGAGATAATAGAGTTCCTACAGGAAATATACCGGGATAACAAAGTAGAAATTACGTGGGAAGGGATAAGAAGTACGGAGGATGTCAAAGTATGCAAAGGATTAAGACAAGGCTGTCCTCTATCACCGGTGCTGTTCATGCTTTATATGATAAACCTGGAACGGAGGATACAAGACAGTAACCTAGGTTTTAACCTGTCATACAGATTAGGTGGAAAGGCGGTAGAGCAGCGCCTGCCCGGTTTGATGTATGCAGACGATATTGTGCTGCTAGCTGAGAGTCTGGAAGAATTGCAAACTCTAGTTAAGTATTGCGGAGACGAAGGGGACGCTCTAGGCTTCAGTTTCAGCGCAGTTAAATCGGGTCTGATGATTTTCAACGGCTCAACTGATCAGGGTCTTAAAATTCAAGGCCTTGAAATACCTAGAGCAGCAGAATATAAATATTTGGGGGTATGGGTAAACGAATGATTGGCATACATTGGAAAGCATGAGCAATCACTTAAGGACAAAGGGCGAAGGAATGCCGGGATAATGGAGCATAAGGCATTGTGGGGATACAATATGTATGAGGTATTGAGGGGTATTTGGAAAGGAATTATGGTCCCCGGACTTACTTTCGGAAATGCGGTTTTGTGCCTAAAATCAGAGGTACAGTCGACATTAGAAACAAATCAGAGATCCGTTGGACGATTAGCACTAGGTGCCCACGGCAAAACTACCAATGAGGCGGGACAGGGAGATATGGGCTGGGCATCTTTCGAAGTACGGGAAGCTCAGAGTAAAATATTATATGAGGAACGCCTGAGGAAATTGGACAGTAACAGATGGGCAGCTAAGGTATTTAAATACCTGTACCTAAAAAGCGTTGACTCACAATGGTGGAAAAGAACTAGCAAACTAACTAGTAAGTATGCTAGTAACAAGGACGGAGAAATAAAGAGCATTAAGCAACAGGTGAAAAACACAGAAGGTAAAAATTGGATAAATTCGATGGAAAAAAAACAGAGTGTGGAATTATACCGAAAGTGGAAAATGCAGATCAGGAAGGAAGATTTCTTTGATAACTCAAGAGGCAGCGCCCTACTTTTTGAAGCTAGATCAGGGTGCCTTAGAACACGCAGCTACAAAAAGAAGTTTAACAATGGAGATGACGCATGTGCTGTATGTGGAAACTCCAGTGAAAAAATTGACCATATTATACTCGAATGCAATGGTATCCATCCGGAAGTTGATGCAGGCGCAATCACTGTTCCTGAAGCTCTGGGGTTCAGAGATAACAGTGGCCGGGTGAATAAACCGGCGGTGGAAACTAGCAAAAAACGGCTGGAAGATTGGTGGCTTAAAAGCAGAGAAGTGACGTAATGTTAGTAATGTAGGAGCAAAATTTAATAAATAGAATGATGGTTTAGTTAACCATTCTAAATCAATAATTAAGATATATGGAGGAAAATGAGCACGATAGCTACTGCTACCACCCCGTTTCAAAGGGGACGCTCCTATATTCCATCCATCCATCCATGCTTCCACTTGTGGAGCTTCCCATTGAAACGTCAGGTCTGCCTTTGTGAGCTGCGTCAAAGGTTCGGCGAGGCGCGAAAAGTTCTTGACGAATCGTCGATAATATGCGCACAGTCCTAGGAATCAGCGCACAGCTTTCTTGTCACCTGGCTATGGAAACTGTGCGATCGCAGCTGTTTTCTGTGGGTCAGGGTGAACTCCTTCCTTGCTGACAATATGACCAAGAAACAACATCTCGTTGTAGAGGAAGTGACATTTCTCTGCTTTCAACTTTAAACTTGATTGCGTCAAGTGCTCTTCGAAGCATTCTCATAGTGTCTTCAAAGTTTGACGAGAACACAACGACGTCGTCCAAGTATACCAAACAAATCTGCCACTTTAAGCCCGCCACGACAGTGTCCATTACCCGTTGAATTGTGGCTGGTGCGGAGCACAAGCCAAATGGCACTACCTTGAATTCAAAGAGGCCGTCCGGTGTTATGAACGCCGTCTTCTTGCGGTCTCTTTCGTAGACCTCAATTTGCCAGTACCCGCTCTTCAGGTCAATTGACGAGAAGTAATTAGCGTTACAGAGCCGGTCCAGAGTATCGTCGATGCGCCGAAGCAGGTAGACTGCCTTCTAAGTTTTGCCATTCAAGCGGCCGCAATCAACGCAGAAACGAAGTGTGGCGTCTTTCTTCTTCACGAAAACAACTGGTACCGGCCAGGGGCTGTTGGATGGCTGGATCACGTCGTCACGCAGCATTTCCTCAATTCGATCACGTATGGCCTGGCGTTCTCGTGGCGATACACGGTAGCGGCTTTGACGTAGCGGTTGAGCGTTTTCGTCCATGATGATGCGATGCTTTGCCAACGGAGTTTGCCGCACCTTTGACGCAGAAGAACAACACTCGCTATAGTTTTCAAGAAGAGTGCGAATCCAGTCTTGTCTGTCTCGGGGGAGCGCTGGGTTAATGTCGAAATTTGGCTTCTTGGCTCGGTCGGGAGCATCGTCTTCAAGTTGGCTGGGGAGGGCGACGACTTCTCGGGGGTCCGCTAGCTCGTCAAGGAAAGCAATCGTCATGCCCTTGTTCAGGTGCCGGTATTCGTCGGTGAAGTTCGTGACGAGCACATAAGCTTGTTCATGACAGAAACGGACGACGCCTCTTGCGATGCCTAGTCCTCTATCCAGTAACAACTGAGTGTTTCCTTCGACAACCCCTTCCATGATTTCGACTTACAGGGACGATGACGCTTGATCGGGACGGTACAGTCATTCTCTGTAGAGGATGTTGAAAGCGACGTGATGCGTCGAAGTTCTCGTAGCAGGTATGGCTTTGTTGGTTGAGAGCTTGTTGAGTTCGGATCGGAGGTCGATGATCGCTCGTTGTTCGGTCAGAAAATCTATGCCCAGAATCACATCGCGGGACGAGTGCTGTCGGACGACGGAGCTAGTCGGGTAGGTACGTCCACTTACTGTAACTGTTGCGGTGCATCGCCCCGACGCCGTTACCACCAGCGTGCGGACCAAGTGGTCGTGACTTGAGCACGGTGGCGAAAGCTCCACTGATGACCTAGTAGTCGGCACCGGTGTCCACTAGGGCGGTAACCGTGCGTCCGTCGCCAGCAACCTCAAGGTCGCTTGATCGCGTCCTAGTATTGCACGTTGGCTTCGGCGTACGATCTCTACTTCGTCTTGTGCTGAGGTCGCAGCCGGTGCACACCGTCGTAACATCGCTGGGCGGCGATGTCAACTTGAAGTCTGGTAGTGATCTCGTCGACGTTGTCGTCTTGTGGATCGGCGATGTAATGGCTGCGTCGTCGTCACTCATCGTCGGCGATGGAGGATCTTCGTGTTTTCGCCGTGAAGTAACCTCACCTCCAAAGGTTGCTCTGTTTATTTTCCGCTGCGCGGGCTTGGGGACCTTCCGCACACACTCTCATCGTAGTTACGGCCTGGCGACGCAAAGCGGGCCATTTACGGCGATGGAGATATGAACCGACGGCTTGGTGCCGCAATCTCGCCGCTACGCAGATAGTTGTCAATTTCTTGCGGTCGTTCACCTGGGCGGGGTCGTGGAGCATCGACTGCAAATCCGCGGAGACCGATTCGTCGGTACGGGCAGTGGCGGAGAATGTGGCCGGTGTCACCGCAGTGGAACCATAATTGCCGGTTGCTCTCTGTCCTCCAGGCGTCGCACTTCCTCGGGCTTGAGGGTCGTTGATAGGCTTGGCGGGCGGACGCCAAGGGGCGGCTTTCAGGAACAGGATGGTAGCATGGTAGCGACGAGAACTTGGAAAGTCATCACGTCGGGCGCAGGGCGACGTAATACTGCAGCATAGTTCATCGCTGTTGCATCTTGTGCTGGAACTGTCGCAGCCGTCGATTTAGAAACGACAAGCGCCTGCTGGACTTCTTCACGGATGACGTCCGCGAGCGTCGCCACCTGGGGTTGTTGCGATGATGGCAGCAATCGGCGGAGCTCCTTTCGAAGATCTTCCGAATGAGGTCCCGAAGGTTCTCTCCGCTTGCAGATCCGCTGGGGTAGTGGCTTGAGTAGTCTGGTTGAAGTGGTCGCTCCTAGTGGCGCATCTGGGTATCCCACGTGTTCTCGATGGTCAATGCTTCACTTTCAAATTCGTCCACTGTTTTCGATGGGTTCCGGACAAGACCTGCAAAAATCGATTCTTTAACACCTAGCATTACAAATTTGACTCTCTCGCCTTCAGTCATGTCGCGGTGAAACAGGCGCTTCATCTCCTCGACGTAAACCAGGACGGGCTCACTTGGGTGTTGAAGCCTTGATTGAAAATTTGCCAAGACACCGTAGTTTTAGAGAATTTTTCCGAGAACATCTAGCTGCGAAACGTGCGGTATGAAGTCAAACTTCCCGAGAAGACCTTGGATGTTAGCCTCGGTGAGAATCGTTCGGTCGCGCCCACTCTGCAGTACAACCTGGTTAAACGCCTTGGCGTTGGTGCCGACTTGCTTGAGCGGTACGACGCAGCAGTCAGGCAATATGAAGTGGACGGGTGCGGAAGACTCCCTTATTCCTTATCGATTTTATATCTAATTTGCACATCATTTCATGCCATCCAATCCTTTCACGTGGCTTTGGGTACTACTACTTCCGGCTACATGTTCTGTGTTGTATGAGACATTTAATGTTTTCGGCTTATAAACACCCGTTTCATTCATTTTGGAATTTAAATATTGGTGAAGAAAATAAGGTGGTGAGCAATTTTGAAGTACTGGAAACCGTCATTACAGAGAGCCTAAATTGGAATCAGCATTTTGAGTATACTGACATATATATAGGAAGCCTGTGGGATTACTTTGTAAACGCCACTCATGGTTCTCAATGACCTAGATCAATAGCCCAATCTGGGTTGTTAGTAGAACTCCTAAGCCGATTTGGTTCATACAGTTGCAAGGAAAGAAGTCTACGAAAAATACACGAGTGACGGAGAGGCAAATACGCAAGAAAGCGCAGATTAAACATATGAGCGATCTCAGCATCTCACCCAAAATCTATTCGAAAAAAACGACGGCATTTCAACCAGCGCCCGACCGCAAATCAAAATGGCTTGTAAACCTACCGCAAGTAAAACTGAGTCCTAAAGTGTGTCGGCGCACTACGAAAAGGCATAAAACCACAACAAAAATTTCTTGTGCAAATTCACACTCATGTTCCTCACGAATCAAACAGTTACAACGATCAGAAGTGCCCAAAGAAGCCCAAATTATCAACAAGCGCAAGTACAAGCCCACCAAGCGGGACGAGCCCTCTAAAACAACCAAACAAAACAACACTAACTTCTAAAGACTGCGTCATTCGAGCAAAAAAACTGAAGAAGCCAGCAGGTCTATACTGCACAAAACTATGCTTAAGGTAAGGAACGCCACGTCAGTGAACAAGAAAAGCAGTGAAAAGGCACCAAGCAAGCCGAAAAATGAACGAAGACATCAAAACACGCACAACCTTTAAACTTCTTGATGCCGGAACCTTAGTAAGAGCACCTGGCAAACGCCTTTGCAGAACACCGACACCGGTAGCAAAGAAACATCGAAACAACCGAAAAATATTGTTCACAGTACGGCCACCAAAATTCCAGAAACCTACACGTGACCCAGTTTGATCAACTATCCGGCCCAGATTAAGACTACTACTTTTGTTAGCGACAGTTTTCCAAGAAAATTTGACCTCTTACCTGGCCGCTTGTTTACTCCCTGGCCTTTTTTTAGATTCCATTGTAGGTGAGATGCTGAGCTCAATTGTATTCCTTTGTGAAGGAAAACTATTGGTCTGCGTTTGTGCGTCTTTGCCTTTTCAATGTCCGTGTCTCTTTCACGCTGTTCTTTCTTTGCATCTCTGCTGCTATCTTTCCTGTAGGACTCAGAAGAAGTATAAAACCTTACACACATTTCTAACCAAACTAAATTGCTCACTCAAGTGAATGCACAAGTTATTTATATAAGCCATACCAACTTTGCATTACATGATTTCTCACTTCTCGCGTAACCGACTTTCATAAATTTCTCATTTTAATTTTTTACCTAGTTGCCGGTAAAGTTGGCTCGCTGGCGATCGCTGGTTTAGACCACAATACGAAATTTTGATCATAGAATATAATCATCATCATCATCATCATCATCAGCCCGATTATGCCCAACTTGCAGGGCGAAGGCCTCTCCCATATTTCTCCACTTAACCCGGTTCTGTGCTAGCTGCATCCACTTGACCCCTGCGAACTTCTTAATCTCATCCGCCCACCTAACTTTCTGCCGCCCCCTGCTACGCTTCCCTTCCCTTGGAATCCAGTTTGTTACCCTCAGCGACCATCGGTTATCCCCTCTTCGCACTACATGTCCTGCCCATGTCCATTTCTTCTTCTTAATTTCTACTAGAATGTCGGTAACTTGAGTTATTTCTCTGACCCACTCTGCACGCTTTCTATCTCCTAATGTTACCCCTACCATTTTTCGTTCCATAGCCCTCTGGGTTGTCCTCAACTTAAGTAGAACTCGCTTGGTTAGCCTCCAAGTTTCAGCCCCATAGGTGAGTACAGGCAGGATGCAACTGTTGTATACTTTCCTCTTGAGCGATACCGGTAAGCTGCTAGTCATAATCTGCGAGTGCTTGCCAAATGCGCTCCATCCCAATCGTATTCTTCTTGTTATTTCCTTTTCGTGGTCCGGATCTGCGGTTACTACCTGTCCTAAGTAGACATATTCGCCTACTACTTCCAGTATTTCGCTACCTAATGTAAACTGCTGTTCCTTCCCGAGGCTGTTGAACATTACCTTAGTCTTCTGCATATTGATTTTCAAGCCTACCTTTCTACTTTTCCTGTCTATGTCATCAATCATTATTTGCAGTTCATCCCCGGAGTTGCTTAGCAAGGCAATGGCATCAGCAAATCGCAGATTACTGAGGTATTCTCCATCTACCCTTATCCCCAACTGCTCCCATTCCAAGTCTCTGAATACTTCCTCTAAACAAGCTGTGAATAGTACTGGGGAGATTGTGTCTCCTTGCCTAACACCTTTCTTTATGGGAATTTTTTTACTTTCTTTATGCAGAACTATGGTTGCTGTGCAGCCGCTATATATATCTTCCAGCACTTTCACGTATGGCTCGTCTACCCCCTGATTTCGCAATGCCTGCATCACCGCCGAGGTTTCAACTGAGTCAAATGCTTTTTCGTAATCAATGAATGCTATGTATAAGGGCTGGTTATATTCCGACCATTTTTCTATCACCTGATTGATGGTATGGATATGATCGATATTAGAGTACCGTTTCCGAAACACTGCTTGATCCTTTGCTTGATTGCAGTCTAAGGTTGTCCTGATTCTATTAGCGATTACCTTAGTAAATGCCTTATACGTAACAGACAGTAAGCTGATTGGTCTGTAATTTTTAAGGTCCTTAGAGTCCCCTTTCTTGTGAATGAGGATAATGTTTGCATTCTTCCATGGTTCCGGTACCGTCGATGACACCAGGCACTGCGTATACAGGGTGGCCAGGTTTTCTAGCACGATATCCCCCCCCGTCCTTTAGCAAATCTGTAGTTATCTGATCCTCTCTAGCTGATTTCCCCCTTTTCATAGTTTCTAGTGCTTTCTTGACCTCGTCCTTCGTCACTGGTGGAACGTCTGACTGTTTTTCCCTACCGCCAATCTCATTACGGTCCTGACTACTTTGGCTACTGTAGAGATCTGTATAGATCTTCTCGGCTACTTTGACTATCTTTTCCATATTAGTGATGACGTTGCCCGCCTTGTCCCTTATCGCATACATCTGGTTTTTGGCCTATGCCCAATTTCTTCTTTACCGCTTTAAGGCTTCCCCCGTTCTTTTTGCATGCTCAATTTCTTCCATGTTATACTTCCTAATATCGGCCACCTTGCGCTTATTGATTAGCTTTGATATCTCGGCCAATTCGATCTGGTCTGTTGGATTGGAAGCTTTCATACTCTGGCGTTTCTTAAATCTTTGCGTCTCCTTAGACAGCTTACCGGTATCCTCTCTAACTATCCTACCGCGTACTTCTACCGCGCACTCAGTAATGATATCTCTGAAATTATTGTTCCTTGCCTCTAGGGTAATGTCGCCAACCTCAGTTAGAGCTGAAAACCTATTCTGTAGCGAGATCCTGAACTCTTCTGCCCTCCCCCTCACCGCTAATTCGTTGATGGGTTTCTTTCTTACTAATCTGTTCCGTTCCTTCTTCAGATTTAGGCTAATTCGGGACCTCACCATCCTGTGGTCACTGCATCGCACTTTCCCGATTACCTCTACATCTTGCATAATGGCGGGGGTTGAACACATTATGAAGTCGATTTCATTTTTAGTCTCTCCGTTAGGACTTTTCCATGTCCATTTCCGGTTCTTCCGTTTGCTGAAGAAGGTAATCATGATTCGTAAGTTATTGCGCTCTGCAAACTCAACTAGTAACTCCCACCTGCTATTCCTAGAACCAATGCCATAGTCACCTACTGCCTTGTCTCCTGCCTGTTTTTTCCCTACCTTGGCATTGAAATCGCCCATTAGTGCAGTTTACTGCGTCTTTACTTTTCGCATTGCCGATTCTACATCTTCATAGAAGCTTTCAACTGACTGGTCATCATAACTACATGTAGGTGCATAGGCCTGTACAACCTTCAGTTTATACCGCTTATTAAGCCTAATTACGATGCCTGCAACCCTCTCATTAATACTATAGAATTCATCTATATTACCCGCTATATACTTATTGACAAGGAAACCTACTCCTAGTTGTCGCCTCTCTGGTAAGCCTCGATAACACAGTACATGCCCATCTTTCAGTACTGTATATGCCTCATTCGGCCTCCTAACCTCACTAAGCCCTATGACATCCCATTTCATGCCCTCTAGTTCCTCTAACAGCACTGCTAAGCTAGCTTCACTAGCTAGGGTTCTAGCGTTAAACGTTGCCAGGGTCAGTTTCCAATGGCGGCCTGTCCAGCGGAGCCAGGCTTTCTTAGCACCCCCTGCTGCGTCACAGGTCTGACCGCCGCCGTGGTCAGTTGTTCCGCAGCCGCTGGTGACTGAGGGCCGGGGTTTTATGGAGCTTATCATAGGAGGTTGCGGCCAATTACTGCACCAGGGTGGCCAACTCCTGTTCTGGTGAGGGAGTGCGTTGCCGGAGGTGTTCACTGGCATCAGGTCGCACCCCAAACCTGTTTATGCAATTCCATCAACACGCGGATTTTTTTTTTCTTTCATCCGGTGGAGAATTGCGCGGCACCGGGATTTGAACCCCGGTCCTCTTGCATGCGAGGCGGATGTTCTACCGCTACGCCACCGCTGCATGCCCCACGATAGAATATAATATTTTTGCCTAAACAGCACATCTACCTACCCAACAGATCAACTGCAGCATCTCGTCTGTCAAGTGTGCATTATCGTTGTTACTGAGTCATTTAGAGACAGAAATACTTTTGGTGGGAGGTCATTTCAGGCTGCACTCAAAACATTTTACACTGTGTGAGCCTTTGCTATGCTAGTTTGCTGTTAACCTCTGCTTAGTTGTTTACGTTACGTCCTGTTCATTTGCTGCTAATGTGTATGGTGTTGAGTGTTACATTTAAAGCCATACGTTACACATGAATGAAAGAGAAGTGAACATAGGTTGATTGCTATTGCTGGTTTGGTTTATGGGATTTAGCGTCCCTAAGCGACCCAGGCTATGAGAGATGCCATAGTGAAGGGCTCCGGAAATGTCGATCATGTGGAGTTTTAACGTACACTGACATCACACACCACAAGCGCGCCTTGCTTTTCCCCTCCATCGAAGACCAAGGCCTGAGAGGGAGCCTGTTCGCAAGCCGAGCTATTTTCGAAAAGGGGAATTGTCGCCGTCTGGGCAGCGCGATCATCAATGGCAGCAAGGGATGACTGAGCTTCCCAAACGAGGACAAAGTTCCTTTGTCAAAATATTGGCTCGGCTTGCGAAATGAGCCTTCCTCCCAACCCTTGTTCAGAGCTCTTTATTACTGTGTATCCAGCTTCTTCCGCTTTTTATACCCTCACAACACAAGAATGCGGTTTCATTACTTATATATGAAACAGTGTCCTATTACGTAATATTTGTCTGTTTGTTGCTCGAGCTTTTTATTTGTTTTTAGCAGTTTTTACTGTGGTGTATATTGCTTACTAGTATGAGTGATGTACGCGGAGAATAAAAATGAATTTCACTTCATACTGTGTTCAACCCCCGCCATTATGCAAGGTCTAGAGGTAATCGGTAAAGTGCGATGCAGTGACCACAGGATGGTGAGGTCTCGAATTAACCTAAATCTGAAAAGGAACGCAACAGATTAGTACGAAAAAAGCCATGAACGAATTAGCGGTGAGGGGGACGGCAGAAGAGTTCAGGATCTCGCTACAGAATAGGTATTCAGCTCTAACCGAGGATGGCGACATTACCCTAGAAGCAAGGAACAATAACTTCAGAGATATCATTACTGAGTGCGCGGTAGACGTAGGCGGTAGGACAGTTACAGAGGATACCGGTAAACTGTCTAAGGAGACAAAAGATTTGATTAAGAAACGCCACTGTATAAAAGCTTCCAATCTAACAGACCAGATAGAATTGGCCGAGATATCAAAGCTAATCAATAAGCGCAAAGTGGCTGATATAAGGTAGTGTAACATCGAGAAAAGTTAGCATGCTGTACAGAACGGGGGAAAGCCTTAAAGCCGTAAAGAGGAAATCGGGCATAGGCAAAAACCAGATGTATGCGCCAAGGGACAAGGCGGGCAACGTCATCACGAATACGGACAAGATAGTCAAAGTAGCCGAGGAGTTCTATACAGATCTCTACAGTAGCCAAATTAGTCAGGACCGTAATGAGATTGGCGGTAGGGAAAACAGTCAGCCGTTCCACCAGTGACGAAAGACCAGGTCAAGAAAGCATTAGAAACTATGAAAAGGGGGAACTGAGCTGGAGAGGATCACATAACTACAGATTTTTTTAAGGACGGGGGAGATATCGCTCTAGAAAACTGGCCACCCTGTATACGCAGTGCTTGGTGTCATCTACGGTACCGGAACCATGGAAGAACGCAAGCATTGTCCTCATTCATAAGAAAGGGGACGCTAAGGACCTTAAAAATTACAGACCAATCAGCTTACTGTCTGTTACGTATAATGTATTTACTAAGGTAATCGTTAATAGACTCAGGGCAACCTTAGACTGCAATCGAGCGAAAGATCAAGCAGGTTTTGGGAAACGGTACTCTACTATCCATCATAACCTTACCATTAACCAGGTGATAGAAAATGATCGGAATATAACCAGCCCTTATACATAGCATTCATTGATTACGAAAAAGCATTTGACTCAGTTGAAACCTCGGCGGTGATGCAGGCATTGCGAAATCAGGGGGTAGACGAGCCGTACGTGAAAGTGCTGGAAGATATACATAGTGGCTGCACAGCAACCATAGTTCTGCATAAAGAAAGTAACAAAATTACCATAACGAAAGGTATTAGGCAAGGAGACACGATCTCCCCAGTACTATTCACAGCTTGCTTAGAGGAAGTATTCAGAGACTTGGAATGAGAGCAGTTTGGGATAAGGATAAATGGAGAACACCTCAGAATCTGCGATTTGCTGATGACATTGCCTTGCTAAGTAAGTCGGGGAATTAACTGCGAATAATGATTGATGACCTATACAGAAAAAGTAGAAAGGTAGGCCGGAAAAATAATATGCAGAAGACTAAGGTAATTTTAAACAGCCTCGGGAAGGAACAGCAGTTTACGTTAGGTGGCGAAGCACTGGAAGTAGTAGGCGAATATATCTATTTAAGACAGGTAGTAATCGCAGATCCGGACCATGAAAAGGAAATAACAAGAAGAATAAGATTGGGATGGAGCGCATTTGGCAAGCACTCGCAGATAATGACTTGCAGCTTACCGGTATCGCTCAAGAGGAAAGTATACAACAGTTGCGTCTTGCCTGTACTCACCTATGGGGCTGAAACGTGGAGGCTAACCAAGAGAGTTCTACTTAAGTTGAGCACGACGCAGAGGGCTATGAAACGAAAAATGGTTGGGGTAACATTAAGAGATAGGAAGCGTGCAGAGGGGGTTAGAGAAATAACTCAAGTCACTAACATTCTAGTGGAAATCAAGAAGAAATGGGCATGGGCAAGACATGTAGTGCGAAGAGAGGATAAGCGATGGTCGCTTAGGGTAACAAACTGGATTCCAAGCGAAGGAAAGCGTAGCAGGGGGCGGCAGAAAGTTAGGTGGGCGGATGAGGTTAAGTTCGCAGGGGTCAAGTGGATGCCGCTAACCCAGAACCGGGTTAATTGGAGAAATATGGGAGAGGCCTTCGCCCTGCAGTTGGTATATTCAAGCTGATGATGATGATGATTATGAATGATGTCCGCTGACGACTGGTCGCTTTTAAATTGACGTTCTCTTCAATCTAATGCACGTGATACAGACGCAATGTTTTGCCCTACTACATTTACTCTTTTGATAAAGCAAAAGGAGCTCCTACCTGTACTTGGATGAAGAACAAAAAAAAAAAAAACACAGCAGACCATAGGGCTAAACAAAAGAAATCGGATGATTCCGCTGCCAGCTGAAATAAGAGAGAAAAACAGTGACGTCCCATGACACTTCTGCAGGTAACACGGGCTTGAATCGAACAGCGCATTCAGGCAAGAACTGGAGCTGAATACTGCAGAGCTACACCTTGCCTTATAGCTTCATTGGGTTTGGTGTCGAAAAGAATTCAGGAACTCTTTTGGAATTAATTCCGCCTTCGGTGGCCCTTTGATCTGCACCGACATCGAACAGTACTCGTGTACCCTGCCTACACCTAAATGTGACCGCTGCATCGAGAGTCTAGTCAGGGAATCCCGTATCTGTGTAGTCCAGCACCTTAGCCACGGGCGCACGGCGGCGAATGTTTAGAAGCATCTATTATTTCCGCCCACTCCTCCCCCGTTTTCGTATTTCTCCCTCCAAACTGATGACAGGCGAAATCTCGCCAATGCCACCCGCAAAGCGGGAGCAGTCTAGAGCTGTGCTAAAATTATGCGAAAACAAATTTTAGCAGATGCCCTACCAGACCTTCGTGCACTCCAGCGTTCAGAAAAACACGCGTGCTGCGCTGGCCACCTTTATCTCCAAATACAAAATTGGTCAGCTGAATGAATTGAAGATTAGTGGCTGAAAAGGAAGGAGGCGAGATAAGCTTTGAAGTGCAAGAAAAATGCAAAGAAAATGACAAATTTCTAAACCATTGTAAAATAATATAAAGGAAATATAAAAAGTCGAGCATGGCGGTAACTGCCGCTACTCCATTTCAAAAGAGATTCTTCCATATTTGAGTTTTCAATCCATCCACAGTGGTGCATAAAAGTGACTGATTTCCAGTCAAATATAATTCATGTAAGTGTCAGAAGCATATTACTGGTCAAACATTGTGAATAGCAAGTAAACGTGGTTATTATTTATTTATTTATTTATTTATTTCATAAATACTGCCGACTGCCCTTTGGCCGACAAAGAAAAAACTGCCGACTGCCGACAAAGAAAAAAAGAAAAAAAAAATTACAAAGTAGTAACAACCAAATAACAGCAACACAGGGCGATTACAGTACGAAAACAAAATTCAATAAGACCAACGGGAAGCAAAAAAGTACAGGCAAATCATCCGACGTCGAACAGACTAAGTGAACAGAATAAAAACAAGGAAATTGAAATACACTGTGTACTAGACCCGCTACTGCGATACATGAGCCGAAACAGCAGACAAGAAAGATTCTGAAGATACCAGGTTGGTGATATCGCTTGGCAGTCGGTTCCATTCGGAAATGGTGCGTGGAAAGAAGGAACAAGAATATGCTTTTGTTCGGCATCGTGGCATCAAGATAGTCCGTTCGTGTTTGTTACGGGGGGGGGGGGGGGGGGGGGCGTGTTGTGTTGTATTGCATGTAACTCTGAAAATTCAGTTTTGTTTTATTATGTATGATATTGAACAACATTTTTAGTCGGTGCTGCTTTCGACGGGATTCAAGCGTGGGAAGCCCAGATCTGTTGAGCAAATCAGATACCGAGACTTGCCGACCATAAGCGTGGTACATAAACCGGAGTGATTTCCTCTGGACGCCTTCAAGAATTTTTATATCCGTTTTTGTGTGCGGATCCCATACAGCGTCGGCGTATTCGAGCACTGGACGCACAAGTGATGTGTATGCTGTCAGTTTAGTTTTGCTCGTGCAATGCTTTAGGCGGTGCTTTAAAAACCGAAGTTTTTTGGACGCTGCTGAGACAATGGACTGGATGTGTGCGCTCCAGTTCAGGTTGGATGTCATGGTTACCCCAAGATATTTCACCTGAGTCACTGAGTTGATCGGAAGGCCATTGATTTTGTATGTGCATTGGAGCGGTTGTTTCTTTCGTGTTACTGTCATTTTTCCGCATTTTGAACTGTTTATACCCATTTGCCAAGTACAACACCAGCTAGAAACTGCTGTTAAGTAGTCGGCTAGGAGTGCCTGGTCTTCGACTGATGTGATACTATGGTATATAACACAGTCGTCGGCGAAGAACCGACAGCGTATGCGTGAGTTGAAGGACAGGTCGTTCAAATAAATAAGGAAGAGAAGCGGCCCAAGAACTGAGCCCTGGGGAACTCCTGAAAGTACTGGCGCTTTTGTGGAATGAGATTCAGATATCTGAACAAACTGATGCCGCTGTGTAAGGTAGGAATCTAACCATTGTACTACTTGCCGATTATTTAACCACCACCTTATTTTTAACAAAAGATTGCCATGCGAAACCCGGTCAAACGCTTTTTCGAAGTCAATGAAAATTAAATCTACCTGTCCATTATTGTCTAGTGACATCATAATTTCATTTGTAATATGAATAAGCTGCGTCACTGTCGACAAGCCTTGCCGAAACCCGTGCTGGCTTTCAATAAAAAAACCGCTTCCCTCTAGGAATGAACTTATGTGCTTGAAAATAAAATGTTCTAATACCTTACTGGACGTACATAACAAAGAGATTGGCCTGTAATTCTTCACGCAAAGCTTGTCTCCTGATTTGTGAATGGGTATCACCTTTGCTGTTTTCCAATCGTTTGGAATTTCTCCTGTCCTGAGACTTTCAGTAAAAATAATGAAAAGGTATTTAGCGCACCACTCAGCATATCTGTACAGAAAAGCGTTAGGGATATCGTCTGGTCCAGAGGATTTTTTTTGTGTTCAACTCCAATAGAGCCGGAACAATACCCTCCTCGTTAATAATTAGGTCTGGCAGATTGAAATGGCTAGTTCGAGATTCGGAGACTGAGTTGCTGTTACTCAGGAATACAGAAGAAAAGTGCTCATTGAAGGCAGTCGCTAAGCAGAGGGAGTCGGTAACAACTGTGTTGTTAAGGAGAAGTTTGTTAACCGGGTTTTTTTTCTGTGACAGATGCCTCCAGAACTTTTGGGGGTCAGTTTTTCGAAAATTGTGCATCTTGACATTAAAAAAGTGGTACCGTGAAGATTTTATTTTTGAACGCAGTTCAGCCCGAAGAGCCGGCAAAGCACCACCAACTTTATTGCTTGACCTTGATAAGCGCTTCACGCGACGTTTTAACTGTATGATCTCGCGTGTTATCCAGGGACATGCCATTTTCAGCTTCTTATGTTTAAGCGGCACGTACTTGTTGATACATTGATGAACCGTACTTTTGAATTCTAACCACAACTCGTTCACACTTGTACGCCCATCAGTGTATTTTTTTGCAAAGGATTCATACGCAAGTTCAAGCTGGTCTAGAACGCTTTCATCCTGAGCATTGTTAAAGTCGCGAAACACTTTTCCTCCCTGATGAATAATTACTGGTCGCAGCAATTCGCTTTTAAAGAGCACCGCTTCATGGTCTGATATTCCGGGAAATACATCTGTCGAGAAGCCCAATTGACTAACAGGGTCCGATATAAATACTAGGTCAAGAAGAGAACTGGTATTTTCTGTAATGCGCGTAGGGTTCTGAACAACCTGGTTTAAGTTATAGTTGAAAGCAATGGTGAGCAAAGCATCCGAGTTAGCACACAAATTTTGATCGCACAGAGAATCCCAGTTGATGTTTGGCAAGTTAAAATCGCCGCAAACGATAACATGGCTATAGCGCTTTGTATGTTCATTTAAAAAGTCGTGCAAGTTGTCCAGCACAGAAGTATCAGCATTCGGTGGTCGATAAATAACACCTATTAAAAGACCAAGCTGAAGAAGACGGAGAACAACCCAAACCATTTCAGTGTTGGTGTGCTGCGGTATCAGCGTATAGTCAATGCCTTTCTTTATCAGAATAGCGACACCGCCCCCTCTTGAAGTGCGGTCGCGACGAACGATTTCGTATTGATCGGATGTGATAACTGCATCATTCGGAATTGCATCATGAAGCCATGTTTCTGTCAGAACAGCAGCGTCAGGATCGTGTGTGAAGAGGAGGCTTTCAAGTTCGTCGAATTTATTTACTATGCTTCTAGCATTAATATTAAGCACGGAAAAGGAATTAAAGGATGGCTGTGTTCTTAGTGCTCCCGAGCTCTATGTGTTACTTTTTGCGGACGCGAGTTTGGAAACAGACCATCACTTTGGAGCGCAGGGAACTCTTTCATTGCGGGCGTCGTCCCATCGATACAGTTTGACGTTTATTTTAATTTTGTCAAACTTGAGCGTGACCTTCTCTTCTTTCAGCCTTTGCTCTTTCGCACTTTCCCAAAGCTTCTTTCGTATTGACTAAATGCGAGGGGAGAAGTCCTCGGATATACTATAGCCTGAGTTTTTCAGATTTCTACAGCTTTTGAGAATTCTCTCTTTGACCCTCCCGTCAACTAGCTTAAAGATAACTGGTCTGCATTTGTCCTCAGCTGGCTTCCCTATTCTGTGGATACGCTCAATAGCCACATCCGAAATATTCAACCGGTCCAGAAGAACATCCTTGCAGACCGTGTTCTCAAGGTCTTGGGGCGTTTCGTCCTCGGTTTCCTTAACGCCAAACACAATTAGGTTGTTCCGCCTGCTTCTATTCTCTAGGTAGTCTACTTTCATAAGTAGACTGTCGACAGTTTTTTCCGGTGATTCGACTTTAAAGGTGTAGTCAGTAACCGTTGAGGAAATATCGTCTAGCTTTTTTTTCGATAGCAGACAGTCTCGTGTTAGTACAGCTTGTATTTTGTTTCAGCTGTTTAAGATCTTCCATTATTATTTGCAGCATTTCCTGTGTCGAAGGACCTGGGTTTGGTCCAACGTCACCACACATAGCAAGCACGTCAACAAAACAATGATACATTGCTGTAAGGAGCGTAACTAACGGCCGTGGGCACGGCAGAAGCAGTAGGCACACATTGTCACTGCGGTAAGAGTAAACAGGCTGTTTGTCTCTTACCTGGACAAGAAACAGGAACGGATTTGTTAGCCGCATGGTTCCAACGCCTCCGCCGTGCCCACTGATCGCGAACCGGGCAGAAGCTTCTCTTTTATGTGCTGTGACTGGTGACGTAGTCGATGGTGGCGTGCGATGCGCATGCAGTAGTGGTGTCCAGTTGCGCAGTCCTATCAGTTTGGTCTTCGCGATGCATTCCGATGAAGAAATCACGCCGGAAACACGATGGTCGGTCCAATTTCCAAGTGCTGTCGTGGTACGCCCCCTGTGATGCGGGTTCCACGTTCACGAAAAACACGGCCTAGACAAAAAACAGGAACGGATTTGTTAGCCGCATGGTTCCGACGCCTCCGCCGTGCCCACTCTATTCACCCTATTCGCTCCTAATCACTCCTCTTTTCCTGAGAAATTGAAAAATGTACGATATATGCTCTCGGCTGAGCATTGTCTGGTAGTGTAGACCGTCAGATCCCACTGGTTGCTGGAAGCGTGGGTAAGAGTGCACAAGAAAATATGCGCCTGCATAACAGCATGCCCTGTTTTAGTACCGCCATAGGTGGGTTGCAGAAACCTAGAAGCCAGCTTCTCTGCAGAGCAAGAACCCCTTTACCATGGCGGCCAAACCTGTTTTGGGGGCAGAAATTAGGTGCAGTGCAGAAGACATCTATTGTGGCAATAATGGCCACGTCCATTTCCTGCACCCATCTTCTTTTTATCGCAATTATGGGATTAAGAACCCCTCCGTTTGTGATCGCCATTCATAACGCCTCCCCTACCTCCCCCAGGCTCTCAATAGTAAAGGAATTCTGCTCAACAGGTTTGTGCATGACATCATGCTGGACATAGAAGTCGCTGCACCCAACTTCTGCTCCCAAAACAGGTTTGGTTGCCATGGTGAAGGGGTTTTGCTCTGCAGAGAAGCTGACTTCTAGGTTTCTGCAATCCACCTATTGATACGGTGTCGCAAGAAGGTCCGCCACAACCCGCCATCCAACCCTTAACCATAACACACAATTTTGTGAATTTGGGACAACACATTGCACGTCTTCAATGCATCTCCACATAAACCTTGTGCGCGAACTTTGATATCATTGTTTCATAGTTTTCCCCGGGAAGAAAATAACCAACAGCAAGCAACTGCATCTCAAAAGTACATCACCATCCCCTATGTCCGAGGCGCCAGCGAGACCGTCGCCCATATACTAGGAAAAGAAGGCATTCGAGTGGCGCACAAGCCTTCAAACAGTATGAAGAGCATGCTACCCTTACCCCAAGATCAACCACCAAGAGAAAGAACCCAAGGTATTGCCTACAAAATTCCCTGCACCGACTGTGATGCTAGCTACATTGGCGAAATAAAAAACCTAAAAGAAAGAATTCGGCAACACAGGAACGATGTATGAAATGTTTCAAGAGAGCGCAACCCCGTATCTGAACATTCAGAAGATTCCGACCACAGAATAAATTAAGAAGAAACGTTCATCCTGGAGACCAAGACCAATTATCGGAAAAGACGCCTCCTCTAGTCACGGCACATACAGTCGACCACAAATAACATCAACCGGACAATAGGCAACCGTCCTGCTGTATACTTTCAAGGTCTTCGCTCCCTCCTGGCTATTTCACAGAAGAAAAACGTCGCCAGCGACCACACCGCACCTGCGGCACCGTGACCTGTCTTAACCCCACCCCCCTTCTTCCTTCTCGTTTCTATCCCACCCATCTTACCCCTTCTCCTTCCACTTCTTCTCCCCTTCGACCATTCCTTTACTTATAGCTGCACGCAGCCCCGCGTCATGCACCCTTGAAGAAGGAGCCGAGCCGACTCCGAAATGTTGGGTTTTTAAAAAAAAAAGTGTTGGTTAGGAAACTTTCAGAATTAGTACGGCCGTGTACTGACTGAATAAATCTTTCTGCACGGCGCTGAATTCTTCCTAAATTAAAGATACTGATTTTAGTGACAGGGTCTCACATGATACAAGCATATTCTGGTTTTGGACGGACGAGAGAGGTGTATGCTAGGAGTTTACCTCGGGTGTCGCATCTTTAAGCTTGTGGCGCAGTAGACAAGGTTTGCGGAAGGCTGAGGGAGATATATTTTTAACATGTATGTTCCAGTTAACATCATTCATTATGGTCACTCCTAAGTATTTAAATTCATTGACTTCAGTGCGACGATTGCTCCTCATCATCATCATCATCATCAGTCTGACTACACAGGGCGAAAGCCTCTCCCATATTTCTCCACTTAACCCGGTTCTGTGCTAGCTGCATCCACTTGACCCCCGCGAACTTCTTAACCTCATCCGCCCACCTAACTTTCTGCGCCCCCTGCTACGCTTTCCTTCTCTTGGAATCCAGTTTGTTACCCTAAGCGACCATCGATTATCCTCTCTTCGCACTACATGTCCTGCCCATGCCCATTTCTTCTTCTTAATTTCCACTAGAATGTCGGTAACTTGAGTTATTTCTCTGACCCACTCTGCCCGCTTCCTATCTCTTAATGTTACCCCTACCATTTTTCGTTCCATAGCCCTCTGGGTTGTCCTCAACTTAAGTAGAACTCTCTTGGTTAGCCTCCACCTTTCAGCCCCATATGTGAGTACAGGTAAGATGCAACTGTTGTATACTTTCCTCTTGAGCGATACCGATAAGCTACAAGTCATTATCTGCGAGTGCTTGCCAAATGCGCTCCATCCTAATCTTATTCTTCTTATTTCCTTTTCATGGTCCGGATCTGCGGTTACTACCTGTCCTAAGTAGACATAATCGCCTACTACTTCCAGTACTTCCGATTGTTCCTGATGGCATATAAATTGAAGTGGCCGCTTTTTCTTAGAGGCACGGAGAAGTACAATTTTCGAAGTGGAGTTTCGTGCCCCACTTAGTTGTCCAGTCGCCTAAAGAATTAAGGGAAGTGTTTAGTGCTAGCTGGTCGTTCACTGAATTAGTTTATCTAAAACATCAAAATCGTCTGCAAACAGCTGAATATATAAGGGCTCAATAATAACTTCAACTATGTCTTGCAAAAAAATTAAATACTGAAGGGGCCCCAGGACGCTTCCTTCAGGTGCACCTGACTTGACTGGCTAGCTACAAGAACGCTGATTTTCAGGTGTAACATAGGGGGGGGGGGGGGGGAGCGATAGAATGAATCCAGGCGATAATGAAGTCGGGAAGCTTTAGTGTTCGTAACTTCAGAATATGTTGATCATGAGGCACACGATCAAAGGCTTTTCTAAAATCTACACAAATTAAATCTGACTGACAGGTTTTGTCAAGTACGGAGCTAAGATAATGAACAACAGGAGATAACTTTGTAACAGTGTAAAATCCCTTTCTAAACCCGTGCTGAAATGATGACAATATATTATGGGCGTTTAAAAAGTCAGAACTCAAGTTAGCCACTATATGTTCAAGCATTTTGCAAGTCAGGGATAAAATAGAAATTGGTCGATCGTTTATGACAAAGAGGGTCGCCTTTCTTTAAAATGGGTAAAACTCGCGCAGTCTTCCAGTCACGTGGCAATGACGCTGAACGCAATGATACTTGGAAGAAACTGGGCTAGAGCCTCAGCATATCGTCGCAGGAAAGCATTGTGTATTCCGTCAGGGCCTAGTGAAGATTTAAGTTTCAATGTAAGAAGCATATCAACTACTCCTTCATGTGAAATGTCAAGAGCGTCCGGGAAAATAGGAGGGCTTACGTAAGGAGAGAGAGCAAAAGGAAAGAAAACATTGTAAAATGGAGAAATAAACTGATCATCAATCTAGGATGGATTATCGAACAGTACGCCGTCACGAACTATTTGGGTGGCAGGTTTGTTTCGTTCCCTCAAGAAGTTCCAAAACTTTTGAAGGTCGTCTTTAAAAAATGAGGTAGAGTGGTGTTCAAATAAAAGTGCTTGGCTCGAAGTATGGCTTGTGTAAGAGCAAGGTGAGCTGCTTTGAATTCATTGGTAGCAAAACCCTTCTTCCTCAACCGTTTCGCTTTCCGCTTGAGATGTGTGATATCTCTAGTCATCCATGGTGTGTATTTGCCTGTTAGTACGATACGGGTTGAAATTATCAAGACAAAAAATGCATAGCTCTTTAGATTTATCGCACAAAATGTCCACATCGTCTCTGCAAAAATTATCAAGCAGGTATTATTAAACAAAATTAGTTGGCGCTCGTCTTGCGTCGTTCTGTCGTGTGTTTGTCATTTCTTAGCGTTATTATTTTCAGTCTCTAACCCTCTGCGTTGTCCTTACCTTAAAGAGACGCTGAAATTCTTTTTTTGAGAATTTCGCATTATAATATATGAAAGTTGCAGATTAAACTCACGAAGTGGTTTCGCGCAGCCCATACAAAGTTATGACGTAATGTACTATTACATTTGCGACCATTTTCAGGCTTCTCCTCACAGCCCTGCAGCAATGTGGGGAAAGTAAAAAATGACATCATTATGGCTAACATTTTGATTTTCCAGCATCTTTTGTCCAATTCTTTCAGTGAGTCACCCGATGCCGCCAAACTGACGCCTCGCAGCCTATACGTTCATGTTGATCTTCCTCGAAGTATCCATTTCCACACTGGAAATGCATCATCTCTAAAGATGACGTCATCACTGGTGTTTCCGATTGTTACCGTGCACTGCGGAGAAGCCTCAATGCCGAAATTGTTTTATTTTGCGATTATGTCGCGAATTTAAATGCTAGCGCAAAACGACCTGGCAAAAATTAACCTTAGCCTTCACACATTCGTCTGATTTACTCTAGTTGAATTCTAAAATCTCTTCAGTTTCCCTTTAAGTAAAACCCTCTTGGTTAGCCTCCACGTTTCAACCCCATAGGTAAGAACAGGTAAAATGCAACTGTTATATACTTTCCACTTGAGCGATACCGGTAGCTGCTAGTCATAAACTGCAAGTGCTTTCCAAATGCCCTCCATTCCAACCTTATTCAAGCAGCTAATCCCTTTTCATGGTCCAAATCTGTGATTACTATCTGTTCTAAGCAGGTATATTCGCCTACTGCTTCCAGTACTTTGCTACCTAACGTAAACTTCTTTTCCTTCCAGAGGATGTTGAAAATTACCTTAGTCTTCTGTATATTGATTTTCAAGCCTACTTTTCTACCTTTCCTGTCCAGGTAATCATTCTTTGCAGTTCATCCCCTCAGTCACTTAGCACGGCAATGCAATCTGCAAATCGCAGATTACTGAGGTATTCTCCATCTACCCTTATACCTAACTGCTCCCATTCCATGCCTCTAAATACTTTCTCTGGGGAGATCGTGTCTCCTTGCCTGACACCTTTCATTATTGGAATTTTGTTACTTTCTTTATGCAGAACTATTTTTGCTGCGCATCCACTATATATATATATATATATATATATATATATATATATATATAGAGAGAGAGAGAGAGAGAGAGAGAGAGTGAGAGAGCACCGGACGCGATATTTGGACGTCGTGGGTTCGGTTCCCACCATCGGCACGTTATTTTTCCTTCTACTTTGTGTTTAATTATATTTCTCTTAAACAGACTACAGAACTAATTTATGTGATTACCTAAATCAAAATAAAAAAAAAGACAAAGTAGAATCCCCAATGCTTTTTTTGGCCTCGCCGACTCTTGGCTTCTTTCCTTCATGTATTATAAAGAGCATCCTCATTTCCCCTTCATTCATCTGCTTGTAGCTTACGGGGGTCTCGGTTCTGGCAGTCTTGAAGCCATAGGTAACGTAAGAGGGTTCTAGCACAGCTTTCGCCCTCGCTCTTGATCACGTTGTACGTGATGCTGGTGGTAACACAGGACGTTCCACGTCCACCGCCATGGTTGAGGGTGGCGCTGGTGAACACTCTCAAGGTTCGTATACAGACAACCCAAGAAAGTAGCAGGGGGGACAGCGGCCGATGTAGCTCAGTCGGAAGAGCACCGGACGCGATATTCCGAGGTCGTGGGTTTGGTTCCCACCATCGGCCTATTGTTTTTTCTTCTACTTTGTGTTTATCGTTCCCCTAAACAGATTACATTACTAATTTATGTGATTATCGAAGTAAAAGTTAAAAAAAAAAACGAAGTACAATCCCCAATGCTTTCCTTGGCCTCGCCGACTGTTGGCTTCTTTCCTTCATATATATATATATATATATATATATATATATATATATATATATATATATATATATTGCTACGAAGCGGGCAGTGGCGCGGGGCGCGGGGCGGAGCGCTCGCGGGCCATTAAAAATGCATATTTCATCGTCATGTCATCACGTCGTTCTGTTTTTGTTGTGTCGCCGTGTTTCATCGCTTGTCATGCCACCACGTAACATTTGGTTGGAGGTGCGGTTCATCCCCATCCTCGGCTTTAGCCGTCGAAGCCAACCGTACGCCGGTTCCATCTGCCGAAAGCTCGTGGAGATAGCCGCCCAGCTCTACCCCAGCCCTTTTTGCTCAGACCCGACCAGCCGCTGTCCCCAGCCTCGTCCCCAGCCCTGACCACAACACACGATGACCATGAAGAGCCTAAAGCTGACCCTACCGACCCTACCGACCCCACGATAAAGCGACCTCACGACCACTCGAGCGAAGACAGCACCCCCGCCCAAGCCGTTCAGCGTGTCCATGAGCCTTGGCCTTCTGCAAACGGTGAAGATTGGACTTGATGCTCCGGTGCAAGCATTCTTCCCATCTTCGCATTCATTGTGGTGTCCAGCGTTTCATGTCCCAATCCTCTGTCTGTGTTCATCGTCATGCATTGGATTTCTAGCAATCGATCGGGACGATTGCTCGGTGGCCCGGGTAATGCTACGAAGATGACGAAGCGGGCAGTGGCGCGGGGCGGAGCGCTCGCGCCAGGCCCGCTGGCCATTAAAAAAGCATATTTCATCGTCATGTGATCACGTCGTTCTGTTTTTGTTGTGTCGCCATGTTCCATCGCTTGTCATGCCACCACCTAACAATATATGTATATATATATATATATATATATATATATATATATATATATATATATATATATATATATATATATATATATATATATATATATATATATATATATATATATTACAAGTGAAAAATTGCTTCATACTGTTTCCAAGTTTATTTGGAGTCGACGTTTCCACAGGAGCCCTGCCTTTCTCAAGACTGAGGGTACATGGTTCTTGTTCGTCTTCTTATAGTGTTGGCAAGAGGTGACACAAACAGAATAGGGGCACATACAGGTGAACCAGCTGGGCACGCACAACACACACATACACACGCGCGCGTAGAGCAGGGTAGGCTCAAAGGGTTATCCACCCAAGGCACCGGCAGCCGGGAGTCATCTGTATGCAATACAGGCAGCCGCGGAACAACCACGGGAAAGAAAAAAAAAAGAAAAAGAAAAAAAAGGGGGGGGGGGGAAGAGCTGGGGGGGGATGCGTTTGCTGCAGATGGTGAAAATATTTTCCCTTCTCACTAAAAGATGGGAGCGCCAAGCGTGAAGGAGGTTTTTGCGAGAAGTGGTCGACTATCAATGGTCAAGGCCTTGGCTTTGAAGATTTTTTTTTTCTGCTGTATCTGTTATTCTCCCCTACCTTACTCCGACCCGCGGCCCAACAGGATGAAAAGACAAAAAAAAACACAATCGGGTGGACATTGCTGGTTAGAAGAACCTGACAGCGGCGAGTAAAGTTCGAGCCTGCTTAGAGCAGTAAGCAACTCGCGCCGAGAGATGAACCTCAAAAAAAGAAAAAAAATCTGGGGGACAGTAGAATGGTGAAATACTTTGAGGTTTTCACTAAAAGATGTGAGCGCCAAGCATGAAGAAGGTTTTTACGAGAAGTGGGATATGGAGGGTATCAAAGAAGCGGAACAAAAAGAAAAGTTGGGGGGGGGGTTGAGAAAACAACCCGAGGAAAACTGTCAAGGAATAACGATATATGAGCTTAGCATTAAACTTGCAGGACGCGTATAGAATACATTGGCCCAATGTTTTCATTTATCCCGGTATTAATTGTCCTTTTTCTGGTTTTAGTGAGCGCCCGGCAACGCGGATGGCATTCAGCAAGGCCGTCAATCGTTTGAAGTGCTACTCGTAGGTCGCAGAGAAAATGACAACGTCGTCAATGTAGACGAGGCACGTCTGCCATTTCAGGCCGTAGGGCAGTGTCCATCATTCTTTGAAAGGTTGCGGGAGCGGAACACAAACCGAAATGAAGCACCTTAAACAGTCCGTCAGGAGTAATGAACGCGGTCTTCTCTCGATCACGCTTCGATCTGCCAGTACCCACTGCATAGGTCGAGCGATGAAAATTATCGGGCGTGGCGGAGTTGGTCGAACGAGTCATCAATTCGAGGCAATGGGTAGACGTCCTTTTTCGTAATTTTGTTAAGCCTTCTATAGTAGACGCAGAATCTTAGTATTCCGTCCTTCTTAGCGACCAGCACAACTGGTGAGGCCCATGGGCCTGTGGACGGCTGGATCACATCATCGCGGAGCATTTCATCAACCTGCGCCCGAATAGCCTCTCGTTCTTTCGCCAATACTCGGTAGGGGTGTTGGCGGATACGGCGCTCGGTAGGATCAACTATAATTAGATGTTTAGCTACTGACGTCTGTTTCACTTTGGAAGTGACGGCAAAGCAGTCACGGTAAGTGTCCAGTATTGCTTGAAGACGACGTTTCTGGGTAAGCGACAAAGCAGAATTCACGTCAGTTTGAACAGTATGCCCAGTGCTCTCAGGAGGGTTCTCGTTGACCAGCGAAAGGGCCAATGGGCGGATGGCACACTGACTTCGTCAAATAAGCAACAGCTGTGCCTTGCCGTAAATGGCGGCATTCGGCACTAAAGTTCATTAAAAGCAGTTTAGTTCGTTTATTTCTCAAGGCAAAGACCCCCCGAGCGACGCAGACTTGTAGGCTCAACAATAAATTCACGTTCGTTTCCGCGAGGCATTGAAAGGCGGGAGGGTTGTCGCACTGCACTGTAACAAACAAGCTGGTGCGTGGAGGTAGAGTGACATGGTCGCCGCACACTCGGAAAACTGGCCTGCCTGTGTAGTCGTCGCTGTGCTGTGTGTACTCTTCGGAAATTGCACGATGAGTGGAAAAAGTCACCATGAAGTCACAGAGGTCAATGATTGCGTCGTTTTCGCTAAGAAAATCAAGGCCGAGAATCAGCTCCTTGGAGCACTCCACTAGCACTACGAAGCAACACGAGAAAGTTACATGGCGAATCTCGACGCGAGCGGCGCACACTCCGAGCGGCGTTACCACATGCCCTCCAGCTATCCTTATCGGGGCTCCGTGCCAAGGAGTCAGGAATTTTCGCAGAATGGTAGCAAGACTGGTATCTACAAGGGCAGTCGTGTTGTGGTTATCAACGACGATCGGTATCTCGGCGGAAGGTAGCTCACCGTCGACAAAGTGCGGCATGTCAGATATCGTCGGGCTGACGGGTCGTTCGTTGCGTCGAATTGCGGCGTCGAAAGTAAGCTTCTGTGATCGTCGGGAGGTCGTAGGACTCCTTGGTCGTGCGGTGCGTCGATTGGGGGCGTCGGAGGAAAGCTTCGGCGATCGTCGAAAAGTGGTCGGTGTGTTGGTCGGAGCGAAGGGTCGGAGGTCGGTCTGTGTGATAGAATCGGTGAGCGGAGGATGTTGGTCGTAGTGTTCATCGATGGTGGCCCTACCCCAGAGGGTCGCCGTCTTCAGTTTTCCCGGCACGGACTTGGAGACTGCCTTAAGGAAGAACGGCGGCTGGAAGAAAACTGTCTCGGCGATGGTGACCTGGACTGGCGTCGCTGGAGGGAAGCAGGTGGGACGTCGTTACTGAGGTATTGGATGTCCCGAGGTCGTTCGCCATAGCGCGGACGAGGGACATCCGGAGAAACTCCGCGCAAGCCCACCCGACGGTACGGGCAGTGGCGCAGAACGTGACCGACTTCGCCGCAGTGAAAGCACAAAGGCAGATTGTTCGGCGTGCGCTACACGTGTGCTTTCCGAACGGGTGGTCGAGCTTCAGGCACACCAGTCGACACTGGATACTGGGGTGGAGGACGAGCGGGAGCAGGAGGGTTGCAGGGTGCCGATGGCTCAGGCGCAGGGGTACGCAACACGTCGCTGTACGTCATGATGTGAGGCGCAGGCGGCTGGGGTGATGGTACTGATGGAACTGCTTGGCGAAGCTCTTCGCGCACAATATCTGAGATGTCCCAAACACGTGGATGTTGCTCGAGAGAGAGAGCAGCTTTTGCAGCTCTTCGCGCACGATGCTTCGGATAAGTTCACGAAGGGCTTCACTGTCCTTTCCGGCCATTGGCAAGCGGTAGTCTACGGCAGCGATGTTCGCAGAGCGATCAAAATGCACAAATCGCTGATTCAAGGCACGCTCGACGCTTGTTGCTTCTTTCGTAAAATCAGCCACAGTACATGGAGGGTCATGTACAAGGCCTACGAACAGCTGCTCCTTGACGCCTCGCATAAGGTGGCGCACCTTCTTTGCCTCCGACATGGACGGATCCGCCCGGTTGAAAAGGTGAGTCATTTC
The DNA here is from genome assembly GCF_055883805.1 of Amblyomma maculatum. Taxonomy (NCBI): domain Eukaryota; kingdom Metazoa; phylum Arthropoda; class Arachnida; order Ixodida; family Ixodidae; genus Amblyomma; species Amblyomma maculatum. Next base: position 167,547,300 of record NC_139353.1, on the reverse strand, counting down.
TTCCACAAACATGGCGACGCTTTCATTAGGCCGCTGTGCTCGGGACTGTAGAGCGATTTCGGCCATCTCTTTTCTTGCATCGTTGCCAAATGTTCCGAGCAGTCCGCCGGAAATCCTGCCAGGTGGTAATGGTAGCCTCGTGGTTTTCGAACAACATTCTGGCGGCATCTTCTAGTGCGAAATAAACATTCCGCAACTTCCGGTCTTCGTCCCATGCATTAAACACAGCTACCCGGTCGTAGCTGGTCAGCCAGTCCTCAACGTCTTCAAACTTATCCATGAAACAGCGTGGGCATACGCAGAGCATGGAAGAGCAACGGCTGGCCACTCAATGGAAGCTGAATGGTCTGGATTGCCGCTGTAGTCATCGTGGTTCGCGGTAGGGAAACAAGAGGACCGCACTCGGGAGCTAAGCTTCTCAAGCGACGGCCCGCCTTGTGCACAGGTGTCGTGTCCACGGTGTGTATATGGGCGTAGGGGGCAGCCAGAGGTTCTTCGTACATGGGATCTGCCCGGAATCTCCACCAAAAATGTCGCAGAAGACAGTGGAACTGGTTAAGCAGGTTTATTCACAACTAAGCAAAGGCACCGGCAAGATAAGGCACGGAACCGACTGGCGGGAGAGCACCGAGAGCGAAGACGAGCGCGTGCCAGTCTCCCGAGCTCGCCACATGGCGGCGCCAGTAAGATAACATTACGGGACCAAAAATGGGAATCATATCGAAAAAAAAAAACTTGAGGTACAAGCCCTCGTCCAAAGTAAAATAAGACAGTCCACTGATCGCTGGATGGCTGACATACACGATGCCTCTAGAGGCGGAGCAAGAAAGTTCTGGAACCATATAAGCTGGCTAGGGAAAAAGAATCAAAGAAAGCAAGATCGGATTCAAGATAACGAGGGAAATTGTTTAAAAGCAGACAACGCAGTGAACTACAATACATCAGTTATAACCGAGTCATTTAAAAGCGACGATAGAGTAATCTCCGCAAATCAGGAAGCAACAAAAGGTAGCAGAATACAAAGCAGCTTAGAACTGACCAATCTAAACTGGAAAACGGCAGGAAAAAATATTCCTAAAAACACATCTACAGGAATAGATGGAATTCCGATCAAGCTGATTAATGAACTTGGTCCAAAAAGTAAGGAAACATTGTTAAAAGCTCTGGAAACAGTCATAACGAATAAGCAAATTCCGGACAGCTGGCGGCAGAGTAAAATGAATTTGATTTATAAAGGGAAAGGAGAAAGGATGCGCATAAAATCCTACAGGCCGATTACCATAACATCTGTTATGTACAGGTTGGCCATGCAGGCGGTGAAATTAAAGGTGCAAGCATGGGTAGAAAGTAACAAGATACTCGGAGAACTTCAGAACGGCTTTAGAAATGGTAGGCGCTTAGATGATAGCCTGTTCGTGCTTACCCAATGCATCGAAATATTTAGAGTGGAAAATATACCTTTGTACTTTGCCTTCCTGGACATAAACGGGGTGTACGACAACGTAAACAGGGAACTCCTGTGGAACATATTAAAATAAGAAGGTATTGGTTATGAGATAATAGAGTTCCTACAGGAAATATACCGGGATAACAAAGTAGAAATTACACGGGAAGGGATAAGAAGTACGGAAGATGTCAAAGTATGCAAGCGATTAAGACAAGGCTGTCCTCTATCACCGCTGCTGTTCATGCTTTATATGATAAACCTGGAACGGAGGATGCAAGACAGTAACCTAGGTTTTAACCTGTCATATAGATTAGGTGGAAAGGCGGTAAAGCAGCGCCTCCCCGGTTTGATGTATGCAGACGATATTGTGCTGCTAGCTGAGAGTCTGGAAGAATTTCAAACTCTAGTTAAGTATTGCGCAGACGAAGGGGACGTTCTAGGCTTCAGTTTTAGTGCAGTTAAGTCGGGTCTGATGATTTTCAATGGCTCAACTGATCAGGGTCTTAAAGTACAAGGCCATGAAATACCCAGCGTAGCAGAATATAAATATCTGGGGGTATGGGTAAACGAAGGATTGGCATACATTGGAAAGCATGAGCAATCACTTAAGGCCAAAGGGCGAAGGAATGCCGGGGTAATGAAGCATAGGGCATTGTGGGATACAACAGGTATAAGGTTTTGAGGGGTATTTGGAACGGAATTATGGTGCCCGGACTTACTTTCGGAAATGCGGTTTTGTGCCTAAAATCAGAGGTACAGTCGACATTAGATATAAATCAGAGGGCCGTTGGACGATTAGCACTAGGTGCCCACGGCAAAACCACAAATAAGGCGGTACAGGGAGATATCGGCTGGGCATCTTTCGAAGTACGGGAAGCTCAGAGTAAAATATTATATGAAGAACGCCTGAGGAAATTGGACAGTAACAGGTGGGCAGCTAAAGTATTTAAATACCTGTACTTAAAAAGCGTTGACTCACAATGGAGGAAAATAACTAGTAAACTAATTAGTAAGTATGCTAGTCACAAGGACTGAGAAATAAAGAGCATTATGCAACAGGTGAAAAACACAGAAGGTAAAAATTGGATAAATTCGATGCAGAAGAAACAGAGTCTGGAATTATATCGAAAGTGAAAAATGCAGTTGTAGAAACAGGTTGCGCACAGAAGGACACACACAGGAAAAAATAAACACAGGTAGGCAGATTGCGCTCTTTCTGCCCAACTCGCCCAACAAGAAGTTCTTCTAAACTACCTGGAAAATGCAGATCAGGAAGGAAGCTTTCTTTGATAACTCAAGGGGCAGTGCCCTACTTTTTGAAGCTAGATCACGGTGCCTTAGAACACGCAGCTACAAAAAGAAATTTAACAATGAAGATGACGCATGTGCTGTATATGGTAACTCCAGTGAAACAATTGACCATATTATACTTGAATGTAATGGTATCCATCCGGAAGTTGATGCAGGCGCAGTCACTGTTCCTGAAGCTCTGGGATTTAGAGATACCAGTGGCCGGGTGAATAAACTGGCGGTGGAAACTAGCAAAAAACGACTGGAAGATTGGTGGCTTAAAAGCAGAGAAGTGACATAACGTTAGTAATTTAGAAACAAAAATTTAATAAATAGAATGATGGTTTTATTAACCAATCCAAATCAATATTAATTATTGATTTAGATTGGCTAACAAAACCATCATAGAGGGAGAAAAAATAAGCATGCTAGCTGCTGCTACCAGCCCATTTCAAAGGGAACGCTCCTATATTCCATCCATCCATCCATGCGGCAATATATTGTCACAGAAAGCAGGTCTACACTTTACGAGAAGGGCATATGCGACGCTTTGTCAACAAGCAGCGTTCCGTCCTCAGCGCGCGAACCCACTTCAATGTCTTTTCATTCAGGCGCCAGCTGAGAACACCACATGGCATTACTCCCCTTCCTAAAGAAAGAAAAACCGAGGCAGAGCACGAATAATAATAATAATAATAATAATAATAATAATAATAATAATAATAATAATAATAATAATAATAATAATAATAATAATAATAATAATAATAATAATAATAATAATAATAATAATAATAATGTTTATTTGCATCAAGTAGAAATACACAAGATGCAGGAGGCCTTCAGAAAAAGCTGTCAAAGACAGCTTGACGAGGCCGCAGGCCCCCTTGTACACTGGTCATTTCACAGCGTCGCCAAACACAGAAGGCCACAGAAGAAATCTAAAGTCATATTGATAAGCACTGAAGCATGATAATAAATATGAAGCATGAGAAAAAAAAACTTATCAAAACAGTGGTAAACCGCATAGCACGTCAATCAACATACAGAATTAAAGCCATGCATCAACAATAACAAAAACACTACGCCTGATACAAAAATGAAATCGACAAGTAGGAAAGAAAACGTTATGCACTGCCATCACTTGGGCACGAAGCAAGTAGGAAACACTCAGAAAATAAGTGAGAGATCATAAAATATGCTTTTAATCTTTGAAAGAGATTTTTTTCGATGGGGATTTGGTCATGTTGCAATTCGTTCAGTATCCTAGGTAGCTTGTTATGAAGTGTTTGCATTCCGTACATTGATCTGTATGTATTTACTTTCCATTCTTCGTTATGGCGCAGGTTATGTGCTTTAACTTTTTTTTCCAGGTTTGATAGAGATCGCATAAAGGAAGTTTCCCTTTTTAATTCTTGTTTAAAGGTTTTACACAACCTGTAGTCATAAATCCTTTGTATCGGTATTACATTGTATTTTTTAAACAGCTCGTGAGTGTGGTAACGACTGTGCACATTCTCCGCGGCTCGGAGGAACTTTTTCTTTAAGACATGCAGGTTTTTTAGATTTTCTTTTGTCATAGATCTCCATGCCAAAAGGCAATAATTAAGTCGGGAGAGGAAAAGAGCATTATAAATTAACATCATTACTTTGCGAGGTAGCACATTGCAATGCCGGTATATTAATCCTACAACAGAGGATAGCTTTGCTGTCAAGTAATTAATATGTGCATCCCAATAAAGATTCTCCTGAAACATTACGCCAAGTGTCTTAAATTAGGGAACTATTTCAACCGGGGTAGAAGGTAAGGTTAATTCACTATGTGCTTTGATGATTTTGCCCTTACCTCTGAACAGGATGCACTTAGTCTTGGGTACGTTGATGTTGTCCATTCTTCGAGCGCAGCCATCATTACATTCGCTGTGTCAAATAGGTTTTCAGAATTATTTCCTGTTAAAACAATACTTGTGTCGTCTGCGTAAATGATGAACTTTGCAGTGGGAGCAGTGTTAGTGATGTCATTGATATACATATTAAACAAAAATGGTCCGAGAATGCTGCCTTGAGGAACGCCGCTAAAATCTGTTGTGAATCCGATAGGTAGCCATCAATTCCAACTATTTGGCTGCGGTTCTGCAAATAAGATTTTATCAGGCTTGCCGCCTTGCCCCGAACACCATACCAATGCCTCCAAAGCCAATGGCAAGTCCAACCCCACATTGCACATTACTGCATGAAATACGGCTTCATGCGGCCAATGTGCATGATATCAGAGCGTGTTTGCCGACGCGTAGGCGGCGCAATGCCAGCTGCAAGGATTTCGTATGTCACTTCCGTGACACGGCGCAAAACTTCGTAAAATTCAAAGTAACGTGAGGTCAGTTTGTCACACAAGCCAGGCCGACGCACCGAGGTCCACACCCAAACTTTCACTCCAGGAGTGTATGTGACGTGTCGACGACGGAGGTTGTAGCGGCGTGCATCCGTGCCCTGCTGTTGCTGAATATGAATACGGGCTAGTTGACGTGCTCCCTCGGCGCGCTGAGCAAACGTTTCGGCGCCTGGCGTGAGTGGATGATCATAAGTGCAGCACGGAAGCATGGCATCCAGCATCGTCTGAACGTCATGTCCGTATACCAGGCGAAATGGTGCAAAGCGCGTCGTCTCTTGAATGGCCGTGTTGTATGCATATGTGATGTAGGAGAGAATTTCATACCAGGTTTTGTGCTGCGAGTCTACTTACATTGCGATCATGTCGGCGATGGTTTTGTTGAGTCTCCGTGAGGCCATTCGTATGCGGGTGATAGGCATTGCATTTGCTATGACTCGTATGACTAAGCTCAAACACGCCATGCATTAGCTGTGCCGTAAATGCTCGGCGTCTGTCGGTGACGACTAGAGAAGGTGCGCCTCGACGCAACACGATTTGCTGCATAAAGAACTGAGCGATCTCAAATGATGTGCCATGCTGCACCGCTTTGGTTTCCGCATACCGTGTGAGATAGTTGATAGCGACTATAATCCATTTTTCACTGACCAGTGAGAGCGGAAATGGGCCCAGAAGGTCGATGCCGACTTGGTCAAACGGCATCCGAGGCGGCGTAATAGGTTAGAGCAAACCCGCGGGCTTGAGAGGCGGCGCCTTTCGACGTTGACACCCGCGGCAGCCTCTGATCTAGCGATGAACGGCGTCAGGTTTAGGCCAATATTAGGCTTGACGAACTCGAGCGAGTGTGCGTGCAAAGCCCAAGTGACCGGAGGTGGGCTCATCACGGCAAGCAAAAAGGATATCGGCGCGGAGGTCGGTTGGCACGACTAGGAGGTGCACTCGGTCAACTGTGCTGGAGGTTTTCTTGAATAGAACGCCATTCTGGAGACAAAAATGCATACAGGCTCCTACCAAACTCACGAGGGACGTCAGCAGCGCGACCCTCCAGGGTGTCAATGACAGATCGAAGGTCTGGGTCAGCTCGCTGTCGGTGTCATTATTTCTAAGGCATTCACTAGTCCAAGAAAACCTCTGTCATCATCTTTGACGTTATCGACTAATCCCACCATGCCCGCGAGAGCGCGTCAGCATCTTCGTGCTTCTGACCAGATTTGTACATAATCGTGTAATCAAATTCTTGGAGGACAAGGCTCCATCGTGCTAGGCAGGGCGCCCAGCACGATGGAGCGTTCTCGCGGAGTTTGGCAGCTAGCACAAAGAATGGTGGGTGGTTACCACTTGAGTGGCCATAGAGGAAAGGCCTTAGTTTAATGGTTGCCCACACAACCGCGAGGCATTCCTTTTACGTAGTGGAATAGTTTGTTTCAGCACGGGAGAGCGTGCTGCTGGCATACGCAATGACCCTTTTCATGCCACCTTGGTGTTGAACGAGCACAGCGCCAAGGCCGATGTTGCTGGCGTCGGTGTGGACTTCGGTGGCAGCGTCTTCATCAAAGTGCGCAAGAACAGGGGTAGCTTGCAGTCGTCTGCACAGCTCCTCAAAAGCCTCCTGTTGCTCGGCGTCCCACACGAACTGTGTATCATCCCGCGTGAGGCTGGTCAGGGGTGCGGCTAGCTTGGAAAAGTCAGCGATGAAGCGGCGGTAGTACGCAAACAGATCCAGAAAGCGTTTCAAACTCCTCTTCATGGCAGAAACGGGAAAATTGGCAACAGCATCAGTTTTGTCGGGGTCTTGCCTAACGGCCGCGGCGCCCACACGGTTACCGAGAAACTTCATCTCTTTGTAACCAAAGTGGCACTTCTCGGGCTTGAGCGTACGGTCAGCTGACAGGAGGGCATCTAATACTGCGCGCAGGTGTTCGAGGTGTTCGCCAAAGGTTTCAGAGAACACGACGACATCATCGAGATAAACTAAACAAATTTGCCATTTGAGGCCAGCGAGAACCCTGTCCATCATGCGCTGAAAAGTAGCCGGCGCTGGACATAGGCCGAAAGGCAGCACTTTAAACTCGTAGAGTCTGTCTGTGGTGACGAAAGCTGTTTTTTCGCGGTTCCGCTCATCGACCTCAATCTGCCAGTACCCGCTCAAGTCATTTGAAGGGAAGTACTGGGCGCGATGAAGCCTGTCGAGCGAATCGTCGATACGGGGCAGCGGGTAGGCATCTTTTTTAGTGATGTCGTTCAACTTTCGATAATCAACTCAGAAGCAAAGGGTTCCATCCTTTTTCTTTACCAGCGCGATAAGGGACGACCACGGGCTGTATTTTTTGGACTTAAGATGATTCACAGGGGCAGAATAGATAACATGTTCAAGTAATTTTCATTGTATAGATGTTATCGAAATTGGTCTGTAATTTAAGGGGCAGTGAACATCACCAGACTTGTGCACCGAAATCACCTTGCCCACCTTCCAGTCATCAGGGAGCATGTGGGGCTGCAAAGATTGAGTTTAACATTTCTGACAACAGAAGTGAAGAATAAGCAATGGTGTTTTTCAACAACATGTTGCTGATACCGTCAACGCCTGCGGATGATGACACTTTAGCATTATCAATAAGTTTGAAAATGCCTTCCCACTCAATGATGATAGCATCCATCAATGGGAAGCCTGAGTAAGATACGTTAGGAAGGATAGCCGGACTAGCTCAGTAACCATGAAGAAAACACATGATTGAATATGTGCAACATTGTTTCGATGGGACGTGACCAGGGTTATTTTTTAGTAAAATAGTTTCTTTGGGTATCACGTCAAGAAGAGTCCAGAACTTGCGCAGGTTAGTAATCAGTAATGTAGGAAAGGTATCTTGAAGAAAGTTGCTTTTACACTAAATAAAGCATTTCTCTACTGCAATAATACAGCGCGATAAGCATTCCATCTATCACTAGACTTCAATACGGTGCAGCGACGAAAAATGCGTTTTTCGTATTTAGGAGTCGCTTCAAGGAAATGTTGAACCATGGTGAACGTTTAGTGCGCGTTATTCTACGAAGAGGGATATACTTTTCACTAAGGGCTTTTAGTATATATTTAAAAAGAGATCAGTTATAGTGCAGTGAACGTTCCAAAAATCTGGGGAAGAAAACATCAGAAAATTGTTCTAGTTCATTGTTAATTGCAGAGTAATCTCCTTTATTCTAATCCCGCATTATTTTATAATGTTTTACTGGATGAGGTGAGCGAGACGGCATAGTGAATGTGATAACGGAATGGTCACTTAGTCGTTGTAGAAGCGTGAGAGATGAAACAGAAACAGGGCAGGTTGTTGAAACAAGGTCTAAAATTTTGACAGTTGATGCTGTAACGCGAGTTGGCTCTTTCACAAGCTACGAAAAGTTGAACGTTAAGCATAAGTCGATGAAGACTAGTGATTATGATGAAGTGAAAATAGCCGTAAGGCCGGCTTCCATCCATAATATGGCTGCGAAATTAAATTCGCCCTAAAGAAAAATTGGCGCTTTTGGAACCCTCACAATGATTTTGTTCATACAAAATCATAAAATCACAAAAAATGCCTGATGATTACGGCGGCCGATAACACAAACAAAAACAAACAGTCTCTTCATGATTTATCTTGATACACGTGCAAAGAAATTCAAGCAACGATGGTATGAAGACGTCATCACAAAATAAATAATCTTCAACCGCTATCCAAATCCCACCACCCGAGCGCCCGGAACGGTCTTGTCTATAAACAGTGTAGTGCCGCTCACAATCCAAAAGTTCAGAATTATCAGCTCTGCCTGACAACCAAGTTTCAGTTTAAATAAACATGTCGGCAGCAGACTTGTCAATCAGGGACGATTGTTTGTTTGAAAAGCTTCTCACATTTGTGAAAACGAATCTGAGCTCACGATTAAAATCTGCGTCTACGGCCGCTGATCCCTAAGGACTTACAACAGGCGAGCTGGAATAGGCTGATGCATCTTGGGCACCTGTGGGTGCTGTCAAAGCGGACTGCATTTCGCACAGACGATCAGTTTTCGACCAATAAACGTAGCATCTTTTTTTGTTCACGTATTGTCTGTTATAACGCAACTTATACAACGAACCGGTGCCTTTTCCATTTTCTGTAAGCTTATTCCGCGATTGTCTAGTCGCCTTACAGAAATCTTCTTGAACAGAAATGTGGCTGTTCTTTAGTTTTGACTTATGCGATAGGATGTGGTCCTTTGTCCAGGGGAAAAGAAATTTAACAATTATCGGACGGTTTTTGGCTGCTACGAAAGTCCCAATCTATGCGCGCGTGAGATTGCCTCATAACTCGGTTGCAAAGCGGGGATATCTGTTAAGAATGCACATACTTTTAGTGCGCTTTGGGCCCAACTCTCATCTGGTTCATCTTCAAATCCATAGAAAATTAAGTTATTTCGGCGTGACCGATCTTTATACTTATCGAGACGACACTGGATCGTGGCAGTCTGACCTTGAACAGCTTTCGTGACCACGCGGTTAACTTCCGCCGTATCTGGAAGCCCTTCAAGCGAGTCCACTCTGGTCTCAACTGCTGCTAGCCTCGCAGTAATATCGGAAACACGTTCCTCGAGAATTTTTTGACGGGCTTTCACCTCATTAAGAGTCAACATAACTTCTGCGTGACGTGATTTCATTGTACTTGCCAAAGATTTTATGGCTTTTAAGATTTCGCCGTTCGTGTTGTCACCATCGTTCACTGGAGGGCCGGGGTTGAGTTCAACGTCTCCCGACTTCAAAAGTAACATAGCTACATCCACAAATTCAGCAACCAATAATGACAAAACTTGTGGGCATGGGATGAGCAGCAAGCACCTATTGATTATGCATTTAGAGTAAAGGGAATAAGAGTGACTAACATGGGCAACGAAAACGAACGGTTTAAGCAGCGTCTGCATCCTTGCTGTCCCACGTCCACTCAAGCTTAATCACAATGTTTGCCACCTTCTCCAAGATGCTATAGAATTCATCTATATTACCAGCTATATACTTATTAATGCTAATTATGCATTAATTATTAATGCATTAATGCTTATTAATGCTTCATTATGTTCACACAGTTCTGTCCGCAGAACGTGTCCGCAAAATCATGTCCGCAGCAGTTGTGAGTAAATGAGAGGAGGTAGAGGCTAATGAATGGTGTCAGTTAATAGAGGATGATGTAATGTTGTCTCTGAAAAAAATAAATAGGCCGCTAAGCTAATTAGGTAATTGTTTAGAATAACTGGTTCACAGGAAAGAAAAGGGGCCAGTATCTGTAACGCTTCTTTGCACACCTGAACCGCGCCGTAAGGGAAGGAGCGTGCCCAGTTTGAAAGTACGAAAGACTAAATTGGGTAAACAAGAAGTAAATTAATGTGACGTATGGGACGTGACATCAGGAAACCAGAGGTAGAGCCAAAAAAGGGCATAGGAAGGGATGGCACGCAATTTGAAAGTCCCAAAGACTTAAATGGGTAAACAATAAGGGAGTTAAACAACTTGAAGCAACCAGAAGCAACTAACAGCAGAATCCGTGCTTTCGCATTACTCCAATGCAGATTCTGCAGTGCTGTTTAATTTTTTGACAAGGAAACCTACTCCTACATGATGTTAAAAATACCACGAAGAACAAACGGACAGAAAGGGCGACGCAGACAAGTGCTAACTCGCAACTAAGGTGTATTGCTGATTACACGCAATATATACATGGCACGCGGAAAAACACAAATCAAAACAGGTTCCCTCGAGAACTATAGTCACGGGTAAAAACCCAACGCAGCCTCACATGTCTCACCTCAAGGAAAAAACACGGAAAGAAAACATTTGTCATTAATGCTACATGGCAGAAGCTACCAATGTGCCATGTATATATTGCGTGTAATCAGCAATAAACCTTAGTTGCGAGTTAGCGCTTGTCTGCGTCGCCCTTTCTGCCCGTATGTTTTTCGCGCTATTTTTTACATCATGAACATTCGCCAACTCACCCATATTTCTGCTTTACTTAACCTACTCCTAGTTCTCGCCTCTCCGGTAAACCTCGATAACATAGTACATGCCCTTCCTTTCCTTGTCCCTCTAACAGCACTGCTAAACTAGCTTCACTAGCTAGGGTTCTAGCGTTAAACGTTGCCAGGATTAGTTTCCAATGAGGCTTGTCTAGTGTAGCCAGGAATTCTTAGCACTCCCTTCTTCGTCACAGGTCTGATCGCCGCCGTGGTCAGTTGTTCAGCAGCCGCTGGTCAGGGTTTTTTCTATCCAAAAGTACTTGAAGCAAAATCGGCGCGCTAAAACGCACCGACCTTGACATTCGCTACCATTCGTGTTTAGGTAGAGGCAACAAAATAAGCTGTGTGCTGCGTAATCCCGTATAAGTTCAGTTATTTAGTGCAGTGCTGCATATTTTTGTTGCGCTCAATTTTCCAAGTCATCCTATAGTTCCTGAGTGCAAAGTAAAGAAGGTACGATGAGCGTCAAGAACGATATTTAATGAAATGAGTACGTTGTTCCAAGCACATAGTGGATGCATGTACTGGCTTATAAGCAGTGCTTGTTAAAAGGCGCATATCTAAATATTTGTTCCTTTTAACTTAACGCATAATATTTACGAAGTGTAGAAGCGGTCGAAGGTCGTGAGCACTCGTTTTATCACGTTCCAGATACTTCCTACTGTACACGCTACGAAACGTGTCATCGCCACCATCATGTCCATCATCAAACTAATCCAATTGGGGCGGCTGTAAACTTAGGAGCGCTTGATTAAATATCGCCTATTAATAACGCGATTGCGTTGCCGGACCCCATTCGCATAGCGAATTCAGTAGGTCTACTTTTATTCAGCCTGAGCATGCGAGGCTTCGTGAGCTTCGAGCGTGGGTCTCTAACGAAATATCAAATTCCTGGGTTCGGCCTCCACCCCCCCCTAAAATTTGAATCAATTTTCATTTCTGCTTAATTACCTTCCTTTCTTTATGAAACTTATTTGAGAAATTTAACATCATCCTTAACATTTTACACTGCCCCTGAATTTTCCGTCAGCATTTTTCGTTCACGGCCAACGAACGACGCCGGATTTAGGGTGACACGGGACACTCAGTGACATCGCACTGAAATTCCGTGAATTATGCCGATTAATTGATATGTCTATTAGAGAACAGTTCTAACACGATGTAATGGCGAGTGTCACAAAATGTCCCATAAATCTGGTTTAGGCGCGTTGCCATAAGCGTCCGTGAAAAGAGATAGCGGAAGAAAGGCTGGGTAAATAAGACGAAAAAGAAAGAAAACGGCGAATATTTTTTTGAAATAATTGATCAGTCTATGCAGCAGTCTATGCAACTACAGTCTATGCAGCATACGGGGTTAAGTGGAGAAATATGGGAGAGGCCTTCGCCCTGCAGTGGATATAGTCAGGCTGATGATGATGATGCAGCATGTACCGACAGTAAACAGGGGTTCAACATTGCAGCTGGTAATTTAGCGCTTATGTGCAGGAGGCACTTGGCGCGTGTACGCATTAGTTTCTCCCAGACGCATCTAGCATCACGAATATAATCGCTTGCCTCCATTTTACGCTTCAGGCCACCAAAGAAAAAAAAACTGCAGAAGATGAAAAAAGAAATAAAACGTTGCAATTCTCGCAGCAACGCATATGCTGTGGCAAATCGTATCCAGGAAGCCCTATTGACAACGGTCACTAGACGGCTGTCAGTGGCGCCGCTATAGGCGGTGCACGGAGCGCATAGTAACATATTCATGGTTAGTAATAGTCAGTCATGGTTAGTCATAGTCAGGGCTACGTATAGTCATATTCACGGTTTGTCCTAAACATAGTCATAGATATTGTTGTGGGAAAAAAGAACCGGCGAATAGGACGAGCGGTAAATTAGCAAATGAGGTTTATCGAAAACGCACCTTGGCAGCAAAAGTGGAATCTGCGCATTACGAAGGAAATATCAAGCCGAATCTTTATCACTCTTCAAGGTGGATGTGATAACCACAGAACCATACAGAAAAGCGGGAAAACGCGTGCGCCGCGGATTGATTAAAAACAGGGTTTTCTTTATCTAAAAGAGTCACAGATGGCTCACTTACACACGTGTCGGATCCAAGCTTGTGCATATCCATAACTACAGCGGGACACCACACAGCGCTGACTCACAAATAAGGCTTTATTGGATGCCAGCAGGTATAAATTCCTCCCTGGCGGCCAGAAAGAATACAGTCCACACTTAAATGCGTGAATGACAACTAATATACCAGGCACGTATCACCATGCAAATCACATGCGAGTGAATACAACATAATCAGTGAGCAGGCACTTGTCAATATTCGCAATCAAGGTACTGCCTTCCTTCTTCTGACAACGCGACAGATGAAGCACTGATGCATTCTTCCGAGAGCCTTCCTATTAATTGAGCTTCTATTATCTCCCTTGCTAACGAGTCACGGTTCTGTCCTAACACTGTACATTCCTTATAGTTTGGCGCATAGATGTTGTTATCATCGTCATCTTCATTGTCTTTGCAGTGCCTGCAGTGTTTCGCCACGTGGCCAGTGATAGCGACGCGTGAGGCATTATACTCATGCTCTTTGAGTCTTTCGTTAATACAGCGGCCAGTTTGGCAGATGCATCGCTCACCACAAGACAGTGGCAGCGAATATACCACCCCTTATCGGGCACTTGCGCAATTCTTTATTCTCTGAATTTACATTCTTAATCAGGCTGGACATTCGTTTGGGCGCCGAAAAGACAACGTAAACGTCTGCATGTTTGCCAATTCTTTTTAAATTGTGTGACACTTTGTGAAGATACGGCAACAAAACAATCTTTCTTGTAGTTATGGATCATCAAAAACACCCACTCGCCCAAGAAATGCTTTTGTCGAACTTGTGCATATTCCGCTTGTGAAATTCCTCTTTCGAGCCTAGTTTTTCCCTTCCAACAATGCGGGCCTTGTTCAGCAAGGCCTTCGCATTCTCTGCAGTGTTTAGAAATATTGGCGCCATTGTCCGGTTTCAGAGACCGGAAATGCTGTCGCAGCCTCTCGTTGACACGTTGGCCTGTTTGTCCAACGTAAACTCTCCCCTAGCGGAAAGTGGTACCAATTTCTGCTGCGATGCGATAGAGGGGAGCGCGATGCGGGAGAGATGCAAGAGAGGGGGGATATAGGGAACATTTCAGTCGTTCAGGGTTCTCAGATGCGTGCATCTGGTGGCGTGATACCACTAGAGTGAGAGGATGGATTTCTACAGGGAAACAGCTGGACACTCCTCCCGTAGAGCCAGCAGATCTACCACGAGTGAATGCTCCTTCGTTGATCACATTCGTTCCTCGTGTGCCGAGTGAAGCGTCAGCCTCTAGCGTTCTAGGCTTCGCCGGATGCCGGCGTGGCCGCAATGAAAGAGAGAAAGGGATGCCGTAGTGGAGTGCTCCGGAATGCTAATTTCGCCAACCTGGGGGTCTTTAACGTGCGCTATTTTCAGCTATCTCAAATGTTGTAATCACTAAAAAAAAAACATGAACTAGCGCTCTTGCACTTAACTTCTACAAGACAGTGGCGGAACTTTTTTCCAAGTGTAGCAACGTGTCACAGCGACATGTGACGGGTTGAAATGCACTCGCTCGGGGTAACAATAAATGTGCCTGATTCTTCTTGGAAACAGGTGAAGAAAGCCTATCTGGTGAGCGTTACACAATGCAAAATACTAGTGCCGTGAATAGAGTAGAAGGCAAACTCGTGCCAGGCGACGTCAGTTAATCACAAATGAAGGGTTGTGCGGTTGCGTTCTTTGCTTTACTACTTTGCGTGATTTTTTCCCGCAACGTTTTTACGCTTTTTTCTCAGAAATCGGGGCGCTGTACGCCGTGTGATATTCACTGATCACACTCACCGAAACCCGCCGTATACTTGAAAGCGAAACTACTCTGCTCATGTTTCCGTGAGCGCCGCCAACTGCATGTCGACACCATGGGAGCGACCATGGCACCGCCGTTACGTTCTAAGGACGTACTGATCAAGAACAGAGGAAAAAAGTTCTCTAGTTCACTGCCTTTTTGGGGAGCATATTATATCTAAGCCTCGGGCTAGAGCTTCACAAATAAATGTACGGAATTTTATATTGCATGCCACAGAGTCATATTCTCTCCTAAAATCATATTTAACACAACTTGCAATGGCAGCGGACTTTCGGGGGTTTTGAGGTTAGCAGTTAGGAGACATTGAAAGCCGCTGCTAAAACCTTGGTAACTGGCTGAGCTTCGCCTGTTTTCAAGTCAAAATCAGTTTCCGTTGCCCACCATAGGTACTCAGTATTTCTAGCGATGAAAATATACTCCAGGGGTTGGAGACGCTGCCATGTTCCTACAAGGGAGAGCGCTAGATGGTATGCTCTCCCCGTTTACTTCCTTAATATGTTATCTATGTTTAATGCGCGAATGCATATAGCTGCCAATCGAACGTCTGCAACGCATTCTGAAAAGCAGGGCTTGTGCTGCCTCTCACGGTTTCGTAGACACTATATATTGTATTTTGCTGCATGTCACAAGGCGCGGATTCCATGCACATAAAAACTTGGAGTGATCCGAATTCATGTATAAAATGTTTTCGCTGTTCAAATTTCTTTTTTCCCAGAATGCGGAAGGCATGTTCGATTTCGAGCCACAAAAAACGGCTCCGCTGTGCCAAGGCAGGACCTTCCATGGATGGTGAGTGCAAAGCGGCTGCCTACTGCGAATTTCAATGAAGGCCAGCGCAAAGCCCGAAGATAACTCATACAGGCATAAAGCCTAGCTTGAATCCCTGCGCTTCCTTAACGCGGTAGTACATTTATTCCGTCTAACCCTGGAACAGTCGCCTACACTTCAAACATGAATAGCCTTTTATGGGAGTAAGAAAAAATTAACATGCCTTCTAACACCCTCCATATTAGGGCCTGGGCATGCTGACCGTGCCCGAAGTTAGATTTTCATACAAAGTTGGAACACCTATGAATGGCGACCGAAACCAATTCTCACTTTAAAACAATCAAACTTCTAGCAGTTAGGAAGATTTTAATTCGGATTTCAATGTGCTCTATTCGCTAGCATCAAAACGTCTGGTGCAGCAGTCAGACGTCTTACAGCTAATAAATATTGTTACGAGGTTTATTTACACGTCGGATGTTAGGATGTGCTGGACTGCTTTAATGATTTCAGCGGTTTAAAACAAGTGACAGCTTCAGTCTTTTTCGGATCAGGCCTCCACCCATCCTTGTCTACGAGATGTCCAAGTACCACTATCTGGCGTTCTGCAAAACGACATTTCTTGGAATTGAGTACCAGACTAGCTTTCTCAATACACTCCAAGACAATCTCTAATCAATTGTTGTGTTCATGAAAAGTAGTTCCCAATATTACTACATCGTCCAAATAACACATACAAATGTGCCTCTTCAGTCCACGCAAAACTGTGTCCATGAATATTTCGAAGGTGGCTGGAGCGTTACATCCCAACGGCATCATATTAAATTCATACAGTCCGTCTGGGGCGATGAATGCCGTCTATTCTTTATCTTTTGTGTGCATGGGAATCTGCCAATAGCCTGATCGCAGGTTAACTGAAGAAAAGTAGGAGGCAGAATGTACACAATCAATGGCGCCATCAATACGGGGCAAGGAATACACGTCCTTCTTGGTAACAGTATTGAGCCGTCGATAATCAACACAAAATCGCCATGTGCCAACTTTCTTTTTGACTAATATCACTGGGGTAGCCCATGGACTAGACGATTCCTGAATGATGCCCTTATGCAGCATATCACGAACTTGTTCTTCTATCGTTTGGCACTCTGATGGTGATACGTGATAAGGCTTCTGACGGATTGGATCAGCAGTCCTAGTGTTGATTCTGTGCTGAGTACGGGAAATGGGAATCCGTGGAATATAAATGGTTGCCCCTGTGTCCAACAACGCCATAGCACGTACACCGTCCACAAACACTTCAATTCGGTTCTTTAACATCGAAACGGGCGGAGGCATGGGTAAGCTAGAATCATTTGCGACCTCACCTCCATCTACCGCACTCACTAGTATCCCGGAAGTGGCAACAGATGGGGGTGTCAGGCTACGGTCAGAGGCCGGTGATTCGTTTCAGTTCAGCGCCATTCTCCGTTCTTGTCAGCTAGCTGTTTGAAGTTTGAAGTTTATTTTCATTTCAAGAAGAAATGAGGGACCCGAGACAAAAAGTGAACGTTAATTCACTTGACGGCGCTCGGGCCCCAATACATGGCAACAGCGAGGGGTTAGTAATTACAATATCGGTACATCCAAAATTCAGATTGTGGTTTCAAATAAGAGTTACAAACATCTTCCTTTTCCACATAATTCAGTCTGCGGAAAAACTTAATATAACTGCATAACTTGAAATATCAACAGGGCCAGTGAATACCATCAAAATGAATGCAGCATGAAATCCAGAAAATACAAAAGAATGAAAGAAAACAGCAAAGCATATTTACATCTGTGAAATAAAAAATAAACGTATTGTTCTCTAATTAACCTTTTCAATATCAACTTTATTTTGGAGAAGATAACTTAAGAGAGAGGGCAGAAAATATGCGAGCATTTGCTGGCCAAATGTTGTTCTCGCAAAAGGCACAATCCAAGTATCTGTAGAACGTGAAGGGTATGTTCGTGTAAGTGCTCTTAAATTGGCGATGGAAAGTACTGTAAATTTAGATGTAGCAATGTGCTGTTTGTAGCGAACGGCTAAGTTGTATGAATAGAGATGGGCCACTGGCATTATTCTAAAATTCTTGAAAAGCGGCATGGTATGAGTGTAGTAGTCTGCTCCAGCTATATGGCGGACCGCCTTTTTTCTGAAGTACATATAATCGACTTAAATTTGTTTGTGTAGTTTTACCCCATACAAGGAAACAGTAGTTTAGTTGAGACAAGAACAATGAATTGTATTATATGAAGCTTAATTTTGGCCGGTAGAAAGAATGGAATTTTGCTAATATACCCCCTACTTTTGACAGGCGTGAAGTTGTTTCATTTAAGTGCCTATCCCAGCACATATTTTTGTGAAAATAAACACCGAGTGTTTTTACTTCATCAACGATTTCAATAGGAGCATGGCCAAAAATTATACTATTATTTAGAGACATTATTGGCAACGATGACTGTCTTACGGAAAATAACATTGCTTTTGTTTTGGTTATATTTATTTCTAATGAACTAAGTTTGCTCCATGGGCTCAAATGATTAAACGATTCATTTATGTCCTTTACAAGCTCGTTGTAGGGATTGCTTCGAAATAAGAGTGTTGTGTCATCCGCATATATTATATACTCTGGCCTTGCACTAATGTTTACAATATCATTGACATAAAAATTAAATAAGAGGGGCCCCAGGATGCTCCCTTGAGGCACGCCCATAGTAACACGCTTTGAGGGAGAAAGATTTTCGCCTATTCTAACACTTTGTGTACGATGCTCCAGATATGAACGTATTAAGTCTAGGGGCACACCTCGGATTCCGCATGCTGCTAACTTTTTGAGCAATGTCCTATGATTTAAACGATGAAATGCTTTGGAGTAATCAATGTAAATACCAGCGACTAACTCTTTGTTTTCAAAGCTTCGTAGAATGAATTCTTTTTGTGTTAATAGAGCTAGTTCTGTAGATCTGCCTTTAAGAAAACCATATTGTGCGGGAGAAATAGGACAACATTTATCAGCAAATGCAGTAATTCTAGTTTGTAATAATTTTTCTAAAGGCTTAGAAAAAACTGGTAGAATAGATATTGGACGGTAGTTTGACAAGTTATTTTTATCGCCTCCTTTAAACGGCACTATTACTTTTGATGCCTGCATTTTCCGAGGAAAGGTTCCTGTTGAAAGGACCAAGTTATATATAAACAAAAGCTGCGGTAAGATCAAATCTAAAACGTATATAACCGGCTTGATTTGTATGTCATCAATATCGCAAACCGTACTATTATTCATAGAAATGAATTGTGCATGAATCTCACTCTCATCTGTCGGCCCTAAGTACAAACTCTCGCTGTGTCTGTTGATTCCATTTATTGCCTCAGAATGATGTGAACTCGAAACTATGTTGACAAAATGATGATTGAAAGCTTCCGCCAACTCAACACCAGATACCAGAGAGGCATTTAATGTTAATTCGGAAACGCTGTGACCTGTAAGAGAATGGTTTAAAATCTTGTTTATGTTTTTCCACAAAGCATCCGGTTTAGAGTTGTACTCAGGCTGAAAAAGATTAAAACGATATTCTCGCTTGTTATTCCGTATCACAGCATTGGTTTTGTTTCTATGGCGTTTAAAAATCTTCCAGTCATTTGTGTCTCGTGTGGTTATGAATTTTTGAACAATTTATCTTTCCTTTCTATCATCTTAAGGCATTCTTTCGTTATCCAAGGTTTCTTTGATTTGCTATTCTTTTGCTTAGGGACTAAAATGAATGATTATAGGTAAGACTTTAAAAATAGAGACAAAAAAGTATTATATGCTTCATCAGACGTTTGGGAGCAATACACTTCATCCCAGTCTGTTTCTGAGATAATAGTGCGAAATTTTTCCAATGTTTTGTCGTTTATATTCTGCGTTTTCTGGCAAACGTCCGGTTTCTTTACCCTCTTTCTAGGGGTCGATCGACTGAATAAAAAAATTGGCATTTGATCACTGATATGTGAGGCGAGAACGCCGGCGGTAGTATCTCGTATGGCTTGGTTGGTTATAAACAGGTCTATCAAAGTACTACTGTTTGGTGTTACACGTGTAGCAGATTTAATTAGGTTGTTGAAGCCATGCGAGTCCAGGAGTGTTTCAAAATTGTGTTGTAGTGTAGATGAATTTAACAGGTCAATATTAAGATCACCTCCGAGTATAAGCACGAGCTTATTTTCTTTTACATAATTTAGTATCTTATCGATGAGAAAGAGAAAATTTGACACATTGCCCTCAGGAGGACGATACATCACTACAAACATATCACAGCAAGGCACTCTGTACTTGGCGTTATAAAAGAAAATTCTTCAAGCAATTCACATTGAAGTGACTGTTTTACATGCATAAGGACACCACCACCACGTTTGTTCACTCGGTTTAAAAATAACGTGCTATATTCTGCATCCTTCATGAAGTCACAAACAGATGTAAACCATGTTTCGGATAGCATTATGACGTGAAACTGAAATCTGAAAGTGTTTAGTAGAGCACTTAATTGATCTTTATTTCGTGCCGACTGTATATTCAAGTGAAAACATGTAAGACTGTTCAGATCATAGTGGAGAGAGATAGAGTTTAAGTCTACGGGTTTTATCGCCATTTCAGGATGCAGAAACACCGCAGGAGGTCAGGCATACCTTCTTTAGGCAATCTTTTCTATATCATGCTCACACTGCACATGAAGCACGCTTGATTTCTCTTCTTTACGAGCGAAGATTCTGCCATCCCTCACCCACACATACTTCCAGTTGCAAGCCTTTTTCTTTTCAACAGTTTTACCCAGTAGCAGCTTTTGTGCTGGGCAGAGGTGCTCGTTTATGAAAATGGGGTCCTCACTCGATGAATGTCCAAGGTCAGCCATTGAGAGTCGGGTTTTTTCGCTTTCTGAAGCAACAGGTTGCGTTGTGAACGGCTTTTTAGTTTTAGAACAATATTTGGACAAGATGAGCTGTTACGAGCCTTTACTCTATGGCAAACATCAATGTCTTCAGGAGTTATTGTGATGTCTAGTAATACTGCGGCTTTGCAAACGGTGCTTGTGACATCCTCATTTTGCTCTTGCAAAACACCTTTAAATTCAACATTGCAGTGTCTAGGGTATTGTTCTCCTGCTACGATCCTGAGATCGTGCTCCTCTATTTGCTTTCTCATATCATCACAGTCGGTTCGCAAGGCCTCATTTGCTTTTCTCAGAGCTTCATTTTCCTTCTCTAGAGCCTTATTTTTCGCTTTATAGTCTTCATATTCTTTGTTGTAGAACTCAAGGCTGTCTTTAATCTCCCTCAGTTCTTTTCTGAGGTCTCGTTCAACCTTGCTCTTAAATTCCTTCATTTCTTTTTTCAACTCTTCTCTCAAGTCCTCAAAACGAGTGCCCGTGTTCTGTATAAACAAGAAAAATAGGCAACAAAAACGGAAACTGGCAGCAGCGAAAGACAGCACTATGTATAACTATGTGACTATATGATAACTTCGATGTCCAACCATAATCAGCAGAAAAGAAGATGCCCGTTGAACAAAGCGTCGTCCTCAGCTACCTCGCTGCTGCCCAGTGGCTTGAGGCACCGATGTTCCCAGCTTTTGTAGCCCTCAGGTGACCACGTGGTAGCTGTCGTGTAGATCACGCCCCTCGTCCGGCGGTGATAGTGTGATGCTCTTGGCCTCGGTATCAGATGCAGCCAGCGGTAGCCGTAGAGAGCACGTGGAAAAACAATCGTTCTTTGTCCGGTTATATCTGAATCAGCAAGAAAAGAAGGTGCCCGTTGAACAAAGCATCGTCCTCAGCTGCCTCGCTGCTCTATACTCATTCCGGCCAGGTGTTCTTCTATATGGATCATCATTGTCAGCAGGAAACCTTGTGCGGGAGTTCACCAACTGTCGTAGATACTGCTGGTATGGACGGCGATTGCGGCAAAAACGCGAAATGTGGCCGATCATTCCACAGTCATAACACACCGGTGGCTAACTGTTATTGCAAGAATAAGGCTCATCGTCGCTTGGATTAAACGCTTCATGTTCTGGGTGTAGTCGACGAGGAGGTCGAGAGTGCTCGCTGTTCTCGGCGTTGAGGATGAGAGGTTGGGTGTTGGGCGATGAGTAGCAGAGCATCGCATGTCCCAAGGAGATGTAACACAGGGAGCATAACAGGCAGAAGATGGGCTATTGTCTGCCGAAGAGGTGCCACTGTAGACGGGCCTGACGTGGCCCCCAATATCTTTATGCCTCCGAAGGTCTTCGCGGACGACTTGTCGAACTGTATGTCATGCTTGTTACTTCAGGCGCATTCACACTGGCGACAGTTGTGACACTAGGCAACCGACCAAATTTCGGGATGATGCTGCATCGCTTCAAACCTTCAAACGTGCGGCAGTGTCGTGTTACATCTGCGGTGGTATCCAAATCGTCCTTGCTGATGAGAGAGCTGTACACGTCTTCCACTGTTCCCTTGAGGAGGTGGCCCACTTTGTCTTCCTCAGTCATCCGAGCATCAACTATTCTGCACAGCTTGAGGACTTTTATGTAAGTTGTGCAGGTCTCCCCCGGTAATTGCGCTCGCCAAGCCAGAGTTTGTTCGGCGCTCTTTTCTCGAGCATCGCCAAATCCCGCTCTCATTTCTTCCATGAAGCGATCCCAGGTGGTAAGGGATGCTTCATGATTGTCAAACCACGTTAGCGCCGTTTCTTCAAAAAAGGATATCACATTTGCCAGCTAGGTATTCGCATCCCAGTGGTTGTATTTGCTCACCCAATTGTAGTGGGTGAGCGAGTGATCAACGTCTTCCCCAGGCTTGCCATAAAAGTGTCGGGTTCCCGATAAGGCATTGCGGTGGTCGGTTGTACTGTTGGCATGGGCTGCGTTGGAACATCTGCTTGCGCTATCTCCGTCCGTAGGGGGAGGGGGGGGGGGGGTATCACAGCAATTCCTCTGCTTCGGCGGCGTATGAGAGGTTCCGTGGTCTGCTTGTTACGAGGTTTATTTACACGTCGGATTTTGGGATGCGCTGGATGTTAGCACACCAGAGCGGACAGACCCAGCTTCCTCTTACTCTTCTGCTTATCCCGCCAAACCTCATCTTTCCTCCAATACAGGACCGCGGAAAGTGCGTGACGATATCATTTTAATAAGGATATTAACAAAGGTTCTTGATTGGTGTAAGGAATGGAATATCAAATTAAATATTAATATGTGTAAGCATGTGCACATTTCTCCTAGTTCAAGCATACCCACTACATATTAGATTAACGATGTTTCTCTTAAGACTGTGTACTCTTACAAGTATCTAGGTGTTTTCGTTTCTTCTAACCCATCTTGGAAACCCCACGTTGATTATATCATAAATAACGCAAACCGCATGCTTGGGTACCTTCAGAGAAATTTCTCTCGTTCATCCAGTTCTTTAAAATTATTGCTTTATAAAACTCTGATACGCTCCAAATTAGAATATTCTGCATCTGTCTGGAGCCCTGGAATTGACTCACTCGTTTCCGATTTGGAAGCTGTGCAGAACCGCGCCTGTCGCTTCATAATGTCAAACTATCATAGAACAAGTAGTGTAACTGCCATGAAATCAAGTTTGCCCCTTCGACGTCTATCTCACCGCAGATCAGTAGCATCATTATCCCTTTTTCATAAAATTTGCCATAACAGCTACCTGAAAGAAAGATTACTAACAAGACCATCTTACATATCAGTGCGCATTGATCACCGCCATTAAGTTGGGGTTCCATCTAGTCACACAAAATGTTTCCATGACTCATTCATACCTAGAACTTGTGTCAGTTGGAATCACCTTCCCCATGATATCGCAAGTATACAAGATAACGACGCATTTCGCAAAGCCATTGTTTTTCTTTGAATATATCTATGCTTGTTACTATGTTATTTGCCCTTTACTTTCTGAACATAGTTTTTACTAATTCCCACTGCATTCTGAAATTTTGTTTTCCTTTTTCTTTTTGCGCATGTTTTTTCTGTACTTTTACTGTATTTTTTCTGTAACTTTGCTGTACTTTCATATACTTTTGTGTATCCCACTCCCCTCCGTAATGCCCCCGGGCCCTGAGGGTAAATAAATAATTAAGAAATAAATATTCTTAAGTTGCTGAATCCCGGACTTTTAGTGGTGAAAATCTACCTGAGCAGTTTAAAATAATACCATGACCCTGCAAGGGACTGTGCGCGAAGACATGCTACTCCCTTTTTACTTCCTTTAGGATGAGCCATGTTTAGAGAGAAGCCCACCGTTGCTACCTCATATCATGAATGGCAGTGCTCCGGCTCCGTGGTATGCCTGAAACTATCAGCAGGGGTGCGTTAAAGCGCTGTCAAATATTAAAATGTGTCTTTCTTCAGTAGCTCGTCCATCTAGAAGCAGCAAGCTGAAACTATATATTTGCTATGGAGGTAGGCAATTATGGGTTCATCGCAGTAATCTTTTATGCCCAGGACCAGCGGCGCAACGAAAGCAGCACGGCTGGAGAACGCAACATCTGCGCACATTACTAACTGATAATGCGCACACAAGGACCCAAACTTCCTCCTTGTCAAGATGACTGAATGACATCTAGTTCAGTGTCAAGCATTGCTGACCTACATCAAGCTCCCACACCTATTCTATCGACCGCGCATAAGGTTCGGCAACAATGATTTTATTTCATTTCCAAAATTATTAAGAAACGTGTTATCCATAGCAGTGTCCAGCCAAAAAAGTCAGAGTCAAACACATTCTTGTCCTCGGCTACTTTGACTATTTTATAAATATTTGCGATGACATTGCCCGCGTTGTCACTTAGCGCGCACATCTTGATTTTTGCCCATGCCTAATTTCTTCACCGCTTTACGGCTGCCACCGTTCGTAAGAGCATGCTCGATTTTCATGTTATCCTGGCTGTTAAACTAGCCTCACTAGCTTCGATAGCTCTGCTCGGGCTATCCTGTCTATTCAGTTCTCATGCATTTACATTTCTTAATCAAATCTTTCGTCTGCTTAGATAGTTTACTGTTAACCTCTCTAGCTATCTACCGCCTGCTTTTATTGCGCATTCAATACGGAGATCACTGAAGGTATTATAAGTTGCTTCTACACTAAGGTCACCTTCCTCGAATAAAGCTGAAAATCTCTTCACTAGCGAGATCGTGAATTATTCGACCTTCCCCCTCACCGATAATTCGTTGGTAGACTTCTCCCTTACCTTTGTGTTTCGTTTCCTCTTCAAATCTAGACCAATTCGGAACCTTATCATCCAGTGGACACTGATGGCGCCTTTCCGATTACATCCTGAATAATGCCAGGCTTAGAACACAGAAGAAGTCAATTTCATTTTTAGTCTTCCCGTTAGGGCTTTTCTATGCCCACTCCGGTTCTTCCGCTTGCTGAAAAAGGTTTCCATGATTCTTATTTTATTGCTCTCTGCAAAGTCAACTAATAGCTCCCTCTGCTATTTACAGAACCAATGATATTGTCGCCCACTGCCTCGTCTCCAGCCTGCTTTTTGACTACCTTGGTAAATCGCCCATCAATACAGTATGCTTCATTTTTACTTTCCCCATTGCTGATTTTTCTTCGTAGCTATAGAATCGTCATGACTGCACGTAGGCAGTAGGCCTGTACAACCTTCAGCTTATACCACTTATTAAGCTTGATTACGATGCCTGATACCCGCTCATTAATGCTATAAAATTCATCTATGTTGCCAGCTATGCTTATTGACCAGCAACTCTAGTTCTAGTCTCTCTGTGGTAAACATCGATAAGGCAATACATGCCCGGCCTTTAGTGCAGTATATGCTTCATTTGGTCTCCTAACCTCACTAATTCCTATGACATACCATTTTATGCCCTCAAATTCCTCTATCAGTACTACTAAACTAGCCTCTCTAGCTAGGGCTCTAGCGTTAAACGTGGGCAGGGTCATCTGCCATCGGTGGTCTCTCTGGAGCCAGCAATCCTTAGCAAGACCGACTGAAATACAGACCTGCACAAATAGCACTGCTCCAGCGCGCACCTTTTAGTTCATAGCCTTCGCCGCTAGGAAACGAACACTACGGGTAGCCCAGCGCTACTGTACACCTGTTAATAAGAAGGGTCTATTAGTTCTGTCATTTTTCTTCGTCGTTATAGTTTAATTATCTGTCCACGCTGTAAAGCACAGACACCTGTTCTGCGCATGTGCAGCGAGTAACTGCAGTGCCGTTGCACAAAGCGGAATCGCGGTAGTCTTCAGGCGAGAGAAAAACGATGTAAAAGTAAACACTCTCCACTAAAATACAAAAAAGCAAAATTTTCGAAGTATAACTCGGGCAAATATCTTTCTTTTTTTTTTCAATTTGGATACAGTTTGTTCATATTAATTTGTGATTTGATGATGATGAAAAGGACAGACGAACAGGTCAATCGAGCGCCCTCAACGGCGAGAAAGGTAACGAAAATTGGCGCACGAGGTCCCATAGGACCCAGTTTTTTGTGCAGGTCTGTATTTCAGTCGGTCTTGATTCTTAGCACCCTCCGCTTCGTTATAGGTCTGATCACCGCAGTAGGCACTCGCTCCGCAGCCGGTGGAAACCGAGGGCCGGAGGTTCCTTACAGTATTCATAGAAGGTCCCATTGCCCACCCATTGCTGCACTAGGGTGGGCAAATGTGGTTCTGGTGAGAAAATGCATTTCTGGGGGTGTTCACCGGCATGCGGTCGCACTACAAGCCTAATTATGCAATTACATCAAAACGCGGATTTTGTTAATATGGTGGAGAATCGCGTGGCACCGGGGATTGAACCATGGTCCTCCTGCACGTGAGGCAGGTGTTCTACCTCAACGACACCGCTGCACGCTTTATAAGGTACTCATGTATGCTTTGTATGATATTCAATATATTCCCGCTCCGCCGGGGTGGCGCAGTGGTTACGGCGCTAGAATACTGTTCTCAAAGACGCGGGATCGAATCCCGGCCTCGGCGGCCGCTTTTCGATGCAGGCGAAAAGCAAGGCGCCCGTGTGGTGCTGTGCGATGTCAGAGCACGTTAAAGAACCCCAGGTGGTCAAACTTTCTGGAGTCCTCCACTACGGCGTCTCTCAACCTGAGTTGCTTTGGGACGTTAAGCCCCACAAACCAAATCAACCAATATAGTCCCGTACTAAATCAGTTATATTATCGTAAATGTATGTCCTTCCATCGAAAGTTGTCTAGTACTTGATAATGACGGCCTGTGGGGCAAGCTGGTTCATGGCTTGAAACGCACTACGGCACAAAGAAGACAACACAAGGAAAGGAGACCACATGCGCAAATGTATTTGAGTGCAAGTACATGTACATGCATGAAGTGCTCAAGTACAAGTACATGTACTTGAGTTTATATTTAGCTTCGGAGCTTTGTTCCTGTGCATAAACAGACATTTTCGTTATAGCCGCATCATCGTACCTACTGGCTGCAGTCTGCACTTATCGATATTCCAGTACCTGTAAGTTTCGAAGCTGCAGAACGAAGACGCTGTTTGTTCTTGATCAATGCAAATTTCGTAATAACTGGTAATCGCTTATCGTATTTATGATTTCCCATCCTGTGAAATCTCTCAATTTCTGCTGGTTAAACAGCAATATCTAATCTTTCCTAAAACAGAGATATATCATTCTCCTCTGATTCATCCTATTTTTTTCTTCTCGCTGCCATCTTTTATGTCAAACAACAGCAAATTATTTGTCCAGGAATGATTTTTAGCTCGTCTTCATTGATTGATACTTTTATCATCGCTTCTGAAAGCTGCTTTATTTCGGACCTGTACTTATGCTTTACCCCCAAGTGCAAACAAATCAAATATACCATCTGCTAATTTGTCAACCTTTCACTTTTAATTCACAACTTTGTCTTCGATATGTTTTTTGTTGCTCTTGCAGTGCTTCTGACTGTTTCACGGTTGTCTAGGGCAGTCAATATCCTCGGTTACAAATGTTTTGCTTCCATGAAGTCTTAGTCCTGTTTCTCTGACATAATAAAGAGTTCTTCTCCGGGTCACTGGCTAGTTGTAACCTTATTCTAACAAATAACACAAAATCCATTGGGCCATCCCAAAGACAGATACGGGCAAATCGTTGGAATGACCAGGCGTCCTCCGTTAAACTTTTCAAGTAGACGAGTTAGCTTATAACGGTGCCAGACGCTGATACAGCGATTTGAAACAAACTAATAATGCAGCTGTACGCTTGTTGTCCACATCTCGGCACAAGAACCTATATGCGTCGTCTAGCCCAACAACATGTTTTACTAGCTTGGACTTATCAGGCATAGCTAGTGACCTGTATATGGAACAGTTCGAGGTAAGTGTCAGTGGGGAGACCTTAGAAATATCCAATCTCCTGTTGACTCATTTTTGAAGAAGCCCTCAGGCTTCGCCAAAAATCAGAAAAAACTGCCAACTAGCCCATAAAAACAACTTTACTGAACTCCTGTTGGTATTGTTTTGGAAGTAACTGAGCGGACGAAGGACGATCAGTCTCCCAGACAGGCTAAGTATTACGACGAGTCTGATAACAGTTATGCGGAAAACTCAAGTAGCAGCATTTAGCAGTCTCGTAAGGGAAAAGTACATAACAATAGGCAGCGAAGCGCCGGAAGTATAAACAGAATACATTCGATTACCTCATATTGTCACGTAGTGGTGACGAGGTCGACGACACAAATGAAGGGGTCGATGATTGCACTAAAGAAACTCTTTATTTGGGCTGAATTGCGCCCGCAAAAGAACTAAGCAACTCGGCGGCGGCGATAGAAACAAACGTGCTCGTCGATCGTCGAACAAAGAATGCCCGTCACACTCGGCAACGATCAATTTAAAGGCTGCAAAGAACAATCTAGATAACGTCGCAAACAGCTACCAGCACGGGCTGGAACATTGTGGAAAGGCACACGAGTGGCCGGAATCTTCGAGATAGATTTCAGTGCATCTTGCGCTACAACGAAACTGATAAAGGTATGACTCGCGACATCGAGCATTAACAAACAAAGATGACGGAACTGATACGCGATCCTGAATCAGAGTGATAAGCCTGTATGCCGGCGGCAGTTGAAAAACAACAAATACAGTTTTGAAGGTTTCGCGGCATTACTCTCCCCCTTAAAAAAAAAAACATCGCCTCGATGTTCCAAAACAAAGCAACTTAAACGTAAACACTGCAAAGTTTAAACTCCACAGATTCTTTAACAAGCGTAATATGGCTTCAGTCGTACATGTACTATTTCTGGGCGTGCGCGTCGCCGTTGTGATGCTGACATTCCGTCGGGAATGACTTCATAGTCCAGTGGTCCGACGCGGCGAATGATTTTGTACGACCCAAAGTATCGACGCAACAACTTTTCACTGAATCCGCGACGGCGAATTGGTGTCCAAACCCACATTTGGTCTCCTGGATTGTACTCTGCGTGGCGTCGTCGTAAGATGTATCGTCGGCTGTCGGTGCGCTGTTGGTCTTTAATACGTAGCCATGCGAGTCGTCGGGCTTCCTCTGCACGCTGCAGGTAGGCGGCGACGTCAAGGTTGTCCTCGTTGGTTACGTGCGGCAGCATTGCGTCGAGCGTCGTCGTGGGCTCCCTGCCGTACACAAGCTTAAACGGGGTCGCTCTGGTCGTCTCCTGGACTGCCGTGTTATATGCGAAGATCACGTACGGTAAGATGGAGTTCCAGGTCTTGTGTTCAGTATCGACGTACATGGCGATCATGTCCGCGATCGTTTTATTCAGGCGCTCCGTAAGGCCATTGGTCTGGGGATGGTACGCAGTTGTTCGTCGATGGCTTGTATGACTGTATTCCAGGATGGCTTGCGTCAACTCTGCCGTAAACGCCGTTCTCCTGTCCGTGATGAGCACTTCTGGGGCGCCATGTCGCAGGAGAATTTGTTCGACAAAAAATTTGTCGACTTCTGCCGCGGTACCATTTGGTAGTGCTTTTGCTTCGGCGTAACGGGTAATGTAGTCAGTGCCCACGATGATCCACTTGTTACCCATAGACGAAGCTGGAAAGGGGCCGAGGAGATCCATTCCAATTTGTTGAAAGGGCAGGTCTGGGGGCAGAATCGGGTTTAGTAGTCCTGCTGGTCTGATAGGCGGCGTCTTGCGTCGTTGGCACTCACGACATGTCTTCACGTAGTGGGCAACTTCGGCAGGCAGTCGCGGCCAGTAATACTTCTCCTGGATTCGACGCAACGTGCGCGCAAATACGAGATGGCCTGCTGTGGGCTCATCGTGCAACGCCTGCAGAATTTCCTGCCGGAGGTTTTTAGCCACTACAAGAAGCTGCGCGGTCTTGTTGGTTGCGAAGTTCTTCACAAGGAGGCCATCGCTTAATGCGAAGGATGATAAATGTCGCCTGAACACACCAGGAGGGGAAGTGGTCTTTCCTTCTAAGTAATTGGCTAGCGCTTTCAGCTCAGGGTCTGATCGCTCTTGTTCTGCGAAAGTGCTGGCGCTTACCGGTCCTAAAAAGGCGTCGTCGTCATCGTCCTTCGGGGGAGCGTCGACGGGAGCGCGTGATAAGCAGTCTGCGTCGGAATGCTTCCAGCCCGACTTATAAACTACAGTCAAGTCAAATTCTTGAAGTCGTAGGCTCCATCTGGCAAGGCGGCCGGAGGGATCTTTCAAATTAGCCAGCCAGCAGAGCGCATGATGGTCGCTTACCACCTTGAATGGTCGGCCGTATAGGTATGGACGAAACTTAGAAGTGGCCCAGATGATCGCAAGGCCCTCCTTCTCGGTCGTCGAGTAATTGACTTCGGCTTTTGTGAGGGACCTGCTCGCGTAGGCGATTACTTTCTCCTGTCCGGCACTCTTCTGGACGAGAACGGCTCCTAGGCCCACACTGCTCGCGTCGGTGTGAATTTCGGTCTCGGCGTTTTCACCAAAGTGGCCAAGTACAGGAGGGCATTGCAGGCGGCGCTTAAGTTCGTCGAAGGCTTCTCCTTGCGGCGCTTCCAATTTAAAAGGTACGTCAGCCTTTGTAAGCTGCGTCAACGGTTCGGCGATCCGCGAAAACGCTCTGACAAATCGCTGATAATAAGCGCACAGCCCAAGGAATCGGCGCACAACTTTCTTGTCGGCAGGCGGTGGGAATTGTGCGATTGCAGCTGTTTTTTCCGGGTCTGGGCGAATACCGTCCTTGCTAACGATGTGACCTAGGAGCCGGAGTTCTTCGTAGGCGAAGTGACACTTCTCTGCTTTTAGCGTTAGTCCCGATGACTTGATGGCTTCAAGCACTGTCTGTAGTCGTTTTAGGTGGTCTTCAAAATTTCACGAGAAGACAACAACGTCGTCCAAATATACCAAACAAATTTGCCACTTCAAGACTGCCAGGACTGTGTCCATTACTCGTTGAAATGTGGCTGGTGCGGAGCAGAGGCCGAATGGCGTCACTTTGAACTCAAAAAGGCCGTCCGGTGTGATGAATGCGGTCTTCTCGCGATCTCTTTTGTCGACCTCAATTTGCCAATATCCGCTTTTCAGGTCCATCGATGAGAAGTACCTTGCATTGCAGAGCCGTTCGAGAGTGTCGTCAATGCGGCGAAGCGGGTAGACATCCTTCTTCGTTCTGCTATTCAAGCGGCGGTAATCAACGCAGAAGCGAAGTGTGCCGTCTTTCCTCTTCACCAAAACGACTGGTGCCGCCCAGGGGCTGTTCGATGGCTGGATTACGTCATCACGCAGCATTTCCTCAACTTGATCGCGAATGGCCTGGCGTTCTCGCGACGATACACGGTAAGGGCTTTGGCGCAGAAGTCGGGCGTGTTCGTCCATTATTATGCGGTGCTTGGCCAGTGGTGTTTGTCGTACCTTCGATGATGACGAGAAGCACTCCCCGTAGCTTCGAAGCAGACTGAGAATCTGGTATTTCCTGCTGTGGGTCAGTGCCGGGTTGATGTCAAATGTGGGCTGACGGAATTGGTCCGGTGCATCATCCAGTGGTTGGTCGTGGAGAGCGAATAGTTCTTTCATGTCCGCTAATTCGTCGAGAAAAGCGATCGTCGTGCCCTTGTTGAGATGCCGGTATTCTTCGGTAAAGTTTGTTACCAGCACCTGAGCTTGACCTCTCCGGAATTTCGCGATGCCTCTTGCGATGCCGACACCTCGTTCTAAGAGCAATTGGATATTTCCTTCGACGATGCCTTCAGTTGTTTCGATGTTTGCGCTACCTACGCAGACTGCGATGCTTGATCGGGGCGGGACGGTCAATTCTTCATCGAGGACGTTTAGAGCGATGTGTTGCGTCGACGTTGTCGTAGCAAGAATGGCTTTGTCTGCAGAGAGCTTGATGAGCTTGGATCGTAGGTCGATGATAGCCTAGGAAGTCCAGGCCTAAAATCACTTCGCGGGAGCACTGCTCCAAGGCCACAAAGCTGGTGGGGTAAGTACGCCCATTTACGGTTATTCTTGCAGTGCATCGTCCCGATGGAGTAATCAGGTTGCCGCCTGCGGTGCGAATCAGCGGGCCATCCCAAGCGGTGGTAACATTTCTGAGCTGAGAGGCTAACGGTCCACTAATGACTGAGTAGTCAGCTCCGGTGTCTACTAGGGCAGTGACTTTGCGACCGTCGATATCAACTTCAAGGTCACTTGTTCGCGTCCTCGCATTGCACGTGGGCCTTAGTGTCCGATCTCGGCTCCGTCGTTTCTTCAGGTCATGGCCGGGGCATACCGTTGTTACTTTGCTGGGCGGCGGTGTCTGCTTGCAGTCTGGTCGTGTTGTCGTCGACGACGTCGTGTGGAGCGGTGGTGAAATGGCTGCGTCGTCGTTAGTGGTCGTCGACGGCGGAGGATGTTCGTCTTTTCGCCGTTGAGCAACCTCACCTCCAAAGGTTGCTCTGTTTAGTTTCCCCTGCACGGGCTTGAGGACCTCCCGCGCATACTCTCATCATAGGTACGGCCTGGCGACGCAAAGTGGGCCCTGTACGGTGATGGAGATATGAACCGACTGCTTGGTGGCGCAATCTCACCGCTACGGAGATAGTTGTCAATTTCTTGTGGTCGTTCACCTGGGCGTGGTCGTGGGGCGTCGACAGCAAAACCACGGAAGCCGATCCACCTGTACGGGCAGTGACGGAGGATGTGTCCTGCCCCACCACAATGGAAGCAGAGCGGTCGGATGTTTGCTGTCCTCCAGGCGTCGCACTTTCTGGGGCTTGAGGGCGTTGGTAGGCTTGGCCAAGGGGCGGTTTTCAGGAACAGGGCGGTAACGGTGAGGGCTCGGAAAGTCATCACGTCGGGGCGCAGGGCGAAGTAATGCACCAGCGTAGTTCATCGCTGTTGCCTCTTGTGCTGGAACAGTCGCAGCCGTCGCTTCAGGAACGCCCAGCGCCTGCTGGACTTCTTCACGGACGACGTCCGCAAGCGTCGCCACCTGGGGTTGTTGCGATGATGGCAGTATTCGGCGGAGCTCCTCTCGCACGATCTCCCGGATGAGGTCCCGAAGGTTCTCTTCGCTGCGCTGGTTGAAGTGGTCGCTCGTAGTGGCGCATATGGGTGTCCAACGTCTTCTCGATGGTCGATGCTTAACGTTCAAAATCTTCCACAGTTTTTGGCGGGTTCCGGACAAGCCCCGCAAAAAGCGACTCTTTAACACCTCGCATTAGGAATTTCCCTCTCACCTTCGGTCATGATAGGGTCGGCGCGGCGAAACAGGCGTTTCATCTCCTCTACGTAGACCAGGACGGGCTCGTTTGGTAGTTCAATTCTTGATTGGAGGAGGGCCTGAGCTCTTTCTTTTCGGACAGAACTTGTAAAGGCCATCAAGAACTGTGCTTTGAATATCTCCCAATTCTTGAAAGAAGTCTCGTGATTTTCAAACCAAATTCGGGCATGTCCTTCAAGAACAAAGTAGACCTGCATGAGTTTCGCAGCGTCGTTCTAGCCGTTGAAATCTGCCACACGGTCGAAAAAGTCCATCCAATATCCCGCATCTTCATCCGGTAGTCCATGGAAGCAGGGGGGCTCACGGGGTTGGACGAAAACAACCGGTGCTATAGGCTAGGCCATTGTCGGCGTCGATGCCTTCCGAGATCGAATGGGGTCAGTCAGCAGACCGTGTTCGGGTTGTAGGCCTTGAAGTCGGCGGCTGGCTCTGTGACCTGTAGGCTGGTCTTCCAGGGCGACAGGAACTTGGCTTGGGTCTTCGCTTGAAGGATCAAAGGCAGCACCTCCACCAGATGTCACGTAGTGGTGACGGGGTCGACGACACAAATGAAGGGGGTCGATGATTGCACTAAAGAAACTCTTTATTTGGGCTGACTTGCGCCCGCAAAAGAACTAAGCAACTCGGCGGCGGTGATAGAAACAAACGTGCTCATCGATCGTCGAACAAAGAATGCTCGTCACACTCGTCAACGCTCAATTTAAAGGCTGCACAGAACAATCTAGATAACGTCGCAAACAGCTACCAGCACGGGCTGGAACATTCTGGAAAGGCACACGAGTGACCGGAATCTTCGAGACAGATCTCGGTGCATCTTGCGCTGCAACGAAACTGATAAAGGTGTGACTCGCGACATCGAGCATTAACAAACAAAGATTACGGAACTGACACGCGATCCAGTGATACGCGATACTGGAAGTAGTAGGCGAATATGTCTACTTAGGACAGGTAGTAACCGCAGATCCGGACCATGAAAAGGAAATAACAAAAAGAATAAGATTGGGATGGAGCGCATTTGGCAAGACTCGCAGATTATGTCTAGCAGCTTACCGGTATCGCTAAAGAGGAAAGTTTATAACAGTTGCATCTTACCTGTACTCACCTATGGCGCTGAAACGTGGAGGCTAACCAAGAGAGTTCTACTTAAGTTGAGGACAACCCAGAGGGCTATGGAACGAAAAATGGCAGGGGTAACATTAAGAGATAGGAAGCGTGCAGAGTGGGTGAGAGAAATAACTCAAGTTACCGACATTCTAGTGGAAATTAAGAAGAAGAAATGGACATGGGCAGGACATGTAGTGCGAAGAGAGGATAACCAATGGTCGCTTAGGGCAACAAACTGGATTTCAAGGGAAGGAAAGCGTAGCAGGGGGTGGCAGAAAGTTAGGTGGGCGGATGAGATTAGGAAGTTCGCAGGGGTCAAGTGGATGCAGCTAGCACAGAACCGGGTTAAGTGGAGAAATATGGGAGAGGCCTTCGCCGTGCAGTGGGTATAGTCAGGCTGATGATGATGATGACGCGATTCAGAATCAGAGTGATAAGCCTGTATGCCGGCGGCAGTTGAAAAACAAGAAATACTGTTTTGAAGGTTTCGCGGCAATATAATAATCACAAGGGCGAACAACTATAATGAAGTGGGAGTGGTGGTGCGCTTTTAGCGGGCAGCCTCGAATCATGACTGTCAGTCTGCTAATATGCGTCAAAAGAAATAAGTGTATCAGCTATACCTTACTCATACACACAATAAGCAGAAACGTGGGTGCTAACGAACACGTCCAGAATAAAATGAGCACATCAGAGTGATGTGTGGAAAGGAAACTTTAGGTGAGGTGTTTTGAGACAGGAAGAGCGTTGAGTAAGAGAAATAAACTTGCGTTCCTAATATTGCAATCATAAAAACGTTTAGTGGCAATCTAATGAGAAGACATCGCAACATACGGCCGCAGCTCGAACCTGGGCGCAGCGGGTGTGAGACGGATAACGTCGATGACGTTATCCGTCTCACACAGCTCACCGAAATTACAAAGTTGACCACAGTCCTAACTCCCTTCACGATCGAATTATAATATTCGAAGATGCTTCCAGAGGATCCCTAATATTAGCCCTGATTTTATTGAACAGGAAAGTCAATAGTGATATTGTGGTCATATGTTCTACCTGCTCAAATTGTTCTATTATAATTGTGGGTTCCTTATTTCTTTGTTCTCGAGCTGTGTCTGCTGCTCAAACTGTGGGCGCAATAGGCCTCCAAGCAGCATACTGCCGCTTTGGTGTTGTGTCTCCCTTCAAGGTCGTATGGAACAGGTGCGGTGGGCGCGATGATGGAGGTCTATAGGGCTGCGGCAAATTAGAGCGCCTGAAGGAGCCTGTGGAGCATCGAAGCTGTAAACCGCAAGGCCGGCACGCTGAATGAAGTGGCGGAATTTGATGACCTTCGGCATGCAAGATAGGAGGACACTATGAGCTGCACCTGCAACGTGAGTTATGGCCGAAACAAGATCTGTCGTCAAGCGCTCGTAACTGAGCAGGGTTTTGACATTATGGCGTGTTCGACGCGTTACTGACTTGGAATACAGGTGGGGCGTAACACTACGCGATGCACATTGAGAATGGTCATGGAAAGAAAACGGAAGAGAGAGAACTTTTATTCGTCCAACAGAGTGACTATCCCGCTCTTCGGGGGTTAGACCCGGAAGGTGAGACAGTCGCCTTAGTTGCAGGCCGGTAGTTCTTGAACTCCGGCGGCATCTTTGGCCAGTCGAACAATTTCTCTTTGGGCTCTTCGGTCTGAGCTTCGCAGAAGAGTCTCCCAGGTGTATTTAGTTATATTTTTAGTCCTGCGTGGTGACTGCGCACATTCTCATATTATGTGATCTAGTGATCCCCTTTCCTTACATAGTGAACATAGGTCTGATCGTATTTATGGCCATATATGGTTGACAAGAACTGGGTTCGGGTATGTATTTGTCTGTAGCTTTCTCCATGCTACTGCTTCCTCTTTGCCTAACGTGGATTCTGGTGTTGGTAGGACTCTCCTGCTCAGTCTGTAGTGCATTGTTATTTTGCAATAGTTAATCAGGTTCTCTTGTTTGCCTTGCTCCGGTGGCACTCCTCCAGCCCGGTGTGTGAGTTCTCGGGCTAGTTTGTGTGCCGCCTCGTTTCCGGGCACGCCTACGTGGGCTGGCGTCCAAACAAGGGTGACGTCTCTTTCTATTCACTTTTGATCAAGGATTCTACCCGCGATTTTTGCTATTACTGCAGCGGTGTAGCACCTGATTGCGCTTCTGCTGTCACTATGTATTTTGCCTCAGTATGAGCAAGAGCCTGTGCTATTTCAGCCTCTTCCGCTATCTGCATCGATTTTGGTTTTATAGACACTGCTGTAACCATTTCTCGCTTGCCATTGAATACGACTGCATTCATGTTTTCTTTGCCGCAGTATGCAGCGTCTACATACGCAATTCTACTTGGATTTTTTCTCTCGAATCTCCGCGTCTGTGTTTCGGCCCTTTACTCTCATCTTCGCTTATTATATTCAGTGTGCATGTTCTTTGGTAATGGTTGGATATGGATCCGTTTCCGGACCTCCACTCTCATTTCCTCTGTCGTGTCTCAGTATTCCTTCGGTTGTATACCTATTTCCCTCAATATACTCCTTCCACCCCTAGTTTTCTCTAGCCTTCTTTGTTGTGTAACTGGTGTTGCCTCAATTATTTCATCTAAGGTGTTGTGTATTCCCAGCATCATTAGCCTGTCCGTGGAGGTACCTGCCGGGAGATGTAGTGCTCTTTTAATGCATTTTCTGATCATGTTATCGATTCTGTCTTGTTTGGCCTTTTTCAGGTCTAAGTGTGGCGTGGCATACCCGACCCTGCTTATTACGAAAGCTTGTATGAGCCTTAATAATTTACATTCCTTAAGGCCTCCTTTTTTATAAGCTATTCTCCTTATAAGGTTCGTCGTTTGTATGACCTGTCCTTCCAGTTTCTTTATCGTTTCTCCGTTGTATCCATTCGTTTAGAGGACCATTTTTAGCACCCTCATTTGCTCGACTTACGGTACTGCTTGTCCCTCCACTTGTATATTTAAGTCCACTTGTTCTTTTTGCCTTAGGTGCTTCGGATTGTATATAAACAACTCCGATTTTTCTGAGGAACATTTCATGGCCTTCTCTTTTGCATATTGTACAGTGTTGTTTGCCGCCTCTTGCACTTTTTGCTCGATTTCAGCATCGCTGGCTTTTTTTGTCCAAATGGTTATGTCATCCGCATATAGGCTGAATTTTGTGTCTTCTATTTTCTTGAGCTTTTCTTGAAGCCCACGCATGGCTATGTTGAAAAGTGTGGGCGATTGAACCGCTACTTTTGGTGTGCCCCCTGCTCCCCAGTTCGAATATCTGAGATTCTATCCCCTGGTACCTTATTTTTGCTTTTCTGTCTGTATAAAAGTTCTAACGTATTCATACATCCTTTCTCCTATGTTTAGTTCCTTGAGGCCCTGCAGAATAGCATCGTGTTTTGCACTCTCAAATGCCTTCTTCAGGTCCAATCCTAAGATAACTTTACCATCTTTTGATCTTGATTTTACTATATCACGGTGTATCCTGAGTATAATATCTTGCGTACTAAGATGTTGCCTAAACCCAATGACATCCCGGGGCCATAGCTCATTCTCCTCCATGTATCTGGTCAGTCTTCTCTGAATCACATGTTAGAATAGTTTACCTCCACATGATGTGAGTGATATTGGTCTCAAATTATCGACCGTCGGAGGCTTTCCAGGGTTTGTGTATTAGCACTATCTCAGCAAATTTTCATTGCTCTGAGATTTCCCCTATTTCCCAGCATCTCTGCATGAAATTAGTTAACTCCACTACCGAGTCGTTATCCAAGTTCCTTACCATCTTGTTTGTTATCCCATCCGACCCTGGGGCCGATTTTGTCTTCAGTCTACGAATTTCTGCTACCACTTCAGCTACCGTTATGGCGGCATCTAGTAGCTGGTTTGGGTGTTCCTTGTAAGGTTCTAATTGATCTTTCCTTACTTCTGCGATGCATTTGTCTTTACGTTCTTTAAGGAAGTCATCATCGCTGCCTCCATGATGGTGCCTAGCCTTTATCAACTTAATGGAAGTTTGCGTTTTAGTTTTCTCTGGGTCTAGCAGGTGTCGCATTATGCTCCATGTCTTAGCCATGCCCATTTCGTTTTTCATTTGATTGCACCTGTCCCCCCAGTTTTGCTCGCATCGGTTTTTTGCGTGGTCTTTTATTTCTTTGTTAAGCTTCGCTACCTTCCTTCTAAGACACCTGTTCCATTTTTGTTTCTTACATCTTTTTTCGAGACTCTGCTTGGCTTCCCACATTTTCAATAGCCGGCTGTCTACCCCCTCTGAAGCATCCTCCCCCTGTACAATTTTGGTGTGATTTTGGACGTCTCGTTTAAGCCTGTTACACCACTCCTCGACATTGTTTATGGGTGGAATTTCCTCGGCGGTTCTCCAGTCTATAAACTTGTCCCACTCAGTGGTTTTGCTTTTCTTGATTTTTCGCGCTTTCGGCCCTCCTGTATTAATTACTATGATATAATGGTCGCTGCCTAGGCTTAATTTCAGGTTGTACCACTCTAGACCTTCTACGTTCTTTGAAAGTGTGAGGTCCGGAGACGTGTCCTTGCTGACACTATTTCCTATCCTCGTCGGGCTGTCTGGGTTGTTATTCTGTGTAAAGCCTTGCTCCTGAATATCTTCCCATAGTTACCTACCTTTGGAGCATTGTCTACTGTAACCCCATGCTTGATGTTGTGCATTGAAGTCACCTATTCTGAGTAGCTGTTGCCCTCCTCATATATTTTAGCCTTTTTTATTAATGCACGGAATCTGATCTTTTTCTGCTTTGACGAGCTGTAGACATTGAGTATGAAAATATTAGGCTCTGTGATTCTCCCGGCTAATACCTCCACGAACACTTGTTCTATGCCCCTGGATCCTATCTCGTGCTCCAGAGCTGCCACATTTCTTTTTGCCAACGTTGTCACCCTCGTTCTGTCTCCTTTGTTACTATGAAAAGCATGGTATCCTGCCAATTTCGCAGGACCCCTGTTTCCTGCAGCGCTATTGCGAGAGGTGGGTTTTCTAATTGTTTAAGATGCTGCTGTAGCACCGGCCTCTTTTTCCTAAACCCTCTGCAATTCCATTGCCAGATTTGATTGTTAATGTTCTTCGTTCTGTCCATCTTGAAGCTGAAGTGTCGCTTCCTCTGCTTTTTGGTGCCACCATTTGTTGGCTGCCAACTCCACCTGTAATATTCTTATATTCTTTGCCTGTCTTTGCATCCCTTCATTTATATTCGGAATCTGTGCATTTATTTGTGCATTCATTTGTTTCATAAAATCTGTGAAATTTGTGATCACACACTCTAGCTTCGTGAAGCCATTTTGCAATCTTGTGACCTTCGTTTCCAGGTCTTGCGAAGACCTCGTGTCATTGTTTTTGCGTTTTGCCGACGGCGGTTGTATAGGTCTCATGTCCTTGTCACTATTAGCTCCCGCCTCGTTTCCTGCTGCCGTTCCTGCTACAGCTGTGTGTTGTTGCGTCTGTGCTTGTGCCTGCGTTGGATTCTGCTGTTTTTCAAGTCTACGTATGGTTCCTTTTAGGTTTTTTATTATCTTTTGCATTTTCTCGATTTGCCTCATTAACCTATCTATTTTCTCATCCTGACTATTCCCCGTACCTGGTTGCGACCCTTCTGGGAAGCTGATGCTTGTCTCTCCCGGCGTCTTGTATCTTCCCCATGGGTTGCTGGTTTGCTTGGGGTTAGCTCCGTCCTCGGTCTTTTCTTTGGTTTGTTGTCGGCAACTGCAGCTGCTTCTCCCCCTCGGTTGACTCTTGTCTCTTGACTTGCTTCTCCCTCTGGCTTGATCTCCTCCCCTTGCGGTTCCCCTCGAGTTGTGTCCTCCACTTCCCTCCCCGAGTCTTGGGAAAGGATCCTCTCTGAATCGGTACTCGGAGCCGTTTTTGTGGATCGGCTTTTGACTCCATTCTTGTTCTTGCCTCCTTCGTTCTTCCATCTCCATGATTTTTTCCCAGCGCCGCTTCTTGACGACGTATGGCGTACGGTAGTTAGAATTGCATTTGCTGTCTCCTAGGATGTGTCTCTTGCCGCACATCTGGCATACTGGTTCGCACCTGTGGTCATCAGGTGGGTTTTCCTCTCCGCATCTCCTAAATTTGATCTTCCTCGGATCCGGGCATACGTCCGCTCTGTGTCCCATTCTTCCGCATGCATAACATGCCTCGTACTTTTTTCTTGTACAGCCAGCATTTTACTGGAACTCCCTCGAAAATGATCCATCTTGGAACCTCTTCCTGGGCGAACATTATCATCGCAACATTAGATTCTTTCCCTAGTCTTCTGGATTATCTTATCTCTTCAGCCTTATCATCACATCGTCTTCCGTGTAGAATAACAGGACGTCGTATATGACTCCCTTGCCGCTTTTCTCCGGTGTTGCGGGATACGCTGTAACCTCCGCGTCCTCCCCGTTGACCTTCAGTTCCTTCTGACTCAGATATTTCAACCTTCGGCTTTCGCTTGTCGTTGCTATAAAATTCGTCTGTTGCTTCAGGTTTGGCTAGACAAAGTCCTTGTCTCCTTCCTCTTTTGGATTTATACCCGCCGCCAGCTTGATTATGTCACCCAACGCCAGCGTTCCGTGCGTCATGAGCTTCGCCAGGCCTGCACATGGCTTTATAATGATCTTTTTCGCTCCTATTGGAATCCGAACGTACTGTTTTTCTACCGAGTTCACGGCCATCTTCATTCCTTTCTGCTTGGTTAGCACTTTCTCTTTTTCTTCTTGTCGACGCGCTTCATCCAAGCGCGTGTTACGAGCCTTATAGTTGACGAACCACTGGTTTGGCACCTGGAGTTCCTGGGGTTTTATACCTTCTCCTTCTACGACGATTTCCATTTTAATGTTGTGGCTCCAGGTGTTGTGCGCACTTCGCCTGCGCAGCAGCGCTGGCTGCTTCTGGATCACTATGCCTCGTTAGGCTTAGCCTCCCCCGTAGTTGTAAACTACAGTATTTACAAAAAAGGCGGAAAAAGGTTCACTTTCCCGGAAATTTGGTGTCTTCGCGATCCTCGTGACCTCGGCAGTTCAATACATCAAAGATTCGAGGTCGATGGCACTATTTATCGCTGATACCGGTGTCGAAACACGGAGCTCATGCCAGTGCGTCCGTTCACCTCAAGCGCTGAGAGCGCCCACTACGCGATGCACATTGAGAATGGTCATGGAAAGAAAACGGATGAGAGACCCATTTTGAGAACTCCCCGACGAACACTCGCTTATATGAGGGGTGTACAGTAGAAACTGTATCTGCTATAAAACAGTAGGTTCCATACATTCGAGCTCTCGACGGACTATTCTCGTAATATTTTATGTTGGCGATAGCTGCCGTGATCTCCCTCAAACGGCGGCATTATTTCAGTCTTTGGCAGCCGTTTGAACATTCAGTGAGTGTGGTATCAACAGCGGTGAAAGTAATTACATGTGACGAGGTTAAAGGCGTCGTCGACGATAGCTTCATATGTGCCTATCAGCTGATGATGTATCGGCTCTCAGGCATTCACTCAGGGGGTCTTCAATGTATGCAATGTGCAATTCTCTATGGGGTGTCTGCGCCGCAGGCGAGATCTTCCTTTGCAGCAAGTTTACGCCAGACTGGCTTCCCGAACAAGTTGCAAAGCTTTTGTTTACAGGTATTTCAGCTCTTTAGTTCATCTTCTTGTTAATTTAACCGCACTCAACCCCCACCCGAGATGTAAAAAAATGACGTTATTCGTAATGTCATTTTTGTAATGTAAGGGTACGTTCAGTCTCCGGTTCTCAGGTCGATGTCCCCGTTGAACGTTTAACTAGCAGGACAGTCTCTTGCGTCACCTTCTTTGTCTGACGTCTTTTTTAGCACCCGCCTTTTTACCTACGCTCGTCTTCTTTGCAACAGTCACCGAGCGTTGGCGCGACACTACAATTATTCCAAGGAGAAAAAGGAGTCATCCTGCCGACTGGTGGCGTCGACACAACAGGCGGGTCATAACAGGGCTTGAGGCAGTCAACGTGCACTGTTTCACGCCCACGGCGACGCATATCTGATGTCGGTGCAAGCGGTTCTATTAAGAAGTTCACCGGAGAGGCCTGGCAAATAACCCGATATGGATCATGATACTTGGAAGCAAGTTTTGTAGAGAGGCCTGAGGGGGTGGCAGGAACCCAAAGCCACACGGGAGAGTCTGTGGTGTTTGCAGGAACTGGACAAGTCGGTGCGCCAAGGAACTGCTGATGACCCTGGTTCTGGGTTGTCAATGATCGGGCCAACTGACGACATTCTTCTGCATTGCGGCTGCTTGAGAGACTGTGGCCGATTCGGAGTTGTCAGAGCGATAAGGGAGTACGGTATCTATAGTTGAGGTGGGTTCACGGCCGTATAGAAGGAAAAAGGGGGAGAAGC
The DNA here is from genome assembly GCF_055883805.1 of Amblyomma maculatum. NCBI lineage: Eukaryota > Metazoa > Arthropoda > Arachnida > Ixodida > Ixodidae > Amblyomma > Amblyomma maculatum. Next base: position 167,504,259 of record NC_139353.1, on the reverse strand, counting down.
CGGTCGTGCTTTGTATTGCAGTATTGTAAGCGTACGTAACGAACGGGAGACTTCGGTCCCAGTTTGAGTGGTCAGACGCGACATACATGGCCAGCATGTCACTCAAGGTGCGGTTATACGTTCCGTCATGCTATTTGTCTGCGGATGGTAAGCCGAGGTAGAGCGGTGGACAATGCGGCACTGCTTAAGAAGGGCTTCAGTGGTCTCGGAAAGAAAAACACGGCCACGGTCACTGAGAAATTCTTTAGGTGAGCCGTGGCCCAGAACAAGATGGTGCAGGACGAAAGACGCGTCTGGCGCCGACGTCAAAGGTAAAGAGGATGTTTCTGCGTAGCGGGTAAAGTGGTCAACAGCCACGATGACCCAACGGTTACCAGCTGGAGTGACTGGCAGTGGCCCGTAAAGATCAATACCCACACGGTCGAATGGCAGGCTCGGGCAGGGCAAGGGCTGTATCGGAAAGGTGGAGTGGTGTGGAGGGTTTTTGCGACGTTGGCATTCCTGGCATGGGCAGACGTAGTGACGCACGAAGCGGTACATACCCCGCCAGTAATAGCGGAGGCGAACACGAGAGTAAGTTTTCAACACTCCGGCATGGGCACACTGAGGATTGGCGCGAGAAGCGGCGCATATTTCCGAACGGAGGTGCCGACGAATGACAAGGAGCCACTTGCGTCCGTAGGAAAGGTAATTACGGCGGTAAAGCATGCCGTCGCGGATAACAAAGTGGCGAGCTTGGCGACGAAGCGTTCGAGAAGCTGGGCGCAGAGAAGGTGTAGATAGAAGCGTGAGAAGAGAAGCGATTAAGGGTCTTGCCTTTGTTCATTGGGCCTTTCGGCAATTTCTAGCGAAGATGAGTCACCTACAGTGATAGCTGTCGAGTCAGAGCCGCATTGAAGAGATGACCTAGACAGTGCGTCGGCATCCGAATGCTTACGGCCAGACCGGCATGTGACCTGAATGTCGTACTCTTGTAAGCGGAGCGTCCAACGAGCAAGACGACCGGATGGGTCTTTAAAGGTGGACAACCAGCAGAGTGCGTGATGGTCCGTAACAACAGAGAAAGGACGACCGTAGAGATATGGGTGGAACTTCCCAATGGCCCAAATGATGGCCAAGCACTCCTTTTCGGTTTACAGAATTATTTTTTTCGGCCTTTGCTAAGCTGCGGCTGGCATAAGCAACAACGTGCTCTGGGTAGCCGGGCTTTCGTTGTGCAAGAACAGCGCCGAGACCTACAGCGCTAGCATCAGTGCGAAGTTCGGTAGGCGCCACAGGGTCAAAATGGCGGAGAATCGGAGGCGACAGTAGAAGGCGTCGAAAAGGCCTGATCACAGTCGGACGTCCAAGACGAAAGAATGGCGTCACCGGCAAGGAGCTCAGTCAGCGGCGAGATGATCGAAGCGAAATTTCGGTCCAAGTGACGAAAATACGAGCACAGCCCGACAAAACTGCGCAGCTCCTTTAGAGAAGTTGGGCGTGGAAACTCAGCTACTGCACATAGTTTCGCAGGACCTGGACGAACACCGTCTTTCGAAACAACGTGTCCCAATATAGGAAGCTGGCGAGTCCCGAAGCAGCACTTTTTCAAGCTTAGTTGCAGGCCGGCGTGAGTCAAACTCCTCAGCACACACTCGAGTCGGTCCAAATGTGACGTAAAGTCTTTTGAGAACACGACAACATCGCCCACGTAGCAAAGACAGTCATGCCACTTGAGTCCGCACAGAATTGTGTCCATCATGCATTCGAAGGTGGCCGGCACGTTGCACAATCCAAACGGCACGACGTTAAATTCACAGAGGCCGTCAGGTGTCACATAAGCAGTTTTTGGTCGATCGTCGGCTGCCATGGGTATCTGCCAGTAGCCCGAGCACAGGTCTAGAGATGAAAAGAATTCGGCACCTTGAAGGCGATCGAGTGCGTCATCAATGCGTGGAAGGGGGTATACGTCTTTTCGCGTTATCTTGTTCAATCGCCGGTAATTAACGCAGAACCGGATAGAGCCAACCGTTTTGCTTACGATGACAACTGGAGAAGCCCAAGGGTTGTGCGAAGGCTGGATGACGTCGCGCTGAAGCATGTCATTAACGTGCTCGGTGATAACTTGAGGTTCTGCAGCCGATACGCGATAAGGGCGCTGGCGTACCGGGGCGTGCGTACCGGTGTCGATGCAGTGAGTGACAACGGATGTGCGCCCCAAAGATGTCTGAGGAAAGTCGAACGAGGAACGATAGCCGAATCAAGCTGACGAGCTGGTCGCGTTGATCTGCTGAAAGACTGGCATCAAGACAGCGAGAAAAAACTAAAGTGGAGTTGTCGTTCTGTACAGAAGCAGGCAAGTCAATAGTATCGAGGTGAAGTGGGGCTGGGTCTTCTGAGGTGTCATATGTCTTAGCGTCATCAAAGGACTCGACATGACCAAGACGTTCTCCACGAAGAAGCGTTGAGGTACAAGGAAACGGGTTAGCAACGTACATGGCGCTGTAACCACCACAGAAGGTCAGCGATTAGCGGCATACGTCGGAGTGAAAATAACAGTTGAATCGGACAAGCAGGCGCAGGAAACGGGCACAAGGACGGTAGAGCAGGCGGGGAGGTCAGTATCTTCGGCAACGGTTATCTTATCGACGTGGAGCGGCGTGTCGGACGAGGCGGTAGGTGAAAGCGGAGACAATTCGATGCTGGCTCGGGCACAATCAACAATCGCATGATGACTGGTGAGAAAGTCGCAACCCAGAATCAGTTCGTGAGAGCAGTGAGAAAGCACAAGAAATTCGGCGACGTACAAAACACCCTGAATGACAATTCTAGCTGTGCACGCCGCAAGCGGTTGAATGCGATGCGAGCTGGCAGTTCGGAGAAAAAGGTTCGAAACAGGCGTCGTAACTTTACTTTGGCGTGCCGTTTGAATATAGTCGGCAGCTCGCACGTGCGGCCTCAGGCATAACAGTCATGGCAGTGCTCGCTACCAGGTAGTATGCCCGTGTCCGCACGCTCCAGCAGTTTTGAAACGGCGCGATATCACTTTTGGAACACGTCGCAAGTAGCGCCAGAAAAATCCGTGGCGTCGCATGAGAAAAGCAACAAGCATCTGCTCCAACCGCCGAAATAGACCACCGTTACGCTGCAGATAAAGGTCTGCTGATAGCGCGTGCTGCTTCCTGGCGACCAAGCTAATCAGTTACCAGAGCCGGCGTTAGAAAGCGCTGCGACATGGTTTGCCACGCTGTCGGACCTTCCATTTACTTTTGACTGCACCTGTACATGCTCTGGTAGATACCGGGGCGGATTTTCAATTATTAGTCAGAAACTCGCTGATACGTTGCGTAACGTAAGAACCGAATAGACTGGGCTAGTAATTAGATGTGCTGGGGGTCAGCTATTGGCACCGACAGGGAAGTGCACTGCCCGGGTAGGATTAGGAAACGCGGTGTTTGTTGGCAGCTTCGTTATTCTCCCTGACTGGTGCAAAGACCTCATCTAGGGCATGGACTTCCTGCACCTTCATGGAGCTGTAATCAGCACTCGGGACAAGTCGTTGCCTTCACCAAGAATCATGGAGACCTTGGTTATGCGGAATTACCACTGTTGCCTTTACGCGTCGCCAAGGAGACGGTGACATTACCTCCCCGATCATGCTCTCTTGTTCAAGTGAAGTGCGACGTGGCGCATACCGGCGATGGAATCGCCGAAAGGGCAGTCACCCTGGTACTAAGCCGAGGTGTTTCTATAGCTCGGGGGCTAGTCAACTTGACCAATAGGCAGACCGAAGTGCTGCTGGCAAACTTCAGCGACGAGCGCCAGAAAATTCCGAAAGGCACAACTGTGGCCTTTTTCGACAGCCTCCCAAATGCGCAGCACTGCTTCTCAATGCAACAAAAGGGTTAATGTGCAAGACTCCTGTAACCATCATCGATGTGAGTCCAAATTTGTCTTCTTCAGAACGGGACCGCCTTTCTGGATCTCATAGATCAATTTCGAGACTGCTTTGCTTGCAAATCGCGGGTCGGCCAAACGCCCTTGACAAAACATCGAATCATCACGGATGACTCGATTCGCCCGACTCGACAAAATCCTTACTATGTGGCTCCGAAAGAACGTGAAGCCATTCAGCGCCAGGTGGCCGAAATGCTTAGAGACGACGTTATCCAGCCGTCACAGAGCCGCTGGGCGTCCCCCGTGGTACTTGTTAAAAAGAAGGACGGCAGCTTACGATTTTGCATAGACTACCGCAAGCTCAACCAAGTGACTAAAAAAGACGTGTACCCTCTTCCTCGCATCGAAGATTCCCTTGATCGCCTACGAAATGCACGCTACTTCTCATCAATGGACTTGAAAAGCGGATATGGGCAGAGGTGAGAGGGATTGGGAGAAGACAGCCTTCGTCACTCCCGACGGATTGCATGAGTTTAAGGTCCTTTCGTTCGGTTTATGCTCGGCGCCAGCAACATTTCAGAGGCTGATGGACAATGTGCTCTCGGGACGTAAGTGGCAAACATGCCTGGTGTATCTTGACGACGTGATTGTGTTTTCGGTCACATTTGAAGAGCATCTACGCCGTTTGCTAGCTGTGTTTCAGGCCATACGATCTGCGGGCCTCATACTAAAGCCCGAGAAGTGCCACTTCGGTTACGAGGAGCTGCAGTTCTCAGGCCACGTCGTTAGCCTAGAAGGTGTCCGGCCTGATCCTAAAAAGCTCTCCGCAGTTGCGAAGTTCCCAACACCTACGGACAAAAAGACATTGCGGTGCTTCCTGGGTCTTTGCGCCTATTACCGTCGGTTTATTGCTGGCTTCTCACCAATTGCCTGGCCATTAACTTCACTGATGAGTGACAACGCTGTCTTTCGCTGGGGTGAAGGACAACAACATGCTTTCAATGAGCTGCGGAGGCGTCTGCAGACACCACCTGTCCTGGCGCACTTTGATGACGCCGCCCCTACGCTGCTTCGTACGGATGCCAGCAACGTGGGCTTAGGTGTTGTGTTGGTGCAGCGCCATGATGGAGTGAAAAAAGTAATTGCTTACCCTATCGAAAGCAGATCGAAGCGAACTACTCGACAACCGAAAAAGAATGCCTTGCAGTGGTATGGGCGGTTATGAAGTTCCGCCCTTATTTGTACGCTCGCCCCTTTGAAGTCGTTAGCGACCTTCACTCTCTCTGTTGGCTGACGAACCTAAAGGACCCTTCAGGGTGACTCGCGCGTTGGAGCCTTCGATTACAAGAATTTGACATGGCCGTTATTTACAAATCTGGAAAGAAGCACACGGATGCTGATTGCCTTTCGCGAGCGCCGGTCGAACCTTCCACTATGACCGATGAAGACGCTGCGTTTTTAGGTGTCGTAGATGACGCAATGCTTTCCCAACAGCAGCGAAAAAGACCAGCAATTGCTCCCTCTTATTTATTTCTTGGAAAAGCGAACTACGGTTGTGCCTACGATTTTCGCCCGAGTAATGTTTTCGTCCTTTATTCGCAACAATGTGCTTTACAAGAAGAACTTCCGCCCTGGGAGAAACAGTCATTTACTCGTCGTCCCATCAGCTTTCCGCAGTGAAGTTCTGCAAGCGTGTCACAACGAGCCAACCGCTGGTCACCTAGGCTACACCCGCACTTTGGCTAGAGTACAGCATGGATACTACTGGCCAAAACTGCCCGCGACAGTGAGACACTATGTACGTACGTTCATAGACTGCCAGCGCCCTAAATCACCCACTGTAAAACCAGCTGGCCTACTCCACACTCTTCAAGTGCCAACAACATCTTTTAAACAAATCGGCATGGACCTCCTGGGACCATTTCCGACGTCCCCAGCCGGGAATAAATGGATATTTGTCGCCACCGATTATATAGCTCGCTACGCGGATACTAAGGCTCTGCGCAGGGGTAACGCCGCCGAAGCAGCTCGGTTCTTCGTTGAGAACATTGTCCTGAGGCATGGCGCTCCAGCACTCATTATAACTGACCGAGCAACTGCATTTGAGGCCGAACTTTTGGAGACCGTTCTCCGTCTCAGTGGTACCAGTCATCGTAAAACTACAGCCTATCACCCCCAAACCAATGGGTTGACAGAACGCCTTAAGACCATCGCAGACATGCTTTGCATGTACGTCGGCGTGAACCACAAGAATTGGGATGAAATTCTTCCCTACGTCACGTTCACCTACAATACGGCACGCCAAGACACCACTCGTATGACACCATTCAGCCTCCTTCACGGGCGACCAGTAACAACTATGCCGGATGCAATGTTGCTACCGAATGCCGACATCAATGATCTCGATCAGGACGCCCAGGAATTCGCTCAACGTGCAGAGGACGCTCGACAACTAGCGCGTGTGCGGATCAAAAATCAGCAAAAGCATGATGCACGACGTTACAATCATAGACACCGACATGTAATGTACGAACCTGGCGACAAAGTGTGGGTCTGGACGCCTATTCGCCGCCGTGGACTCTCCCAAAAACTATTGCGGCGATACTTCCGGCCCTATGTTGTTCAGCGACGTTTACCCGACGTCACTTATGAGGTGGTGCTAGACGAGGTGTCGACATCAAAGCGCCGCCAGCAACACGCAGACGTCGTCCACGTTGTGCGTATGAAGCCGTACAACTCGGACTGACCTTTACCTCCTACTTCCTTTTGTACTCATCGAGACGATGCTTCCTGAGAAGGGGGGCAAATGACGCATATAAAAGACGATGCAAAAGATGACATCAGAGACGACAAGCGCGAGCCTGAAAAAGAAAGAAGCTTGAACCCAAGACTAGTTCTGGTCGACCATTCAAACCATCTATCGTTAGGCCCTCCTTGGCGTTCTACCGAAACGTGACAATATATACAAAATCAACCTTTATCGCCGAAGCCGATCGACGATGGATATCAGCACTGGATTAACACAAAGCCTAAATTTGTATTTTCCACGATTGACGAAGCTTTGGTAACATTTTGGTATTTGCAACCTGGCAAAACAAATGCCGTGCACGCATATAGCCTTGTAAAACTATTGCCCGCAGGTTTGACCGCAGTCCGACATATACTGTATGGTGAAGCCACCAAAAATAATTAACAATAATGTGCCTCTGCTCCTTCCAACGGTAGTCCGACAGTCAGATAAGCTCCACGGGGCTCGGAAAAAAAATGACATGTTAAACTATCTTTGAACCAAATTTTCCGAGAGTAAGCCATAGGCCGCAGCCACTGCCACTGCTGCCCCTTCGATATTTGCTCGCTACCTCGCTTGTTAATCTCGGCAACGGGTTAGTCGGTCCTCTCGTTCTTCTATGGTCTCCACAGTCTGTCAGGTATGGCTGCGGGTATCGCCTTTAGCGAGATAGCGCATGATTATGGCGTATTTGCCAATGTTAAATGAAGGAGCGTCGCAGATGGAACTTGATGAAGACGACAACTTTTACTGTAGAGTGCATTAGTATGTCGGAGTTTTACACGAGGCGCGATCGGCCGCGGTCATTGCATAGGGCTCTCGTGCCTGGGCTCGCGATGACAATGAAGACGACGACGTTTGCTGCTCTGCTCGAGATTAAACAGCATGCGGTGCACGAGTACGTGGCGCCACCTGAAAAACGCATGCGATACCACTAGGGATCCGAGTAAAGCGAAACTCGCAAATGAACACAGTAGAGCCAACGCTCTAAAAGCATTTATTGAGATGACTTGCCCCCCCCCCCCCCTCAGCAAATCACAACTCACAGCTTAGCAGCTGAGTATTCAGATGAGTGCTACGCGATCCATGAACAAAATATTGCCGCTCTCGGCCACCGTCAATTTAAGGCTGACAGGAACCTTCCCTGTAATGTGCCTGAAAACCAAAACGGCAGTCGGTTGCAATTGTTCGATAATGCCGCGAACCATCGGAAGCTTTGATCGAATACTTAGGGGAAACCCCCAAGGTGGAGTAGATTTGTAATAAGGGAGTAATTACTCCCTTCTTAAAAGCTTTTCTTTGTAGCCGTATGCTATGCCTGGATGGTTGTCAAAAAGTAATTACTTCTTTATAACAAATCTACGCCACCTTGGGGGTTTCCTCTAAATATTCGACCAAAACCATTCCCTCTTTGATTTATTGATCAATTCGCTCTCGCTCTACCATCCCATCGGCTGACTTCGTTCAACCATCTCATCGACAGTTGGTAAAGCGACTGCCCTGGAAAGGCGGTGGTCTCGGGTTGGATCCCCGGACCAGGAGAATTTTTCTTCAACTAAGAAGTTTCTGAGAAAGCTGTACAGATTTCCTTTGTATCCGTATGGCTGCGCTTGGGTGGATGTCAATGAGCAATTACTCCCTTATTACAAATCTACTCCACCTTAGGGTTCACCTAAATATTCGATCCACACCATTCCCTCTTCGAGTTATTAATCAATTCGCTCTCGCTCTACCATCCCATCGGCTGACCGCCCTTGTTAGCTCATTTGATAGAGCGACCGCCCCGGAAAGGCGGTGGTCTCGGGTTTGATCCCCGGACTAGGACGAATTTTTCTTTAAATACGGAGTTTCCGAGAAAGCTGTATGGATTTCCTTTCTAGCGGTATGGCTGCGCTTGGGTGGATGTCAATGCGTAATTGCTTCCTTATTGTATCGGAAGTTTTATTTGTTGTTATTTTCAACGGGCCACCATCAGGCGGTCTTATCACTGGGATTATAACGCGCAGAACGATCTTGTTCATGCTCAGTGCCGCCGAAAGGCAGCTTTCATCATCAGCCTGATTATACCCACTGCAGGGCGAAGGCCTCTCCCATATTTCTCCACTTAACCCGGTCCTGTGCTAGCTGCATCCACTTGACCCCTGCGAACTTCTTAATCTCATCCGCCCACCTAACTTTCTGCCGCCCCCTGCTACGCTTTCCTTCCCTTGGAATCCAGTTTGTTACCCTCAGCGACCATCGGTTATCCTCTCTTCGCACTACATGTCCTGCAATGATAAAGGGAGCTTTATCATTGTCTTTCTCACGCAAGGTGCACCAAGGTATATCTCGAACGGTTCCAACCGCTGGTGTCTGTTTCCACGATGTTTGTTCTGGTCATATTTTACTCACGATGCTTCTTTGCCGAATTTAAACTCAGCACTGAAGAATGCAACGAGCATTCGTACTTTGGCAAACTAAGAGACACTCTTGCTGTTATCACCGCGGCCGTGTTACTTAGTCCTTCTGCAGGCGCAAGTCATTCTAATAAAGAGTTTATTTCAGTACAATACCGATCTGATCATTTTCTTTCTTCGGCATTATCATGACCACGTGACATCTGCTGAAGGTACTGGCCTTCATGTTCGGTCTCATCCCACAAGTCGAGACAAGAGCCCTACTCGTGTCGCCCCAGGAGACGTCCTCACAGCCCATCGAACCAGTCGCCGACATCAAGTGCTCGAACATCATCACTGCCTAGTACGAGACCCCATACGAACCCGGAAGGAGGCTCCTGTAGATGAGATGAGTCCGGCCATAGTATCGGTTCCGGTTGTTACCCAGCAGCCCCAACAGCCTCCTATTTAAAACGGCACCCCAGGTCAAGATCCAGAGGACTGGTTCGATCAGTACGGACTAGTTGCGGCATTTAGCAATTGGGACGTCGCTTTGACGCTCCAGAAAGCCTTCTTCGCACTGCATGGGGCAACTTGAACATGGAGTGATAATCCTGAATCTTCCTTCCCGACATAACACGAGTTCAAAAGGGAGCTGTACGCCAAGGTGCGTCCCAAGTGAGTCCTTCCTCAATTGTTCCGAAGAAATGAAACGGCTTTTTCGCTACGCTGATCTCGACGTGACAGAAGATAAGAAAGTGAATTTCTTGATGCGAGGATTCAAACAGACCCTTCTGTAGTCGAGGGTTCGACGGCATACCGTCTGGTCAGGAATCATGGTTTGTTGATCGATTCACTGGTCACTGACCATGGTCAATTTTAAAACAAATGACGTTTCGGGAGCGCTACGGCTCCCTTGTTCACCTGAACAAGGGAGCCGTAGCACTCCCGAAACGTCATTTGTTTTAAAATTGACCATGGTAAGTGACCAGTGAATCGATCAACAGACCCTTCTGTACTGGCCTCGAGAGAAGCCAACCCATTCCCGTGGCCGAATTCGAAAGAGAAGGTAATTTATCGAATAGAAACAGAGGCGCGTGGCTGCAAAATTTTCAGATATATTAGGACGCATTTGGCGTCACAGTTATAAACCAACGTAATACCTGCTTCAATCGTGTGTAAAAAATTGCAAAAGCTTCGTCGTTGAGTTGTTATGATCGAACCAGACTATACTGGCTCTCGAAGAGACGTGTCATGCCTTAGCAAATCAGTATATTACAGAATAGGTGGCGGTGACAAAAGTCACTGAGGTCGAGAAACTAGCAGCCCAAACTCATCCAGTGATGTCTAAATGTTTCGCTTCCTTTAGGAGGTTTAAGATCCCTTAGCCACTCTGGCTACGGGGACGCTGCAGGGGAAGTCTCCGGAAATTTCGGCTAATTTGGGTTCTTTAAACTTAGCTTACACCTCACTGGCGCTGGCAACGTTTAATAGAACAATAGCTAGCGAAGCTAGTTTAGCAGTGTTCTTCAAAGAATTAGTGGAAATGAAAAGGGATATAATAGGGCTTAGTGAGGTTAGGAGCGAAACGAGGAATATACTGTACTGAATATCGGTGATGTATTCTGCTATCGAGGTTTACCGGAAAGATGAGAACTAGAAGTAGTTCTTTATCAATAAGAATAAAGCTTGTAAAATAGGTGCAATTTAAAGCACTAATTGCAAGCATCGTAACTACACGGAGATTTATCGATTACTAAGCTGTACAAGCTGATGGTTTTACAGGCCGGCGCGCCTTCAGAAAGTCAAAATTACTAAGTCAAAAGCTTCTACTAAGATGTAGAATGCGGTTTTGTAGGCTTTGCGTAGAATCATGTCCGCTTGTTGTACCTCACTCTTGATGGGGTTGTAGTAGGGGAGGTTGTATGTCACTCGGCTGACTACCAGGCTTCTAACCAGCTTGAGTGTGTCCTCTTCTCGCATGCTATGACGTCTGCGTGAGATGCGCGTGATCATGCGAGTCACTTGTAAAGTGGATGCCTTGAGTAGGGCGAGGGTGTGGGTACAGCGTTGGTTTGACTGTATCCACATCCCCAGACTCTTAAGAGTTCCTTGGACTGCCAGAAGATCAAATCAGTCGATATTGTCGACCATAAACCCTGACTGCTCATTGGAGGGTCAAATTCTAAAGTTAAAGCTCAGCTACTTTGGTCATCTGATGAGAAGAGAGGAGTCGCTGGAGAAAGATTTGATGTTGGGAAAGGTTTAGGGTCGCCGGAGAAGGGGTAGGCAGCGAACGCGATGGTTAGATGGCATTCTCGAGGCATTGCAGATGAAGCTGTGTGATGTTAAGAAGATAGTGAGAGACCGGAAAGCGTGGCGTGACATGGTCCATAGGGTCACGAAGAGTCGGACACGACTGAACGCCTGAACTGAACTGACATCCCCAAACTTCTGATGAGTGTTTTTTCTGGTATCGACCTCCCCTCGAGGTAGACGTTTAGCTTTAAGTCGTCGCTAGTGGGGACTCCGCCACTTCAACCGAAAAGCTCCTAGCCCTAGGACTACACAACACTTTCGATGAATTGAGAGAGGCACAACTAAAGGTGAAGAAAAAACTGCGCGAAAACGAATACGAGACCCCACAGCACAGGCGCTGTGTTGTGGGGTCTCGTCTTAGTTTTGTGGGGTCTCGTCTTAGTTTTCGCGCTGTTTTTTCTTCACCTTTATTATGCACAGTCTCCCAAGTGCGCAGACTACAGCAGACCCCACCTGGCAGGAGCTGCTTAAGAAACTGGGCCGCGCCGATCACATTCAAGAGATACAGAGGACACTGACAATCCCGGACGAATATCGCCACAAACTAACAGTAGCGTCCATACCCAGGAACATGGATCCCAACCTACACAAACCACGCAGAGAGGCAAGGGCTGAATACCTACAAAAGACATTAGCATCCCGAGAAACGACTCTATACGTGGACGCAGCCACAAACACCAGAACAGCGGGGCAGCACCACAGCAATGTGGTAACAACGGTGATTGACTCGATGCTACGCGAGATCACCAGCGGATCACTACAAGACTGTACGATAGTCGAGGCTCAGGAAGCGGCCGTTGCTCTAGCGGCAGCGGAGGGCTATTTATCTAAACGGTCTCTAACAATCCTTGCAGACTCACAAACAGCATGCCGCAACTATCTTCGCGGCAGAATCGGGCACAGATCGCTCCGCATACTCCGCTCTGGGGGCCACATAACACAACGACAACCAAACGAAGAACCAATCAAGCATACGATAGTATGGACGCCGGCACACGCGGGAGTAACAGGGAACCAAGAGGCGGACAAGATAGCTCGAGGGTACACTTATTACCGAGCATCCAACGTAGGCGACCTCGAGGGGAACGAACCTGTAGCCCAAGATTATTCGGCGATACTAAACTATTACAAGGGCTGCAGAAAGCGGTACCCCACCACCACACAACTCCCTTAGCAGAGAGGACTCAGTCGCATGGAGGCAGCTACAAACAGGCTCGTACCCGAACCTACACGTACTCAACAAAATGTATCCCACACAGTACACTGACAAATGCCCTTGGTGCCAAGAACCACCCACGCTGTACCACATAACGTGGGCATGCCAGAGGAGAAGCGTGGTACCCGTTATAACAAACCCGAGTGCGGAGCAATGGGAGGCAGTGCTCTCCAGCGATCGCCGAGAATATCTGATTCGGCGAGCACAACTGGCAGCAGCATCCAGCGGAGCCCTGGACTGAGGGCAACCGACCTTTGTCTTAGAAGGTAGACGAAGCCATCTGAAAACCGCAGAAGACAAGCCAATCTAAAGCTTAATAAAGTTTTTCACTCACTCACTAACATGTAGAATCGGCAGCACATGGGGAAAGTAAAAACGCACTATATACTGTACTGATGGACAACTTCAATGTCACAAAAGCAGGCTGGAGACAGGAAATTAGCTCTAGCAACAACAATGGGAGGTATTAGTTGAGCTGCGGAGCGCAATAACCTAATAATCAGATGAGTGAGCGTAAAGGGCTAGTGAGTAGACCGTGATTTTGAAACACAAATCTACGTGACAAATAGTTGCTAGTCTACACTCATCATGTCTACTTATTTTCTCAGTTTGTACCTCGAGTAGCTTTATGTCATCAAAAAAACTTAAAAACATAATATCTTCTTCAGCAAAAGCAAGAACCGAAAGTAGGCATAGAAAAACTAACGGGAAAACTAGAAAATAAATTGACTTCATACTGTAGCCACTTTAGTGTCACAGCGCAGCACCAGAACAGAACGTCAAGCGTGGCAGGCTTCTCGAACGGAACAGCTCGTGCCGTTCCTGCGCACCGTGCACGCGCCGTTCAACTTTATGTTTTCTTCTTTCGCCGGCTGGAAACGCCGGTCTTAGCGCCTCCGCTTTACAGCGTCATTATGCGCTACGGGGCACCCCCCGCCCAGACGGAACGGCAAAATGTACTCGTTAATGACGGCGGCATTGCAACTAGCATGAAAAAAACACAAAGGACAGCGACAAAAGGACTCCTGAGCATGCGCCTAATGCGAGTGTATAAATTTTGTTACGTGTGCATTAAATGTCAGTTGAAGTCTAGCGCGCTGTCCCGTCTGTACCTTTTGTCGCTGTCCTTTGTGTTTTGGCAGAATGGAAAGTTGGGCTAGTTCCAATGTCGCAGTCATTAACGAATACACACCAACTAGCCCAACTGTCTTCCAAAGGCAAAATGTACGCGCCGACGGGGAAGGGAAGGGGGTTTCACGGCGGCAGGTAGGTCGGCATATAAGCCAGCAACATCCGAGGGGAGGTCCTGGGGAGGTGTCTCCATGTATGCGGGAAATCGCGAAGGAGGAGGATTTGGTTCTGCGAAGGAGCTGTCAGGGGGTGAAGAAGCTCGGCGCAGTGCGGAATAAAGCGTCGGTAAAAATTCACGAGGTCCAGGTACTCGCGGAGCTTGCGTAAGGTAATGGGTCCAGGGACGTCCTTAACAATTTGGACGTGGGAAGGCAATGGACAAATTTCCTGCACCGAGATGGTATGGCCCAAGAACTCAAGCTCAGAAAACCGAATACAAATTTCTGAGCGTTGATGGCCAAGCCAAATTCTTGGAGGGGTTAAAAGAGTTCCCAGTGGTGACGTTCGTGATCTTGTGGAGTACGACTCGCGACGAGGACGTCGTCGATGTAGGCGAACACAACCCGGAGTCCGCGCGTCACTTCAGCAATAAATCTCTGAAAGTTTGAGCTGCGTTGCATAGCCCAAAGGGCATGCGCTCGTACTCAAACAGGCCGAAGGGTGTAGTGATGGCCGTCTTCGGGATATTAGCCGGTTAAACACAGATTTGATGCTACGCATTTACACAGTCCACTTTACTAAAGATCTTGCATCCGTCCAGATGTCCAGTGAAGTCTTGGATGTGTGGAAGGGGATAGCTGCCGGGGATCGTGTGACTGTTGAGAGCCCTGTAGTCGCCGCGTGGACGCCAGTCACCCGGTTCTTTGTTGAGTTCTAGATCGAGCGGCGAGGCCCAAGTGCTGGACGAAGGGCGAAAATACCCAGCTGGAGCATGTGTTCGCCATCCCGTTTAGCTATCGCCAGAAGCTCACCAAAGAGGCGGCGCGGATGAGCTGCGACGAGTAGACCACGCGCGACAGTGTGGCTGGTTATGCCATGCTTGGGTGGCTGGCGGAGAGTACAAGGCCTTGTAACCTCGGTAAAGTCTTCAAGGACCCGGGCGTACGGGCATGACGTGATCAGCATTCGGATGCCAGTAGAAACGACAGCAGATATAATGTCAGTGATGGAAAGGCGTGTCGTGCTGTCGATGAGACGATGGGATGGCGACGCGTGCTAACATCCAGATCAAAATGCTTCATGAAGTCGGACCCGAAGATACGTTGACAAACATCGGAGACGATGAAGACCTATATAAGCCTGCGCCGCAAGCGAAGGTCCAGAGTGAGAGACTGGAGACCATATGTGGCGATGAAGGCTGAGTTGGCCTTACGGAGATTAACTCCAGGTGACTTGGAAGTACGCTCAGCCTTGATCGACGGCAGGACGCTGACGTCGGCACCATTGTCGACAAGTAAGCGCAAGCCGGAAATGCAATCCATGACTACGAAAAGGAGGCCAGGATGAAGGGCGGTCAGTTGCTGCCGTCAGTGATCTCGCATAGCAGTAAAACAGAGATGAGCAGTTGGTGCATCGATTTTTTTAAACACACAGCAAAACAAACGAAAGACAAGCTAGACAAGTGCGCATGTTCTGCGAACATGCGCACTTGGTTGTCAGAGCATTTTTGCATGTATACGTGTTTTTTGAATAAATCATGTAGTTGATACTCAGCGCTGTTCCTGTCTACTCGCTTCTCCTTCGTTTGTTGCACTGTGTATTTAAAACAAATATCGCATAGCGTTTGCCCACCTGCGGCATGGTGGAGTGCATTGGCGGGCCTGGTGTTGAAAAGTGCGGTGATACTCACTACGAGGATGTGGAAAACCAGTTTCCTCCCCCTTCGCCGCGACCGACCACCACCACCCCAACCAGCTTCATGGCAGCGCCGGCTGGGAGAGGAGGTAAATACCTCCCCTTGGGGGAAGGAGACCAGCGATAAGTGCGCCAACGAGACGTCTACGCGGGTTCCCGCGAGAAGACGAGAGAGAGATTCTGGATCCAGCCGACAGCGAGAGCGGTCGTCTCCTGCCGCCTCTCTCGGCAAATGCCGGGGGATAGCGGGCACGGAGTACGCTGCGCACACGGGAGGACCCGTCGTGCACGGCCGCTCATCTTCTGGTTCCCAACGGCGAAGCGACCGGTAAATACCGCACGCTCTCGCCGCCTCCCGCGGCAAACACCGTGGTATGGCTTCGTCCGAAGGATGCGGCGCGCACGGGAGATCCCGGCCGCCATATTCACGGCGCGTTCAAATGTCCGCCGCCGAAATCGCACCCCCATTCCCCAGCCGGTGAGTCAAAAGTCCTTCTTACGTAGCCTTGCCCTTCCAAGGAAAACCTTGTTGATGTATAGCTAGCCGGCATGTTCTGTATTATTTGCAAGTGCAATAAATAGCATTCGAGTATTAACTATGTGTCGTCCCCGTCCTTTGTTCCCCTCCGCGGGTCGCTAGCGAGGACGCTGCCCCTGCGGAGTAGGAGCGGGGCGGAAGACCGTTCCCCCTTTAAACCCCCACAATGGCGCCTCAATGTGGTTCTCTCGTACAGAAGCACTTGAGCTAGTTACCCCTCCCTAGGGACAAAGGACGATAGTCAGTTCGCGACGTGGAGTGCCTGCCCGGACTTTTAACATTAGGCCTGACCCGACATCGCTATGCTAGCAAGGCTAATATGCTTTCTTGACGGCGAGGTGGGAGGAGTTGCAGCGAGAACAAATGGTCGTGCGTGTATTTGTGTGTGTGTGCGTGTGTTTATGTGTGTGGAGCATTTTTATTTGTGAGTGTGCGTGTGTGTTTGTGTGTGCCGACTTCCGAGGCCTTTGAGAGGTACAGCCACGAGGTCCGTACATGGAGCACGAGACCGAGCCGTCCACGGAGAACAGCACGCCGGAAGCGAGTGAGTGCCTCAGCCGGGACGGTGGCCCTACTTTTCTTGTATATAGTTGTAAATATTTCCTCTTCTGTCTCTTTGGCTGGGAGACAGGTGCCGCAATCGGCTGACTGGTATTGCAGCCGTGATTGATGGAAAGCACCGGGGCGCTCCGACACCGCTGGACGCGGTGGGCGCCGTTCGCTCAGAAGTTGCCTTTGGATGGCAGCGAGCGAGTAGGGCCACCCTGGGTTCCTTGGCGGAGATGCACATCCTCGCGGCGCTGCGTTCTAGCTATTGTCCTTAGCGCTAGAGCGAGTAGGCTTAAGGCTCTTTTTGGGAGCTGCCTGTCGCACATCGGAGGACAGGCTAACCGTGGCATACAGCATGCGCAAATGCGGTTTTATATTGACCTCGCTGTAGCCGAACATATCGCTGAATTAGAGAAAGCTAACTTCGTTCAAATGAACTTGATATTTTTGGGCTGAGAAGGAGAATCGGAAATTTCGTGGAACCAGATTATTATGCCGGCAAACGAACCGCGGATGCCCGTGCTTCGTTCGGATTAACGGAACGCAGTGCGGTGCCGGATAAAATTGTTTGGCACTCGCATTGGCCCGCATTTTACCAAATGGTCATTTTGCTCAGTTTATTCAACCTTTTTGGAGATCCGGAGGGTTGTGCAGATATCAAGTGAAGCCGCCTGGACCTGCTGCCATTGTTTACGTTCCTGCCTGCTGCCCTGCGGCCGTGAATCACCGAAGCTCGGAGTATCACGGAACCAGTCCGGCTTAACGGGAGGGGAGGCCAACCCCCTGCCTGCCAACAAAGGCGCGTCAGCGGGAACAACACCCTCCCGTCGCGCTCGCTTCTGGGACCTGCCGATGGACAGAGGGGGCCCCTTCACCTTGCTGCTCGTCGGATGATACCAATGTTTGGATCGCCCTCCTAAGCCTGGTGTTTACCTCGCGGATGTCGTCCAAGGAGCAGCTCTTGACAACCATAGGTGAACATTTAAGGAGGGAGGGATGTGGAAAACCAGTTTCCTCCCCCTTCGTCGCGACCGACCACCACCACCCCAACCAGCTTCATGGCAGCGCCGGCTGGGAGAGGAGGTAAATACCTCCTCTTGGGGGAAGGAGACCAGCGATGAGTGCGCAACCGAGACGTCTACGCGGGTTCCCGCGAGAAGACGAGAGAGAGATTCTGGATCCAGCCGGCAACGGGAGCGGTCGTCTCCCGCCGCCTCTCCCGGCAAATGCCGGGGGATAGCGGGCACGGAGTACTCAGCGCACATGGGAGGACCCGTCGTGCACGACCGCCCATCTTCTGGTTCCCAACGGCGAAGCGACCGGTAAATACCGCACACTCTCGCCGCCTCCCGCGGCAAATGCCGTGGTACGGCTTTGTCCGAAGAATGCGGCGCGCACGGGAGATCCCGGCCGCCATATTCACGGCGCGTGCAAATGTCCGCCGCCGAAATCGCACCCCCATTCCCCAGCCGGTGAGTCAAAAGTCCTTCTTACGTAGCCTTGCCCTTCCAAGGAAAACCTTGTTGATGTATAGCTAGCCGGCATGCTCTGTATTATTTGCAAGTGCAATAAATAGCATTCGAGTATTAACTATGTGTCTTCCCCGTCCTTTGCCTCTTTGTTCCCTCCGCGGGTCGCTAGCGAGGACGCTGCACCTGCGGAGGGGCGGGGCGGAATACCGTTCCCCCTCATAACCCCCACAAGGACTGGAAGAGCGCGACCCTCTCGGCGAAGACGAACGGTGGCGAGCACTTGAGGAGAAGCCGTACTGGGCATGAGAGGGCGTCCGAAGGGCATCGAGAGAAACGGCCAGCTGATCGATTCGAGTCTCTAATTGTGAAATGACGGATAACTGGGGTGGAGAGGACAAGGCGGCAATAGAAGAAATCGCGTCACGGACTCGATCAGCTAGCTGGGCGAGGCGGTCAAGGGTCAAGTCCCCCGCAGCAGCCAAGACGAGGCGGGGGGCCTGCGGCAAGCGCTGAAGGAAGAGGTCTCTCAAAATTGCGCTGTTCGAGTCGGCCTTGGTTTCACCCAGGAGCTGCCGCATGCTTGTAAGTAGCTGGGAGGAGCGGTGGTCTCCACGCTCTTAAAAGGTGAGCAGCTGCTGGAGGCGCGCAGTCTCACACGCCGTGGTGCACTAATTTAGTTTCTGGTACGGAGTATCGTCCAAGGGTCTAAGGATGACATCCGCTGCCTTTTTAGCCACCTCATCAGGCAGGTTGGAAACTAAGTAACGAAACCGAGATGCCTTGTAGCTGACGTGGGGCAGGTGGAATAAGGCTTCCACCTGCTCAAACCATACTTACGGATGCTTGGGCCAGAATGCCGGCAGGGGCAGCTGGATAGCTGCGACGTCCCGTGGGCGCAAGGTAGCGTCAGGTGGAAGGTCGCCTGAGGAAGATAGGTTGCTAGGGTCGGTCATCTCATAGGCCGGAGTCACCACTGTAGCGAATATTCGGTGTAGCGGCGGAGCACCAGAATAGAATGACCAGCGTGGCAGG
Source organism: Amblyomma maculatum (assembly GCF_055883805.1). NCBI lineage: Eukaryota > Metazoa > Arthropoda > Arachnida > Ixodida > Ixodidae > Amblyomma > Amblyomma maculatum. Next base: position 167,485,109 of record NC_139353.1, on the reverse strand, counting down.
CTTCTTGAACCGAACAGCTCTAGCCGTGCGTGCGTACCGTGCATGTGCCGTTCCACATAATTTTCTTCTTTAGCCGGTTGGAAACGCCGGTCTTAGCGCCTCCACTTTATAGCGCCGCTGTACGCTACAATATCATGTTCTAACACTGACATTGTGTAGGATGTAGCGGTAGAAGGAAAGGTCAGAGTCATGTTGTTCTAAATTGTAAGAGGGAACAAATTAGCGGTAAAAGACAAGGTATCAGAATTCAGGAACTCGCTAAAGAATAGCTATTCAGCTAGAAGCAATCAACAATGCCTTCAGAGGTATCATTATCGGCAAAAATTACCGGTAGGATACTCTGAAAGGATGCCAGTGAAATATTCAAGTGAACGACCAATTTTATAGAGAGGAAAGTAAAAAACTTTTCATTCCAACAGAGAGGATAGAATTCGCAGAATTATCAACAGGTAACCATTAGGTGCAAAGGGTCCGGCATAAGGAATTATAACATGGAGAAAATCGAGCAAGCCCTAAAGAACAATGGCAGCTTTGAAGCGGTAAAGAGGAAATTAGACACAGGCAAAAGTCAATATATACGTTAAGGGACAAGGCGGGCAACGTAATCTCTAATACGGACAAGAAAGTCAAAAAAGCCTAGTTCTATCCTGACGAATAGAGTAGTCGAAGTTGGCAGGACTACAATGAGGTTGGCAGTTGTCAAGAACAACCGTTTATTCTGCGGTTAGCGAAGCACGAGGTTAATAAAGCTTTAGAAGCTTTGAAAACGGGGAAAGCAGATGGGGAGAATCTGGTAATCACAGATTTGTTCAAGGACGGGGGGAATATTGTGCTAGAAAACCTGGTCGCACTGTACATTTAAAGCCTGGTGACATCGACAGTACCGGAATCGTGGAAGGATGCAAACATTATCTTAATTCATCAGTAAGGGGACCCTAACAACTCGAACAATTACTGATGAGTCAGCTTACTGTCCGTTCCGTAAGAGGTATTTACTAAACTCATTGAAAATAGAATCAGGAAAGCCTTAAACTTCAATCAATCAAAGGATCACCCAGGTTGTCGGAATGGGTGCTCTACTATCGATCATATCAATACCGTCCACCAGGTGATAGAAAAATGCTCGGAATATGACCAGCCCTTATACATAGCATTAATGGATTACGAAAAAGCATATTACTCAGTGGAAACCTTGGCAGTTATGCAGGAATCGCGAAATCAGGGTGTAGAGGAGCCGTACATGAAAGTGCTGGAAGATACATATATGTATTGGATGCACAGCAACCATAGTTCTGCGTAATCAAAGTAACAAAATTTCCATAAACAAAGGTGTTAGGCCAGGAGACACAATCTCCCCAGTACTATTCACAGTTTGCTTAGAGGAAGTATTCAGAAACTTTGAGTGGGATCAGTTAGGGATAATGGTAGATGGAGAATACCTCAGTAATCTGCGATTTGCTGATGACATTGCCTTGCTAAGCAACTCGGGGGATGAACTGCAAATAATGATTGATGACCTAGACAGAAAAAGTAGAAAGGTAGGCTTGAAAATCACTATGCAGAAGACTAAGGTAATGTTCAACAGCCTCGGGAAGGAACAGCAGTTTACGATAGATAGTGAAGCACTGAAAATGATAGGATAATATCTGTGCTTACGGCAGTTAGAAACCGCAGATCCGGATCATGAAAGGGAAATAACTGGGAGAATAAGATTAGGATGGAGTGCATTTGGCGGGTACTCTCAGATTTTGACTACAAGCTTATCGGTATCACTCAAGAGGAAAGTATACTACCGTTGTATCTTAGCTGCACTCACCTATGGGGCTGAAACATGAAGGCTAATGAAAAGGGTTCTACTTAAGTTTCGAACCATGGCGAGAACTATGGAACGAAAAATGGTAGCTGTACCGTTAGGCGATAGGAACCGTGCAGACTAAGTCAGAGAAATGACTCGAGTTAATGACATTCTAGTGGAAATCAAGCAGAAAAAATGTAGAGCGAAGAGTAGGTAACCGATGGTCGCTAAGGGCAGGAAATTGGATTGCAAGAGAATGGAAGCGTAAAACGAACGGCGAAAGTTAGGTGTGCGGATGAGGTTAAGAAGTTCGCTGGGGTCAAGTGGATGCAGCTAGCACAGGATTGGGTTACCTTTAAATATTTATTGGTACCTCCAAGCCCTATAGGGGTATTGCGTGAAGAATTTGCTAACAAGATGTTAATAAATAATATTCTTCAATGAATGAATCAAAGCGTGTACATTCGCGATAAATCACAATCACAACTTCGGCAGACAAACTGTTCCAGTCTGACTGTTTCAACAACAAAAAAAAAAGAATTCATGTGTCCAGATATGCAGGTCCTCAATGGGGATGGATGGCCTCTGGATGGTTAACCCGGACTGAGTGCGCACACGCAGAGGTGATAAAGGAATGCTTGAAGGGTTCATTATAGAATTATGAGAACAGCAGAGCCCGGTTATTTTCTGTCAAGGTTGTAGATGCCGAGGTTGGCTTTATTTTTCAGTAAATCAACACTAGAGTAAGGATTATGAAGTAAAGAGTACATAAGGATTATGGTAGAGACCTTCGCCCTGCGGTACGGATGAAACATCCGGCTGATGATGATGGAAAATCCGCCGGCGCCTTACTTTATCCCTCTATCAAAAAGCAGTCGCTGCCGGCGGGATTCGATCCCGCGTATTTGGGTTCAGCAGGAATGTCTAAACATGCTGAGGCCATGTCAAGTAAAAGAGCCAAAGCAGGATTACTTCATGTCGTGCGGTCAGGGCGAGTATGTTTACCGGTTAACTGGAGTATTGTTGACGGTATAGTATCCCACATCATCATGATGAATTTAGTAGCTCAAATGAATGATTGGCAACTTTGCACTAGGCGGAGACACCTTCGCAACGATGGCCTTCGATACCATATGTAGTAGAGGTGTGTATCGGCAACCTCTAAAGGCCAGGTTGGGTGAATGAGGGCCTTTGTTAAACTTTCTAAGGGCACAAATTGGCGGACGGAAAAATGTCTCTGGGTAGCGTTTCCAGAACACGGCAGACAGCCATTAACTGCCGACACTTTTTTAAAGCGATAGATCTACTCTTCCAGGTACAAAACCGAGAACGGTATCATTGGTCGATACTAAAACTTAGCCAAGCTCAAACTGGGGCTTAGACTGCTTAGTCACAAGTCTCGCTTACTTTAGTGAGCTATCGTAAAGTGGCCAAGCTGGCAGTCAAGACTGGCAGCTTGACCATGTCTAATGAGCCTTGACCTTGACACCTGACCTTGGAAGGAGATGGTTTCATAATAACGGCACCGATATTGTGATATGCTCGAGATGACTCTAGCTTAACAAGTTGTAACAGCAAAAAAAAAAAAAAAAAACGAGGGAAATAGAGCGAGAGAAAAAAATCCGTTGGTGCAAAACTGAGTGCGGACTCGGGGACGGTCGGGGAAGTGGCTGCCCGACCTGACAGGGCAAGTTTGCAAATTACAGAAGAGAGGTCGCATGAATCATACGCTGCAATGCCAAGAGCCCAACTGGCCAAAAGATAAGATTAGAACCCCGGAGTCAGCCAATGCAATACTGGTCGACGAAATGCGCAAAAAGCTCTCGCGAAGCCACTCATGAAAGTTTCGCTTCGGCTGGAAGTGATACAAGCATATAAAGGTTTCGGAAAAACAATACTTTAAATTCATAGTGAACGCAGTTAGAGAGAGTAAAATCTACTAAGCCACAAGAACAAAAACACAAAAGGTAAATAAAAAAAAATAATATGGCTTGACGCGGTAAGCACGGCTATGCAAGCGAAAGATTTGATGAGTTTTCGCTTGTAATATATATTTATATATATATATATATATATATATATATATATATATATATATATATATATATATATATATATATATATATAAATACATAAATTATTTATTTATTTCAAAAATGACATACAAATACGAGCCTTCCCAAGCCAACAATGGGCTTGTGGGGCAGCGCTCGCCAGAATGGAACAAGCCAGGGAGCGGCACAGTAAGTCAATATTGCACAAGACTCAAACTAAAACGAAAAAAGGCAGTAAGAAATGACGGGGGAAAAATAAAAAAACAAAGAAAGAAAGAAAAGAAACAAAATTACACATACAGATCAAAGATATAAGATTTTACTTCTTTCCGTGTGCTGGAAGATAAAACATTATCTGGCAGGTCGTTCAACACATCAGGCACATAGAAGGCACGGACACGTTTGCCGTATCTTGTCCGTACTCTTGGTAAGGTAAAGCGGTCGCGTGGACGTAATGTTCTGGCGGGGACATACGGGAGGCAGAACTCATTGTTTCATATATACGAAAGGATTACTGTTTCTTTGAATAACAGCCTGAACGAGGGCATGTGCGAGCATGAAAAAAGACCGGGAATGTTAGTACCATACATCACACCATACATCACCTCCCGAATTATGGATTTCAGTAAAGAATCAACTTTATTGCGCCAAAACACTGAACAGAAATAAAAAGAACAAATTTCATATCTCAACCCACTGTACGCCAATGCATGTGCTATTGTTTTCCTTACGTAAATTGGGCATAGTGCTTTAATAGAATACAGCAGGCAGGCTATTTTGCGCAGCCTTTCACAAACGTTAGCCGAGTGAGTGTTCCAGGACATGTTAGAATCGAAATGAACACCGAGATAATTGACACTTGAGAGGTATGGAATAGGAGAGCAAGAACAATTGTTACACAGAGGAGAATGAAGAAACACTGGAGTGATGACAGGAATAGATTTCAGCGGATCGTGAAAACATACTAATTTAGTTTTGTTTTGGTTAATAGAAATTAAGTTATTACGGTACCAACTGATAACATTTGTAGTGTCAGTTTGTAATTCAGCCACGGCTTGATAGTAATTAGTATGACGAGATACTAAAAGCGTGTCACCTGCGTATTGAAACACCCAAAAGTGAAAAATTGCTTGACTCAGATCATTAACGTACAAGTTGAATAAAAGGGGAGCTAAAATCTACCCCTGGGGTACTCCAGCGCTCAACTGCCTAGATTTGCTTTTAATATTTCCGAGAACTACTACTTGTATTCGACCATGCAAATAATTCTCAAGGAAAGTTAGGAAAGGCCCTCGGAAGCCATAGCTATGAAATTTAAGAAGTAGAATTTTATGGTTTACGGAGTCAAAAGCTTTTGATACATATCTAGAAATAATGCACAAGCGAATGCACTAATTTCAAGAGTACTATTAAGGTAATCGGTTAATTCATCTAATGCTAATCTAGTGCCACGCCCAGAAGTAAATCGCACTGATTAGGCGACAGAATGTTGTGCCCATCAATGAAGCTCTGCATTACGTGAAAAATATGCTTTTCAAGTATAAGAGCAATGCGCGAAAGTATCGAAATTGGCCTGTAGTTTGTGACAACATTGACCTTGACCTGTCCGCTTTTGAAGAGAGGAACTACAAGCGCTTCCTTGAGGCCGGGTGGAATTTCTTGCGTGGTTATAATGTTGTTTATAATTGCTAAAAGAACATTCTTCAGGGCCTCGAAATTTCTTCGAAGGACGTCCACGGACACACCATTTAATCCAACCGACTTGTGCTGTTTTAAGTTAAATAAAATATAGCGAATATCATCCTCGGTACACTCAGGCAGGAAGGCAGACTCAACTACCGATTGTGGCATACAATAACTAGCCGTATTACCGGACAAACATGCTGCAGTAGACGAGAAAAGGGAATTAAATTGGTCTGCTAACGTTATAGATGGTGGACCGAAATTCTTGGCAACAGTTTGGTATGCGCCTTTCCGGGGACGACCCCTTAATTCGTTAACCACGGACCAAGCCTTGGACGGGTTATTTCTAAATTCAGAAAATTTACCTTGGAAGCGCTGTCGCTTGGCACCCCTAAGCACAGCAGTGACTTTATTGCGAGCCATCTTATAAGCTTCACGAGGATACTGATTATTAGGTGAGCGACAACAACGCGCCCAGGCTAGTTCTTTTTCAGCTAACGCGGTTAGAGCATTTTCATTTATCCACGGGCATCCCGGCTTTCGTTGCTTTAAGACGACTACGTTTTTGCAAGAGTGCACTGTCTGCGTATAAACGGCAATAAAAGATTTATAGAGGTGACTGGCAGGAACTTCTGCTAGGAAATATTTCCAGTCGTTGCGTTGCAACGAGTCCAGCTTTCTTTTATCAACAACCTCTATCTGTGATACTGGGTTGTTAGCCGCAGCATGCTGAGACAATAGAAAGCTACACCCAACATAGAAGTGATCGGATAGCTTTTGCTCAATAATAAACGGAAATACCTGGTCGTTCTCAGCGTGAACGTTGACGTGATCTATGCATGAAGACACAAGTGATGTACCCAAAATTTCGACACGTGTGGGAAGGTTGATAATAGGTTCTATCCCAACGTCAGCAAGCGTGTTCAAGTAATCAGCTACAATGTCTCGTTCTTTCTTCAGCACGTCAATGTTAACATACCCTATCATGCACACGTGACCAGATGGAAAAGCAAGTAGACGCAATTCGTCCACAAACTTTCTGACACTTTGATTTGGCGGCCTGTAAATAGCGAGCAATGTGATGGCAAAAGATTGTGTGTGAATACGAAGGGCTAGCGATTCATCACTTGTGAAAATTATGTTCAGAGGACTTAAAATCCAATCATTTTTAATGACAATGGCAATTCCACCGCCACGGCCGTCCTTGCGCGTCAAGAAATGATTGTGATAACCTTGGAGTTGAAAGAGACCAGTATGTTCCTGCCCAATATTAATTTCAGTTACGACGAAAACATCAGCTGTATCACGTACGGCACCAGCGTGGACACAACATTCATTCCAGTGCTTACGAATACTACGCACGTTTACATGAAAAACAGTGAATGTGCCTTCACCTGGTTTTAAAAGAACAGAAAAAGAAGGAAAGTCTCGAAATTGTTCGCACGAAGCCATGAATCAGGGAAAAACATTACAACAGACAAAGCGGAGAATAGAAGAGGTCAGACTAACCGAGACAAGTCACAAGGGCTCATTATGCGCACAACTGGGTCGCCCTCCTTCTTACGGGCATAAATTTTGCCATGTTTCACCCATACGAACTTGAATTCGGCCTCCTTGGCCTTAGTCTTTGTCTCCCAGAACAGTTCTCTGTTGTATTTCGTCGTTTTCGACAAAGAAAACCGAGGGCTCATTTTCCTTCGCCAGAGATTCCAGTTTCTTTCGCTTTGCCAGCCAGCTGTCACGTATGCCCGCCGAAAGGAAGCGCATTAAAACTGGAGCTGTTTTGCTCTTCCTGGGCAACCGGTGCACAGCTACTACATGACCTGGCAGGAATGAATCAATGCCCAGTTGAGCGGCCAGTTCAGCAACGGTAGTAGTCAAGTTTTCACTAGGAAGTTGGGGTAGGTTATGAATTTCGAGGTTTGAGGACCTACTATACTGTTCAGAGGCATTTATCTCGCCTCTAAGATCTTGAATGACAGCTGCCTGCAAAGCGACCTGATCCTCAAGTACCATCACTCTAGAAGACAATTCCTGTTTCTCTCGCGTTGCTGATTCTTTCAGCAAGGAATCATATTTATTTGAAAGAAAGCCAACCGAGTCGTGTATTTCCTGCATTTTTGTTTTCAGTACTTCGATCTCGGACTTGAGGCACAACAGTTCGTCTATGTTCGACGGAACCAGGGAAATAAATTCAACTTTCTCGCGAATAGAATCCAGCAACGATAGTTTTTCAGCAATAGCTGTTAACTGGCTAGAACTGCCTTGGGAAGAATCCGCTGATCTGCATGTTATGCACCGCCACTTTTCTCTCTTTTTCGGGCCCATCGACGAGAATGTGCCTTCAGCCACGCCTGAGCACTCCTGACCGAGGTGATACAACGATGCACAGTTGGAGCATTCCTGCAGATACGACACGAATTTGAGCAAATAAAAACCTAACGACAATTCTCTTAGTTGCATTTAGATTATCTGCCCCAGTATGGATTGTTATGCTGCCTTGCATCGTTGCAGATCAAAAAGACACATTTGCCATGGTGCTCCTGTGTACCATTTCCATACGTTGCCCTTAATTAGAGAACAAGTGTCAATCCACTCGGCAGTCTGCATTCTCTAGCGCGGGGCGAGTTGAGCTCGAGCGGCAAATGTTTGCCTTTCGTCCATTGCCGTAGCACGCATTTACCGGTGACGAGGACACTGTCGATTTCAGTTCAACTTTACTTCAGAAGTATCAAGTTTCAGCATATAAAAGGTGTCTTTTCTTTGTTTCTTTTTTATTACAGAAAAGGGCAGCCAAGACAAAAGGTTGAAAAACCTGACGAGGCCTCGGCACCTAAGCAAAGTTTGATAGACCAGTGAAATAATACATTATTAATCTAGGCACATACAACCTATCACAAATAATAAACGCATATACCGCAAAAGATTGGTACACACGTGAAACGACAGCAGCAAAAGAAGTACACAACAAAAACAAAATAAACCGTATTACAGTCATATACAATAGAATCATAATTTGCCATCCAGTCATAAGCTGCTAACCTAGGCGATTGATTCATTTGATCCAACCAAGAAAATTCAACCAAAGTGTTAAGATCAACATACAGAAATCTTGAAATGTTAGATTGGAGAAAATTGAATATTGTTTGCAATTAGGTATGCTTTAATGTTGCGTTTGAATGTGTTGCTTCTAACAGAGAAGTCAACATTAAGATTGGGCCTGTTAAGGAAGGTGGGAACTTGGTAGGTTAGTGTTTGCCGTAGTTTGTTCGAACTTTAGGGGTAAGTTTCTTGTGGGTTCGAAGTTCATATCTCGCTAGGCTATGATCTAGTATTGATGCATGTAGCCTGTGCCGATGATTGTGTTTTAAAAAGTGGAAATAAAAAATCTGATTGGCTTTTAGCATATCGTGCTTGATGAATAACGGTGCAGTAGGCAAATGTTGTGGTCTACCATAATACCCTCCAATCGCTCTTAGAGCCCTCTTTTGAACGACCATTAATCTCTCAAGGTTTCTGTATATTGTCGTACCTCAAATGAGGATGCAATATGTGAGCCACGAATAGAACAACGCATGGAACACTTGACACAAACCGGTACTATACTAGCGATATTGTACAGGCAACCGGCAACTCTGCTGATGTCGCCAACCAGTTTGGAAAATTGAGTGTTCCATGAATTATTTTCATTAAACCAAGCACCGAGGAGTTTATGGTTAATGACTTGTTTGAGTTGTATTTGTTCATATCTTACATTTAAGAAATAGTCATCGGTAGTATTTATTGGTCGGAATATAATATAATTCGTTTTAGAAAGATTTAGGCTAAGTCTATTAGCCTGTAGCCAGATATGCCGATTTTCAAGGTAAAGATTTACAATATCTTCTAGAGCAGGCAAGGAACGGGTTTTTATAGTGTCGTCTGCATACATGACTATGTCAGGTGATTCAAGTATCCGAGACATGTCATTAATGTAGATTATAAACATAAGGGGTCCTAATATAGATCCCTGAGGGACACGATGTTTAATAACTTGTTTGTCAGAACAGATACCATCCACTACCTCGTACTGCGATCTATTACTTAAATAATGCCTCATCAAACTAGAAGCAATGCCTGTTACACCATAGTCAGACAACTTTCGTAAGAGAATATCATGCTGAACGCAATCAAACGCATTGCGAAAGTCTAAGAACAGTCCAAGAGTGTATCTACGGTGCTCAATGTTTTCAATGATCCTATCTCTTACAGCTAATAATGCTTTTTCTGCACATTTACCTTTTATAAATCCATATTGAGAGGGGTGTATAACGTTGTGCTTAGAAAAAAATGCTTCTAGCCTACCGGTAATTGCTGTTTCAAATACTTTAGATATTACCGGAAAAACAGAGATTGGTCGATAGTTGGGAATTTCACTTTTCTTTCCACCTTTATACACCGGGCATACACGGGCTACCTTAAGGTCATTTGGGAATACACCACTCTGTAACAGTAGATTAATGATATACACCAAAATATCACACACTGCGGTCGACACATGTTTTAATGGAATGGGTTTTATTTCATCATACCCAGCAGATACATCATTTTTTTATGCTTTTAATCATGCTGTCGACTTCATGTGTGGTGACAGGCTTTAGTAAAATAAGAGTTAGGTAAAGGGCAGACTGGATCACTGTATACATGACTACTCCCCAAAGCACTCTTTCCTGGGTTTCTGACATTAACAAAGAAACTATTCGTTGCATTTACCATTTCAAAGCCAGATAGCGTACCACTGGCAGTTTAGATTTCATTTATTTCAACAGGATTCGTGTTATGCATTAGCTGGTTGATCTCTCGCCATAACTTTGTTCCATCACTATATACCTGGGAAAATTTGTTTATATAATACTCACTTTTCGCATGCCTTATCTTAGCATTCAGGCTATTTCTAAACTTCTTAAATTCTTTGAAGAGGAGAACATCGCGGGCTAGCAGAAAATTATGGTACATCTTATTTTTGCATTGGATGTCTTTATAAAGCGTTTTGTTCATCCAGGGTTTCCTATACTTTTTCGGGTTGCGAGTCGAAACTCGAATAGGGAAAGCCTCGTTATAACACTGCAAGAACATGGTTAGAAACGCGGAGTATGCCACATTAGCGTCGTCTATCTCATAAATGCTGTCCCAATTAGTACTTTCAATCAAGGACATGAATGTGCATAGGGATTCATCATTAATATCTCGGAACTCATATTTAGGTCTATTATAGGCTTTTTTGCGTCCAATTGAAATGAAACAAAAAACGGGTAAACGGTCAGTTATATCGGCAGAGAGTACGCCAGATGCAGTGTCAGGAGATTTCTCATTTGTAACACAGATACCCAGTAGTGTAGACGTAGTAGGTGTATACTAGTGGGGATAGTTATGTCATTGAAACAAGCATGTGAGGAGATTAGACTAAAACATTCACGAGAGTGTAGATCGTCAGACATTAAGTTTATGTTGATGTCACCAATAGGACAAGTGGCAGTTTTGTGGAACTGAAAGGAAGCTCTCAAGAAAATGTAAGAAATGCATCCTATTGCGCGCAGGAGGCCTATATATACCAGCAATGATAACATGTGGTAGGGCAACGGTCAAGCCTTCAACACTCGGCGTCAGAGTGGACAATTCATCAACAACAAAATGGGGATAAACATCCCTTACATACACAGCGAGGCCACCTCCTCTGCGATTTGTCCTCAAAAGGTCGTTATACTTATGATCAACCAAAGGAAAATGATCTTCATGCGATGTAGCCCAAGTTTCAATCAAAATAACAGCATCAAAATTCACATTCAAAGAAGTGAAAAAATGCTCAAGTTGGTCGCCCTTATTTTTCACGCTACGTACATTTAGGTGAATAATAGAGAATCTTTTCTCTGCTGTAGTGAAATCGGCATTGAAACATGCGTTATTGGCGCAAACGGGATGATAATCCATAGCGATATCTAGCGCACTTGAAAACAGGCGAGTGAACCCCTCTACTCCATCCATCTACTCTGTCATCTTCTGCAGGTCGGACTTAACTTTTAGCATGATTACGTCAGAAAGCTCGCTCTTTCGCGCAAGAACTTTACCGCCACTGGTCCAGACATAATCCCAAGACAATTCTTTCTTACGCGCTTTTGCTGCTCCCAGTAACTGCTTATTGGCGGCCGTCAAATGCTCATTCGCATAGGTCGTCCTTTTATCATCGTAGCCAAGCTTTTCATTTGTGATCCTTTGCTTCTTTGCCTTGGCTAGAAAAGCATGACGCTTGTTTCGGCGAACAAAACGGACGACAATGTTTGTCTCGTCAGAGTTACGCGTCGAAACCTTGTAACATGTGTCCACATCATCATCAGAGATTAGCTCATCAATAGTTTCCCCAATCTCCTTTACTGCATCTAGAGGATCTGCGGAACTGATTACGCCCTTTATTTCAAGGTTATTCAGCCTGCTGTACAGCTTAAGCTCCTCAACTCTTTGCCCGAGACGTTTGTTTTCATTTCTTAGTGCTTCATTGCACTTCTCATCCCACCTTTCCTGAGGGCCTTGACCTCATAACTGATTACCTTGGTCGCTGCAGTATTTGACACTCTCTTTTACCGAACGCAGCTCCAATCTCAGTTCACGTTTGAAATCTTCAAGTGCCTTCATCACAACTGTCATGAGGCAAGATAATACAAAGCAAATTGAACAAACAGGTTGCGAGGCACTAACCTTCGCAGCAGTGCGTTGCTCATGAAACGCAGTAGCTAAATAGTGTCCTTAGAGACACGTCTCTTACCTGCAAAGGCAGAAGAAATTAGCCCATGCACGTCGCTTGCGCTCTGCTGCCAAACTGGTGAGCAAAAGTGGTGTAGAACGCTCAGCCAGTGACAAAGTTCCAGAATAGTGCTCGCAAACTTTATCTAGCAACAGCTATCTAAGATCGAGGCAATAGTGGCAGTGCCCCATTTCATTCACATGCATGCATCACTGTCGCTGCCCCTTACGCTGTCGCTAGATGGCATTTAAATGTTATTTTCCCTAGCTATGTCACTGGCTGAGTGTTGTATACCACTTTTGCTCACGACTGTACATATTCAGATGCTGCCATGTTCAAACACAAGCACAAATCAGTGCAATATACGCACAAATATGAACTGTTAACTGGGACTGTTAACTGGAATGTGGATGTTAACTGGAACAGCATAGCAAAACGTTTTACAAAAAATGAGAGAAAAAGAGTGAGAAATATTAAGTGACAGAGAGCCAGGTCTTCGTCAAGCGCCACAACCTTCAGCCTGTAGCCGTCTAGCAGAAGCTGTATCCGCTCTGCTCAAATAAAACAGAAAAAGTGTAAAATCACGTAAGCTGAACATTTCGACAGATTTGCATGTCTGGTTGGGTTGATAACTAAATAAAAGAAAATAACCAGCAGCAAACAACTACATCTCAAAAGTACGTCACTGTCCCCTATGTCCGAGGCGCCAGCGAAACCATCGCCCGCATTCTAAGAAAAGAGGGAATTCGAGTGGCGCACAAGCCTTCAAACACTTTGGGGAGCCTGCTACCCTTCCCCAAAGATCGACCACCAAGAGAAAGAGCCCAAGGCATTGTCTACAAAATTCCCTGCGCCGACTGTGATGCTAGCTACATTGGCGAAACAAAAAACCTAAAAGAAAGAATTCGGCAACACAAGAACGGTGTACGAAATTTTTCAAGAGAACGCTACCCCGTATCTGAACATTCAGAAGATTCCGACCACAGAATAAATTTCGAAGAAACATTCATCCTGGAGACCGAGACCAATTACCGCAAAAGACGCCTCCTCGAGTCATGGCACATACAGTCTACCGCAAATAACATCAACCGGACAATAGGCAACCTCCCTGCTGTATACTTGCAAGGTCTTCGCTCTCTCCTGGCCACTTCACAGAAGAAAAGAAAAAGTCGCCAGCGAGCACACCTGCACCTGCGGCACCCTCACTCGTCTAAACCCCCCTCCTTCCTTCTCATTTCTTTCACACACATCTCACCCCCTCCCCATTCTCCCCCCCCCCCCCCACCTTCTTCTCCCCCCGACCATTCCTTTACTTATAGCTGCACGCAGCCCCGCGTCATGCACCCCTGAAGAAGGAGCCGAGCCGGCTCCGAAACGTCGGGTTTTATAAATAAAAGTGTTGGTTGGAGAAATTTCAAGTTTTATTTAGTTAAAAATCACTTAAGAACTTGTATATACAAAACATCAAAAAAGGACTATGTATGGGATGACATGATGAATGTTTTTAGTCTTTTGTTGAGCCGAAATATTTTGTCGATTGTGTTATTTCTTCGGGTAATGAATTCCGAAATATTATAGCAGAAAACTCTAGACGTTGCTCGTGATAATCAGATTTTTTTTTTTTTGCAAAATTAATGTAACCAATGCTACAATGAGTAAAAATGTAGCAGAAACAGCAAACGTGGCTTAAAAGTTTAAATTATTATTTTGTGTTGAAATGAGGCTTTCTGGTCTGTAAATTCTATCGCATTTGCTGCCTCACGTTTTTGCACATCAGGTTTTACTGGTGACCAGGACCGTGTCCGGCGTTTACCGCTACTGCACCGGAACAATCATAACACAGAGACACGTTCTGACCGCGGGACACTGCACCTTCTACAGGTAAGTAGACGCACTTCTCGCTGTTCATATTTGCTTCACAAAACCGCAGCAGCTGCGCTCTGAATGCAATTTCTCACTAATACATTTACTAGCTTTGCTGGCAGCCCGTCCAAAAATAAACCACTGAAGCGTGTCAAAAATACGTCAAAGTATTGTGTAGTTGCGTCGTAACGGCAGACTTTTCTGTAGTTCGCAGTACTTTTTTAGTTTTGTTATTTTCTCTGTCGCACTCTTCTCTAGTCCGAAACTTGTTACCACTGCTCTGCTGTAATTACGCAAACTGTTAGTGTTACTACCGGAATTTCTGTTGTCACAGCAGGTTCACTGTCAAGAAAAAACAGAAATTTTGTTGTAATGTAGATGAAGTTAGCGCGAAACCTTTGACGAAGACAAGAAGAGACACACACAATTTGCGACCAATCTCCTTAACATCAACACTTTGCAAGCTTTTTGAGAAAATGCTAGCCACATGACTTTCTTGGTGGCTTGAACAGCACGGTTTTGAACAGCAGCTCAAATTGGATTTCGTCCATACATAGGTACAGAGTACGCTGTCTTGGCATCAGCAGTTCTATCATCTACCTGCAGCCGCAATGTACGTATCATATTAGCAATGGACGTTGAAAAGGCATATGACAACATAAGTCACGCTGCAATCCTGAATTCCATTAACAGGCTTCATCTGCCTCCGAGAGTACGCACTTTTGTCCCATCATTTTTGAACGGAAGAAAATTTGCAATACGCCTCAGTGGTGACCCAGTTGGTTCATTCGTTTCACTACGTGGCGTGCACCAGAGATCAGTATTGTCTCCGACGTTGTTCAATATTACTTTCATCCCATTGGCGTGGCGCTTACCCTGAAATTAAGTTTTTGCAATACGCAGATGATATCGCACTCACCATGATATTCTGACTCAAGAGACCGCCCTTCAGTAAGCCTTAGACGTTAGCTTTGATTAGGCATCCTCCATTGGCCTTCAACTTTCTGTGTGTAAAACTACATACACATCAGTCGCCAACCGCTGGGGACGCGGTAAACACAAATGCAATTCGTCTCTTTCTATCAGGCACCCCCCTACAAGAAAGTTCGAGCCTGAAATTTCTGGGCTTAACAATTCACCGATCAGGATCAGCGACTGCTTGGCTTTCCCAGGCAAAAAAGCAAGCACTTCAAACTATGAGTTTATTAAGAAGAATTGCACCTAAAACGGGTGGCGCTGGCTCGTCTGTTGCACGCCATTTGGTGAGGGCGGTGCTGCAGCCACGTATTGTTTATCAAGCCCAGTTCCAGCATCTTACAAGAGCACAATGGGATCGCCTTGAAACCGTAGACTGGAAAGCTATGAGGACCGTAACATGCCTTCCACGACTATGCGCAGCTCAACACCATCGATGAACTGGTGCAGCAGCGCCGTGATGTTCGCAGACTCAAGGCAGCTTTGTCACATTCCACGCAAGCACTGAGGGCGTATGCAACGTCACACATTATTCTTCAGCCACCTGCACCCGTTCTCCCTCCCTGGAACTTTGTACAGTTAGGAGACAACAAGCCAACTGATATCCGCAGACCAACGTCTGTCAACTCAGCATCGTTGCTTCTCCAGAAATTAGAAGAGCAAGATACTCACCTGCCTCACGATTCCATTGTAGTGGACGTGAATGGAAGCCTGCAAGGCTGTGAAGCCTAAACAGCAATCGACTGTCCACGGAGACCTAGCCTGAATCAGACTACTACGTTTCAGCTTTCGGAACCACTTACATCTTTCTGCGCTGAGCTCGTGGCAGTTCAGGAGGCACTCTGCTCCGTGGCTTCCATAACCATGTTCCCTGCAGCCCACGTTGTCATCCGCACTGACGCACTTCAAGCAGTACGGTTGCTCGGACGTGTCAGCCGCTGCCCTAAAATTTGCCAAGACATCTACCAGCTTGCGGCGCGCATCCCACAGTCAGTACACATTGAGTGGGTCCCACGGGATCTGCTGCCTTCCCAAGTCAAGCTGATTTAGCGACCCGCCTCGTGAACCAAGACGCATCAATCCCATGGCTCCTTGAAGTGGATGACGCTACCCTCATTTTATCAAGAAAGGAACACCTCCGGGGCCGCATACGTGCAATTATCCCTCCGTGTGTGGTATCCCCTCCCCGCGGTCTCACCCGTGCAGAGGAGGTTGCGCTTCGGAAGATCCGGGTCGGTGTTGCCCTCACACTAGCTGTCACTAGGACTTGGTCATATTGCCGACACTTATAACCCCGCCAAGGGTGCCCGATCTGCAAAAACAAAGATGTTGAGGCCGGCATTCACCACTTGCTATGGGACTGCCCAACACTGAAACCAACACGAATCCGGCACCTGAATCCGGCACCAGCAACCAATCCTGCCTCATATGTCGCTTGGACGCAGGGACCTCATCATCGCTGATTCCTAGACTTCATAAAATCAGCCAACCTTTTTTCATTCATTTAATCATTTATTCATCCTTCATCTCATACCCTACTGATGCGCTGAGGCAATAAATATCGAGAAAAAAAAGAGGCACATACGACGAATGACAGGCGCTTCTTGTATTTGTCACAGTTTCTGCACTCAATATTACGCAGTACCAACTAGCCCGACAACAGTAGAAATGAAATTGTATTGTGACAACCGAAAATTCCTTCAGTTTGTTTTTCGGTTGGACATTTCCACAAATTTGGTATAGCCTTATATTACCATCGTGCGGAATGCTTTCGCTGCTTGAACACATAATTTGCACTTGCATTTTAGTTAAAGAAGTTCACCAAGGTGTTCCGGTAGCTATCGCGCAGGACTAATTCACATTACATTCGACGATATCCAAGGCCGCGTGTTTCAGTTTCTCCGTGGGGAAGTGAAGTGCAATCTTTCCGCTTCGCTTATCTTAAGCTACCTCCGGTTGGCAGTAAGCAAAAGAGAAGGAAAATAACGGAACGAAAACGCGTTTTCCCCTAAACAACAAACACATTCTTGAAGACATAGCGCAAAAAAGAGACGGGGACAACACAGATGTAGACAGGACAGGCGCTAACTGACAACTTTATTTTCGAGGAAAACAGCAGCACAATTTATGTCAAAACTCACGTGACAATCAAGGGGCCTTATACTACGACCAAATACAGTTTGACAAAGGGCGGCCGACAATCTTGACCCGGAGAAACCAAAAAAGAAACAAGGGGGCCGGATAGCATTATCAACAGATTATATAAAACTCATTGTGAAAATAATACAACAGATGGGGTGCGAACAACATCATGGCCAAGGGACGGTGCCACCCAACCACAGCAACGAGCGAGCCTAAAAGGGCTCAAAACAAGGGAAGTAAAAACAGTCATAGGTCAATACCAAAAAAACGTGCGAGGCAAAAGCAGAGTCCGAAATAAAAACAGATAAAACGTGCGAAGCAAAAGCAGAGTCACAACTAAAAACAGATGACACGTGCGAAGCAAAAGCAGAGTCAAAACTAAAGACATATATGAAACGTGCGAAGCAAACGCGGAGTCATAAGCTAAATCAGACCATACGTGGGAAGCAAAAGCAGAGTCAAAACTAAAAAAACTAAAAACAGACTCAGGAGTGTAGAAGGCTCCCCACTAAAACATTGAAGTGCTAAGCAAGAATAATCAGGATGGGCGAGTGGAAGAACAATTATGAAGAATGAGAAAATCAGGGGAGTAAACACACCAAAAACCGGGAAGTAAAAGCAATTCCACAGACGATAACTCGTTTCATAACAGTCAGCAACCGGTTGCTTGTGGTAATAAAGCAAAAAGGTTTAAAACACCTACATGTGGCCATCAAGGAATTCAAATTCGCTTTCAAGAAGGTTGATAGAAGGTACGCTAACGCAATCCTGACCGGCCTTCCTAATGAAGTATGCCTCCATGACTTCGCGCTCAGTTTTTTCTTTGGCTGATCTTAAGAAATCTGTACTATCTAAGAGCGGATGACATGCGTTAGTTGGATCAGTTTTACAAGCTTTACAATGTTCGGCGAGGTTAGTACCCGATTTGTTGCGTACGCATAGTCTGTGTTCTCTCGCCCTCTCATTGAAACACCTTCCAGTTTGTCCGATGTACTGGAGCCCGCAACTGATTGGAATCCTGTACACGACATTTTCCTTGCATTCCGTGAATTTAGTTTGATGCTTCTTCGTGCATGCTACTTGCTTTTTCATCTTTCTAGTGCATACTTTCGATAGTTTGCATGGTGCAGAGAAAACAATTTTGACGTTATAACGTGCTGCCAGTTTTTTGAAGTTATGTGAAAACCTGTGGAAGTATGGAATCACCTGGACTGGCATCTTACTCTTGCTTACTTCGTTTCCCTGCTTACTACGTTGACTGTTTGAGGCTTTTAGGTTTTGCAGAAGGCTTTCACACACTGCTACAATAACGTCAGGGGGGAAACCTGCGTCTTGTAGACGCTTGAATTGCTCATTCATGCTAGTAGCCATGCGGTGGGTACAGGATTTTGTTGTGGCACCGTGAAGACAGGAAAACACGATGCCACGCTTCACAACCTTGGAGTGTGCACTGTCAAAACATAACAGGCGCTTTTTTGTGCGCGGACGGTACATCCAGCTCAGCGTGTGGCCGTTAAAATCCAGCTCAATATCTAAAAACTGAATGAGGCCATCTGTAGGCGATTCCCATGTGAACTTTAAACCGGAACCGTGATCAGAAAAGATGCTGAGCACCTCCTTGACAACATCATTTTGTCTAGCTTGACATTTACTAAAAATGATCAAAAAGTCATCAACGTATCTGACCACTTTTTTAACTGGAAGGTTTGAAAGATTGGTTTGAATACGTTTGTCGACTGCAGATAAAAATATATCACACAGATGTTGTCAAGGAGGTGCTCAGCATCTTTTCTGATCACGGTTCCGGTTTAAAGTTCACATGGGAATCGCCTACAGATGGCCTCATTCAGTTTTTAGATATTGAGCTGGATTTTAACGGCCACACGCTGTGCTGGATGTACCGTCCGCGCACAAAAAAGCGCCTGTTATGTTTTGACAGTGCACACTCCAAGGTTGTGAAGCGTGGCATCGTGTTTTCCTGTCTTCACGGTGCCACAACAAAATCCTGTACCCACCGCATGGCTACTAGCATGAATGAGCAATTCAAGCGTCTACAAGACGCAGGTTTCCCCCCTGACGTTATTGTAGCAGTGTGTGAAAGCCTTCTGCAAAACCTAAAAGCCTCAAACAGTCAACGTAGTAAGCAGGGAAACGAAGTAAGCAAGAGTAAGATGCCAGTCCAGGTGATTCCATACTTCCACAGGTTTTCACATAACTTCAAAAAACTGGCAGCACGTTATAACGTCAAAATTGTTTTCTCTGCACCATGCAAACTATCGAAAGTATGCACTAGAAAGATGAAAAAGCAAGTAGCATGCACGAAGAAGCATCAAACTAAATTCACGGAATGCAAGGAAAATGTCGTGTACAGGATTCCAATCAGTTGCGGGCTCCAGTACATCGGACAAACTGGAAGGTGTTTCAATGAGAGGGCGAGAGAACACAGACTATGCGTACGCAACAAATCGGGTACTAACCTCGCCGAACATTGTAAAGCTTGTAAAACTGATCCAACTAACGCATGTCATCCGCTCTTAGATAGTACAGATTTCTTAAGATCAGCCAAAGAAAAAACTGAGCGCGAAGTCATGGAGGCATACTTCATTAGGAAGGCCGGTCAGGATTGCGTCAGCGTACCTTCTATCAACCTTCTTGAAAGCGAATTTGAATTCCTTGATGGCCACATGTAGGTGTTTTAAACCTTTTTGCTTTATTACCACAAGCAACCGGTTGCTGACTGTTATGAAACGAGTTATCGTCTGTGGAATTGCTTTTACTTCCCGGTTTTTGGTGTGTTTACTCCCCTGATTTTCTCATTCTTCATAATTGTTCTTCCACTCGCCCATCCTGATTATTCTTGCTTAGCACTTCAATGTTTTAGTGGGGAGCCTTCTACACTCCTGAGTCTGTTTTTAGTTTTTTTAGTTTTGACTCTGCTTTTGCTTCCCACGTATGGTCTGATTTAGCTTATGACTCCGCGTTTGCTTCGCACGTTTCATATACGTCTTTAGTTTTGACTCTGCTTTTGCTTCGCACGTGTCATCTGTTTTTAGTTGTGACTCTGCTTTTGCTTCGCACGTTTTATCTGTTTTTAGTTCGGACTCTGCTTTTGCCTCGCACGTTTTTTTGGTATTGACCTATGACTGTTTTTACTTCCCTTGTTTTGAGCCCTTTTAGGCTCGCTCGTTGCTGTGGTTGGGTGGCACCGTCCCTTGGCAATGATGTTGTTCGCACCCCATCTGTTGTATTATTTCACAATGAGTTTTATATAATCTGTTGATAATGCTATCCGGCCCCCTTGTTTCTTTTTTGGTTTCTCCGGGTCAAGATTGTCGGCCGCCCTTTGTCAAACTGTATTTGGTCGTAGTATAAGGCCCCTTGATTGTCACGTGAGTTTTGACATAAATTGTGCTGCGGTTTTCCTCGAAAATAAAGTTGTCAGTTAGCGCCTGTCCTGTCTACATCTGTGTTGTCCCCGTCTCTTTTTTGCGCTATGTCTTCAAGAAACTGCTACCAACTAGCCCAAACCAAACATCTGTTGCATCATATTTCTCCTACATTGGGCTCTTTCCTATCTTCTCCTGCAGCGGGCAATCCTGTCATTTCGTGTGTTAACCTCATCGCTTCGACCACATGTCAGTCAAGGGTACTGGCGTTCTGCTTGAAACGACGCCTCGTCCCGTGGGAAGTGCAAGCCTTATTTGGAGCTGTGGCGCCATCTTGGGGACACACGCGGAGAATATGCAAGATCCTGAAAAGTGAGTACTGGAGACAAGTTAGGCTATTCCACGACTGGCTTCGGATCCTCGTTTTGGAGCAGCAAACAAGTAGCGCCAGAACATTAGCGGCATTCAAGAAATTAGCGGCGCAGACAACAGAGTTCTTGTGGCAGCGAGCGCTATCTGGCCTACCAAAAGCGAACAAGGCTTCAAAGCAGACAGGAGAAGGCGTTACCGTTTTGGGTAACGTTGTCATTTCCCCTGAAATTCGGAGCATCTTAGAAAAAGGACCAAAGTTTGCCTTTCAGCCTTCCGTGCAAAGGGAAACATTGATTTCGCTAGTGCGTCAAACTGCTTCGAGAGCCACGGAAAATAACAAAGACCGTCTAATTGAAGCTGGGGTGGCCTGCCTCAGGAGTAACGAAGGACACCTGGTCAAGGGAAAACCACCGTTCCGAAAAATTACAAGTTATCTCCACCGACAGAATCTAGCCGCTTTGCAGTGCGATAAAGAAGATGGCTTTACCATCTTACCGGTTGGCATGTTTCAAGAAAAAGCCCTAACCGCCATTGAGAAGAATTTTAAAAAAGTCAAGTTTGATCCAAAGCGATGTCGACGTGCTGCCATTCAGCTACTGGAAGATCTAGGCCTTGAAACCCTGAGGAGAGCAGTGGATAAGACGAAAAGCGGGTTTTTAGAAGTGTTTTATACCGCTAAAACACATAAACCTGAATGCCCTTTTAGGGTCATAGTGTCTGAGAACGGCACATGGCAAAAGCTAGTGAGTTCATACCTGCAACGGTGTCTTAAAACCTTGAAGCTTGAAGATCCCTTCATCATTCGAAGTTCCAAAGAAATGGTCGGCATTCTTGAACAAAATTCCTTCTGCGCAGTGAGTGGCTTTTCAGTTGACATAGAAGACCTTTATTACTCCGTTCCTCATGAAGATCTGCTCATGGTGCTCCGCGATTCGATCTCGGAAAGCGGGGAAGTAGCATTCCAGAACAGTGCGGGAACTAGGAGCGATTCTTTCCTTTCTCTGCTAGAATACTACCTTGATTCAACAGCTATTTGCTCAGACGGACAATTCTTTATCCAGAAAAAAGGCATCTGCATCGGTTCGTCGGTCGCTCCTGTGCTGTGTGATATATTTTTATCTGCAGTCGACAAACGTATTCAAACCAATCTTTCAAACCTTCCAGTTAAAAAAGTGGTCAGATACGTTGATGACTTTTTGATCATTTTTTAGTAAATGTCAAGCTAGACAAAGTGATGTTGTCAAGGAGGTGCTCAGCATCTTTTCTGATCACGGTTCCGGTTTAAAGTTCACATGGGAATCGCCTACAGATGGCCTCATTCAGTTTTTAGATATTGAGCTGGATTTTAACGGCCACACGCTGTGCTGGATGTACCGTCCGCGCACAAAAAAGCGCCTGTTATGTTTTGACAGTGCACACTCCAAGGTTGTGAAGCGTGGCATCGTGTTTTCCTGTCTTCATGGTGCCACAACAAAATCCTGTACCCACCGCATGGCTACTAGCATGAATGAGCAATTCAAGCGTCTACAAGACGCAGGTTTCCCCCCTGACGTTATTGTAGCAGTGTGTGAAAGCCTTCTGCAAAACCTAAAAGCCTCAAACAGTCAACGTAGTAAGCAGGGAAACGAAGTAAGCAAGAGTAAGATGCCAGTCCAGGTGATTCCATACTTCCACAGGTTTTCACATAACTTCAAAAAACTGGCAGCACGTTATAACGTCAAAATTGTTTTCTCTGCACCATGCAAACTATCGAAAGTATGCACTAGAAAGATGAAAAAGCAAGTAGCATGCACGAAGAAGCATCAAACTAAATTCACGGAATGCAAGGACAATGTCGTGTACAGGATTCCAATCAGTTGCGGGCTCCAGTACATCGGACAAACTGGAAGGTGTTTCAATGAGAGGGCGAGAGAACACAGACTATGCGTACGCAACAAATCGGGTACTAACCTCGCCGAACATTGTAAAGCTTGTAAAACTGATCCAACTAACGCATGTCATCCGCTCTTAGATAGTACAGATTTCTTAAGATCAGCCAAAGAAAAAACTGAGCGCGAAGTCATGGAGGCATACTTCATTAGGAAGGCCGGTCAGGATTGCGTCAGCGTACCTTCTATCAACCTTCTTGAAAGCGAATTTGAATTCTTTGATGGCCACATGTAGGTGTTTTAAACCTTTTTGCTTTATTACCACAAGCAACCGGTTGCTGACTGTTATGAAACGAGTTATCGTCTGTGGAATTGCTTTTACTTCCCGGTTTTTGGTGTGTTTACTCCCCTGATTTTCTCATTCTTCATAATTGTTCTTCCACTCGCCCATCCTGATTATTCTTGCTTAGCACTTCAATGTTTTAGTGGGGAGCCTTCTACACTCCTGAGTCTGTTTTTAGTTTTTTTAGTTTTGACTCTGCTTTTGCTTCCCACGTATGGTCTGATTTAGCTTATGACTCCGCGTTTGCTTCGCACGTTTCATATATGTCTTTAGTTTTGACTCTGCTTTTGCTTCGCACGTGTCATCTGTTTTTAGTTGTGACTCTGCTTTTGCTTCGCACGTTTTATCTGTTTTTAGTTCGGACTCTGCTTTTGCCTCGCACGTTTTTTTGGTATTGACCTATGACTGTTTTTACTTCCCTTGTTTTGAGCACTTTTAGGCTCGCTCGTTGCTGTGGTTGGGTGGCACCGTCCCTTGGCCATGATGTTGTTCGCACCCCATCTGTTGTATTATATTCACAATGAGTTTTATATAATCTGTTGATAATGCTATCCGGCCCCCTTGTTTCTTTTTTGGTTTCTCCGGGTCAAGATTGTCGGCCGCCCTTTGTCAAACTGTATTTGGTCGTAGTATAAGGCCCCTTGATTGTCACGTGAGTTTTGACATAAATTGTGCTGCGGTTTTCCTCGAAAATAAAGTTGTCAGTTAGCGCCTGTCCTGTCTACATCTGTGTTGTCCCCGTCTCTTTTTTGCGCTATGTCTTCAAGAAACTGCTACCAACTAGCCCAAACCAAACATCTGTTGCAACAAACACATGCCTGGAACCTTCGAATTAAGTGAACCAGAGCGAGAGAAGAAAGGCAATACGAAGAAAAATCTTGGTATGCCGGCATAAGGAAACAAAGTGTGTGTCAAGGGACGTGTATTTAGGATTTTCACTCGTGCCAGAAAAAGACGTAACTCAGGCAGCATTTTTCATGCAATCAAAATAGAATAAAGCGCAACGCACATACAAACATAACAAACGAAACTGGTGGCGCTGTCAAAGCCCATGTCCCTTAAAACATATTTCAGAGCCCAGAAATTGCAGACTGGGATCTTAAATTTGCAGAATTTGAAGGCGTACATGTTGAAGGCTACTGATATTTGCAGGAGTGTCATTCATATACGGTGCAGTAAAATGAAAGAAAAAGGGAAAAAATTACCTTGGGTTGATTTATGGCGTTTAACGTACCAAGGCGACTGAGACTGTGATTCGTTAGAACTGAGGCTTGGGCAAGTTGGTATGCCATTTTAAATAACAGCGCGACTTAGGCAAGGACGAAAGAAAGACACACATGGACAAGCATTGCATGCATCTGATGTTTATTGCTTAGAAAGTGGAAATATGTAGACCAGGCTCCAAACAACAGAAGAAAACATCTTCGTCTGCCTTTGGGGGTTGCGTGTGTTAGCGCTGTTTCAAATTTTCCTATAGTTAAAACCAACCAACTCGCCCAAAAAGAAGCGTTAATAAAAAGAAAACATAGAGGCTATACACATTTGATTATGCACGCGAAAAACCCAAATGATGACGCCTCGTCCCTTCCCTGTAGCAAGAAATCTTAGTTCCTTAGCTGACAACGCCAAGGACTGGCACAGGCGTCCTTTGGCAATGCAATTTGCGTGGCTTCACTATTTTCGTGGGTTAATTGGTCCCCATGTCTAATTAACACTTTTGTTTGTTTGAAATATAGCTGGCAGTCTTTACCTTTACTGTCTCTGCAATGGATGCTGAGATGCCCTTTAACTATGTTAAAAACATTGTTATTGTGTTTCCTTAGGCGCTCGTTAAGGCATCTGCCCGTCTGGCCGACGTACTGTTTATTGCAAGAAAATGACATAGAATAGATAACATCTTCTTTGCATGCAACAAATTAATTTTCACGTCTTATAGTGCACTTTTGTGGTATAGATTCAGCGTTACCAAGCTTGAAAAATTTTCCAAGCTTTTCGCGAGCCGAGAAAACAACACTGACAGCTCGGAGGCCTATCTTCTTTTTCCGTAGCCTATGAGAAAATTTGTAGAAATTGGGAACAACTGTTGTCTTTTGTTTTCCATGTTTGATTCTGCCAGTTTCTAGTTTTTGTTTTTGCCTAAACATGCAAGCATCGATTCTGAAGCAGAATCTTCAAAATGGCATACGAACTCGCCCAAAAATCATTTCTAACATGTTTCCCCATTTTCAACCAGTGCAAAGTCTTGACCGATAGCCGCGTTAAGATTACAAGAGAAATCATAGAGTCCTATGAAGTTCAAAAACACCAACATCAATGCGTAAGCACCACATTAATTCTTCTATGTTAAAAGAAAATGCGTTTTCTGAGCCACTGATAAGGGATCGCTCACAGCTTGCCCTGAGCTACCGTCGCCACGTGCAGAATTCCGGTCACGGCTTTTGTCAGTTTTGAGTGTTTGCTTTCTTCCTTTGTTGAGAATGTCCGCCACTGTATTTAAACAGAGGCAGAGCCTTAAAAAACATAAGTTGTTCAGCGCTCTGTCTGTTCCTCGTCGTATATGCCCTGCACCGATAATGTCTAACCAACATGCCAAGCATCTACCTTGCCCCAGTACTATCACAGCTTCGTTAGAGGAAGTATTCAGAGACTTGGAATGGGAGCACGCAGGATAAAAGCAGATGTAGACTCAGAAATGTGCGATATGTTGATGACATTGGATTGCTAAGTAACGTAGGGGATGAACTGCAAAAAATGAGTTGCTTAGCAAGACAATGAAATAATTGAATTGCGGATTACTTACTGAGGTATTCTCCATCAATCGTTATCCCTAACTACTTCCATTCAAATTTCCTGAATACTTCCGCTTGGCAAGCTGCCAATAGTACTGGGGTAATCGTGTCTCCTAGCCTAATGCCGTTCCTTGTGGGGATTTTTTTACTTTCTTTCTGCAGAACTGTGGTTGCTAGCTGTGCAGCCACTATATATATCGTCCAGTGCTTTACCACATGACTTATCTACACCTTGATTTCGCAACTGCTGCATATGTGCTGAGGTTTCGACTGAGTCAAATGCTTTTTTCTGTGTCAGTGAATGCTATGTATATGGTCTGGTATTATTCCGAGCATTTGTCTGTCACCTTTATTATAGCATGGATATGATTCTTTCCGAACAGTATCCTTTTCGAGCACCGGCTTGATTCTTTGGTAATGAAGGTTTTAGTTTTTTTATGCATAAGCATTATGAGCCATCTGGGGTCATTAAAGGTCAAACGTGCCTACCGACAGTGGCTACGCGAAGGGCTGAAAATGGGAGTAGCATTGCTTTCGCAATAAAAGATGATGCTTCAGAAATAACGGCGATACTGTAAGGGAGAGAGTTCCACTCGTTAATAGAGAGGACCAAAGGTGATTACTTGAATCTTTCTTTTCGCGCTAAAATAAGTTTAATGCTGTTAATTTGATCTACACGAGCACAGATGTGCGGCGCCAAAAAGATGTGTGAGCATGCAAACAGTGTGCTGTTGGGCTAGAGAGCGTGATAGACTGAATTTTCTGCGCATGACTTGGGGCGGGAGATTGAGTGACGTTTTCATCGCTGTAACGCTTGTAGGAGCCCCTTGTAGTGTTTTAAACTACGCGCGCGTTTTCCTATCTGTATTGTGTTTGCGTGGGCAGCGCGAGTGCGCATGAGCGAGCAGCTAATCTTAGGGGCGTGATGTTAGCAGCGACGAGACGATGGTAGATAAGCACGTCGGAAGAAGTCGGAAGTAAGGCGCGAGGCCTTTCGCCCCGCCGGGGAGGCCAGCGCGGGGCTTCCTGCGAGCGTCACGGGACAACGGGGTGTGTACGGACGACGGAAAGGAAACCGGCGACACGAAGATGGAAGGAGGGCCTGCAGAAACGGCCTAGGCGTATTCGCGTAAGTGGCTGCCACGCGAGGAGCAATATCTGCTGTGCCGCAGCTAGTGCATTGGCCCTGTCGCTCGCCCTCTTCGCGCCGCAATGTGTTGTATTTGCCGCGGTGAAGCCCTGACCTTCGTTTGGTTTTATCCTTGTCAGTGTATTGTCGTGCGCGTCGACAGCATGTCTCTAGCGCAGTGGCGTTTCCTTTGTTTGATTGCCCTTTTATTGAATGTTTTTGCGTTTATCCAGAAATAAACTGGTGTTTTTTAAGAGAATGGAACTGTCACTCCTCAGGCAAGATCATGGCTCACGAACCCCTTTCTGAAGGCGAGGCCTTCACGCTTTGATGTCGAGAGTACTGTGAAAGAATGACTCGCGCTGCTTTCTTTTGGACCGATTTTTACATGTTAATAAGATACGCTTGGTAAACATTCCAAATGAGTGACGCATATTCTAATGTGGGTCTGACTAGCGAGTTGAAGGCCTGTAGCCGTGTCCTTGTCGGCAAGATGCAGTCGGCGCTTAAGAACGCCAAGTTTTTCAAAACATTTTAAATGATGCACTCTATATGTGTGTTCCAGCATAAATTCGTGTTAAAGTGCACACCGTGGTATTTCACCGATGCAGCAGTTTCAATGAGAGTGTTGCTAACTGTGGAAGCATTTGGTTGGTTGGTTGGTTGGTTGGTTGGTTGGTTGGTTGGTTGGTTGGTCGGTCGGTCGGTCGGTCGGTCGGTCGGTCGGTCGGTCGGTCGGTCGGTCGGTCGGTCGGTCGGTCGGTCGGTCGGTCGGTCGGTCGGTCGGTCGGTCGGTCGGTCGGTCGGTCGGTCGGTCGGTCGGTCGGTCGGTCGGTCGGTCGGTCGGTCGGTCGGTCGGTCGGTCGGTCGGTCGGTCGGTCGGTCGGTCGGTCGGTCGGTCGGTCGGTCGGTCGGTCGGTCGGTCGGTCGGTCGGTCGGTCGGTCGGTCGGTCGGTCGGTCGGTCGGTCGGTCGGTCGGTCGGTCGGTCGGTCGGTCGGTCGGTCGGTCGGTCGGTCGGTCGGTCGGTCGGTCGGTCGGTCGGTCGGTCGGTCGGTCGGTCGGTCGGTCGGTCGGTCGGTCGGTCGGTCGGTCGGTCGGTCGGTCGGTCGGTCGGTCGGTCGGTCGGTCGGTCGGTCGGTCGGTCGGTCGGTCGGTCGGTCGGTCGGTCGGTCGGTCGGTCGGTTTGTGGGGTTTAACGTCCCAAAGCAACTCAGGCTATGAAAGACGCCGTAGTGGAGGACTCCGGAAATTGCGACCACCTTGGACGTGCAATGACATCGCACAGCACACGGGCGCCTTGCTTTTCGCCTCCACCAAAAAGCTGCCACCGAGGTCGGGATTCGGTCCCGCGTCCTTGGGAACAGTAGTCGAGCGCCGTAACCACTGCGACACCCCGGCGGGGTGGAAGCATTTGGACTCGAGTAAGTAGCGGAAGTAAATTTAAGATGTTTCATTTCATCGGTGTTAATTACCAAAGAGTGTTAATTACCACCTGCCGTACCAAAGAGTCAGCTCATTAAAGTCGACTCCTGCCTGGGCTGTTGAGCAGTGCGGACGTGCGTCGCATGGGCTCCCGCCTCGAAGCTAGCTTTTGGCGGAACGCTTCGGTTCTTGGAGCTGCCACCTATTGGAACATCTCTGAGGGACCACGCGGCACCCGTGGATACCAATTCTTGGCAAGTCGACGCCCAGATTCCGTATTTTTTGGACGTTTTACCCGGACCAAGTGACGGAGGGAGCTAGGCCTAGCGCGTAGGCCTTGCTCGACCCCGTGCCGAAGGGCTCCGTGAGCAATTACGAAACCTTGCTAACCCTGAAGATGCATTACTCCTTCGAAGGGGAAGACATAATGCCAGCGGAGCTAAAAAACGGAGAATGGGAGCCCGTTCTCCGTCTTCAAGATTTGCGCCAGATGCTTGCAGCAAAACGCTAACAGCCACATCGACGAAGCAAGGCTTAAGCCGGGTCAGGCCGACGGGAAGGCGAACTCCGACGCTACAGCCAAAAAGAAGCGTGAACCATCCGTCACTAAAAAATGGGTACCACCTCCGAGACTACCAATAGACGACTCCAAAATTTTGTGTCAACCGAGAAATTGGGACCTGAGGGCCCCACGTGCCCTCGAGCGTTCCATATGGGCGGCAGCGAACGTGGCGCCATTGGAGGCACAAGACGTGTACACTACACGTGTAAACATCGTGAACAACACGTTCACCGTAAGCACACCTAACCGCCAAAGAGTATCAGCTTACGCCGGTATGAACGTCCTCAAGCTTGAAGGGCATGACAAGCAAGTGGCATCGTACGTCGCGGCGCCGGACGACTCGATTAGAGGAGTAATCTACCGAGCGTATAATGGATCCTCGCCTGATGAAGTCCGAGAAGGCTTCCTGAGGAGAAACAAGGACATCAGCATCGTCGACGCAAGACGACTAGAAAAGTCAAGAACCCTACAGATTATTTTCAAAGGGAACAAGATTCGAAGACAAGTATACTACTGGAACACAGTATTTTGCGTGTTCCCATACAGAGAGCAAGTGGAAACTTGCTACAACAGTCGCAAGGTCGGCCACAGGGCTGACGTCTGCTACCAACCAAAGGCAAACTTATGCCGCCGCTGCGGTAATAACCACCCGGTCCCTCCAGAAGGGGAACCTTTAACGTGCATTCCAGACTGCATAGTGTGCCATAGGGCGCATCATACTGGGAGCCGCAACTGCAAACATCGTCTTGTGATTCGGAAACAAGCGAACAAGCAAAGCGACAACGCGGGGCGGCGCCACGCGGAACAACCAAGGCACAGAAAGAGGTCCTCGAGCCGGACGAGACACGACAGCAAGCCCCGGAACCGATCCAGCTCCTTCCCGCCGCTACCGAACAAGGAAAGGGGCAGGTGCAACAGCAAAGAAAGAAGCTCGAGCCGCAGAAGAAGCGGAGACAAGCCCGATAATAAGGTGAGCTGGTCGGATACGGCCTCCCATACTAACAATACTCAAGAGAAGGAACTACGGAAACAGATACAGGCACGCGATGATAAAATTGACAAACTAGAAAAAGAGATGGCGGAGATCCATCAATTATTTAAGAATACTAGGGCGCTAGAACACCCAAATAACTAAGGAGACGCGAATCCCACCACCGGTGCCCCCGGTAGGGGTGGTAGCGATGGAAACGGACGCTAGAGCCCCGATCAAAAGGCCACCTCCCCCGAGCGGAGAGGATAACAGTAAATGCGCAGCAGAAGCCTCAGAAACTGATATGCCGCAGCACACAAGAGTCCCGAACAAACTCAGGACCGATGTAAATGCACTCACAGAAAGGGTGGACATCATGGAGGTTAAAGTAGACACCCTCTCGGCTAGGGTGAACACACTCATTAATAGGATGGATGTCTTAACCAACGAATTCAGGGTGTTCCAAAATCAGGTTACCATGTCGTAATGATGAAAAAACTAAGCGCAATGGAAGCACGCCTTCCTCCGTTGCCTGGGCAGCAGCCAATGCACAAAATTGCTACGCATCATCATGGCCCCCAGACAGCAAACTGAAGTGTGGCTGTGGAACTGCAGAGGCTTCCGCCGTAAGCGGGGAAACTTGCAGCTCCACATACAAAACCTACAGCGTCCACCAGACGTAACTGCTCTACAAGAAGCTAGTGGTGTCGTAAACCTTCCGGCCTACAAAGCGTTCCTACCAACGGGATACAACGCCAGTACCATCACGGGTGCATTCACTGCAACGCTGGTGCAGCGAAATGTCACTGCAATACAGCACAATATTGATAGCTCCAAGGAAAACTACATTCTGTTCGAGATAGTGCGAAAAAGTCGAGATGACAAAAATCTCTTTATTCTAAACTATACAGCCCGCCGAGAGAAAGAGGAACGGGTATTCCAGAGCTACTGGTCAGAAGCCTAAGGTTGGCATCCAAAGCACAGCTTCTAGTTGTCGGAGACTTCAAAGCCCCGCATTCGCAATGGGGATACGTTAAAGCCAGCCAAAAAGGCAACATAGTATGGCAAGCGAGGCAGAACATGGGCCTTTCCGTGTTAAATAACCCACAGGAACGCACGAGGCTAGGCAATAGCATCAGAGTCGACACGTCACCGGACCTCACCCTTACTAGGAATATAATGGGAGCCGAATGGCTAAACACAGGTCACTCACTAGGTAGTGACCCCTATAGTTTATCCACCACCTTCGAAATGGCTAAGCACAAAACAATAATCAGGAAGACACATATTACGGATTGGGATAAATTTAGGGACCTAAGAGAGCAAACAGCCGAAACAGAAATCACGAATCTCGATGATTGGATCGAGTCACTTTAAAAGGATATTAAGCAAACCACATCAGAAGTGCCGATAAAACAGGAGGGCCAAATGTCCGACTCGTGGCTACTCCATATGTGGGAAGCCCACCTTAGCCTGCAAAAAAAGACTGAGGAAGCACAAACACCTACGACCGCTAAGGAAACGTATAGCGAAACTAGAAAGACAGATAGAAGCCTACACGCTAGAGCTTCAAGAAAAGCAGTGGGGTCAGATATGTGACCGCATGATTGGACAACTAGGATGTAAAAAAACGTGGCAAATGCTCAGACATCTACTAGATCCGACACAGACAAAATCGACGCAGAGAAATCAGCTCGCTTGACTGATCCATAAATACGAGGGCACCACGGAAGAGTTCTTGCTAGAACTACAGAATCGATATCTCAGCTAGGCCTCTTGGGCTCAACTGCCAGACTACCGAGGACTCCCAAATCCAGAGCTAGATTCAGACATAACGGAGACAGCGGTTCGCTTCGCCATAGGACAGCTCCGCACCACGTCCGCGGCAGGCCCGGACGGGGTCACAAACAAAGCATTAAGGAATTTAGACGCAAAATCAGTAGAGGCAATCACGAGGCTCATGAATAAGTACTGGAACGATGGTGAAATCCCTCAAACCTGGAGGCATGCAATGATTACTTTTATTCCCAAACCAGGCAAGAAACTAGATATAGCCAATTTGCGCCCAATATTGCTCACTTCCTGCGTAGGCAAGCTCATGGAGCATGTGATCCTATACAGACTGCAGGAGTACGCAGAGGACAAAAAGTTGTTGCTAACAACTATGCTAGGCTTCAGAGCTAATTTATCTACACAGGACGTCATGATTCAGCTCCAAGCAGACGTCATAGACACTGGGAAATGCACGGGCACCAAAGCAGTGCTAGGGCTATACCTCACCAAGGCCTTCGATAACGTGGCACACGAAGCCATTATCGAGAACCTCTCAGACATTAACCCAGGAGAAAATAACCTTCCGATAGATTTGCTCATTTCTCAGCCATAGGTCCGCGATAATTGAAATAGGCGAAATAGAGTCATTACCTTTTCGGCTAGGGGGTAGAGGGGCACCACAAGGATCAGTACTGTCACCATTTCTCTTCAATCTCTCCCTCATAAAGCTTCCACCCCGACTGGAAGCCATTCCTGGGCTGAGACATACATTCTACGCAGATGACATCACACTCTGGACCACCAACGGGAATGACGGTCAGATAGAGGAAACGTTGCAACGCGCGGTAGACACTATCGCAGAGCTCGCAGGTCATTCAGGCCTATCATGCTCACACCCAAAATCAGAGCTACTGGTCATCAGACCCAAGCCCAGGGGTCCCGGTTCCAGGAGCCAAGCGCCCCCAACCCCGCTTATCGTGTGCGTGGGGGGACTTCCGATCAAGGAGGTGCAGTCAATAAGGATCTTAGGGCTGTATCTACAAGCTAACAGGAAAACCAAAGAAACTCTGCAAAAACCGAAAACACCAGTTAATATGTCAATTAGGCTAGTCAGAAGAATTTCCAACCGTAGGAGAGGAGTCGAAGAAAAAGACCTCTGTAGGATAGTTCGGGCATTTGTCCTGAATAGGATGGTGTATGCGCTACCATACCTAAAACTAGATGCTGCGGAGAAAGGCAAAGCCGAGACAATAATTAGGCAAGCGTACAAAGCAGCCCTGGGCCTGCCGAACTACACATCGACAGAAAGACTCATGGGACTGGGAATACATAATACACTAGAGGAGCTCAAGGAAGCTCACCTCACAATGCAAAAAGAACGCCTTAAGCGCACTAAGGCAGGCAGAGCCATACTGGAGCGCCTAGGTATAGGTGTGGAACATCCACCCGAGGACACGAAAACACAGCTACCCAAACTCCTTCACAAGCGACTGACGATCAAACCACTACCAAAGAATATGCACCCTTCTTACCACGAAGGAGGAAAGCTAGGGCAAATAGCGCTACACGAAAAATACGCAACGAGCGAAGGAACTGTCTATGTTGACGCGGCAGAATACGCAACAAGAGGAGCGTTCGCCCTGGCGGTGGTGGACGTGCACGGGCGGCTGCAGGCATCAGGGTAGGCAGTGACAAAATCTCCGGAAACCGCGGAAGAGGCAGCTGTGGCACTAGCCATAGCTAGCACCGAAGCGGATACAATCTTCTCCGATTCTAAATTTGCTGTCCGTAGCTTTGCGGGGGGGGCAGAATCTCAACTGCAGCGCAGAAAATACTGCAACTGGCAAGGCAACCATACAGAGAAATTGAGGTGACGTGGGTGCCGGCTCACTCAGGGAATCCGGGAAATGAGGCGGCCCACAATATGGCTCGAGGTTTCGTCAACCGAGTCGGTGGGTCCTTCGTATCCATGAATTACTCCAAGTGGGGCTAGCATCTTTTCACGATATCACAAGTCATTACAGATTGGAACGGCACAAATTTCCACCACCTGACAAAACGTTGGATAAGGCACAGGAGACCGCTTGGAGGAGACTCCAATCAAGATCCTTTCTTAGCCCTTACCTATTAGCAAAAATGTACCCGGATGACTTTAACCCCACGTGCAGGTTCTGTGGCGAAACAGCCACGTATGATCACACACTGTGGCGATGTAAAGAACCTCCACCAGAAGATTTTGTACAAATTCCTTCTCTTGAGAGATGGGAGGCCGTTCTGGTCAGCTCGGACCCGGGCATTCAAGCCTTGGTCACCGAGTGGGCTACTAAGGTCGCCGCCAGCCATGGACTGGAGGCCATCTAGAGCGGACCGTCTGCATCTGCATTGACGAAATAAATGTTTTCCAATTCAGTCATCAACGTCAGCCTGTAGAGCAATGATGTCAGCAGGGTAAGAAATTTCTCTGTAAATTACAGTCATCTGCGAAGTCTTACTGTAGATGTAATGTTAGACGTAATGTCATTAATATAAAATATAAAGAGCAATGGACCCAGCACCGAACCCTGAGCGACACTGGAAGCAACTCTCCAGTGATTTGAAAAGGAATTCTGTAGTTTCACTGATTGAAATCGATTAGTTAGAATCACGTCAATCCATTTTGTAGCTTATTGATGAAGTGCTAGCTTACGTATTTTTATTCTTAAGTGATTATGGGGGACGCCGTCAAAAGGTTTCGCGAAATCAATAAATATGGAATCAATATACAGGAATGAATTGAATGCCTGATGAAGGTATGTTACTAACTCAAGATAACTCTGTGTGAGTTTCCAACACCATGCTGGTTGATATGAAGCAAGTCGATTTGGTCAAGATGAGCCATAATGAGTGTAGATAATGTGTTCGAGAATTTTGCAGCATTTTGAAGTCAGTGAAATAGGCCTGTAGTTATTGGTACCGGATCTGTCTTTAGATTTAAAAAGCGGGGTGGCGTAATCAGATCGCCAATCTTCCGGCACACATGTCGTAACGAGCGATTGCTGAAAAATCAGGGAGGGAAGTAAAGCCGAGGGATGACAGGTTATATTGAAAAGTTTCGCGTTGATGTCATCGGGTCCTGGGGTGGTGCTGAGGGGTAAGCGTTCAATTGCGCGAAGCATGCGTTGTGCTGTTGCGAGAATGGGTGAAAATGGGAACCGGATGTAGGCTTCGGGAAGCAGCAAGTGAGTGTATGAAGTGGCAGTTCGTCCGTGAAACCTTCTGTGAAGTGGTTGTTGAATTTTTTGCGAATGTTTTATAGGTAGGCTACTGCCGTATGCATCCAAAAGAACAGGAGCCGCACCGACGATTTGCGGATTAACCGTGTTCCAAAACTTGTTTGGTTCAGTTCTTATCAAACTGTTTTGACTATTTTTGGCTTCATACACTTCTTTTTCAGCTATTTTCGAAATTTCTTTGTAATTGTCCCAGTCTGTGGCGTCCTTAGTTCCAGTTGCTTTTCTAAATGCTATTTTTCCTTTGGGGTTTCATTGACCTAATCATCAATATAGACCAAAAACTACAGCGGACCTAACCCAAAGGCTTGGGAAACTTCCGACATCACTGGTGTGTATTGGGAAGAAAAACCGTTCAGGCCAACAGCCTGTCGCCGTAAGGACAAATATTCGGGAATTCATTTCATTATTTTATTGTCAAGCTTATAAGCTTCTGATTTTATAAGGAGGAGTCTGTGCGAGACTGCATCCAATGCTTTGCGGAAATCTACGAAAACGCAGCCAACAATCTGTAAACTACCAACTATATATTGCACGACAAAGCTTGTCTGAAATCATGTTGGCTGGAGCGTGGAAGGGCAAGAAAACCACTCTGTAGTTCTGAACAGAGTTTCTCATACAACTCATACAAGTAGGGACAACTGGCATTAATTTCCAATCCCATGGCGATTTCATTGAGAGACTTTAGAAACAACCGCGTGAAGTTAACTGCGTAAAGTATCCGGGCCAGAGCGTCATCAACATTACACGCTTTGGCTTGCCTCACATTCTTTAACAATTTACAGACCCCCCTAGCACAAAAAAGTGACTTCTGAAATCTAGTCAACTTGCACATAATAAAAGAAACCGCACATTAACTAGACGGCATAAATACAGATGAGAAATAACGACAGAAAAATCACCTTTCCCCTTTGTGATTAACGATTTCCGCATAATAATTTAGAGCACGTATCGAATAGTTTTCCTTGCCTATACATTTCATCTACCTCCAAAATTCCTTGCTGTCCCTGATAACTCCTTCGCCTAGATGCGAAAAATAGAAGTTCAATTTTCAATTGAAGTTCAAAGAAATTCAATTTTTATTCCTTTCAGCAAGCCTAAACACTTCAGAATATTAGATTCTATGCATCTTTATTACAATCGGCGCTGCTTCCGAATTAATACACGTAACTAAGGCTGGCCGCCGAAGAATTGACGTGTTTGAACTGTGGTGCTCGCGGAGACTATTGAGGGTTCCTTGGACTGCCAGAAGATCAAATCAGTCGATATTGTCGACCATAAACCCTGACTGCTCATTGGAGGGTCAAATTCTAAAGTTAAAGCTCAGCTACTTTGGTCATCTGATAAAAAGAGCGGAGTCGCTGGAGAAAGATTTGATGTTAGGAAAGGTTGAGGGTCGCCGGAGAAGGGGTAGGCAGCCAACGCGATGGTTAGATGGCATCCTCGAGGCACCGCAGATGAAGTTATGTGATGTTAGGAAGATAGTGAGAGACCGGAAAGCGTGGCGTGACATGGTCCATAGGGTCACGAAGAGTCGGACACGACTGAACGACTGAACTGAACTGAACTCAGCCTTAAACTATGGTTTGTTTCGAGCTCTCATTGATGATATGATTCTGGACGGTACAAGATCGAACACCGTCTCTTTAAAACATTCCATAGTTGCTCTATATTTAGATTATCCACAAGGACATTACGCCCTTTTGGATAGGCGTCGTTAATTGAACATTAGACATCATTAGACGCCATTGTGGATTAGAGAAAAAAGCCACGTTTTAGTGATCGTGATTGCATCAGGACTCCGGTCAAAAATAAATGCCTCTAGCTCAGCTACTTTGTTCGCACGCTTCTGGCATTTACGTTAAAGGGATCGTGACACAAAATGGGGAATACAAACTGCTTATTGCATCTTACTCCTTATATGCCAAGAAACTAAGCATCAAAGTTTCAACTGCATCAGAGCTGCAGATACTTTTAAAAGTAGTAGTTTCGTTTCTTCGTGAAGAGCTTGCTGATCAGGCAACCAGCGCAACATAGGCCGATGCTGCGTCGTCTGCTGCATGTTCTGTGCACGAGCAGCGTCAGCCACGGTTAGGCGAAGCCGCTTACCGAGTTACCGCAAATTGCGCTTTTCATCGATCTCTGTTAGTGTTTTAAACAAAAAGAATAGCGGCATCTGTGGGTGGGATTCAGGTGCACGTCGGCGCCCGAGTGCGAACTGCGTACACATTGTACACT
Organism: Amblyomma maculatum; assembly: GCF_055883805.1. Taxonomy (NCBI): domain Eukaryota; kingdom Metazoa; phylum Arthropoda; class Arachnida; order Ixodida; family Ixodidae; genus Amblyomma; species Amblyomma maculatum. The sequence goes on along the minus strand of NC_139353.1, from coordinate 167,447,700 downwards.
GAAAGACGTCTCAAAAGCAACGTATGAAATTCGCTATGTATATACTGCCGTCCAACGGCGCTTTTGTACGATCTTCGGGTACCGCCCAACAGCGTAGCAGCGTGGTGCATAGGGCGCGGCGCACTATACATCGAAGTACTGAATACCCCGGCTTTACGCTGATCGTTGTCAGGCCCAAGTCTGGCCCTAGACTCATGGTGAAAGTAGACGATAAGCTCACGAGGCTTACAGCACCGGATGCCGCAAGCTTACCGCACAGGTGCCCGCGAGAGCGAAGGAAGACGGCGCTCAGGCTGTCTGCTTCTCACTGACAGTCGCTAGGCCTAAACTACTTCGCATCAAAGCCGCAGCGGACGGCTTTGTAATAGATCAGCGAGGCGTTTTAGTAAATGGACCCCTCGATCGTGAAACTTCTTTACTCTCAACCCCACTGTTTCGTAGTAAAGGAAGTGATTATTTTCGGCGATGCCTTAGCCGCGTAGCTAGAGTACAAGACCACGGGCACCGCACCATTTTTGAAATTCTTACTTCTCGGGCCTAATATTGTTACGAGAAAAATAAATTTTAGCATGCTTTCCTGGCGCGGATGGCTTGCGTGGCGGTGTTTACGGCGGTGCATGCCATCGGACGATGGAGGTGGTCGCGCCAAAGGTTGCGCCTGGGCAACTGAATCGCGCTTCACTGCAGTTTGTGTTCTGCTTTCAGAAGTATGCTGAGTACACTTGTTGGGAGTCATGTTAGCAAGCGCGAACAGTGTATCGGCAGCTTATCGGTGCCGGCACAGCAGCAGACGATGCGGCAGTCGCTGTCGCTCTGTGATGTTACCAAGAGTTCCAACATGGCGTTCCCTGTCGGTAGGACGATCTTCACGGTGTCAACTTCAGTCACGTATTTTAAAATAAGAATGCGTCTAGGGCGCTCAAATTTCGGAAATAGAATAGTAAGGTCCAGTATTATCTGCCAGACTACACAATTGTAATATATTGGATGACCGTGGCATGACCCCTTTAAGAGAGCGTTGTCTGTCGTGTTCGGAGGTGCGGTTTTTTGGAATGGCTACGTTTTCTCCTTGCTCATCATCCTTGAGGAGCATCTCATCTTTTGTTCTTAGTTTGTCGTATACGACCTTTTCTTTGTTATTTCTGTTTGTTTTACAGCTATCCCAAAGCTCTTCCAGCTGTTACGTACTCGCAGTGAAAAATCTTCACCTACTGATATATTTGATCCCTTGAGCTTCGAACAATTCTTCAGTATATTAATTTTGTCTCTGAAATCTAGAATCTTGAATATAATTGGAAGAGATTTATTCTCTTTCTTAGCCCCAAGTTGATGTATCCTATCAATTCCAGAAATCGATACTCCAAGTTTGTCTTTAAGTATATTCTCTGTTACGTTTTGTTCACGCGTTTCATTACTTTCATCGTCCCCTCCCTCAATAACATGAATAATAATGTTTGATCACCTGTGGCGTAGTAGATGAATTGTACTACTTTCAATCTATTCAATTATTTCCTCAAAATTTGCTTCCCGGCTCTAAACATTTGCCAGTGGGTCCAATTTAACATGAATGGCTGCTAAGGAGGCATTCGTATTCTTGTTTTCCTCTCTTATTGCACTTGTGTGAGCAGCTATTTTGCGGATTTCAGCCATAGCCTTTCCTGGATTGCCTTCTATGTCACTAGCAAGCAAAAGCAGATCTTTCAAGAAGTCCACACAGATTTGCCTTGGGCACGGCAGCACCAACAAGAAACGAAAGCACTTGTCCTAATGTTTTCTCGCCTGAACACAAAAGAGTTGTTAAGCAGCATTTTCCCAGTGGTGCCGCCGCGTCCAGGGCGGACAGTCTGCGCTGCGCCCCATTTAAAGGTGTCTGCTGTCGATGACGTTGTCGATGTCGGGCCTAATGCAGGGAATAAACGATACAAATGGTTCATCTTGGAAAGCAAACTAGGGCACTTCAAAACAAAGACACAGGAAGAGAACGACAACACAGCGCTGTGTTGTTGTTCTCTTCCTGTGTCTTTGTTTGGAAGTGCGCTAGTTTGCTTTCCAAGATGATTTACCAACTAGCCCGTTCTTCCACCCTTGCAAATGGTTCAAGTGGCCGAACGCTGTTCCCATGCTCACAATTTTTCCTTCCGAGCTGTCGATGTTGAGGCTCAGTCGTGCTGGAAACAGGCCTTTCTTGAAGATATTACAACCTCGCATAGAGCACAGGGACCATCCAGGGCGTAATCAAGGAATGCCTGAACAGAAAACGCAGATGGGTTACTGATCAGCATGGTCCCAGTGGTGCTGCCGCGCCCAATGTATTAATAAATGTTAAAATGATGTCAACCCTTTACTAGATCGCAAGGGATGGCTCTCCGCTGCTTTTTAGAAGATTGGGGAAATAGGAGCGATGTGGAGTTCTTCACATCTCGGCCCTTCGTTTCGTCACACCCTGATCACCTGCACTCTGTTAGTCGACCACTGAAAGCTTTCACTGCGGCAGTTGTATGTTGTGTTGATCATATCTGGTGCACTAGGCTAGACATGACGTCATGTGGAGTATGCTAAATGATGTCTTGCTCGTGAAAGTGTGTGAAATGCCATATAACATGATTTAGGGGTGCGCTCTACACTGTTCCTGACAGTGGATGCATCTGTTCTGTTCGTGTGTTTCGCGTCTGCCGAGAAACCACTTGTAGAGCGTGAGTGCAGCATGCTTTTGCATTTACTTAAAGATCTCTCTTGAACGAGTGACCTAGTTCCCAGTATCAAACACCATCTTTGGTGTTGCTCCGGTTGATCTACGTCGGTAGTCGTCATTTCTTTTCGCAAAATTATGTAGACTTACTCCAATAATCTGCGCTATGGCTTCTGCTCGCTGACTCCTGTGCACATGCCATAGCGCAGCTGCAGAAAAAAAAAAAAAAACGGGGAACCGCCAAATATTTACTCCCGACCACCAAGGGGTTGCAGGAGTGCAGCGGTGGCGTAGCGGTAGAACATCCCCCTCGCATGCAAGAGGACCGGGGATCAAATCCCGGTGCCGCACAATTCTCCACCGGATTTAAAAAAAAAAAACGCATAAAAAATTGCATAAACAGGTTTGTGGTGCGACCTGATGCCGGTGAACACCTCCAGCAACGCACTCCCTCATCAGAACAGGAGTTGGCCACCCTGGTGGCCAACTCCTGATAAGCTCCACAAGTTGAGAAATATGGCACAGGCCTTAATTCGCCCTGCAATGGGTATAGTCAGGCTGATGACCAGACCAGACCAAGGGGCTACTTCCTAGCATGAAGTTTTATCGCCAATGCGACGAAAAGCGAAGGTGGCACATATATCCCCATAGACTAGGTGAGGCAGCCTAAACGTAATAGAAAATCATATGCCTCGTGCCACTCGGACTCACCGAGGTGGAGATACGGCGCACCGAGCCGTAACCACTGTGCCCGCCGGGTATAGAACCCCGGCATCGGCGACCGCTTTTCGATGGAAGCGCCCGTGTGCTGTTCGATATCAGTGCATGTTAAAGAACCCCAGATGGTTGACATTTGCGCAATACGCCGTCTCTCATAGCCTCTTTGAGACGTTAACCGACCAAGAGCGATGCCGACAATTAATGTAAAAGGGGTTACTGGTAGGAGCCCATCAACGTGTGCGCTGTTTGTGCTCGCTTCCGAAATCAATTTTTCATCACTTGTGCCACGATGGCAAATCGCTTGAAATAAATTCAATTGATTAGGGTGAAGAAAATGCCACCGCATTCGAAGACAAGGTTTATGAAAGAAATGTAAAGAGTAGGAATCAATGCTTGACAACTACCCTTCAAACTGTTTTAATTTAGGGCTGGTGATATTGGGTTCTAGCAATAAAGAAGCAGTTCGAACAATATGTCTATATTACGTATACACTAAATCATTGCAGCGTTATTTAGAACACTCAAACCGCGCATTGTGGTCGCGAAGATTTTCGGTCGAGGTGGTTCACTACTCAGGCGCATCAAAAAAATGTAAACAGGACCTGCTTGATCGAGCGTAGACAAAACATAATATATGAAACAAACAAATATTTCAGTGGTCGTGGGTGCGGGATCATTCTACGCATTACCCGGCATCATCGTCTACGTGTTTGTTCATCTCGAGTAAAAAAAAAATTAAGAAACCCTTCTTCTTCAACATCTACGCACGGGAGCATACTGCGGAAATGGGTCACATGTTAATGCCGCGAACTACCTTTATTTTTCGCTGTCAATAACCACTGGCATGCAGCATCATCACATTATAGTGAACAGAATGACACTGTGTTCTTTTATTCTTTTGTTACTGTTTAGTGTCGCCAAGACGAGGCTTTACCACTTTCTTTTCTATCGCAATTCATCCAGATATATCAGGAATAATTGTAGCCAAACGGGACTACTTCTACATTGTCCCAAACAATTCTGGTTTCTTTTGACCAGTTTGTCTACAACTCCAGATGTTTTTTCGACGACTTGAAGCCGAACACAGCGGGCCATAGCCTCCTGTATTATCCATGCCTGGTGCTTAGATCAAAGGGTGCCGGTGGCCCCGTTTGAGGCCACGGCGGAAAAAAGAATGGTGCGTCGTCGGCACGCCCGCACTGCGGCAAATAGCAGCCTAGTGTGCGCTCCTGGTGGCAGCACGTTGTTTAGGGAACTATACTTTTCGCCGATTCTTCTGGCGTTCCTATACGAAGAAATTGCACGCGAGCTGAAATATCCCGACCTGGGAGAGCAATAAAACACGGCATCATTCAAATGCGCCTGTTTTGCTTAGTTCAGCGGTAAGGAAGCAGGAGATTGTTTGCCGCTTCTTTTTGTCGAAATCACTTCATTTCTTAACACAGCGTTATTCGTTGTCTGCTAGAGCACTGATGCAGACTCTAGTGGTATGTTGCCTCGTTTGACAAAGGAGCGTCGCTAAGAACAATCCCTGGGCCCGTATTCCGAGTTTGTGTCTTTATCGAAGTATCGCTATCTCACGTGACTTCGAGTCATCTGACTGGTGGACACAGAAGAAGCGGAAGCCACTTTTCCGGTTCCTGCGCTTCTACCATTTGGATGACTCGAGGTCGGGGAGATAGCGACACTTTCGATAAAGACGCAAACTCGGAATACGGGCCCTACTTGCATGATCAGGAACTCAGCTGACGGGGTTACAGTAATGTACCGAACCGACTCACGCATTCGCAGTAGAAACCGCAGATTAGCTTTTTCTGCTATATTTATTATTGTCTGCATTTTACTATGGCAGGAAGAGTATAATGATGCACTTACTGGGAAGGAGTGTTTTATCCGTTGCTGCAGCCGCCGCTACGCGCCCGTAAAGAGACGATGTCGCTCTGCAGTGCTCTTGAGACCAGAATCCGAAACACACGAATATAAATAATGCTCTATCATGATATAAGCATCAAAAATAAGCCCTTGTGCTAAGCGCCACCATAGAAAAAAAAATATCTGTGGTTTAGCTGTGGCTAGACCTGAATTGGACGCTTCTTCTGCCTGCTGCATTATTCCTCAATCAAAGCAGGGCGCTACGTGCAGCTCAGCGATAGCGTGAGCTGCCAGCCCACGTTTGAAGTCCCGCTTTAATCAAACTGTGTGAACGTGCTTGCGTGCACCGTGAATGCAAATGATTCTGATGTCCTTTTTGAAACGAGTGACCCAAGTTGGCATAGAAGTAATGTGAATTCAAATGTCAAGGCAGGCTGATTCTAATGTCACCCTCCGACATGAAAGGACAGGCCCGAGGTGGCACTCTTTCAGGCACCCAAAGAGCCTTAAGAGCATTAAATAACGTTAACAAACAGGTGAAAAACACAGAAGGTAAAAATTGGACAAATTCGATGGAAAAGAAACAGTGTGGAAATATACCGAAAGTGGAAAATGCAGATCAGGAAGGAAGATTTCTTTGATAACTCAAGAGGCAGTGCCCTACTTTTTGAAGCTAGATCAGGGTGCCTTAGAGCACGCAGCTACAAAAAGAAATTTAACAATGGAGATGACGCATCTGCTGTATGTGGTAACTCCAGTTAAACAATTGACCATATTATACTCGAATGTAATGGTATCCACCCGGAAGTTGATGCAGGCGCAGTCACTGTTCCTGAAGCTCTGGGGTTTAGAGATACCGCTGGCCGGGTGAATAAACCGGCGGTGGAAACTAGCGAAAAACGACTGGAAGATTGGTGGCTTAAAAGCAGAGAAGTGACATAATGTTAGTAATGTAAAAATAAAAATTCAATAAATAGAATGATGGTATAGTTAACCAATCTAACACAATGATTAAGATATAGGAAGAAAAATGAGCATGATAGCTACTGCTATCACACCGTTTCAAAGGGGACGCTCCTATATTCCATCCATCCATCCATCCATCCATCCATCCATCCATCCACCGACACTGACGTTGAAAACTCGCGCTGTCTGGCGTAATGAAGTTTCCGCCTCAAAATACCTCCGGTACTGGTGCTGCTCCTCAACTCAGTGCGTCTCGTGGCGCTTCTGGACCACCTATTCCGCCGAGATTTAGGTAACCCGAGTTGGTTGGTGAGTTGTCAGGTTGCAAGCGCCACATCGGATCGAGCGACAAAACTATAGATGCTCAACGCTATGAATGATTAAGTGAGGTTCTCAACAGTGAGTAACGCGCATCACATGCCGAGAATGGCAGGCGCACATCGCCAAGCAAGTCGAATTGCGGCGTATGAAACGGCAGTCTGGTGATGTGAGCGTCTCGTTAAAAATCGCTTCCCCACGACGAACTCCTTGTTTCGGACGCTACTCCTGAAGCGGTACTCGCAACCTGGAATTTTAGACGACATATTTGAGCGGCCACGCCAGAGCACATGGCAGAACATATAGGAGGCTATGTTCGGGAATTGTAGACGGATGATCGAGCGGGCTTGTTTTGTCGCCGCTGCCAAGTTGCTTTGTCATTTTGCAGGCTCACGTCAGCCCCAATAGCGTTCAATTTTGGGCAATTTTAGTCTCTTGACTTGTTGCTTTTTCCAATGTCACCACCCTACTCAATTATCCCATCCGATAAGTCTGTGGTAACTCTTCTTGCAGAAAGCAGGACCCAATAGCGAACATAAAGGTCTACTACGGAAAGAGAGGCTTGCAGGGACCCTTCAAGCGAGTGGCACGCTTCCTAAGGCACCCCAAGTTCGACATGTCCATGCTTCGCAACGACGTCGCCATCCTGATGGTAAAGTACCGAAATCTGTCCTTTATTCAGGCGCGTATCCTAGTGCGTCACATTCTGACCGCTATGATCGCTCATTACAAACTGCCAGGAGGCACTCAAACCCTTCATTGGAAGGCGATCTTTCTATATGTGGAACTGTCAAAACTTAGCTGGGCTTCAATACCGCTAAAACCAATTAATACGCGTGAAAGCACTGTTTGGCATAGTCTTGCTTAGCGGTTCAGCTCTGAGAGAATGGAATATGCGCCTTCTCCGAAATGAAAACTGGTTGGCTTTTAGGAAAGGAAACGCGCACTGCCTGCCTCACTTCGCCGCGGACACCACTTTTGTAATCAACATGTATCAGCAACGCGCACACAACCAGAAAAAAAGTCGGAGATAGGACAGAGGACTCAACTTTCAACTTTATTTGAAGAAACTGAAACTCGCACTTGTATGCACAAGCCAGGTGAAAGGCCACCAGCGGAATAATTAATGTAATGTGACAGTCAGGGCGCGCGAACGCCCTAGTAACCACACGTTGTCCAGGACCTCAAAAGGTAAGAAAGGAATCATGGCTAAGGCAACAATGAGTCGTGGAAAAAAGGATGGAAAATCAAGGTTGAGGGCGCAAATATGTTAGAACATCGGAAGGCAAGAAAGCTGTGAAAAGATTAGCGGCACGATAGATGAACGCCAACAATTAACACGGCTAGAACAAAAAAGAGCAACATGTGAAGGGTGCATCAAATTCAGGTGAAATCAAATAAAACCTCAAATGAAGAGGATTTTTTTTTAGGCAGTGAAATGGAAGGGATGCTGAAGCAACCTTCCCTAAGCCCTGTGATGAAGAAGCTTCAACAATTTCGCGCGTCAGCTAGTTATAATGCTTTTTTTTTCAGTAGTGTTGTATTCATAAAATGGGGGATGCATTTCTTTTCGATATCACAGCCCGCGCTATGGGAAGGCCAATCAGATCGCAACCAAGTTGCCGGCACATTCTATTTCCTCATATATGCTGTTCCTCACAATACGTTTATGGTCTATGCTGAAGACAGACGTCAAAAGTCCTATAAAACAGTGTAATAAAGAAGGTGCAACTTGAGCGCAAAGACTTTTATTTTAAACTTCGCATCTCAACCTTACTTGTCAAAACGCGGGTTCGTCCAAAAAAGGATTTCGTGCCATGGTCAGTGGCCTATGTCTGCTGCAGATCATATCTTTGTGTCATGATGCCATTTTTGGGGACTGAACAAAAACACACTGAATTACACTTATAACGTAAAATTTTGCCTACAATCGGAAAGCTTTGAGGCTCCATCTGATCGTTTTGTGCTCATGGAAGAACCGCAGATCGTCACGCCGAGCAACCACGTTCACCGAAGTTCAGAGAACAGTTGTATGCTGCTCAGAATCGAGCTCCTGTATTCGTGTATATGTCTACAAGAATTTTAATCTGTTGCTAAAGTGAGAGCTCGATGCTGGTGCGGCTGCGTACGACGGGCGATCTGGTTAGGTCGGGCTTGAAGCCTAACTGACATAGTGACTAGCGCTGACGCACACATTTATTTATTTGTTTCCAAATACTGCAGGCAGCAGCGCTGCCCCAGCAGGAGAGGGATTACATGTTTAGCAATAACAGTTCATCGAACATATTTTCATTACAGCAGTCAGCAATAAATGGAGGCAAACGGTTCCACTGATGTATTGTGAGGGGTAAATATGAATTTTGGTAAAGTTTGGTCCTGGCGAAATAGGGCGTACTACTTTGGAGTGGCTCGGTCTACTAGATCTCTGAAGGGCAGCAAAAATATTGGTATCACGTGACAAACCAGATTTGTTGTTATACAGCGTGTTAAAGAATTTCAGCCTAGAGATCTAATGGCGTACTTTAAGAGGTTCTAACTTAAGCTGGCTCAGAGTGTTAGAAGACGTTGAACGGTAATCAGAAAAAGTAAATCTGGCTGAAAGACGCTGAATGCACTCTAGTTTGATAATGTGCTTGGATCCCAAACTATCGAGGCATGCTCAAGAACTGGTCTGACTGGAAAGCGGCATGCTTCACGTTTGACACCAGGAGTAGCACCTTTTAATTTTCGCCGAAGCTTATTAAATGCCTTCGTGGTATAATGTGGTCAATGTGGGTGTCCTATTTGAAGCTGTCTGTAATCACTAAGACTAGCTACTTAACAGATGAAACAGAATTAATAAACTGCTCCTGTATGTGATATTTGTAACCAAGGGGCTTTTTCTTTCTTGTTATTGACATAGATACAGTTTTTGCAAAATTAATCTTCATACCGCTCTCCTCACACCCGTCCGCAAGTTTACAAAGGCTTTTATTTAACACAATTTGTTGTGAAGCACTGTGTATAACATTGTACAAGACACAATCGTCGGCAAAAAATTTCACACTTACTTTGTCATCGAAATTTTCTGCTATATGGTATTTACATAAATTAAATATAACAACGGACCTAGCGCTTAACTATCCTGTTGACCAAGCACAGATGTCTGAGTAACCCCAGTCAATGCATCACTATAAGCAGATCTAACTCCCCAACATTCCACAAATTGGGCCCTATTGCCTAAATATTCCTGTAACCATCTAGTCAAATTGATCCCCAGCTTGTTTAGCTCTATCAATAAACAAAGGGTGCGACGCGAGGTCGAAATCCTTTGATAGGTCAAGAAATATGGTGTCAATCTGCTCGCCACCGTCAACGGCTGAAACAAAGTCATGAATAACCGATAAAGGTTGCTTGATGGTTGACACCGTTTTATTAAGCCGTGTTGATAGGCGACGAAAAAGCTTTTAGATTCGATGTGATAAGATATGTGATGGGCTATTACGTGTTCTAGTATCTTACAGCAAGTACATGATCAAGAAATTGGTCTGTAATTTGTGGCATTAAATTTATTGCTCGATTTGGATATCGGAATTACTCTAGCTGTTATCCAGTCGGTTGGTGAAGAACATTGCTCAAGTGATGCAATAAATATAGGAAACAGATAATGCGACAGTATTTCAGAATATATTTTAAGAAATGCGTTAGGTATGCCGTCGGTGCCGTGTGACGACTTTACTTTTATATTTAGCAAGAGTGAAAATATCCCCTGACGACTAAGCTTAGGTCGGGCGTTGCAGCAGCAGACGGGAACTGGACAACGTTCGGGACTCACACATGCGAAAAGAGTAGTCCAGCAAGGGCGAGCTGGAAGCTACTGCTGAATTCATTAGCAATATTAGTGAGGTTGCCAATTATGCTACCATTATTTTCAGCTGCTACACGCTTTTTTTTTGTTTGGGACGATTCTTTTAAGAAATTTGTTAACGTTTGACCGTAAAACTCGCTGCGTGCATTCCTTAATTTATAAAGCAGATCGTCCTTAAGGGCACCCAATTCAGTGGTACCGTTTCCCCTCCTTTTCCGTCAACGTCTAATACGGAGTTTTAAATGAATTATATCGCGGTTAATCAACGGATTGCGAGGCTTTGCCGTCCTATGACGTAGTGGAAGAAAACTACTAATGCATTATAGAATTAAAGCTTTGAACTTATTCCAAAGATGCGAGACATCTGCACTGTATTCCACTTCAGAAAAGAAGTGAACATTATCAAGAATGGACTCATCGTCGGCAGCTATAAGATTACGAAATGTCTCCCGGGAGTGCCTGGCTTTTTTACTGTCTAATTTCACGTTTACGTGAATGAGCTTGGGGTCGAAAATTCTATGTGTGGAACTGCATAGTCATCGGGTATGTTTTTGAGAAATACAAGGTCACGAACCGACTGCTTCGATTCGGTAATGCCTTTACAATCTGCATAAGATCATAAACATAATGAAAGATGGCTTAGCTCTGCTATGCTTGGATATACGTAGCGAAAAGCAGTGACTACCTCGGGTTCAGAAGAAGTTAATTTCTCCAGTCTTCTGCGCCGTTCGCCAGCAGCTAAACTCTCCTTGGCTTCCACGTCGAGCGCGTCTACATTCACCAGCGTTCTATAATTCGTTTGCAGGAAAGGAAAGCCGCAGCAGCTGTCACTCGCGGTGGGCTTCCGTGAGCTCAGCCAGGGAGTTATGGATGCCCATGATCTATGCTCACTGGCCGCAACATCCTTGCTCGCATCCATCTCTCACCTCCCGGTCACTGCTTTACACAACATACACTTCCACCTGCGATACACCGCGTTCTTAAGGTGCATCTCCTACCTAAGAACATGCACCCAGAGCACCATGTTTCTCGCCGCAAGGCACGTGCAGAAGGTCTTCACAAGCACTATGGCTTCCAGCCAGAGTCCGTTTACGTAGACGTTGTCTCATACCCCTGCAGCCCTGCGTTCGCTCTCAGCGCTGTCTCCAACTCTTTGCAACTGGTCGCGGCCGGTACAATTCTTGCTTCCACTTCCCCGGAGGCGAAAGAGGCAGCGGTTGCCCTCGCCATATCTACTACCCGAGCCACCACCATCTTTAGCGATTCTAAATCCGCCGTGCGGAACTTCGCCCGTGGTCGGATCTCTGGCCCAGCCTTCCGGTTTCTCGCCTCCCTCCCCCACCCGAACACCCCATTCAATTAACATGGGTGCCCGCTCATACGGGTCACCCAGGCAACGAGCAGCTCATTCTTTGCTCGAGGATACGTCAGCCGAGCAGGGACTGCTTCTGCCTGGAAAGACACTCACAAGCTCATGGCATCGTATCACGAAATCTGGTTGGTTGGTTTCTGGGCTTTAATGTTCCAAAGCGACTCAGGCTATGAGACACGCCGGACTCCACTACGGCGTCTCTCATAGCCTTAGTCGCTTTTGGGACGTTAAACCCCATAAACCAACCAACCAGATTTCGTGATACGATATCATGCGTTCGCGAATATCTCTCCATTACCGCGATCAACGAACCATCTACCCTACTCCTCATAAATTTCTGACTAAGCTCAAACAGGTGACGTGGCGCCAGCTTCAGTCCCGTACATTCCCATCCCCTGCTTTTTTAGCTTTGATCCATCCACGACTGTTCTCGCCACAATGCACCCTGTTTGAGGCACCTAAAGCTGAATTTGAACACAATATAATCAAAAGCTCGGAATTCCACCCTCCAGCCACTTGACAACTCTCCGACGTCGAGCGATGAAAGGCTGCGGTGTCCAGCTCTGACCCGGCCGTTCATAACCGGCTGTCGGACTGGGCTTTGGGAGTAGCTGGGAAGCACCAGCTCCCGACCCCAACACGTAGCCAAGAGCCGACCCGTCATTAGGATGTAATCACTTAAGGCTTCCAACATTGCATGAAGTATTTCACCACCACCACCGCCACTCGCGGAAGGCAAGAAGCGCCGCCCAGCGGCGTTGAAGCGCACTCGTTACCGCTTGGTCCTCATAGCTAACAGCAAATGGGTGACGTCACATCCTTGACGTCACCTTAATTGAGTGACTTGACTATTTTAGTCTGGTACTTTCAAATTGCGCGCCAATTGCAGTATCTGTCCCTCGCTGTATTGTACTGCCACCGGATTGTACTGCCACAGGATTGTATTGCCACCGCTGCCTGCCGGGAAGGACATAAAACTATGCTTGTTCTTCACTGCGACATCAGTGGAAGGCCTTACAGGGTAGAAGATTTCTGCCAACCGATGAAAGACGCCGGTGTCATCGAACAGGGGGGGGGGGGGGGGTATCGGCGCATACCAGATGTCTCATGTCTGGTTAGTCAACTTTCGAACCGAAGAGGCAAAGATAAAGTTACTTGGCTCAGGGCACATCCTTGTTAAAGGAAAAACGTGCATGCTTTTTGACCCCGAAAGGCAAGAAGTAAGACTTAAAGTGCACTGGTGCGCGTTCAGCGTGAGCAACGATACTTTGAAACGCGCGTTTGCCGTATACGGCGAAGTGAAAGTGAGTGAGTGAATGAACTTTATTAACTGCTCGGGGATCTTTTTCTTCGCCTCTTCAACCGAGGCTGACGAGCGGTTGGAGCCCCCAGTCCAGGGCACCACTGGCTTTCGCCAGTTTGCGAGCTCTTGTGACCAGGTAGAGCTGAGCCTCCGGGTCAGAGCTGGCCAGCAAAGCCTCCCACTGTCTTTCATGTGGGTTTTCAATTTTTTGTAGCTGATGTGAGCTGCATTCCCATGTTATGTGGTACAGGGTAGGGGTTTTCCCGCACCACGGGCACTCGTCTCTGAATGTCGTGGGATGCATCATGTGTAATATGTGTAAATTAATGAAGGTGCCCGTCTGTAGCCGCCTCAGGTCTATGGCCTCCTCGTTGCTGAGCTTTTTATGCGGCTCCGGATATACTTTCCGCAAGCCTCTGTAGTGTTGTAGTATTGTGGTGTAGTCGGAGTCAAGCGGAATCAGGTCCTCTGTCGCAAGACTGTTGGGTGCACGGTAGGTTGCATGTCCTCGTGCTATCCTGTCTGCGTACAAATTCCCCGTAATCCCTGCATGCCCTGGAATCCACACTAGTGTTTGAGTGTATTGTTTTGTTGGTTCGCTTGTGGAAGAAAGGATTTGGTGCGCTACCTTAGATAATTTACCCCGTTGAAAATTTCTGCACGCGGATTGAGAGTCTCCCGTTTCTCCGCCTTGCCTAATGGCCAGTGCGATAGCCACTTCCTCTGCCTCCGTGACTGTACAGTTTTGGATCGAGGCGCTAACTATCTCCTGCCTTCGCAGTCTGTGACCGTGGCTATCGCCCTCTTTGCGTTGGTTTCGTATAAGGCTACGTCGGTGAACCTTGACGTGTCTTGTTGGCTGAATGTTTTTTCATAATACTCTGCCCTTGCCTGCCTCCTTCCCGGGTGTAGGCGGGGGTCCATGTTTCTTGTTATGGGCCGAACTCGGTACCAATTTCTGACTTCCCGCGATACCTCTCTTGTCTTGTTATAAGCCTGTAGGTGTGTGCTATATCCCAGTCTTTCCAACACCCGTCTTTCCGTCCTCGTTTGTAGAAGTCTGTTTAGCTCTGACTTCAATTGGGCTTCTGCTAATTCTTGTATTGTATTGTGCAGACCCAGAGCTGCTAGCTTGTGGTTCGGTGTGTTCTTGGGGAGCTTGAGTGCGGTCTTGATAGCCATTTTGATGATGGCGTCCACTCTGTCTTCCTCTCCTTTGGTCATATTGAAGTATTGTAGAGCATACGCTACTCTGCTAATAACGAGGCTCCGGACAAGTTCGAATGTGTCGGGCTCCTTCATCCCCATCTATTTGCAGGTCACCCGTGCTATCATTCGGGCGACCTGCTGGGTCGAGGTCTTGAGCAGATTAAGTGTGTGTTGACACCTTTGATTCGATTGGAACCACATCCCCAGGATCCTCACTGTTGTCTTTTCGGGTACTGTCTCCCCTTGCAGCCGGATCTCGAGCTTGTGGCCTTGATCTGTGGGAGCAGAGCGGTTGCCCTTCCCTCGCCAGAATCTAATCAGTTCTGATTTTCTTGATCAGCACTCCAAACCCCTCTGCTTTAGATATTCTTCGATGACAGATGCTGCTTCTTGCAATTTCTCTTCCTGCTCCCCGAGTGATCCTGTGGTCGTCCAGATGGTGACGTCATCAGCATACATAGCGTGCTGTATGCCCTCCACCTTCTCGACCCAGGCCAATCATAGCCACGTTGAACAGCGTGGGCGAAATGACTGCTCCTTGAGGTGTCCCTTTGTTGGGCAGGGAGAAGGTCTCTGTTTCTATATTGCCAATCTTGATTTCGGCCGTCCGGTTACTCAAAATGCTCCTAACGTACTCGTAGACTCTGGTTCCACAATTCGTGTCTGCCAGACCATCTAAGATCGCCTTGTGACTAACATTATCAAATGCACCTTTAATGTCCACTGCCGAACGTGGGATACCCGTCAAGACCTCTTTGATCTGCAGGAGAACGTCCTGGGCTGATAGCTTTTCTCTGAAGCCAAACATGGTGTCCGGCATCTGAGCGCTATCCTCTAAGTAATTTTTCAGTCTATTATTGACAACCCTCTCGAAAATCTTTCCCAGGCACGAAGTTAAAGAAATGGGCCGCAAATTCTCTATTGCCAATTTTTTCCCGGGTTTCTGGATCATGATGACCACCGAGTGTTTCCACTGCGCGGGCACCGTTCCTGCTTCCCAATGCTTGTTCATGAAATGCGCCAGTGCCTTGATATTGCTGTTGCTCATGTTCCCAATTATGCCATTAGTGATCTTGTCGTCACCAGCCGCTGTGTTTTGAGTGGCAATTGCTATTGCCGTCCGGACTTCTTCCTCCGTGATCGGCTCGTCCATTTTCGGATTTGGGTTTCCTTTGTAATCTTCTGCGTATGGATATGAATCCTCTAGCTCTACTCCGTAGCATTTGTCGTGGACGGCCTTAATCACATCTTCCTTCGTGCCTGGGAATGTGTGTAGCAACCGCTCCAGCGACTTCTGCCCCTCTCGCTTGGTTTTGGTGGGGTCCGTGATGGCTTTTAGAAAACGCCATGTCTTGGAAGTGCTGAGCGTCCCCTGCAGAGAGTCGCAGAATTTGCCCCAGTTGGCTCTCGTCAGTTGTTCAGCGTACTCCGCCGCCTTCTTTGTAATCTCCACGATTTTCATCCTAAGCTTTCGATTGTGCCTCTGTTTCTTCCATCTTCTTAACAGTCCCCTTCTCGCTTCCCACAGGTGGAGTAGATGGGCGTCTATTTCTGGTGTCTCATTTGTGCGTGTCAGGTCTTGCGTAAATTTCTGCTTGTTTTTCCGCAGCGCCCCGCACCAGCTATCAAGATCCTCAATCTCGCCTTGGTCCTCCTCCCGCGCTTCTCTGAACATGTGCCAGTTGGCAATCCTGGCTGCGCCAACCTGACGCCTGATCTTGTAGGTGTGGATGGTCGTGCTCACTATATAGTGATCACTGCCCAGATCGTTAAGCGTGTTTATCCACTCAACATCGCCACAGTTCTTGACCATCGTAAGGTCCGGGGTAGTGTCCTTGCTCACACTGTTGCCCGTTCTCGTGGGCACTCCCGAGTCCGTTACCAGTGTTAATTCATGTCTGTCTATTAGCTCTCCAATAATGCGGCCTCTCTGGTCCTGTCGCGTGTATCCCCAGGCCAGGTCTTTTGCAATAAAGTAGCCTATTATAATTAGCTGATTTCCTCTTACCAATTTTATTGTTTCTCGGAGAAGCCTGTCGAAGTCGATCTTTCGTTGGGAGGGGGGGGGGGGCTGTATACATTTAGGATAAAAGTGCCCTGTTTTTTTGTTACTCTTTTGGACCACCTCCACAAGGATATGGGGTGTTTCAATCCCTTTAAATTGGTCATGCCGACTTGTAATGGTCTTCTTCACCATTGTCGCCACCTTCCAGCTCTCGTCATCGGCAGCAAAGACCTCGTACCCGCTAATTGAAGGGGAACTGCCAAACTCCTGTAGGGCTATCACAGCCGGTGGTTCGGCTTGTGAGGCCAGCAGCTGTGACAGCATCCCCTTCTTGCGTCTGATGCTTCTACAATTCCACTGCCAAATCTCACGGCGGTCTTGCTTCGCCTTCTGGTGTCTAGTCATGATCGGTCTCAGATTGCAAGCTGGTCAGTCCGGGCCTGTGATACGGCTTCTCAGCCCTTTCTCTTACTATGGTGGCTGTTTGCTTCCTAATCAGTTTGGTCATCTCCATTTGCATCGCCTGAAACTTTTGCTCTATATAGCCTGTGACTTGTTCCATGGCTTTCTTTGTGATTTGCTCAATGATGTGTGGGAGCAGCTGTGCTAGCTTTTCCTCTACTATTCTTCCTACGTCTTCGGCAGTCAAAGGGAGTGTCTGATTTACCGATGGTGTGGATTTTTCGAACTTGTTTTGTGTAATGTTAATTTGGTTCTGCATCTGATCTAATCGTTGCTTAATCATTGCGTTCTCCTTTCTTATCCCTTTTAGCTCGGCTAGAATTTCTATTCTTTCCTCATCTAGCTGTTTTTGGGAGGGCAATGCTGGCCAGCTCACCTGATCAAGGTCTTCTTTCTTCTCTTCTTTCTTCTTCTCCCAGGCGCCTGGCTTGCTTTTCTTCGCTGGCTTCTTGGGTTCCGCGTTGGCCTCCGACCTGGACTGGGACCTGGACCGCTCACGCGATGTTTCCTCCTCCCCGTCCGAACTGAACCACCTCTGATGCTTCTTCATGATGCCCCTCGTTTCTAGGTGGCTCTGACGTGACTTTGGATGTCCCTTTGTCTTCTTTGGGATTTCCTTGAGCTTGCTTCGGCAGCCGGTGGCTCCAGTCTCATGTGTCATGTGCTCCTCCACAAAGAGCGCATTGTGGTTCGCACTCGTGACTTTCCTCCGGATCCTGATTGTTGCATCTTCTGCATGCCCTGATAGACGGATTCGGGCATACGTCTGTTCGGTGTCCTGGCTTTCGGCAGCTGTAGCAGAATTGCTTCGTTGGCTTGTACGAATCGCATGGGATCTCTCCCCCATAGTAGTACACCCACTTCGGTACGATTCGCCCCTCAAAGACAATGAGGGCCGACTTGGACTTTCCCATTGCTCTGGCCGCGATAATTTTCACGCCCCGAGTCATGACGAACAGGTTCTCCCTTAATTCTTTCTCCGTGGCCCCGGGGTTGATGCCGTGGGCCACCCCTTTGAGGTACTCTTCCGGTGTAGTCATGAAAGCGTTGACGGGATGGTCTTTTCCCTCGAAATTCAAGCTTCGGATGCTCATCATGCGCTCCGCCATCTGCATGTCTTGGGTGCTGGATGACGATGATGTTGGATCTCGGTCGGAGGCGGACCAACAAGTCTTTCAGACAAAAATTCTGTGGATCTCCGCAGGCTTGCGCTATAGCCTTGGCTGCTTGAGGTGTTGTGAAGTTCTTCACCACCAGACCCTGATGGGGTCTGAATATCACCTTAGCGTCATTCATCGGTAGTGGTTTCGCGCGCATGAGTCGCCACTCCGCCTCTCCGCCTTTAAAACGGTTCGAATTTCGCGCTCCCTCCTCCGCGCCGGGTCCAGGTCCTCTCGGAACAGGCGCATCAGCTGTGTCGTGACGTTGGCTGGAATCTTGCACGGTAGCGCTGCCTGCGCGGCCTCCCCGGCTGCTCTCCGCGCAGCTCGCCATCTTGGATTCATGTACCGCCGCAGCGGCCGTCTTGGCTGGTGGCGCCGTCGTCGCCGTCTCGCCCACTTGAGTGTTTGCTGTCGTATTCTCGAATCTTGGCCTGACGCTCCCGTTTTTTCGCTTTTTTCTGCCATAGTCTCGAAACTACGGTTGTCCACTCGCCTTCCATGCTTCACCCACCACCGGTAAACCATCCCCAAGTATGCGCCAAGAGTGTTTTCCGTGGAATTCGTATCGGTGGTCTCGCTGGTGTTGGCAGCCGGCGTTCCGCCTGTTTCTCCATCGGGTGGAGGCAGGTTCGGGCACGGTGTGGTGTCCATCGATAGATCTTGGCCTTGGGTGCCGTCCATTCTTGAGCGAAATGTTGGCCCGGACGGACCTCCTTTGTCTAGATCCTCGCCCCCGCGGTGGCTGCCGCCAGCCGCAGGGTGCTCTCGGTCCCACTCGCTCCTCCGCTGCCGCGCTATTATTTATTTCAAGATACTGCAGACCAGTATTCCGGTCCTAGCAGGAGTGGCATACATATATACAGCGCACAAGAAACGCAATAAATCACACAAAGCACCCACAAAACTAACAAACAGAGGCAATGTAATGACATGAAATGTGTTGACCAACAGCCGGAGAGAAAAAAAAAAGGGAAAACATGAAAAACCTTTGTGCGACATCAAAGTAACAATACATGTCCTAAAAAACTCCGACCCTACTGTCAACCAAACAGATGTTGCTGTAGAGCCTGGTCAAAGTCTGGAGACTGAATTAAGCTTTCTGGGAGAGTGTTCCATTCAGAAATTGTCCTTGGATAAAAACTATGCATAAAGGATTTAGATTTTGCATAAATTGGCTGCAGTGAGTGACTATGGTGATGACGTGTCCGCCTAGTGTTGGGAACTTTCACACACGGTGGAGGACTGAGGTTTATTTGGTTGTTTAAAATTTTATACAAAAAGAGTAAACGAGTCATTTTCCTGCGAGTTTCTAGGAGCGGAATGCTGTTGGCGGTGATGAGGTTAGTAGGAGAGTCTGTTCTTTGATATTTATTAAAGATGAACCTCACCGCTTTCGATAAATGTCTTTTTTTAGTGTGAGGGTCCCAGAAGGAGGAAGGGGGGGATGGAAGCATACTCAAGTTTAGACCTGATATATGTGGTGTAAGCCAAAAGTATAAGATTGAATGGAGTATCTCTGAGTTTATGTCTGATAAAACAAAGTTTCTTAAAAGCTGATGAACAAATATTTGAAATGTGAGCACTCCAGGAGAGATTATTGGTAATAGTAACGCCAAGATATTTATAACTAGAAACTTCGGAAATGAGACAGTTGTGTAAGCGATACTGAAATGAACTGAAATTCTTTTTACGAGTTACTCTAAGAAGCACCGTTTTTTGCGTGTTAAGTTCCATACACCAGTCTTTACACCACTGTTCTATGGCAAAAATAGATTGCTGCAATAGCGCGTGGTCGTTATCTGAGGTAATGCTTTTATAAATAATACAGTCATCTGCAAACAGTCGAATGGAGACAGAGTCAGAAATTACTTGGGTTAAGTCATCAATATATAATAAAAAAAGCAGAGGGCCTAACACACTGCCTTGAGGCACTCCGGAGCTTACAGTGAGGACATCAGAAAAATTTCCATTAATTTCTACGAATTGATCTCTGTTATTAAGGTATGAACTTATCCAGTATATAAGGTAACTCGGGAGGCCAATGTATTTTAACTTATACAGTAATTTTCCGTGCTCAACTTTATCAAACGCTTTGCAAAAATCTAACAATAGCACGTCAACTTGACCGGAGTTATCAAGTGTCGTAGCAAATTCGTGTACAGTGGTTACCAATTGCGTGACAGTGGAGATTCCTTTCCTGAACCCGTGCTGATGTGGCGATAAAAGGTGGTTTTCTGATAGGTAATCCCAAATATAACCAGCCAGAATATGCTCTAGTAGCTTGCGACATGTGGACGTTATAGATACAGGTCTGTAGTTAGACACTGTGAATTTATCTCCCTTTTTGTGCAATGGTATAACACGTGCCCGATTCCAATCAGAGGGTACTTTACCAGTACTGATAGAAACTTGAAAAATCTTTGCCAGAAAAGGTGCAATCTGCGGAGCGTAGCGTTTTAAGAATGAATTTTGAAGAGCATCTGGGCCTGGGCTTTTCTCTTCATCCAGGTTGCGTAACAATGTTAGGACTCCTTCAGCCGAAATGACACGTACATCCTCAAAATTTATCTCTGAGTTTAAGGAATTTTGCTCACTGCGAGTTGAGAAAACAGTTTGAAAGTACTCATTGAAAACCTGCGCAATTTCTCTGCCTTCCTTTACTAATTTACCATTTACCCTAAGTTCCTTAACATCGTCCTTCCCTTGCGCGAGATAACGCCAAAATTTAGATGAATCGTTCTTTAAATATTGAGGAAGTGTTGTGTTGAAGTAGCGCTTTCTTGCGATCTTAATCTTCTCAGTTAAACTGCGCTTTAAATCGTGGAACTTTTGTGATTGCCTTTCGCCCCTTTTTCTTATGCGTTTCAGTTTTCGGCTGGTGTGTATCATGTCCCTGTCAATCCATGGGTTTTTTCGATTTTTTTTTTACATGTCTTGTGGGCACGAAATGTTCAATACAATATCGAATAGCACTAGTGAATCGATTCCATAAGCCATGCACATCTTCCTCAATATTATTATCTAGATTATCTGCCAAGTAATCAATGATGGCCGTGTCATTTGCGCGGCAAAACTATTTTTTTATGGTCTTATAATTTTGGGCGGGCCTCGTGATTTGTTTTCCAGGAAAAATACACTAAACGGTGATCGAAAATATCAGGTTCGATGCTGATAACACTATTACACAGCATTTGGCTAACAAAGAGAAGATCTAACACAGCATCTTCGCGGGTACATTCAGTCACGATTTGTTCAATACATAATCCATACATAATGTCCAGTAAAGCGTCAGCATTCTTGCAGTTCCCATACACAGGGCGCTTCCAGTCAATGTGCGGTAGATTAAAATCACCGATTAGAATAACATTTCTGTTCCGTAAATTTAAAAGATGTTCACTCAGTTGTTCAAGAAATAATTCGGACGCATCGGGTGTACGATAAACAGTGCATAACAATAAAGAAAATCCATGCAATGAAACTTTCAACAATAAGCTTTCATGCTCAGGGATTTCGTCCAGAACGGTCACACAGGTGTCAGATTTAACGATAACTGCAACGCCCCCACCACGTGAACCACGGTCTCGCCTGAATAAGATGTAACCCGGTGGGATTATTTCGTCATCACAAATCTCGTCATGTAGCCAAGTTTCTGTCATAGCTAAAATATCAGGATCGTAAGAAACAAGCAATGCTTCTAGTTCATCAACCTTGTTCACTATACTTCTAGCGTTTAGTGACAGCATGCGCAGCTCATGCGTCGGAGGCTGTAGATAGATAGATAGATAGATTTATTGATAGGAAAAGGCAGAGAGGTTGGCCCGAATAATTCAAATCTGGCCTGCTACTCTGCACTGGGGAAGGGGAAGGAAATTGCTATTTATCACACAGCTCCCTGCCTACCGCTTCGACTGGTCTTTGGTTATTCACAACGTCATCCCATATGAAAACCTATTGTCAATTTTAAGCCTGTTGTTTATCAATGCTACCTTTTTGCCATTTGCTTTTTTCTTCTTAGCGGTTTCCCAAAGAAGTTTTCGTTTCCTTAAAGTATCGGCCGAGAAATCATTTTTAATGTATATATTCGTACCCTTCAGCTTAAAAGTATTATGCAAAACCGCTTGCTTTTCTAAATAGTCCTGGAAGTACAGTATAACATGCTGATGTGTAGACTGTTTACCGAGGCGATGAATGCGTGCTACAAATGAACAGCTCACGCCAAGTTTATCACGAAAGACATCATTTAGCACCTTTTCCCGGAGACTAGCTTCAGTTTCGTCCGATGTTTTCTTTATTCCAAAAACCACAAGATTCGCTCTTCGGCTTCTGTCCTCAAGATCTATTAATTTTGAATGCTGCCATTTTATTTGTTCCTGAATTTTTGTGACACAGGCACACATGTTATATCATTTGTTTTAGCAGATATTGTTTTGACACTGTCTACAAGGTTGGTGACGCAAAAACTGAAGTTGTTCAATTTTCTTTCGGTTTCATCCACCATCTTTTTCACCTCAGCTATATCATTTCTAATAGCTTGTTGACCTTGTAACAAGGACTCTAACATTTCAGCGACTGGGGGACCAGAGTTCTCTTCCACATCACCACATAATAAAAGCATGCATGTATAGACAAACTCATATATAACAGTTCTAACCATGTGCGGGCACGGCACTAGAATCAAAAACCTGTCATCACTTCTACATGACCAAATTGGACTAACCTGCAACAGGAAAGCAGGACACATCTTGAGCGCTCGGCTCCCTGCGCTTTCGCCGTGCCCACTGATGAATCCGGGGTGAAGTCACATCTTGAGCGCTCGGCTCCCTGCGCTTTCGCCGTGCCCACTGATGAATCCGGAGTGAAGTCACATCTTGAGCGCTCGGCTCCCTGCGCTTTCGCCGTGCCCACTGATGAATCCGGGGTGAAGTGTTGGATTTATAGCTGTCGAAGCTGATGATGTCACGGTTCCGACGTAGACGGACGAATAAGGGGTGTAGACGTAGATACCAGGATGAAGGCACTCTTTTGTAGCCACGTCGTCGATAGAATTGTCGACACGTGGGGGTGAATTTTGTGCAGCGGCGGTTAACAGCAACAGGGTCTGCAACAGAAAAGCAGGACACATCTTGAGCGCTCGGCTCCCTGCGCTTTCGCCGTGCCCACTAACGCCGGCGTAGTCGATGGAAGTGCTGCGATAATCGAAAAATCGGTGGTCCGCTCACCAAAAAGTTGGTACTGTCAGACTCCTGTCGTCTTCCGATCTTCGCTTGGTAATTTGAAGGTGGTCCGATGGAAGTTGGCACCGCAATAGGCTCTTTTGTCGGGAGCCGAAGTGGACGCGTCCGCCCTGTCCGGCGTCAGAGGGCGAAAGAAGTATCTGGCCACCAATGGAAGACTGGCGGTTTTCAAAACGCTGACTCGACCACCCGAGTTGTTCGGCTGATACTTCGTGAAGGCGACAGCCTGGATCGCATACCACATCAGATGCGTATCGGGAACGTCACCGTTTTAGTCGTCGTCCAAGGGCGGCCGCCGATATGCCTGCGCTGCCACAAGACTGGCCACATCCGGCGTGACTGCAGTGTACTCAAATGCAATGAGTGCCACGCTTTTGGACACGAAGAGGCAGAATGCACGAGATCGTATGCCCGAGCTGCTGGAAGAGGAGCGTTCGGCGATAACAGCGAGCTGCACATGGATGAGGATGAAGCGGAGAAGCCAGCCTCGAACGCAGCGGTTGATAAACAAACGGACGCAGTGCAGAGCAATGGAGAGGAATGCGCTGAAAAAGATACTCCTGCATCAAAGCTTAGTCCACCAGAGTCGGATACTACGAGCAGTACTACCGGTTCGCCGCAAGTTGCCCTGAACTCTACTGGAAAAGACAGTATCACAGTTATGGACTTTGATTTTGCGACGGCTAAGCAGCGCCATCATGAGGTGACTAAAGAGAGCCAGGAGCAGCGACTACGGCATCTAGAACGTCAGTGGTGCGTCGCTGATGTGAAGAAGCAGCGCGTCACGAGAGGGACACGGTCGTCGTCGCTTCCTCGCGGCGACAACCCGGAATCCTAAACAATGGCGGGACGGCACTACATGGCGCGGCGCTGTGCGCGCAAAGGTAAGCGCCATACTGGCGTCCTGGTCTTGCTAAGCGATGGCGTCGTTTGAAAGGAGCATTCTAGTGGCAACGCTCAATATCAGGGGTCTGTCCTCCAGAAGGAGGCAAAACCAACTGTTGCGACTAGTTACAGAGCCGGAACTAGATATTGTAGCGGTGCAGGAGACCAAAATTGAGAGTCAAGACAAGACCGACTGTATGGTGCGCCCTTTCAGCAGTCGATATGATGTTTGCGTGTGTCATGCGGTAGGGACGTCGGCAGGTTGTATGCTTTTGATTCGCCAATCGTTGGGTGCGGTTGTGGAAAGCGTTGTGACCACTGATAGCGGTCGTTGGATTATCTGTGACATCACATTAGCTGGTTTGAAGTGGCGCATTATCTGTATTTACGCGCGCACTAATTCAGATGAAAGGCGAAAATTTTTTGAGAATATCGGCGATTACTGTGACACAGAACGTATGGTCGTTTTACTTGGTGATTTCAACTGCGTATGCACGGCCCGAGACCAGACTAGTACTACGCCTTTCCGAGATGCGAGTACTGCCTATCTGAGTGACATAATTGAGTAATGCCATCTTGATGATGTGGGCGATTGCATCGGAAACGCTACTGGAGGGCTTTTCACTCATTTCCAGGGAAGAAACCACGCACGTTTGGATAGGGCATACGTATCTGCCGAACTAATACAATACTGCTGTGAATACCGCGTACAACCAGTGCCGTTTAGTGACTACTGTCTTGTTGTCTTTGGGATTGGAAAAAGAAATGAAAAACGAAACAAATTTGTATGGGAAAATTGAAAACTTAATGGGTGGCTGTCACGAAATCGGCGCCCATTTTCAGCAAGCCGGTACAGCGCTAGGCGCGCGCGGCGTCGCGTGGAGAGCATGGAGAGAAAAGCCCCTTCCCCGCGCGGGAGAGCGCGTAGCTTTGTACGCGTTGCCGGGACCCTCTTTCCCATTGCCCGGGGAGGACGGTGGTTCATCGGCCTGGAATGTGCCAGGCCTTTCGAGAACGTTCTATGGGGCCTGGCCAATGACGACGCGCGGTTCAACGGGAGGAGAAGAGCGCGCTATAACCAGCGAAGCTAAGTGTGTGTGCGCACTAGCTTTGGCGCATGTTAACAAACAGACGCGGCGCGCCCTATTTAAAGCGACCGCGTCGCTTGATGAATCAGTCAGCCAGTCAGTCAGTTCGTCAAGTGTTTTGCGACGTGCTCGCCTGTTTCGACTGGACTCCCGAGGATCACCCGCTGCTGGCAAGCCCACGGACTTTCAAGGGAGCGGCGCTCGTCTCATATGGCGGCCACATCGTGACTCTTGAGGCGTCGGACTGCAACAGTGCCCGGTGAACAATTTGGTGTTTGTTTATGTAACTCTCTCGTGTTTCATCTGTTGTAAAGCATCTACGTTATTGGATACCTGTGTAATTGCATGCTTAGCGTTTGTATTCTGTGAACCTCTCGTCTATGTATTTCAGGTGATCTTGTGTATTCCTTTGTATCGTCTCTTGCTGTGCATAAATTGTGTTTTGTTTGTTACTTCTGACTCCGATCCTTTCTCTGGTTTGAACCGGCGACCGCTGGGCACCAAACGACCACCCCCTTCTGTCACCACAAGGTAGTTGAATTCCGGCTGAGCTTGCCTCGCAGGTCGAGGGCATCTCCTTTGCGACCGGAACAGCTACCCCCACTCACTCAAACGGTGTCTGGGAGTGTGCGTACCGTGAAGGGCGCATCGTTAATAATACCCCCTTAATTATTAACGGGTGACAGAGGCTTCTGAAAGATGATAGTTTTGTGGAACAAGTAGTGTCAGCTTTAAATGAGATGCAATTTGCCAGTAATGAATCTCAAGGGGAAAAATGGGAAATATTTAAGCAAGAAATAATGATGAACGCGATTGAACGATCGTGTACTATAAAACAGCAAGAAAAGGTAAAAGAAAAGGCGCTTAGAAACGACCTCACGTTTCTACTGACGCATGAGTGCAAGCAGCCGGGCTCGTGCATGGAAGAAATCCGCTCCGTCAAGCAGAAATTGGAGGCAATACATACGGAGAGATATCAAGGTGCGATGGTGAGGGCGAGGGCACAGCGCCTGTTAGCGGGCGAAATGCCCACTAAACGTGCTCTTGGATTAGAAAAGAAGCACGGCAGCAAGAATCACATATCAAAAATAGAATGGAAAGGTGTAGTCTATTCAGATAAATCGAATATAGAGAGGGCCTTTTATGAATACTACACAGAACTTTTTAGTCACACAGAAGGTAAAATAGAACAATTCAAGTCCAGTTTCCTTTCTCTTATGCCAAGACTGGATGACGAAACAAAAAAACGTTTAGAGCTGCCAATTTCCGAAGAAATAAAGCCATAGAAGACCTCAACCCTGGAAAATCTCCTGGACCAGACGGGCTTGCAGCCACACTTTATAAACAATTCAAAGACGATTTTGCCCCAGTTTTGACTACATTATTTAATGAGGTTTATGACAAAGATATGCTTCCCCCGTCTTTCTAAACAGCCCATACAATTTTAATACCAAAAAACGTTGACGAAGCCAAGCTTCAACGAGTTACCGCATACAGACCAATATCCCTGACGAACACAGATTATAAGATCTTCATGAAAATTCTTGCTAAGAGGTTTCAAACTGTAATGGAAGAATTAGTAGGACCGCATCAGACCTGCGGCATTAAAGGCCGAACCATATATACTAATATCCACAAGGCACGGTGTGTGCTGGAGTGTTGCGACGCCTTGCATGAGAGTGTTTCCATGTTCCAGCTTGACCTAGAGAAAGCTTTCGACAAGGTGTCGCATGATGTCTTCTTATCAATGTTAGAGCATGCAACTGTGGGCTCAGTTATTTGCAAAGGAGTCGCAATGGCGTACAGAGGGTGCACGACGCGCCTCATAGTAAATAAGAAGGTGGGTGCGCGCCTCCAAGTGCAACGCTCTGTGCGTCAAGGCTGCCCCCTGTCGCCATTGCTTTTCTGCTTGTATATTGAACCATTTTGTCTGAGCATTATCGAAAGCAGCAGTATCCGAGGTTTTCGTTTGCATGCAGCAGAGGTCCGCATACTTGCGTACGCCGATGACATTGCCGTTTTCTGTACCGACTACGAAAGCATTCGCAATGTTGTCAAATTGGTCAAGGACTTTTGTTCTATTAGTTGTAGTGTGGTGAACTGGAATAAGTGTCTGGGTTTCTGGCATGGAGAGTGGCACACAACCCCTGCAAATTTCGTGAACATGCCTTGGGTAACAACCCCAGTGAAGTATTTAGGAGTGCCACTGGAAAACTAACGATACAGTGAGTCATATTGGAACCAGCAGGTTTTAGAAGTACGTGAGAAGGCCGACTTACTAAAAGGATTCGGTTGGTCTATGTTTGCACGTGCTACGATTTGTAATTTATTTCTTGTTACCAAGATAAGGTACCTCTTACAAGTACTGCATTGCTCTCGTGTGAATGTGCAGAGATTTCAACGTGTGTTCGCCATGTTTGTGTGGGGAAGGACTTGGGAGCGTACCCGCCGTACCAGCTTGTTTCATCGCGTCCGCTCGGGAGGAGTTTGTATTTGCGCCAAGTGGTTAACTGTTTTATGTTCTTTCGTGATACAAAGACCTATTTTTACGAACTGTGTGTCAGGTTATATTGAACAGAGTGCTACTAAAATTTGTTGTAAGTTCGGCGAGCATGCAAAGGAGGATTTTCGGAATCCTTAAAGAAGTGTACATGTCATGTCGTGTATTGCAAGCCCGTTTTTCGTTTGAATATTTATCACCTGTGACGCGAAAGAAACTTTACAAGGACTTGTGCGATGTCTTTCTCCCCATCCCATTGTACAGATCGTTGTACTGTGCAGGTCCATAGAAGTCAGTCCTTAAGCGAGTTAAAAATATGGCTGTACCAGGGGGAACAAAAACTTTCTTTTTCAAACTCCATAGCAATACACTAGAAGTTAAGACTTATTTAGAAATGAAAGGTTTTTTGTACCTTGAGGAAATCACTGCTTCATATTCCGCAAACCGGAAACTATCGAACACGTTTTCTTAGACTGTTGGGAAGCCTTTTTCTTCTGGGACATAAGGTAAGATGGAGTCCGAAGTCAGACTCCGCCCGCACCACTAATGTATCGCGGGGAGAGAAAGTTATTTCACAACGAACAATTAAAAAAGACCTACCCGTGGATGCATTCGGAATTCGATTTTTACCTATTGAAGATGATGATGGGCTACCGCTGGACATGATCATGTTATTGGGCCTGCACAGTATCTGGCGATCTAGAATTGCTTTCAGGCATGCAGACGTTGATGCGAGGAAAATACGGCAGTATTTTCTCGAAGCCGTTGCGAGTGTTACTGAAGTTTTCAAGACACAAGACGAAGTGCCTGAGTGGCTTCCGAGAATGGAAGTGTTTTGCTGCAAATGACTGATTTGTAATGAATCACGCAGCTTAAATCGCGTAGTTTTAACCCATGTAGTGTATTTGTCGCGTAATATTCGCTCTCTCTGTGTGTGTATGTATGTGATGTTCTATATGTGTAAACTCAGAATAAATTAGGCAATAAAGAGAAAAAAAAAAGCAGAGCTTGGCACAGCGGTAAAGCGCTCGGCTGGAGATCGAAGGATGGAGGTTCGATTCCCGGATGGAGAATAATTTTTTTTTTCTTAATAAGGAGGAGTCACACACCTATTAAGCGTTGCTAGGCAACGCCTGCAGAGCTTGGCAATGGGAGTGAGCAGCTGGCCTTGCAGGTGGCAACGGCGGCCAAGTGCCCTGGGCGTGACGTCACTCGGTTTCGCACATGCGCAGAATATGGCTTTTGCAGCATACGGCGCACGCGAAGTTTGGCTCCGACCCTCGTAGTGAACCCGAGACCACAGAACTTTTCCAATCTGTGCCAGCTAGGTTAAAGTCTTCAATAAGCACTAGCCTATGATTAGTACAATGCATATTTTCTGAGCGCAAAATTACAGACAGGACGAAATGAGGAAACATACAAGGACGAAGCGTTCGTCTGTCTCCTCATTTCGTCCTGTCTGTAACTTTGCGCTGAGACAATATGCATTCTACTTATCAGGGCCAAATAGCCCGTCTTTCTACGCTACCAGTGATTATGTTTTAGCGTGCGCTCTAAGTACCCTGCCAATGACTCCATAAACGGAACAGCACTTTTAGGAGAGCGGTAGACCACACCGAACAAACCTGAAAGATTTAGGAACTTGATTGTACACCATAAGCTTTCATGATCTGTGATTCCTTCCAGCTAAACTAAGTGTACATCTGTTTTTACTCACAGCCACCACACTTCCTCGCCCTACGCGGTCACGTATGATTATTTTGTGATGTGGTAGAATAATTTCAAAATCTATAATGTTAGATGAAAGCCCCGTTTTCGTGACAGCTAAAATGTGCGGATCATAAATAAGAATAATTTCTTCTAAGTTACCTGACTGAGTGGCAAGACTTCTTGCATTAAGCGAAATAATGCACGACTCCCTCATTCTGCGTCAGCAGGATTCAAACCTTGGCTTGGAGCGGAATAGCTAAACTAGCTATCTAAGCTAAGTGATAGCTAAGTGAATGAAGAAGATCCATAGGAGGCTGACAAAATTCATTAATCACCACCGCGTCTAATATTCCTTCAACTGCTAGACTATACGCAGATGACTGCGTAGTATACCGGGTAGTAAATGCCAGATGATGCAATGGAATCACTTCAACAAGACCTTAATAATTTAACATATGGCAACTAGATATAAATGCCGACAAAATCTACCACGTTAAATTTAGCAAAGGGACGCGTATAATGAATACATGGTGCGCAGTTAGTAACAAAGTACTCCGAAAACTCCATGAAGTACAATACTTAGGCGTACATCTTTTGGAAGATTGCTTATTTAACCAGCATATTAATAACATCGTGAAGAAAGCCGCAAGCATGCTTAGCCTCGTTATTCGGAATGTTCGTGGCGCGCCTCAAATACTGAAAAAGGCGGGTTACAAATAACCAGTAAGACCACTCTTAGAATACGCATCCAGTAGGACCCCCATCAAAATTGTCTCATCGATAAAATTCAAGGTGTCCAAAATCGTGCGATATTGTTTATAATAAAACAATATTAACGGGAAGCCAATGTCACAAAAATGAAGACTAGACTTGGAATCAAACCTCCTAAGGCGGAAGGAAAATAGGCTGAAAATATTTCAAACAAATGATAATTTGTTCTTGTAGCTTGTATAGCATGTTTTGGTATTCCAAATGCTTCACTGTTCATCATATTTTCAATTGATTATTTGTTATATTTTGTTTATTCTTATTTGCATCCACTCTCTTGCTGTAATTTCTTGAGCGCTACAGGATATCTTGTGAATAAATATTCGAGTGGAAATAGGCGTCAACCCAGAGAAGCTTAAGTGCTAGGCTCGTTAATCTGTAGGAGACGCGGTTCGAAACGGTGGAGGAGACACGTACTTTTTTGCCGGTATTGCGTACTAAGTGCTCGGCTAGACAAGTTTGAAGAAGAGAACGCTGCTCTAGTGTCGCACGTAGAAGCTTTGGAAAAAGAGCTCGTGGTAGTAAAAGAAGATAATAGGAAGCTACAGGGACACCTTCCACAAATGGAAGGACGAGTGGACGGGGGGGAGAGGCAATGAACGCGGAATTTATTTATTTATTTATTTATTTATTTATTTATTTATTTATTTATTT
The DNA here is from genome assembly GCF_055883805.1 of Amblyomma maculatum. NCBI lineage: Eukaryota > Metazoa > Arthropoda > Arachnida > Ixodida > Ixodidae > Amblyomma > Amblyomma maculatum. The sequence continues at coordinate 167,416,935 of NC_139353.1, read as the reverse complement.
ATTTATTTATTTATTTATTTATTTATTTATTTATTTATTTAGATAACCCACGGTCCCCGGTTTTGGCTATTAAGTTAGGGATAGGCACGATAGTTAAAAGCTGATAGATTTGAAGAGGGGTTTATTAGGGGTTATTCGGAGGACTGGAGACGGCGACCGGTGACACACGACGATCGTAGAGTAAGGCACAATCTCGTCCGAACAAGACAGTCCGAGCTTCGAGTGCGCGCGCCAGCTGATCGGCCAGGAACTCAGCCGTCTTCCTCGTCGTTTGCTTGGGCGCTGAATCATCTTCTTCCTTACAATTGTCCCGGCGGAAAGAGGGAGCCATCCTAGCGACTCAAGGCGAGGGGACGACAAGAGGATCGTAGTATGGTTTAAGTCGACTGACATGAACAACTTCTCGCCCGCGGCGACGGTGGTCCGAAGAAGGCGTTGCCGGCTCCACAACGTAGTTAACTGGAGATGTACGCTCTAATACACGATAAGTGCCATGATACTTTGCAGACAATTTGGAATCAGCCGGAACAAAGAGCCAAACGAGGGTGTTGGTAGGAAAGTCAGAAGCGGGTTTGCCGTGATCGCTCTCATGTCGGCGAAGATCTTGAATGTCCGACGTGAGCCAGCTGACGGCACTGTTCAGCATTACAGGCAACAGCAGAAAGAGAAGTGTACTCCGAATTGTCGGGGTGGTAGGAAGTATGGTGTCCAGTAGACAGGAAGGCTCACGGCCGTGTAGGAGAAAGATTGGGGAAAATCCAGTCGTTGCCTGAGACGCTGTGTTATAGGCATAGGTGACATACGGAAGCACCTGATCCCAATTAGACGCGTCAGAAGAAAGGTACATGGCGAGCATGTCACCAAGCGTTCGATTAAACCTTTCTGTGAGGCCGTTGGTTTGAGGATGGTAAGCTGTGGTGGTTCGATGTATTATTTTGCAAGCTTCTAACAGCTCGTGGACCACTTGTGATAGGAAGACGCGGCCGCGGTCACTGAGAAGTTCACGAGGAGCCCCGTGACGTAGAACGAAGTGACGTAGAATAAATGAGGCGACGTCACGAGCACTAGCCGTAGGCAGGGCTGCAGTCTCCGCGTAACGAGTGAGGTGATCCACGGCGACTATTATCCGGCGATTGCCTGATGTCGAAGATGGAAGGGGGCCATAGAGGTCGATGCCGACACGATCGAAGGGTCGCGCTGGACAAGGCAATGGCTGTAATGGGCCGGCGGAGGGGCGCAGAGACGACTTCCGCTGCTGACAAGCAGTACAGGAGCGAATATAGCGGCGGACAAAGTTGTACATCCCCCGCCAGTAGTACCACTGGCGGAGACGCTCGCATGTCTTCAACAAGCCAGCACTTTGAGGGTCGGCATGGTGATGGGCACAAATTTCAGTGCGAAGATGGCGAGGAATGACCAAGAGCCATTTGCGACCATCCGGGCGATAGCTTTTGCGATACAGCAGGTCACCCTTGATCATAAAATGGGAAGCTTGACGACGAAGGGCTCGCGGGAATGAAGATGTTGAGGACGCGGTGAGGACGTCTAGGAGTGAAGATATCCAGGGATCCCGACGTTGTTCAAAAGGAAGGTCGTCGGAAGTAAGGGCTGCAACGGAGGGTTCGCATATCGAGTCCGAGGGTGCAGGAGAAGGCAGCGGCGAGCTCGACAAGGCGTCAGCGTCGGAGTGTTTGCGTCCCGATCGATATATCACCTCAAAGTCAAAGTCTTGAAGGCGAAGAGCCCAGCGGCGGAGGCGTCCAGAAGGGTCTTTCAGGGAAGCCAACCAGCAGAGGGCATGGTGGTAGGTGATAACGTTGAAGCGGCGGCCATATAAGTAGGGGCGAAACTTAGTTAAGGCCCACACAGTTGCAAGACACTCCTTTTCCGTGACGTGTAGTTAGATTCAGCTTTCGTTAGCGCTCGGCTAGCATAAGCAACTACATATTCAGAAAAGCCGGGTTTGCGTTGAGCGAGGACAGCACCGAGACCGATGCCGCTGGCGTCAGTGTGCACCTCTGTAGGAGCGGATGGATTGTAATGGCGGAGAATGGGCGGCGAAGTGAGTAGACGTCGGAGCGTAGTGAAAGCATCGTCGCAGATTGCAGTCCAGGTAGGCACGTCGGCAGGACCATTCAGCAATTTTGTAAGCGGTGCAATGATGGTAGCGAAATTCCGGACAAACCGGCGAAAATATGAGCATAGGCCAACGAAGCTGCGCAGCTCTTTAACAGAAGTCGGTTTCGGGAATTCAGTGACCGCACGTAGTTTGTCCGGATCGGGCAGGACACCATCTTTAGACACGACATGACCTAGTATTGTCAGTTTGCGGGCGCCAAAACGACACTTCAGGTTAAGTTGAAGACCGGCGCCAGTGAGACAGCTCAGGATTTGGTGCAAGCGCACGAGGTGCGTCGGAAAATTGGGAGAGAAAACGAAAGTATCATCCAAATAACAAGCCAAATGTTCCACTTGAGGCCGCGTAAGATGTTGTCGATCATTCGCTCAAACGTAGCAGGAGCATTGCAAAGGCCAAACGGCATCACAGTGAACTTATATAGTCCATCAGGGGTAACAAAGGCTGTCTTGGGACGGTCAGGCTCACCCATAGGGACTTGCCAATAGCCAGAGCGCAGGTCCAGGGACGAAAAGAACTCGGCTCCTTGTAAACAATCGATGGCGTCGTCAATACGGGGGGGTAGTGGGTATACGTCTTTACGAGTAATTTTGTTAAGACGGCGGTAGTCAACGCAAAATCTTATGGAGCCATCCTTCTTTTTCACAAGTACTACGGGAGACGACCACGGACTAGATGAAGGCTGGATTACACCACGTTGTAGCATGTCGTCGGCCTGCTCGGCAATAACACGGCGCTCCGTAGGCGAAACACGGTAAGGGCGCTGGTGAAGAGGGGCATGACTGCCGGTGTAGATATGGTGAACAACCTCGGTCGCACGGCCCAAGGAAGTCGTCTGCACATCAAACGAAGAACGGAACTGGTTGAGGAGAGCAAACAGTTGCTCACTGTGAGTCGGGTCTCCCCAGATGATTGAAAAAGGTCCCAACTCGGTACATCGGAAGATGCAGTAATCGGCGTTAAGGAGGCTACGTGGGCACTCTATGGTAGATACCCGTCAACATGAAACGGCGAGATGAGGCAGCAACCATGTAATGCCATTAAGGCTATGCGCAAAAAAGACAACACAAAAAACAGAGGCAACGACAGGACGAGCACAAGTCCTGTCGTTAATGGCACTGCGCATAATAATGCGCATAGCCTTAATGGCATTACACGATTCAAGCCAACTAGCCCGACAACAACTCTGAGGTCAGCAACTTCAATATGGCCAAGGCATTCGTCACGAAGTAGCGGGACCACAGCGGTTGAGGCATTCGCAACAACAATGTCAGCGGCGCCGCGGTTAATATTGGTGATAGCAAAGGGAAGAAGGAGGTTACGGCGAGAAGCGAACATGGGAGAAGGCGTAAAAAGAACAGTCGCGTCTAAGGAAAAAGGTACACACACGGGAACAATCACAGCACAGTTGGGCGGAATGTCGGTGTCGTCGGCGACAACAAGTTTGGCGCAAGAAAAAGACGGAGTATCGTCAAGAACCACATCACAGAGCGCAGAGAAGGCGACGTGAGCGCGGGCGCAGTGAATAACAGCATTGTGGCGGGATAGGAAATCCCAGCCAAAAATTAAGTCATGCGAGCATGACGCAAGCACTAAAAACTCGACGATGTATAAGACGTCCGCGATAACGACACTGTGCAAGCAGCAGACGGACGAACGGAATCGGCGCTGGCGGTGCGAAGAGAGAGTCCAGAAGGCGGGGTGGTGACTTTATGAAGCGATCGGCAAAAACTTTCGCTAATGACGGAGAGAGTGGCCCCAGTATCGACGAGTGCAAGGGTACGAACACCATCAACAAAAACTTCGAGAACGTTCGGCGGAGACAGACGAGGACTTGTGGTAGGCGAAATGTGCGCAGTTCGTGCCCCAGGAACTGCGGCAGCTAGTTTTCCGAGACTTGTGTCACGCTTCGACGCCGCATTGGAGACATGGACCGACGGCGAGGGGACGGCGAGCGGTGCAGTGGAATGTGCTGGCGGCCCGACGAGTTGTGCGGCTGCCTTGGAGATGTCACTGGGGGTGGGCGCAAGGTGTCGCACTGATAATTGCAGTCAGCCATAGTGCGTGCAGGAGCAGAGCGCAGAGTACGACGGCACAGGCGGGCGACGTGGCCTGGAATACCGCAAGCATAGCAAATAGGCCGGTTGTCATTCGTGCGCCAAGGATTGTAGGGAGGCGTCGTTGATCGGAACCGTGGGGCGACCGACGGTGGCGCCATAGTCGGCACGTACGCAAAGGACTGTGGCGGCGGTGGGCGGGCGGTAACTTGCGCATACGTGGGAGGCATCTGTACTTGCTCAGGTGGGGGCGGCACGACAACAGGGTGGCTGTAACTCACTGGTGCAGCGAGAGGTGTGGGCTGGAATGGAACAGGGTCGGCATGAGGTTTGACGGGCGCTGGCTGGCCAAAACTGGGAAGAGTATCGGCAACCTCCTGCGTGATGGTGTGTCGGATAGAAGGGGTAAGCAGCTGGGCTGTAGATGACAGGCGTGGGCCAGACAAAAGCCCAAGCTGTCGAGAGACCTCATCTCGAACGAAGTCTTTTATGTGAGTTAAAAGGTCGCTGCTCATATCCAGGCCAGAGATGGCCGCAGCAGGTGCGTGAGGGCGACGAGTGCAGAGGCGTTGCTTGAGCAGCTCGTCGAAACTGAGGCCACTGTGGTGGGGCTCTTTGCCCACAGCATGTGAAATGCATCGACATCAATGCCCTTCATTGTGTGTTTTATCTTTTTAGCCTTATCCATAGATGGGTCGACACGCTTGCACAAATCCACGACGTCTTCAATGTAACTAGTGAAGGTTTCCCTTTTATGCTGAACTCGTACGCGCAGTGCTTCTTCAGCGCGTAGTTTTCGCACTGTGGGACGACCGAAAACGTCCGTGAACTTCGCATTGAAGTTGGCCCAAGTTTGCATGTCGGCCTCATGATTTCGGTACCATAGGTTAGCAACGTCTCTAAGGTAGGACATGACGTTGTTGATCTTCATGCGGTCATCCCAGTTATTATGACGACTCACTCTCTCGTACAAAGCCAGCCAATCTTCAACGTCCTGGTCGCCCTGCCCACTGAAAACTGCGGGGTCTCGCTGCCGAATGGCACCGGAGCATGCGATGGACTGCAAATGCCACTGACTGTTGGCCAACCTCGTTTGTCGCCATAGGTATCGTACGGCTGCCGAGCTCCAGGGTGATCGTGTAAGAGTCTTACCCCGGCACTTTCCACCAAATGAAGAGGGGTTTATTGGGGGTTATTCGGAGGACTGGAGACGGCGACCGCTGACACACGACGATCGTAGAGTAAGGCACAATCTCGTCCGAACAAGACAGTCCGAGCTTCGAGTGCGCGCGCCAGCTGATCGGCCAGGAACTCAGCCGTCTTCGTCGTCGTTTGCGTGGGCGCTGAATTATCTTCTTCCTTACAGATTCAATATTTCTCTTAAATTTGATGGGTTTGATAAGGTGCACAACTTTCGTAGGAAACTCGCTCCAGCCCCTAGACAATTTGACACAAAATGATCTAAGATGAGCAGATGTTTTAGCAGGCTGCGGGTTGATGGTCATGGGTGATATAATCTGTTGGAAAGATGGTGGGCTAGTGACATAGTTGATGCTCTTAAATATGATTGATAGAAGTTTTGAAAAAGTTATAATGGAAATATTAGCTGAGGATCCTTGCAATTTTAAACCAAACGCACTGGACTAAACTCAGAGAAAATGGAGCGTGCTTCGAGATTTTGAGTGCTTTATAGATTAGAGAAAGCTTTGCAGATGTGGGTACCATACGACTGAAGCGAATTCTAACTTAGGTCGCACAAATGTTAAGTATGCAAATAATTTCATAGAATTGGTAGCAGAACAAAGATTTCGACGTAAGAAGCCAAGGGTGCGCTTAGCGTCATTAGCGATGTTCGTTATATGTGATGACCATGTTAGGGTAAGGCCCCAATACTTACAGTTGAGACGGAAGACACAACGGTATCAAAAAGAACATATTGATGAGGCGTGTAGGATTGCCTACAATGAAGAGTAATAATACAAGTTTTCGCGAATTAACCAATCTTAGCACCAGGCCTCGATTTCTTTATAATTATTTTGAAGTATGACGGCGTCAGTGCTGTTAGAAATGGGCAGTAAATTACCCAATCCTCAGAAGTAAACGAATGCCAAAGGTAATGTTAGACGGCAGATTCTTGTTGTAAATTAGGAAGAGCAAGGGTCCGAACACTGGGCCTTGGTGAACACCTGAGGTTATCGGCGAACGGGGGGACGAGCGGTTGTTAGCATAGACTAATTAATGTCTATTAGTCAAAAGGTATCGGAGCCATTCCATCCCTAAGTGATTAAGATTTAGGCGTGACAGGCTTTGTAGTAATAGTTTTAATGTACTTTATCGAAGGAATTTCCAGTCTAGTAAGATCGCGGGACAGGAACGTTTTGGTCAATGTTAGAACTCAGGTCGTTAATAAAAAGAGCTAGTTGGGTATTGGTCAATGTTAGAACTCAGGTCGTTAATAAAAAGAGCTAGTTGGGTTAGGACACCACGCTTAAATGTAATGCAAGCGATTTCACTTTTCACATAAAATCAGGCTTTATTTCCACATCTTCAAACGTTATTTACTTTTAGAATGATCTTTCTGTGATAAAAAATGTATCGAAGAGATAGGGCAATCAATGACCTTAAGGTCTAACGGTCATCGGCCAGACACGGGCAAAAACCTCCCAGTAAAATCTCAGGTTTTTTGACTGTTTTAAAATCTTCCGCATCTTTCCAAGGTGCTCGACGATTCGGCAGGCGAAGTGCAGATCACACACATACTTGATGAGACGTAGGACGATGAACTTGCAGTAGCACGACGAAAATTAACTTTATATGACACAGACACAAGGTATAGAAAACTTATTTACACGAGACAGAGAGGCGACAACACTTTACAAAAGGGACTGAGCGAAACACTAACTGGAAAATGAGCGCATAGCTCTTTTTATGACTTATCAGTCGGGGTCTGCGCTATCTTCGTCGACGACCAGAATCAGAACCAGAACCGCCGATGGCCGCGCGGCGCGCTCCTAAATAACTAACGCCGAAGTTTCTAGGCGCGAAGGAAGAGCGGAAACACCTTGCCTTGGTAAACCAGGCGAAGGATATGTTGAGTGCTTAATTTGCGCTCTTAAATAAAGTGTTTTTCTCTCTCTCTCGGAAAAAGCTTAGCGCTGCCAATGTTATGACTCCCCTCTCGGCTTTCTAGAAAGAACTGGAAGCTAGTGGAAAGCCATCGTCAGCGCGCGCGGCCTTCTTAGTGAGGACGAGGGCCAGGTCCGTGCGAAGGGACGCACGCGTGAGTCAGCCCATGGCGACGAGGGTGAGAAGGCGCGACGCGGTGACCGAGATCGCGCAATCGGTCGCGTAGCGCTTTTGAAGCTGCTGGAACCTTCCATCGCGGCGCACGCGCCGAAACATAAATAGACCACCCCACCATAACAGGATTGCTGGGCTTTTTTGTCCAGCCAAACCGAACAGATATAAAGCCACGATTTTTTGTCCGCTATAACGCAATTTTGCAGCGGTGTCGTAGCGCTAGAACATCCGTCTCGCATGCAAGAGGACCGGGGTTCAAATCCCGGTGCAGCGCAATTCTCCACCGGATGAAAAAAAAAAAAATCCGCGTGTTGATGGAATTGCATAAATAGGTTTAGGGTGCGACCTGATGCCGGTGAACACCTCCGGCAACGCACTCCCTCACCAGAACAGGAGTTGGCCACCCTGGTGCAGTAATTGGCCACAACCTCCTATGATAAGCTCAATAAAACCCCGGCCCTCAGTCACCAGCGGCTGCGGAACAACTGACCACGGCGGCGGTCAGACCTGTGACGCAGCAGGGGGTGCTAAGAAAGCCTGGCTCCGCTGGACAGGCCGCCATTGGAAACTGACCCTGGCAACGTTTAAGGCTAGAACCCTAGCTAGTGAAGCTAGCTTAGCAGTGCTGTTAGAGGAACTAGAGGGCATGAAATGGGATGTCATAGGGCTTAGTGAGGTTAGGAGGCCGAATGAGGCATATACTGTACTGAAGGATGGGCATGTACTGTGTTATCGAGGCTTACCAAAGAGGCGACAACTAGGAGTAGGTTTTCTTGTCAATAAGTATATAGCTGGTAATATAGATAAATTCTATAGTATTAATGAAAGGGTTGCAGGCATCGTAATTAGGCTTGATAAGCGGTATAAACAGAAGGTTGTACAGGCCTATGCACCTACATGTAGTTATGATGACCAGGCAGTTGAAAGCTTCTATGAAGATGTAGAATCGGCAATGCGAAAAGTAAAGACGTAGTATACTGTACTAATGGGCGATTTCAATGCCAAGGTAGGGAAAAAACAGGCAAGAGACAAGGCAGTAGGTGACTATGGCATTGGTTCTAGGAATAGCAGGGGGGAGTTACTTGTTGAGTTTGCAGAGCGCAATAACTTACGAATCATGAATACCTTCTTCAGCAAACGGAAGAACCGGAAATGGACATGGAAAAGTCCTAACGGAGAGACTAAAAATGAAATCGACTTCATAATGTTTTCAACCCCCGCCATTATGCAAGATGTAGAGGTAATCGGGAAAGTACGATGCAGTGACCACAGGATGGTGAGGTCCCGAATTAGCCTAAATCTGAAGAAGGAACGCAACAGATTAGTAAGAAAGAAACCCATCAACGAATTATCGGTGAGGGGGAGGGCAGAAGAGTTCAGGATCTCGCTACAGAATAGGTTTTCAGCTCTAACTGAGGATGGCGACATTACCCTAGAGGTAAGGAACAATAATTTCAGAGATATCATTACTGAGTGCGCGGTAGAAGTAGGCGGTAGGATAGTTAGAGAGGATACCGGCAAGCTTTATAAGGAGACGAAAGATTTGATTAAGAAACGCCAGAGCATGAAAGCTTCCAATCCAACAGACCAGATCGAATTGGCCGAGATATCGAAGCTAATCAATAAGCGCAAGGTGGCCGATATAAGGAAGTATAACATGGAGAAAATTGAGCACGCTATAAAGAACGGGGGAAGCCTTAAAGCGGTAAAGAAGAAATTGGGCATAGGCAAAAACCAGATGTATGCGACAAGGGACAAGGCGGGCAACGTCATCACTAATATGGAAAAGATAGTCAAAGTAGCCGAAGAGTTCTATAGAGATCTCTACAGTAGCCAAAGTAGTCAGGACCGCAATGAGATAGGCGGTAGGGAAAACAGTCAGACGTTCCACCAGTGACGAAGGACGAGGTCAAGAAAGCACTAGAAACTATGAAAAGGGGGAAATCAGCTGGAGAGGATCAGATAACTACAGATTTGCTGAAGGACGGGGGGGGGGGATATCGTGCTAGAAAAACTGGCCACCCTGTATACGCAGTGCCTGGTGTCATCGACGGTACAGGAACCATGGAAGAATGCAAACATTATCCTCATTCACAAGAAAGGGGACTCTAAGGACCTTTAAAATTACAGACCAATCAGCTTACTGTCTGTTACGTATAAGGTATTTACTAAGGTAATCGCTAATAGAATCAGGACAACCTTAGACTGCAATCAAGCAAAGGATCAAGCAGGGTTTCGGAAACGGTACTTTACTATCGATCATATCCATACCGTCAATCAGGTGATAGAAAAATGCTCGGAATATAACCAGCCCTTATACATAGCATTCATTGATTACGAAAAAGCATTTGATTCAGTTGAAACCTCGGCAGTGATGCAGGCATTGCGAAATCAGGGGGTAGACGAGCCGTACGTGAAAGTGCTGGAAGATATTATAGTGGCTGCACAGCAACCATAGTTCTGCATAAAGAAAGTAACAAAATTCCCATAAAGAAAGGTGTAAGCAAGGAGACACAATCTCCCCAGTACTATTCACAGCTTGTTTAGAGGAAGTATTCAGAGACTTGGAATGGGAGCAGTTAGGGATAAGGGTAGATGGAGAATACCTCAGTAATCTGCGATTTGCTGATGACATTGCCTTGCTAAGCAACTCGGGGGATGAACTGCAAATAATGATTGATGACCTAGACAGGAAAAGTAGAAAGGTAGGCTTGAAAATCAATATGCAGAAGACTAAGGTAATGTTCAACAGCCTCCGGAAGGAACAGCAGTTTACATTAGGTAGCGAAATACTGGAAGTAGTAGGCGAATATGTCTACTTAGGACAGGTAGTAACCGCAGATCCGGACCACGAAAAGGAAATAACAAAAAGAATACGATTGGGATGGAGCGCATTTGGCAAGCACTCGCAGATTATGACTAGCAGCTTACCGGTATCGCTCAAGAGAAAAGTATACAACAGTTGCATCTTGCCTGTACTCACCTATGGGGCTGAAACGTGGAGGCTAACCAAGAGAGTTCTACTTAAGTTGAGGACACCCCAGAGGGCTATGGAACGACAAATTGTAGGTGTAACATTGATAGGAAGCGTGCAGAGTGGGTCAGAGAAATAACTCCAGTTACTGACATTCTAGTGGAAATTAAGAAGAAATGGACATGGGCAGGACATGTAGGGCGAAGAGAGGATAACCGATGGTCGCTTAAGGTGGGTTCAGACGAAAGGACCGAAGCGCGGATGGTCCGCGCGCGTCAGCACGGATCTGGTGCCACGTGACCACGCGTCCGCGCTTCGATCCGGCCGTCGAGCATTCACACGAAGCCAGCGAACCATTCGCGTGTACCCTCCTCCCCATCGGTGACGGCGCGCTGCCAAAATCCTTTCTACCGAGAGTTTCAACATGGACGCCGAGCGAAACCGTCGTCTCGCTGCTCTGGCTGTTCTACGTGAAGTGTGCGAGGACAACGAGGAAGCGAAAAAGCGATCATTTGTTGCAAGCGCTCTTTATTGCAAGCATCGTCAATATTCTATATCGGTGGGCAGCTCTCAACGAGCGCTAAAAACGTGACTGTCGCTTCATCACTGAGCGCTTTTTTCGCTACTTCACCCATAATAAGCACTAGAAACCGAGTAAAGCTGCAACTCTGGCACACCCACAAGCACAAACACAAAAAAACTATGCACTGCAGCGAACACAGAGCGAACGACGCAGCGCATGCACTACAAACAATACGCCGCTCGAACTGAATACGAGACGAACTCTGCGGACTATTGCTCGCGCGTCCTCCCCCTCCCCTCCCAGCCGTCCCCTACCCCATTCCCCTGGGCACCAAGAGTGCCGCCGCTAGCTCAGGCTGGCATACGTCGTGCCCAGTACCCCATCCCCCTCATCATAGTAACCACCACCACCACCACCGCGGGCGTAGCAACGCGGAGGTAGCAGCGATAAAGCAAAAAGAGGAAAAACAATCTCCGTCCGCGGCGGATGCCCGGTCCGCGCGGACTGAAAAAGGCGCTTGGCATATTCAGTCCGCGCCGCCCGGATGGCCACGCACGCCGCTCGCCCGCCGTCGCTCTAGAGCAGTGACGTCGGCGTCACGTGGGCCGCGGGTAGCGATGACGCGCGCGGACCATCAGCGCTCCGGTTCTCCCGCCTGAACCCACCTTTAGTTTAACAAACTGGATTCCAAGGGAAGTAAAGCGTAGCAGGGGGCGGCAGAAAGTTAGGTGGTCGGATGAGGTTAAGAAGTTCGCAGCGGTCAAGTGATGCAGCTAGCACAGAACCGGGTTAAGGGGAGAAATATGGGAGAGGCTTTCGCCCTGCAGTGGGTATAGTCAGTCTGATGATGATGATGAGAGACACACAGTTTCAGCATTTGGTGGCTTGTAGACCGCTCCCATGTTGATAAAATTACTTTTTGTTGAATTTTGCACCAAATGGTTTCTACACCTGGAATGTCAGAAACTTTTGAATAAGGTAGATCATTTTTTCAATATCAAAGGCACTCTCCAACTCTTGGTTTTCCTGTTTTTGCGAATGATGACATAGACCGGGGGAATGATTTCATAATCTTGAATGCCTGGCTGCAGCCAAGTCTCAGAGATCACAACAATATCTGGCTGCAGAGCGAGAATGATAGATTCTATGTTATCGACTTTATTTATAAAGTTGCACGCTTTTATATTTTACAGGGTTATCGACGGATACAAGTTATTTTTCGTGGACTGCTCGCGTTCTATTTTATTTTATTTTTTTCTCGGTTTTTCCTATTATGTCGTTAACTTCCTCATTCCCTTTGAAAAAGCTGGCCATTGATGCTTACCTTATCGTACGTTGAGAAGACCCCATTCCCTCGCGGTGTGCTCTTCTTTTGTCCCACAGTTTCTTTCTATAACTCTGGGAGGACGTGAGAAGTCATCACGAATACAGTATCCCGAATCCCGAATTCTTTAATTTTGAGCAGCGTATGAAAATCTCGACAGTGTCACGATAGTCAAAAAGTTTCAAATTGACTGTCCTGTCGGACATTTTTTATTCGCCAAGGACGATGGATCTTTTCAATACCTCCGAATTCAATTCGTAGTGTATCTTGAAAGATGTTTTTAGTTGCAGCCTGACCACTGTTGTTCATCAACCTACAGATGATGCGGTTCCACCCAAGTCACAAACCTCCGCCTTTACGGTCAACAGAGGTGCGGGATCCCCTTTACAGCTACCCGCCGTACCTCTATGAGGTTTGAGAATACAGTTAAAAGTTAGGTCGGTGAACCCGTGAAGTATTTGTATCGGTGTATTACTGAGGAATACGTTAAAGAAAGTCACTCTTTTTTTTTAAAATCTAATAACTTGCAATTTCGTTGTGGAGGTGCTCCGAGGAGGCACAAAAAGTCCTTGAGCCATTGCCTAGCAACCGGCGTAGAAGGCGGACGTCGCGCGCTCGCCTAGGAGCCGCCGCCGCCGTTTAGTATGACTTCGGGCATGGTGCCAGCGCAAAAGGAGGACGCACATGGCGGATATGCGGACCGGAAAAACGGTAGACTTACAACTGAAGTTTATTCCGGCAAAGACACATTTATACTTTTTTTTCGTCTTTTTTTCTGTCTTTTTTTTTCTTTTTTTCTCCTTACCCTCCTCCTTAACATGCTTCACTGGTGCTGCCTTCAGTTTCAGTCGCGTCAGAAGCGATAAAAGCGACTTAAAAACGCCACGTTTACAGAATGCACTGAGAAGATTAAATTCGATAAATCTGAAATGCAAATGGAGAAGAGCATGAGGAATACGGTACGAAAAGACCTTACAGAACCAAAATATTGTGAAAGAAGGCTAGGTTGAGACGGCAAGGTCGTGACGGCAAGGCCAGCGATGCCTTGTCTAGCGTTTTTAATCCGATGACCAAAAACCCAGGCGCGTGCCCGAGCCGGCGCCACGGGACGATGATGATGATATGTACAAATTAAAGAGGAAGATCATGGAATGAACAAATTAAAGAACATCCACGGAAGGCTCACACAATCTGCCCGGGGGTCGGAAGCGGCCAGCCTGGCCGCTCCTAACTAAGCGATGCATCGCGGCGCACAAACGGTTTCAAGCGAGACACATGAACAATTTCAGTTCCACGGTGGCGTTGATCAGCTGGGGGATCAACAGGCGTAACTTTGTAGTTCACTGGGGAAGTTTGGCTTATGACCTCATAGGGACCTACGTAGCGGTGGTGGAATTTGTCACTAAGGCCAGAGGTGCGCAATGGTGTATAAAGCAGTACTTCGTCGCCAGGACGAAAAGAGACCACTCGATGTGTAGAATCATAGCCAGTCTTGCGGTCTTCCTGGCACGCTGCCGTGTTCAGGTGGGCAAGATGACGACATCTGGCCACGCGAGATAAAAAATGGGCAGGTACTGATGTGGAGTAGTCGGGCGTAGAGGAGAAGTGTAGTGGGAGGACGGCCATAAACGAGGAAAAATGGAGAATAACCGGTAGTCCGTTGTACTGCTGTGTTATAGACGAATGTGACGAATGGTAGAATAGTGTCCCAATTTCGATGATCTGGTGTGATGTACATGGATATCATGTCTGACAAGGTGCGATGAAATCGCTCAGTCAGACCGTTAGTGTGGGGATGGTAGCTTGAGGTTGTCTTATGAAGGGTGGATGACGCGTGAAGAACTTCGGCAACGACTTTCGATAAGAAGGCTGTACCGCGGTCACTTAGGAGCACTCGAGGAGCGCCATGACGCAATATAATTGATCGCAAAAAGAAATTTGCTACTTCTTCAGCGGAGCCAGTCGGTACAGGTGCTGTCTTAGCGTGGCGTGTGAGGTGGTCGACAGCTGTTATAATCCAATGGTTACCCTCATCGGAGAGAGGTAGGGGACCATATACGTCGATGCCGACTACGCCGAATGGCGTGGCGGGACAAGGAAGAGGTTGTAGAAGGCCAGCAGGCGAAGAAGTCAGCCGTTTGCGACGTTGGCACAGAGGGAAGGATGCGACGTATTTGGCAACGGTGGAAGATAAGCCAGGCCAAAAGAATAGTTTTCTCACGCGGTCGTAGGTTTTGTCAAAACCAAGGTGACCTGCAGTAACGTCATCGTGGAGAGCCTCCAGTATACGTGGGCGAAGCACACGCGGCACGACTAGGATCCAGCGAGTTCCATCAGGGCAATACACGTAACGGAGTAGGATGCCATCTTCGAGCTTGAAATTGCGAAGTTGTCGGCGAAGCCTAGCATTGGGCGGGTCCGAAGCGCCGATAAGGCGGTCAATGATAGGACGGCAGTAGGCATCGGCTAATTGCTGTGAGCGGAGAGCGTGCTTGTTCTCAGAGTCGTCAAAACAAACGGTTGTGATATACGTCGGGCAAAGAGATGGTCGGCTCTGGTCAGATGTGGAAATGCATTGGGAAGAAAAACAGCAAGTTGATTCCGAAAGGGGACAGCGAGAGAGAGCGTCGACGTCTTGGTGTTGGCGACCAGATTTATAAGTGACGTCGAAATGGTATTCTTGCAGGCGTAAAATCCAGCGGCAAAGTCGGCCTGTCAAATTTTTGAGTGAAGACAACCAGCAAAGAGCATGGTGGTCGGTCACAACTGTGAAGTGCCGACCGTATAGGTAAGGGCGAAATTTTTGGACAGCCCATACGACGGCAAGACACTCCTGCTCGGTAATGGTGTAGTTTTTCTCAGCTGGAGTCAGAGTCCGACTGGCAAAGGCAATCCCTTTCTCACGCGATGTTGCATCACGCTGCAGGAGTACAGCGCCAAGACCGTGACCACTGGCATCGGTGTGCAGGATAGTTGGAGCGCTGTCACTGAAGTGGCCAAGAACAGGATCTGATGTGAGGGCGTGCTTTAGGTCATTAAAAGCAGTTTCGCACTGTTCCGTCCACACGAAAGGGCTGCGTGCTTTAAGTAGCTCATCAAGTGGTGCAGCAATAGTTGCAAAATGGCTTATAAAACGCCGGAAATAAGAGGCGAGGCCGAGGAAACTGCGCAAATCTGTAGTCCGTTGTGGACGAGCAAAGTTCAAGACCATGATTATTTTTTCAGGACCGGGGCGAATGCCGTCATGGCAGATCAGATGTCCCAATATTCTAATTACCTTCTGTGCAAAGTGGCACTTTTTGGTGTTGAGCTGAAGGCCTGCCGAAGCGAGACAGGTGAGGACTTCATTCAGGCGCGTGAGATGGTCAATAAAGGTTTCCGAAAAGATAACAATATCGTCCAAGTAACACAAACAGGTTCTCCGTTTTAGGCCCCGAAGCACAGTATCGATCATTCTTTCAAATGTCCCTGGTGCGTTACAAAGTCCGAAAGGCATAACATTAAATTTGTAAAGGCCATCGGGTGTTGCGAAAGCAGTTTTTTCTTTGTCGTCCTCGTGCATAGGTATTTGCCAATAACCTGAGCGGAGGTCCAAGGTCGAGAAATATTCGGAGCCTTGGAGAGAGTCAAGGGCGTCATCAATTCGTGGCATCGGATATACATCTTTGCGGGTAATTTTGTTGAGTGAAGCGGTAATCAACACAAAAGCGTACCGAGCCGTCCTTTTTTTAACTAGCACTACTGGGGAGGTCCATGGGCTTGTTGAAGGACGAATTATATTGCGATGGAGCATGTCACTTACATTTTCTTCAATTACTTTTCGCTCAGAGAAGGCAACCCGATAAAGCCGTCGGCGAACGATAGAGTTACCTTCAGTAATGATGCGATGGTGCGCAACACTAGTCCGTCCCAGTGGTGTGGAAGTGGCATCAAAAATGGCTTGGTGGTGTCGAAGCAATGTCAGCAGTTCTTGGCGTTGGTTCGGCGTCAGTTTAGGATTAATAGTCTTTGTGAGAACAGAAAGAGAGACGTCTGACGAAACACGTTGCTGAGACGGAGGGGCGGTGAGCATCATCAGGGAAAAAGGTTGAACATCCACCATACAATTCAGAGAAGTTCCTTTTGGGAGCACGAGGGATTCACGTGAAGTGTTAGTGGCCACTACTGTCGCTGAGCCGTTGTGGAACCGGACAAGACTTGACGGGAAAGCGATGCCGCGTGCCAAGTAACGATATGATGGTGCTATGAGTACGTCCCCGTCAGTGATGTGGTCAGAAACAACAGTAAGCAGTTTTTCGCACTGAGGAGGCAAAACAGTATCAGCGGCGGCAACGAGGGGATGATGTCGTTCAGGAAGGTCAGATGAAAAATCGCTGTCTGTCATATGGATAACACGGTCAGCACAAGAAATTAACGCTGAACGGTTGACAAAAAATCCCATCCAAAAATCATAAGGTGCGCACAAGGTGAGAGCACAGCAAACTGCACATGATGGCGGATGCCGTCGATAACAAGTCGTACGGTGCACTTCGCTGAGGGGCGCAAAGGGACATCATTGGCTCCACGGAGTTCAGGCCCATCATATGGTGTTGTCACTTTTCGCAAACGTTAGCACAAATCAGCGTGAATGACAGAAATTGCAGCCCCTGTATCAATCAAAGCTTCGACCGGTAAACCTTCAGCGATAACAGCAATCACATTATACGGGCGATCAGGAGGACTTTTAGTAAGTTCGCAGAGTGCAGTTTGACCTCCGGAAACTGCAACACTTAGTTTTCCGGATGGCGGACAGGGAGAATGGTTGCGGGGCGGAGAGGGGAAACTGAGCGGCGGTATGGGGATATGGACCGGCGTCGGGATACATGGTTCCCACGAGGCTCAGAGGAAGATGCTGGAGGTGGGGAGGATCGTCGAGGTGGGCTTGGAATAGACCGGCGTTGGTAATATGAGGTTGAAGGCGTGTCAGTTTCGAAGGTGTCGTAACCACGGCGCTCGTTCTGAAGGCGGCGACGACAGAAGCGGGATATATGTCCTCTAATACCACAGTAATAGCAGACTGGTTGGGGGGGACGCCAAGGTGCGTAATAGGGTGGTGTAGGTTGAGCCATCGCCTTTTCGTTGACGTTATTGTAAGTTGTTGCCGGTCGGGGCGGGGGAACCAAAGAAGGGGGGGATGCAGCGACGTGCGCGTAGGTCGGCGCTGGACGGTTTGCAGAAGGTTCAGATGTCATGGGGTGGCTGATAGTTGATAACTCTTCTTTAATGATGTTGCGGAGAACGGCGTCATTAGAAGGTGCGGAAGAATGATCGCACCCATGTCGACAAAAAAGATTGAGGGCTTGGAGCTCCTCGCGGATGATTGCTCGAATCATTGCCCGCAGATCAAGGTCAGCAGAGGTCGGACCAGTTGCGAAGCTGGGCTGTAATCGAGAGGACTGCAGCTGGTCGAGGCGTTGGCAGGTCGTTATAATTGAATCAACACTTGAAGGATTCTGGGCAACTCAGGTATGAAAAGCCATAGAATTGATCCCTTTTAAGACGTGGTGCACACGTTCAGGTTCTGTCATGGTGGGATTAATGCGCCGACAAAGTGCAAGAACAGCCTCTATGTAAGACGCATATGATTCATCAGGACCTTGAAGGCGGGAAGCGAGCTTGTTTCTCGCGATCTCAGTCCGAACTGCCGGGTCGGCGAAGTATTGTCGGAACTGGTGTTTGAAAGTGGTCCAGTTAGTAGTGTGGGGTTCGCGATTAATGAGCCAGTTTCTGGCGACCTCAATGAGATAGAACGAAACGTTGAGGAATTTTAAAGCATCGTCCCACCGGTTATAGGCGCTGCAGCGTTCATATGTGTCGAGCCAGTCATCGACGTCTTCGTCGCGCCGACCAGCGAACAGCGGCGGGTCACGTTGACGTGGGTGCAGAGTCGGAGGCGTCGGTGCAGCCGAGGTAGAGAGTCCGGCCTGGTCGGGATTGCTCTCGGTGGACATGATTATGGTGGAAGTTGCCAAACGGCGACCGGAACGTAGCTCCAGCGAGAGGCAGGTCCCAAGGCAGCAAGGGGATCGAATTTGACCTCCACCACTTGTGAAAGAAGGCTAGGTTGAGACGGCAAGGTTGTGACGGCAAGTCCAGCGATGCCTTGTCTAGCGTTTTTAATCCGATGACTAAAAACCCAGGCGCGTGCCCGAGCCGGCGCCACGGGACGATGATGATGGTATGTACAAATGAAAGACGAAGATCATGGAATGAACAAATTAAAAAACATCCACGGAAGGCTCACAATATAAACACAAAATAAAACCGTTGCGGCGAAAGAAATCTTCAAAAGGTGACGTGCAAGCTAAAACGGACATGTGTAAAGGCATGCCGAGGTGACGTTGGATGAAACAGACAAAGCAACCATAAAAAGATAAAAAGTACACCGCGACAACCGAGCAACAATTATATGAGACAGACAAAACACCCATGAATTGATAAAAATTACACTGCGAGAACCCCAACAACAAAATGAGGAGGACTTCCAACACAAGTAAAGAAGAACCGCAATATCCTTGGCACAACCCCCGGCACAATCTTAGGGCAGGGGAAAGAGTAATGGGAGAAAACTATCTGCCCGCCAGATAGTAACACGGGCTACGACGAACCATCATCTACTGGTGAAGGAAAAACCTTCATAATTTTTGATAGCCACCATACCTTTCCAGATATTCCCATTCTTTATTACTGAGCGCGACAGAGGGCTTACTCACGCATTCATCTCCTGCCTGTTTTATACAGAGGACCTCAAGCAACTAGCCCAGTTAAGAACATTGACAGTTTGGTATGACATCACGCCACTTGCCTCAAATCGTTGCGCTCGCCTTCGCTCGCTTCGCCAGCTGTGTCGCATGTATGATAGCGTTGCGGATAATTGAAAAGGAGAGCTCGCGTGCGCCGCAACCACAGGTAAGGCGGCAGTATGGACGGCGACAAGTCTGCTAAGCAGAAGGACATCGGAATCGACATCGGGACGAGATGAAGAAGAAACGAATCGCCCAGGAAACATAGTAACAGCGCGCCGAACGACCGGCTAAAAGCCGTGAATATGCCTCCGCCAGAGGGCACGTTCAACGATATCTCGACCGCTAGCAGTAGCGACAGCAGCCGAAGGAGAGACCTGAGTCCTGCTTCACTGAAGACGATCCGTGATGAACGATGAAATGCGGCCAAGACACTTCATTGGGGCTCAGAAAACCGGAGAACAACGTGCCGGTCGCCTAGAGAACAGGTGTAAGAGTGACACGACGCGAAAGGCGGCACGTCAGGCTGCCAGTGTATTGAACAAGAAATAAGTTGCGCGGCGTAGAACGGACAATGCGATTCGACTAGTGGAGAGTGGTCGTCTTTAATGCAACAAAAATACAGCTAGACAGCTACACTAACCAGGACTTGCAATCAAGATTAACCAAGGCTAACCAAGCTATGCTTTAGCTTTCGCTACGTATATTCTAGCATAGCCAAGCTAAGCCACTGCCAGCTTTTACAAACAATCGGTTCTTTATCGCTAGTCTTCTAAAATTACACTGCATAATATTCGAACACAAAGAAGCGCCACAAGAGGAAACACCGACAACGAACACTGCGATAACAGAAGACTATAAAGATAACAAAGCAAGTATTCTAGATAGAGAAGTGAGGATAGAAAACAGAGTGTAATATACTAAGCCAGATTTAAACAAATGCGAACACGATACGTACTGAATTAACCGACAGTCTGTGACAAAACAAAATTTTGGCCGATTTGCATAATTAGTCAAATGCGAAGTAGGTGCGTAGCACTGCTTATCCCTGTTATACCTTTCCATCGCTTGCAGTCGGCGCAGCCCGTTGTCCTAGAGTTTGTATCGCACGTTTGTTCCTCTTTGCTTCGGCCTCCGTTTCACGACTACGCTCAGTGTCTTGAACAGTTTCCTGAGCACGCTCGGAGCGTTTCCTCATTCTTTGCGCTTCTAGATTCTTGCACCGTTTAGCTGCAACATCAAAATCAGTAGACTCACGATCCCGCTGCCTTCATAACCGTTGTATTTCAGCACGTCGAGCACGGCGAACCTGCGCCGCAGGGCCAGACGGCCCGGCTTTATCCATTGCGACGCGAAACAAACGCGCGGCGCAAACAGGTACAATGTACCCCTTAGCAATGCACTGCTTAGCGGCCGAAAGGTCTGGGGTGGGATCATAGAGGGAGCGAAAGAGAGAAGAGAGAGGGAAACGCGCTTGAAGGCGAGCGCCAGTTAAGGCGCGGAGGTGAGCACAAGCTGCTTCACGACGCAGCGAGCAGCTCGGAGCCGAGATCCAGGGAACACCGCGCGTGAACGTCTGGTCTCCATGTAGGCTGAGGCGTGACTGATGCGAGGGGAAAGTTGCCGAAATTGAGGACGCGCGAGCGACACACGACTGCTCACTCCGCAGTAAAGCATGCCTGTGCAACGCTGCCCAGTGACGGCCGCCACACCCACAAAAGACACGCGCCTCTTGCTGTCTTACTCTCCGCCCCCTCAGTGTTAAGCCGCGTGATTCGAGAGTCACCACTTTCCCTTCCTCCTCTTCAAGTTCACGGAGAGACGGATGGAGAGAGGGAGAGCGGCTTCTGCTGCAGCTGTGCCGCCACTCCGCTTCCTCAATGATGAGCCGCGCGACGCGCGCGTCGCCGCTTTCTCTTTCTCGCCTTCAAGTTCACGAAAAGAGAGAGCGGGAGCGGCTTCGGACAGACATCGGCGAAATCCATGATTGCGGCTAGTAGTGCTACGCACTAAAAAATTCTCAAGGCTTGCTTGTTCCATGAGGCCTCGTAGTCGCAGGTTTGATCGGTAGCGGCGGTCGTACAAGATGAGTAGAAACGATGAGTAGATCGCGGGCTCGGCGAAAAACAAAAGACACTTTCCCAGAGCGACCGGCCGCGACAGTTACTCGAGAGACATCTCCCCTGAACGCACTTCCGCGGGCGTGTGGCGGTCTGCCTTTTTATACTCTCGGCTGGTTGCGCTGCAGCCCATCGTCAAGGACGCGCCCTGCCCGGTCGGTGCCTCGGAGAGTCATTCTCGGAGGAGAGGGGAGATCTCATAACTTCTGCTCTATATGTGAGGCAGCTTGGGATAGCCTACTAATTCTATTTCGAGCTCCTCTACATTTCTTGCCAGAAAAAAACGCATTCTGTTCGAGTGCTGCTATTTTTTAGTTACTCCCGGCAGCTTGTTTCTCAAGCATTCCGATCCTTTCCAGTTTGTCAATTGTCTAGCTTTTGGTTAGTAACTACTCTGCCTTTTTTGTTTCCTCAATATCTTCTGCAGTAGTTTTCAGTTGTTCTCTAATTCACACATCATCTGGGCCCTAATTTCTTCAAAGGTCAAAGTATTCCTTCAAAGTATTACAAGTGTTTGAAATAGATAAAGGTAAAAGGTAGAGAAAAATGGTTCGTCTACGTCGTGGCACTGCTGCCGTGCCCACTGGTTGATGATTTGCTGCAGTTTCTGTTTGTAATGTGGAAATAACACGCCGACGACGATCCCCTCTCCACTTACGATGTTGATAGCGCAGCTCTGAATGGCACCGCAGTGCTGATGTCAAGCAGGGCTTTATCATTCTGACCACCAGCTGTCGTTTCGTAAAGAGACGACAGCAGTTCCAGAGTGGTTGGCTGTCGGTGCCACTGGTACAAGCATCACACCGAGCGACAAAGGGTTGGTCTGCATTGTGACACTGCTGCCGCACCATAATTGTGGAGATAATCGACTATAAAATAGAAGAAAAAGTCGACTATATGCCGCTGGCGGAATCCTACACAACTACCTCGAGTTTTGTGTTCGGCTTTCTCCCACAGAGCTAACAAGACGGCTCAGAAATCGTTTACTTCCTTCAGTATTTCATCATCGTCAGCCTCACTATACCCACTGCAGGGCGAAGGCCTCTCTCATATTTCTCCAATTAACCCGGTTCTGTGCTAGCTGCATCCACTTGACCCCTGCGAACTTCTTAATCTCATCCGCCCACATAACTTTCTGCCGCCCCCGCCCCCTGCTACGCTTTCCTTCCCTTGGAATCCAGCTTGTTACCCTAAGCGACCATCGGTTATCCTCTCTTCGCACTACATGTCCTGCCCAAGCCCATTTGTTCTTCTTAATTCCCGCTAGAATGTCGGTACTTGAGTTATTTCTCTGACTCACTCTGCACGCTTTCTATCTCTTAATGTTACCCCTGCCATTTTTCGTTCCATAGCCCCCTGGGCTGTCCTCAAGTTATGTAGAACCCTCTTGATTAGCCTTCAAGTTTCAGCCCCATAGGTGAGTACAGGTAAGATGCAACTGTTGCATACTTTCCTCTTGAGCGATACCTGTAAGCTGCTAGTCATAATCTGCGAGTGCTTGCCAAATGCGCTCCATCCCAATCTTATTTTTCTTGTTATTTCCTTTTCATGGTCCAGATCTGCGGTTACTACCTGTTCTAAGTAGACATATTCGGCTACTACTTTACTTCGCTAGCTAATGTAAACTGCTGTTCCTTCCCGAGGCTTTTGAACAATACCTTAGTCTTCTGCATATTTATTTATCATGTAGTACAGTACTTATGTTGCATATAATTTATTATGGACAGACGGACGGAATATAAAAGCGTCCCGCAATGAACGGAGTGGAGGCAGTCGCCACCATTGATCTCTCTTTTTATTAATTTCTCTAAGGTTGTTGTAAATCGGATGCTTTTTGCCTTCAGAATGCTCGCCAGCGCCACCCTCCACCATAGCAGCGTCAATGTAACGGCCTGTGATACCGTGAGTGCTACATAGAGCACCATGTAGTAGAGTAGCGGGCACAAAATTGGGAGGTCGTGGTTTGGGATCCCACCGGCTTTCTTCTGTGTTTTAACCAATTACCTCAATAATTGATTATTCCTTCACATTCACCAACACCGAAAACATTCTCCTGTGTCTTATAGGGGTTATTCTTGAGATAACGCACCAAAGGGGGGCTAGACGCGGAAGCCGCTTTCTATAACCTAGCCTGCCAGCCCTAACAGGCAGAGCTGTGACCCAAACCCGCGGTGAGAGACGTTGCTACTGCGGCCCATTCGGGCCGGAGGGGACAAAAAGGCGTTCCGCACTCGAACAAGCTTTAATGTGCTGAGTAATTATATGGGGCAAATCAACAGCACTCAAATACAACCGCTGTAGAGAGCGAACATCCCGCTCGCGTACGGGAGTGAAATAAAAACCACTGAATGGGGATGCACACGCAAGGAGGTGAGAGGAGTGTTCTGCTCACCTGGCGTGGCTTCGCGTTCACGGCCCGCCCAGGTAAGTGCTTGCGATGACCGGGCGATGAAGGTGACGGCGACAGTCTCCCCGGCGGAATATACAACCGCGCGCGTGCGTGGTCAACCGCCGAACGCTCCGAGAAAATCGCGAGGCGCGCTGGTCTCGGACTATGGAGAGAAGGTATCCGGGTTACGCCGGCAAGAAACCCCCGCGCCGGCTTCGCTGCGAGAGACTGGGAGGCAAGGGAGGGGGGGGGGAGTGCCCTCCCTTCACCGTCCTCCCTAACGGCGCACATAGCTCGCGTGATAATTACGCGCCGCCGTTATAATGGGTCAGGCGATTTACGTGTATCCCCACAGCTTTCAGTTATATCAATGACTGTTTGGTCCTTCCGCATGTATACCTTCGTGAATGACGTCGGCAACCGTATGTTCGGAACATTTTAAGATGAAAGCCTTTCTAGGCTCATAGAACGAAATCCCATGCACGAGAGTTGTGTGCAGGATTTGGGCGTCGGACCTGTGCATGAGATCTGTGCATCGGATCGTGCACTGATGTGTCACTTTTCAGTCATCCTGATGACGCAATCAGAAAAATAAAAATCCTGTCTCCACCGAGAATCGAACTTCCATCCTTCGGATCCCCAGCTGATCAGTTTAACCAAGCTCACCACGTCCGGGATCATGAAACGCTCATCAACTCTCCTTGTCTACTGTGAGAATAGTAGGATGACAATGACGCTGCAAATAGTGATAATAACAATGATGACAGTAGCAATGATAATTACGGTGCATTTAGTTGACAATGATAATGTGAGCGAACGTGATCCGCCGTGTGCACCAGCAATGCTCCGGCTTACGCATTTGTGCAGTGTAGATTCAACAGTGCTCTCGGCATTTGCTTGCAGTTTAGTGAAAAGAAAGCCCTTTACGGACTCTGCTTGTTTTATTAGGCACATTCTCTTCTGCGTGTGCCTTAACAACTAAAGCGCCAAATCAGACTTACGAACTGACCCGCTATTACAGAAGTAAGCCACGCAGCAGACGCCATATAGGCAACCTGCAATGGAGTTTGCTGAGACATGTTGCGCCACCTGGCGGCCGACGGGATCTAATACTGAGTCGGCGCAGAAGCTGACGCAGTATATGTTGCGGCCGCTGTGTTCCTTCTGCGCTCGCGTTTTGTTATCCCAGAGAGTGTGATTTACTCATCTCATGCGATGCTTCGACTACTACGGATGTGAACAAGAATAAAAATAAGCGCAGGGGCGGCGAGAAAGACTGCCACAATCACGAAGGAAACCTAAGCGTACCGCTTGCTGGGAGAACCTGGGGAGAATGATGAGAGAAGGAGATATTGGCTGCGAGAGAGTAATGTAACTGAAATTCGTTTTGTTATGGGGCCATTGGCGTACAGACGCCAAGAAGCTAAAATAAGACGATTGCCCGTGAGCGGAGGAAACGGTATAAACTTCTGACTCGGGGAGTCGCACGCTGGTTGGGGCACACCGGGCACACTACTCAGTATGCGCTCCGCGCTGTAAAATTTGGCGTGTACTGGTATATGCTGTGCAAGATCGAGTGGCATACGTCCAGAAAAGCAACAAAGCTATGCAGCCGCAGCATCGTATTCCAGCCTCATTTAAACGGAGGCGAAATAAAAAAATATGTTCGTGGATCTGTGAACCGGATTTCTAATGCGGTGTCTATTCGGAACCACAAAGCCAAAATATCTTCAACACTTCCAATTACAGATTTAAATAAGCATATTTATCTGTACATTGGTTCTTAAGGTGCTGGAAAAGTCGAAGTAGCGGAGTGTAGAGGCCCATGGCAGTCCGACGGAGTGCGGAACGAGATGCTAACACCCATGCTTTATTCTAGCCTGCTGATCGTCGATGAAAGAATGATCCCTGGAGCTGCCTGGGGACCCTACTAGGAAAACCCGCACAAAAGCTACCGGCGTGCATCACCTCAAGCAAGACAGACGGCATCATTTATCTTATCGTCACGTGGTACCGCCGTTATCAAGGAGGG
Source organism: Amblyomma maculatum (assembly GCF_055883805.1). Lineage (NCBI taxonomy): Eukaryota > Metazoa > Arthropoda > Arachnida > Ixodida > Ixodidae > Amblyomma > Amblyomma maculatum. The sequence goes on along the minus strand of NC_139353.1, from coordinate 167,391,297 downwards.
CGGTGACGAACTAAGGCTACTTAAGCGGCCTCGGATGTTCGACGGATCGCAGTCCGACGGAGTGCGGAACGAGATGCTAACACCCATGCTTTATTCTAGCCTGCTGATCGTCGATGAAAGAATGATCCCTGGAGCTGCCTGGGGACCCTACTAGGAAAACCCGCACAAAAGCTACCGGCGTGCATCACTTCAAGCAAGACAGACGGCATCATTTATCTTATCGTCACGTGGTACCGCCGTTATCAAGGAGGGCGGTGACGAACTAAGGCTACTTAAGCGGCCTCGGATGTTCGACGGATCGCAGTCCGACGGAGTGCGGAACGAGATGCTAACACCCATGCTTTATTCTAGGTAAGCAATTTGTTTAATTTTGCAACTACCAAACTGATTGAATTCTGTTCACTTCGTCGGACTGCGATCAGCGTACTCTTTGCGTGTTCTGTTCGCGTGTGTCTGGTACAAGTGCGTTTTCTGCCATGTCTTCTAATACTATCGGTTTTTGTTGTGTTTGTTCAAAACTAGTGCCTGATGACAATGGCCTGAAGTGCAGTGACTGTAACAGTTCTTATCACTCTGGCAAGTGCTCTGGGGTTGCAAAGAAATCCCTGAAAACTGAAAAAATCTGGTTGGGTGTGCCAGACATGTATGTCGTCGAAGTCTGTACATCAGCGCGACACAGAAAATTCGGATACAGATACTGAAGATGAAGGAAAGCGACCAACGCTGAATCAGCTCATGAAAGCTATTCGTTCATTAGATGAGAAGATTTCCAAAATCAGTTCCAGATTTGATAAGCTAGACAAAGTTATACAGTCTCAGAGTCAGAAGAGTGATTCAGTGCTTGAACACATTGAGAAGCAAGGACAGGTGATTACTGGAATTGAGGCTTCCATTGAACTTCTCGCTTCAAAATATGAAGAAATGAAGGTGTCTGTGGCTTCGTACTCTGCTGAGGTGTCTGCATTAAAAGAGAGGTCGGGAGAGTTGGCGGGTTCTCTTGCGGAGCAGGCTAATACGCTGAGTTATCTTAGCACAGCCTTGAATAACCTGGAAGCCTACTCAAGGCGTAACAACATAGAAATTCATGGTCTCAAACCAGAGCAAAATGAGGACCTTGAGGTTACATTGAGGTCACTGGCTTGTAGGTTGGAAATTCCAGAGACCACACTTAAATCCGTAGAGGTTGCGCACCGACTACCTGCACAAAAGGACAGGATACCGGCTGTACTAGTGAAATTTACTTCACATACTGCTCGTGAACTGTGGATAAATAAGCGCTACGCACTGAAGGATGAAGATGTGTACATTAATGAGAACCTACCTGCTCAGACAAAGAAGTTGCTGTGGCAAATTAAACAAGAAGCAAAGAAAAAATCATACAAATTTGTATGGCTGAAAAATGGGAAAATTTTTGTGAGGAAAGTTGAGGGCTCTGGAGCGATAAGAATTGAAAACCTATGTGATATTGATAAGCTCAAATAGCCATGACTGACGACTTCGATTCTTTTGCCGACGGGAACACACATAGAAGTAGTTTGTTTAACTCCCAAGCCAACGCTGCAGTAGATCTTGTCCATATCAACATAAGGAGCATCAAGAAGCATTGGAATTTATTAAATGTCTACCTGTCTGATTTGGCTAGGTACCTTGACATTGTGATTCTGACTGAAACTAATGTTCACCAGTATGAGTCTGACACGTTTATTCTTCCGGGTTTCCAATCTTTCTCTTTTTGTCGTGACTCTGGTAGGGGTGGTGGTGTATTAGTATTTGTTAAAGAATGTTGGCACGTTTAAAGAGTATCCTGTGCTTTTACTGCGGCGGAGGTGGTGGCCCTTTCACTCACTTCCAAAGACGAAACATTTTTTGTGCTGGCAATATATCGCCCTCCTAACTCAATATTCGACGTATGTTTTTCTGAACTTACAGAATTGTTAAATCGACACAATCAAATTAATCTGATAATAGCGGGAGACCTTAATATTGACATTTCAGAAACAAGGAAGCCTGGTGTTGAGTGCTATTTAGACTTACTTGCCTCATACGGAATAGAGAATATGATTCGTAGTTATACTAGAGAAGAGGTAATGGGCACTAGACTTACTCAGTCGTGTATCGACCATATAGCAGTTAGACTCCCGAATTATGACGTTAACGCTGCAGTAATACGAAGAAAAGTGGCGGATCATTATTTCACTGTGCTTTGTGTGCTCAAGCACGATAGGGAAACGTCAAGTCAGACTGTTAGAACGATAAAAATTATCGATAACAATTGTTTGGACAACCTTGTTCAAACTTTTAACTGCAAGATACTGTTAACTCAAAGTCACGTTGATGCTTATAACTCTTTAGTAGCTACGTTTGATGACCTGTATGCCAGTTCCACAAAGGAGGTTAAAATCAGGTTAAGGAATCCTGAGAAGAAATGGATAACGAATGATATACTGAAATTATCTCATCAAAAAGACAAACTTTGGAGTGCGTATAAACAAGATGTCGGGAATCTAGCCTTGAAAGAGCAATACAGGGCACATCGTAATAAACTTACTGCTGCACTGAGGCTAGCAAAGAAGCAATATTTTTCTGCTGAATTTTCTAGGTGTAGCAAGAATTAAAAGGAAAACCTGGAATCTATTAAATGGGTTATTAGGTAGACAGAAGAAACCTAATTTGGATGAGAATTTGCGTTGTACTTTCGGAGAGGTGGATTCTGCGATCGTTGCGAATTCTTTTAATGACGCGTTTCTATCATCCATTAGGGAGCTGAAAACGCGAACTAACGATTCTACCATCCCCTACCAAGGCAAGAAAACAATCAATTCGGCCGCGTTTCCACCTGTTGATGACGAAGAGTTGTGGAACCTTATTCAGACGCTACCAGATAGCAAACCACCAGGATACGATAGGATTAGGTTGCGTGATTTGCGGAGCAATTACTCCATACTTAAAGAAGTACTTTTACATATACTCAATGGTTGTTTTAATACAGGAGACATACCGCCAGGTCTTAAGATCTCAGTTTTAAGACCAATTTACAAGTCGGGAAAAAAGTCGGATCCAACCAACTACAGACCGATTGCCATACTGCCGGTCATTAGCATCCTGATGGAAAAAATTGTCCACCAATATATGACATCTTTTTGTGAAAAGTATTCATGTTTGAGTACTGCACAGTATGGTTTTCGTCGTAATATTGGTACGGTTGAGCTTCTCGAAGATTGCTGCGATTTTATCAATGGTAATTTGGATGAGAATTTATGTGTTTTTGGGTTATTTATGGATTTATCGAAAGCATTCGATACCGTAGAACACTCTGTTTTGCTAAAAAAAATTGGAAAGTGTTGGATTCCGTGGTCCATATCAAAAATATTTTGCAAGCTATCTGTCTAATCGTAAACAAGTAGTAAAAATTAATGAATCATTTAGTACCTTTTCTGATATTCTGTACGGCGTACCACAAGGTTCTGTTTTGGGGCCCTTCTTGTTTAAAATCTATGTAAACGATATGGTTGACTTAAAATTAAATGCAAGGTTATTTCAGTATGCTGATGATACGGCATTAGTAAACTCCCATGAATCAAGCCCACAGGCACTTAAACTACTTCAGTACGATGTCAAAAAAATAGTAGATTGGTTTTCTGGAAATCAAATATACATAAACAAAAAGAAAACTGCGTTGATATGTTTCCGAAATCCGCACAAGAATGTTGATCTTTCCGCGTCGATTCTTTTGCATGGTAGTGACTGTGCCAATTGTGACTGTTCGCTGCTGCCCTACTCGAACAGTGTTAAATATCTCGGCCTGTATCTTGATTCTAATATGTGTTGGTCGTCTCAAATTGACCACTTATTAAAGCGACTGCGTTCCCTTTCTGTGCAGCTGTATCGTATAAAATACACTGCACCTGTAAAGTTGCGTCAGACTGTGTATAAATCTCTGGGAGAATCTATGCTTAGATACGGCATTTCTGTCTATGGATCGTGTGCGCCCTGTAAGATTAGGAAGGTTGATAAGTTGTTGTGCAGAATCTCCACTAATTTGCTGTATGGAACTGCTTATGAGAAGGCTGACTACAACACCAGGATGGCTGAAGCAGGTGTTAGTCCCCTGCATGACTTGTACGTGCAAGTGGTAATTCTAAGAAATTACTTTTCAAACCAGTTCAAACAACCAGATAAAAAACCAGAGTCCCTTAGGCACATAGCACGTTACAAGGTACCAAGGGATTATACCAATTATGGCAAAAAGACACGACAGTTTTATATTCCTTACTATTTCAACAAACTACCAGCACATGTGTTGGGTTGCGATTCTATGAAGGCTACTAAATCTGCACTGAAAGCGTGGATTGCAGGTCGCGAAGAAAGCTATTAAGCTTCTTTGTAATTTATGTTCGTTTTTTTCTTTTTTTTGCCGATTTCATTACGTTTATTGACTACAGGTTTCAGTGTTTTTTAGCTATTGATTGTACTGAGAAACTATATATGCATTGTACCAGTTTTTGTTTTTCTTTTTTTGACTGACTGTGTACTATCAGCGTTTTTTATATTGAATGCATACCGCTGTGACTGCCGTTGCCCGCCCACAAGCGCTTGTGCTTCTGCGGGCACCCGCTATTTTTTTGCATGTATATTTCTCGCAATAAAGTTCATGTATGTATGTATGATACTGTGTACGCTGAGAATGGAACTTCGTTCTATCGTTCCGCGCCAAATATTTCTTTCACCGACTGCTCAAGCTACTCAAGAGTCTCTTGTCCCAGACGATAGACTATTTCATCATTAGTAGCAACAGTAAAAAATTCTAACTCTTAACGACCTCCTCTATGAAAGCTTTGCCGTTGAGTGCCAGCATTACCCGCCGGCTTTCCCCCAAGATTGAGGTACGGAGGTACAAAATGCATGTCAATTGTTGTTGTTGTTAAGAGCTTTATTTTTCCAACGGTGTAGGAGGCCCCCTACTCCCCGCCCCCGGCACGCACAGTTTTCGTTGATCACGCTACAACCGCACAGTGCTTGCAACCGCCACATCCGTAGCGGGTACCGCACCATGCCTCCTGTAACTTCCGCGGCGCTGTTGAAAAGTGCACCACGAACAAAAGTGTTCGTCATGGTATTAAACTGTAAAGCAAAACCGAAAAGAAATTATTATGCTGTAATCAAACAGCAAGAACAAAAAAAGAAAAAACGGCGATCAATCTCTTCTCAGGTTGTCTCTGCACTTTCAATGTTTGGGTATGAGGTGTGAACGCAATAGTAAATGCGTTCAGCGTTTGTCCCTTGTCTTTCTCCTTTAGTCCTGTCTTTAATTTTACGCTGCCAAAATATGCACTCTACTTATCAAGACCAACTAGCCCGTCTTTCTACGTTAACTAGTAAATGAAAAGCTACGTTTACAACATTTTTGATTCATTTAATTATTTCTTAATTCATCATCACATATCCGACTGATGCCCTGAGAGAATAAATTTCGTTAAAAAAAATTCCGTCTACTCACGCGAAATTCAAAGTTGTGCGCGCGGGTGTTCCGTCGCGAGTGGCGCGCACTTCGCGGGGACGTCGACACCGTTCACGTTTTAAACATGAGCATTCTCGAACAGGCGGTGTCCTTTCGTCAGTATTGGTTTTCGGAAGTAGCTCTGAAGACATTCGATTGCCTTAAAACCGCAGAAATTGAGAGCCGAGATGCTTCCAGCCGTACAACGCGAACGCAACCCGACCGCGCCGGCCTACTCAGATTACTCGGCGCCGCCGTTGGCGGCGCTGAACCCTGCGCTCCACTAGCGCCGCCTGGCCACTGCAGGTTGCCTATACCGGAATGGTGCCTTAAGAAGGCACCCCTGCGTGCAACCGACGGGAACACGCGCTATTCCGCGCAGCTACCGAGACGCACTTGGGAATCTGCGGTTCAGTCGTATGGCGGGGCTGTATATTTTTTCACATCCACAAACGACTAGCTGGTGGAGCTTTCAATAAGGAGTTTAGAACAATGCGCGGCATCTCTCGGGCGTTCTGGTTGTCAGGTGCGAAAAGATTGAGTGGTGACGAGGCACAGCCGTGTGGAGATCCTAACAAGAACGCGACATTGGCATAGTGAACCCGAGCATGGGCGTCAGCTACTCGCTGAATTATTCTGGTCAAGCTACAAGTTTGAAGACCGCAATCCTCTCTTCTTCACACAGGTGGACAACTGTTTTGAGTTCGACAAGTATACAGGATACATCTGCCTTCCTACCACACCCGTGGAGCTCGTACGTAATCCGTCTCTCGAAGCCTCCTGGCAGATACAACCGAACGGTGAGTACAGGTTGCTTTCTTGTGAGTGAAGAGCGTCAAACGTACTGTAAAGAGAATACCACCCGATTCGTAGTAAATGGCTTGTCGCTTAGTGCACTCCTAACGAGGTGGTTCTTTTACTCCTTAGAAGGAGAGAGCCCTTGTTTTACACTCACGTACGGAGACGTTTACAAGGTGTTATAAGGAATGACCGTTTCACTTCCCTGAGAGCAAGCGTTTTCTCTAGGGTAAATGTCACCTCACGCAGGAGTTGTCATGGTACATAACACATAATTAAATACTCCTTTGGAGTAGCATTTATGGTGCACGCCGTATTAAGCATCGAGAATGTACTGAGCCAATGACAACAAGGCCCGTCAGCTGGTCAGAAGTTAGCCAATCCGCCAAGACTGGGGCGAAAGGTGTAGAACATTAGGGGCCTGTATTGCAACGGGGAAGGAGGAATGCAGTGTTCTAAAGCACCAGTGTTTGATACGGCAGAAAAAAGAGGGGCAGGAGCAAGGAGTACTTTTATGGGTGTGTGTCACAGAACGCGTAGTTGCATGGTAATGGGCGATTTGTCCAGAACAGGGAGTGTACAAAGACTTTCCGTAATGCTGTCTTAGGGAAGACTGATTTCTTTTAATAGGGGAGAGCGCATATATGGAGTGTTTCGGCTCTTTAGGTTTAGGTTCTATAGGAAATTCTAAAAGCTTTCCTACTGGAATTTGGCAGTTAGAATGCCAAAAATGCATTTCTTTTGATTAAGGAGCTCATTTTAAACACAGAATTTTTACACAAACCTTATTTTGAGCACTGTGTTTCACACTGAACATATCAATGAAATTACATTGATTTTAAGCAGTAATGCTATTGCGACAAAACAGTAAAGCCGCGCTTTTTGCAGGTGTCTTTAGATGTTTACAGAAATCTACAATGCCTTTTGAGAAATAAGGGGAGTGTCATGACCTACGCCATCCTTGGGTATCCAATATGAACAGCCGAAAATGAAAACGAAGACACCACACACTAAGTATACGAATGACGTGTTGAAAATCGTTGTTTGTTCCCGTGTAGGCAAGTCTAGCCATCACTGGTTACGTGGAACGACCTCAAAGAAGGCTCCGCCTGCCTGAAAAACTAGAGAAAAACATAAACGCTGTTACACTCTTTTATTCTTGCATTACATTAGGTGCTTATAGCATCATATTCAGTAAAGTGGGCATAAAAATTCATGGTACATTTTATACCGATGCGGTCATTGTTGAAGCGTGCATATTACGAAGAGCAATTTTCTATCAACCATAATCATCAAAAAGGTTTCCAGAAAGCGCTCTACTATCGATCATATCCATACAATCAACCACTGGATATAAAAACGCCCGGAATATAACGAGCGCTTAAACATAGCATTCATTGATTATGAAAAAGCCTTTGACTCAATCAAAACCTCAGGAGTCATTAAGACATTGGGAAATCAAGGTTTATATGAGCTGTATCTGAAAGTACCGGTAGTTATTTATACTGATCGCACACCACCAGCTCTGAATAAACAAAGTAATAAAGTAATAAAAGTAATAATAAAAAATTCGACACGATCTCCCAAGTACTACTCACATCTTGCCTAGAGGAGGTATTCAAAGCCTTAGAATGCGAGCAAGTTGCCTTCCTATATAACTCCGGGGATGAGTTGCACACAACGATTAAAGATCTAGACAGGAAAAGCAGAAAGGTGAGTCTTATTATGCAGAACACTAATGCAATGTTCAACAGCCTCGGGACGAAACAGCAATTTGCAATAGGCAGTGAAACGCTGGATATGGTCGGCGAATATATCTACTTAAGACAGGCAGTAACCGCAGATCAAGACCATACAAGTAAAATAAGTAGAATAAGATTAGAATGAAGAGCCTTTGGCGAGTAGGCGCACAATATGAGCAGCAGCTTACCGGTATCGTTCAAGACAAGAGTAACTAACAGTTGCATCTTACCTGTACTCACCTATGGAAATGAAACGTGGAGGTTTCCGAAAAGTGTTCTACTTAAGTAGAGGACAACACAGAGAGCTATGGACTGGGAAATTGTACGTGGAGAGTTGGTCAGAGAAATAATTCGAGTCAATATCATTCTAGTGGAAATCAAGAAGAAATGGGCATGGGCAGTGTATGTAGAGCGTAGAGAAGAAAACCGGCACTCGCTTAGGGTGAAAAATTGAATTCCAAGGGAAGATAATCGTAGAAGGGGGCAGCAGAAAGCTAGGTGAGCTAATGAGATTAAGAAGTTCACAGAGGTCAAGTGCATGCAGCTAGCCCAGGACTGCGTGAATTGGAGGAATATGAGGAATAGGGAGATGCCTTCGCATTGCAGTGGATATAGTCCATCTGCGGCTGCTGATGAATATGATGATGATGATGATGACCTGCTGAACAAGACTTGTTTAATAAGGGCCACGAAATTAAGTAACGTTTTAGCTCGCATGAGTTGCTGGTGCAACTGGTTAAACCCATGTGATTAACCCTCAGTTTTATTCTATATAAGGCATATCTTCCCCATCGACCTTTTTCCCGCCGTCTTGCACCAAATGTTCCAGAAGACGCTTGCTCTGTAACTTCTACTATCCTTCAAACCGCATTAGCCAATTTCGAACAGATACGTACGCGTATTATTCCACAGATTAGTTAAGACAGGCTTGTAGTGTTGTGGTTGGCCTGATCATATTAGCGATTATCTTAGTAAATACCTTATACGTAAACGATAGTCAGCTGATTGGTTTTTAATTTTATAGTCATTCGCGTCTCCTTTTTTATAAGTTGAGATTGTGTTTGCGTTCATACAAGGTTCCGGTGCTGTCTATGTCACCAGGCATTGCTTATACAGGGTGGGCAGTTTGTTTTTCCAGCACAATATCCCCCCATCCTTCAACAAATATTTAGCCACCTGATTCTCCCCGCTATATCCCACCTTTTCATAGCTCGTAAAGCCTCCTTAACTTGTCCTTCGTTTTGGCGGAACATGTGATTTTTCTTCACTACTGCCAATCTCATTATTTCCCTTACTACTTCGGCTACTATATAGGTCAATATAGAACTCCTCGGCTACTTTGACTGTCCTGCCCATATTAGTGATCACACTGCCCGTCTTGTCTATTAGCTCATACATCTGATTGCTATCTATGCCTAATTTCCTATTTACCGCTTTACCACTTTCGGACTACAACCGTTCTTCAGTGCATGCTCAATTTTTCCCATGTTATACTTCCTTATGTCGGCCACCTTGTACATATTGTTTAGCTTTGATATCTCTGCAGTTCTATTTTGTCTGCTGAGTTGGAGGTCTTCATACTTTGGCGTTTCTTAATCAAATCTTTCCTCTCCTTAGACAGTTTACCGGTATCCACTCTAATAATTCCACTGCCTACTTCTACCGCGCACTCAGTAACTATCTCTCTGAAATTATTGTTCATTGCTTCTAGGCTAATGTCGCCTTTCTCGGTCAAAGCTGAATATCTGTTCTGTAGCGAGATCCTGAATCCTTCTACCTTCCCTTTCATTGCTAATCATTGATGGGCTTCTTCCTTATTATCTGTTTATTTCCCTCTTCAAATCTAAACTAATTCAAGACCTTAACATTCTACTGTAACTTGATAGCACCTTTCCGATTATCTCGTGTTCCGGCACAGTGCAAGGGTTATGAAGTCAATTTCATTTTCAGTCAGCCCGTTAAGGCTTTTCCATTTCCATTTCCGGTTCTTCCATTTGCTGAAAAGGTATTCGCGATTCCTATTTCTTTTTAACATAAACCTACGCAGGATAAAAAAAAAACACAAAAAGTAAATACGACAAGAGTAGACAAACAGCTTGTAGAGGAGTAGATTTGTGTTTTCAATATTGTGACCAATAAGAATTAAGGAATTGATCTGAGAGACGACGACGCTGTAGTATGCATTTTTCAAGAGGCCAACAACAACAACTGGGCGGTACTGTATTTCGCGCTGTTCTAGATAAGGCGGACTGGGTTAACTGGCCATATAAAGGCCGTCCGTAACCTCTTGGTGCTGGCTTCTATTCGATCCCTGTACCCCACTCTGGATCTCCACAGCAGTCGTCACATTGAATCCATCAACATGTCCCCAGCCGCCATCCCAGCAGCTACCGCATCCTCTTCAATGGCCCCACAAGCCGTCTTCATGGTCCAGCCCCACGACCCTGGCCCATTCTGGGGCACTGACGTCAACATCGACGTAGACGACTGGCTCGACCTGTATCAACGCGCAAGCGCAAAAAATCGATGGGATTCCACTCTGATGGTAGCCAACCTTATCTTGCTTTTAGTGGCACGGCGAGAAGTGGTACGTCACACACGAGCCCGAACTAACTTCAAGACAAATTTGTAAGCAAAAGATGCACGATCTCTTTGGTAAGCCCATTGGGAACCTGCTCGCCGCCAAGGAAGACCTGACGTCACTGCCACAAATGGACACAGAAACGAACGTGGCCTACATACAAGATGTTCTCGCATTGTGCCGAAAGGTTTAACAAGGACATGACTGAAGGATACAAAATCGGCCATATCCTCAAAGGTATTGCCGACGGCGCCTTCAATCTTCTCCTTTGTAAAGAGCGTACAACCTTCAATACCGTGTTACAGAGCTGTCGGCTCTCGTTGCATATCGCCTCGTTTTGACCCGCTTCCAAACACAGTTGCTAGTTCCACCTGCGCTGATTCAGCGACTTTAAGGCAGCCGTCTGCAACAGATAACTTCACTCGCATCGTGCGCCGCTAATTAGAGGAACTAGCACCTGTGGTTTTCACTGCTCCTCCACTACCTTCAAAGTACGCTGCTGCAGTTTCCTCGATAAAAGAAGTCGTCCGTCAAGAGACTGCTAACATGGGGTTCTCCAGAGGCCAAATCATGACCGAACACCGCACTGTTCCGGAACCTCCTGTTATTGCTGCTACCACTCCGGAATAGTTTCTATCCTCCTCGATAGGGCAGTCGACATCCAGCAGATTGGCGCACTCCTGACGATCGTCCCACATGCTTTTTCTGTCATCGCGTAGGCCATATCTCCGGCCACTGCAGTAACGCAAGCTGTTGGCACTCACCAACCCGCTTCTTCAACAATCGGTACGACTTTTATCCGCCGCGCCATTATGCATCGCATTTTCCGTCCCGACCACCCGACCAAGTGCTCCCCGCACCGCACCGAAGTCGCTCATCATCCCCGCAAACCAGTCGCTCCCGCTCTCCTGTTACTCGCCGCAGCTCATCACCTTCCTACATCGGCCACTTCGCGGGAAACTAGGAAATGCAGCACCCAGAGGTGACGCTTCATTCTCGACCCGGACTGCGAATTCTCTACCGACCTCTTCTGTCCCAAGTAACTAAATAATTATTTATGTGGATGGTGTTTCCGTTCCTGCCCTTATTGACACTGGTGCCGTGGTGTCTGTTATGAGCTCCTCTTTTCCCCGTCGCCTAAAGAAAGTAATTGCCCCAGGTGCGACATCCACCGTCCGCGTAGCCGACGGTAGTTGTGCCGCTGTAGCCGGCAGTGTTGCCGATCACCATACTTCTGTCCTTTTCACCAATCTGCACAGCTGTCCTCAAAACGTAATTCTTGGGCTCGACTTCTTATCTGCTTACTCCACCTTCATCGACTGTTCTGCTGGTCTTCTGCGCCTCGACCTGCCTATCTGCTCTGAGGACCTATCAAGCCCACCTCGCCATCGCTCCGCCACATTCTGTCGCCTGCCACCGTCTATGTCCCTTTAGTGCCCTATCCAGCCGTTCCTGACGGGGACTATCTTGCCTTCCCTGTCATCGATGTCGTTCTGCAACGTAATGTTGCACTTCCTCATCTCATCGTTCACGTCCGTCAAAATCAAGCCACTCTGCCTTTCCTCAACTTCAGCTTATCGCCACAGGTTCTCCCCGAAGGCATTGCACCTGCTGAACTGTCCTCGCTGAGCGAATTCACATGTCTGTTCTGAGTCTCCGTCTGAGGTTCCTAGCGGCGCCGCTCAGTCCAGCTCCAGTTCTGGTGTTATCTATGGGATGATTGCGGCCGATCTACCACACAATCTCGTGCAGGATCTGCACAACCTGCTTACTTACAGCGATATCTTCGGCATTGGAGCCGTCCGCTAAGACAGACAACTGTCCTTACTAACCGCATAGACACCGGTTACGCCAGTCCTGTCCACCATCGCACATACCGTGTGTCCCATTCAGAACGTCAGGTAATACAAAGAGAGGTCGACAAGATGATGACCAACGACATCATCGAGCCTTCAGTAGCCATGGGCATCTCCTGTGGTGCTCGTTAAAAAGAAAGACAACACATGGTGTTTTGCGTTTATTACCGCCGCCTCAACAAGCTAACCAACAAAGATATATATCCTCTCCCTCGAATAGACGCGATGCTCTCGACTGTTTACACGGAGCCAAGTGCTTTTCATCGATTGATGTACGGTTGCGCTACTGGCAGATTACCGTCGATGAATGCGACCGAGAGAAAAAACCGTTCATCACACCTGATGGCATCTACAAGTTCGAGGTAATGCCATTCGGCCTCTGTAATGTTCCTGCGACTTTTGAAATGATGATGGACTCGTTGCTTTGGGGTCTCAAATGGAAATCTTGTATGTGTTGCTTAGACGATGTTATTGTTTTTTCGTACAATCTTGATAGCAACCAATTGGATAGTCTTGCTACAATCCTCACCATTTTCCGCCGAGCTGGCCTTCAGCTCAACGCCAAGGAATGCCGCTTCGGTCACCGTCAGGCGTCCAGCCCGATTCAAATAAAAAATCCGCGCTGTCAATTCAGTCCAAGCTCCTAATTCTGCACTTGCCGTCTGAATTTTCATCGGTTTGTGCTATTTCCGTCGGTTTGTGCCCAATTTTGCAGTTATCGCCCGTCCTCTCACCAACCTCAACAACTTGTTGAAAAAGGGCGTGCCCTTCTGTTGGTGCCCGGACCAGGCGGACGCTTTCTCAGCACTTATTGTCGCACTCACCACACTACCTGTCTTAGCCTATTTCTGCCCGTCCGCTCTGACAGAACTTCGCACCGACGCAAGTGACCATGGCACTGGAGCAATCCTTGCTCAGCGGCAGAGTGGTCATTACCGAGTTATCGCTTATGCAAGTCGTCTCCTCTTCGACCCAGAACGAAATTATTCCACTACTGAGCATGAATGCCCTCCTCTCGTGTGGACCGTTGCTAAATTTCGTCCTTGCTTATTTGGCCGACATTTTACCGCTGTTACAGACCGCTATGCACTTTGCTGGCTTTATTCTCTTAAGAACCCTACTGGTCGTCTTGGACGTTGGGCGCTACGACTTCAGGCGTGCACCTTCTCGATAACTTATAAATCCGGTAGACATTATCCTGATGCACACTTTTTGTCCCGTTACCCAGTTGATTCCCCTCCTTCTTCTGAGTGCGGAGTTGACAACTGCATCCTCTTAATTTGCGGGTTTTCTAATATCGCCCATGAACAGCGCTCGGATCCCTCCCTTGCCAGAATCATCGACCAGCTCACCACCAACTCAATCCTTCTTTCGCCCAGTTTGTGCTACAAGGGTATATCCTGTACCGCCGCCATCTGCGCCCGGATGGTTCAGAGTTCTTGTTAGTTGTACCTCAGCACCTTCTCTCTACCATTTAGAACAGCTGCATGGAGCACCCACAGCTGGCTACCTGGGTGTAACCCCGCACCTATGACAACGTAGCTCGACGTTTTTTTTCTGGCCTGGACTCTACCCATCTGTGCTGCGCAGTATAGCAGATTGCGAGCTGTGTCAACGCACGAAAAAGCCGTCTGTACTTCACTCCGGAATTCAACCAATTCCCATCCCGTCAACTTCATTTTCATGCGTTGGTGCTGACCTGCTCGGACAGTTTCTCGTTTTTTATCAGGAAACAAATGGAATGCTGTTGCGACGGAATATACGACTCGCTACGCCATCACCTGAGCCATACCAACAATCTGTGCGACAGACGTCGGGGACTTCCTGCTGAATGACGTCATACTGCACTATAGCGCTTCTCGATAATAACCGACCGCGTTCCCTGTTTCTTGGCAAGTGTGGTCAACGAAATCCTTCATTCATGCTCTGTTCGTCATAAATTCAGTACAGCTTACCACTCTCAGATTAACGGTCTCACGGAACGCTTCAACCGCAGGCTCACGAAGATGCTCTTTATGTACGTCTCAGATGATCATCGCGATTGGGATCCTTATGTGATATTCGCATATAACTCCACCCGTCACGACAACGCTGGATTCTCCCATTTTCTTTTTGGGCGAGATCCAGTGCTTCCCTTCGACACGGTCTTCCCTGCTCCCGATGACGTCAGCTGTTATACCCAAGACACGATTGTCTGAGCTAACACGGGCCGTCAAATTTCCCGCAGCCAACTTTCTGCCTCTCAGGAAGCTCAGAAAAGCCGTTATGACAGCCACCATCTTGACGTCCAATATATGTACCTGGCTCTGGTTTTTCTGTGGCTCCCGTCCCGTCATGTCGGCCTTAGAGAAAAGGTGTTGCCGTGGTACAAAGGACATTACCGTATCGTTCGCTAAGTCAGAGATGTTACTTACGAGATCGAACCCTTGATACCCAACTCCTTACCACCCGCACCACCACCTGAGATCGTCCACGTGACCCGGGTCAAGTTTTACGAGCCGCCGCCTTCGCTCCCGCCGTAGCAAGCACCGGGTCTGTGCTTTCAAGGAACGGGAGGGGGTATTGTGACGAAGAAGAATTAAGGAATTGGTCTGAGAGACGACGACGCTGAAGTGCGCGCAGTTAACTGGGCGGACAATAATAGAGTGGAACGTTGAGCTTGTTGGTCGAACATCTTGCAAAAAGGAAGCATAACAGGCAAGACAGAAGAAGCACACAAAGACACAAGGGAAATGCATTGCCCTTGTGTATTTGTGTGCTTCTTCTGTCTTGCTCTGCTGCCTTTTTGCAAGAGCTTGGTGATACTGTATTTTCCGCTGTGCTAGATAACGCGGACTGGGTTAACAGGCCATATCAAGGCCCTCCGTAACAATATCATGTCTTACCCGAACTAGCCCTTCATCGCTCACACCTCGGATACTGAAGGTATTGCACTCAGTGAACTGAACTAATAGCCCTGCTATTTCTAGAGCTGAAGTCACAGTCACCCACTGTCGGGTCTCGGGCCTTTTTTTTTTTTCTTGTCTACCTTAGCATTTAAGTCGCCCATCTGTAGAGTACAGTGCGTTTTTATCTTCCCTATTGCCGATTCTATATCTTCGTAGATGCTTTCGACTTCCCTGTCATCATGACTATATGTAGGCGTACTATTCAGTTTATTAGCCTGTTAGCCCTAATTGCGATGCCTGCCACCCTCTCAATAATGCTATAGAATTTCTCTATATTGTCAGCTATGTCCTTATTGACAGGGAACCCTACTCCTAGTTCTCGTCTATCCGGTAAACCTCGATAACACAATACGTGTCCGCCCTTCAGTAGAAGATATGCCTAATTTGACCTCATAACCTTACTAAGCCCTATGAAATCCCATTTCATGCCCGCTAGTTCCTCGAAGAGGACTGCTAAACTAGCTTCACTAGCCAGGCTTCTAGCGTTAAACGTTGCCAGGGTCAGATTCCAATGGCGGCCAGTCCGGATCCAGAATTTCCCCAGGCAGCACAATCCATTAAACCTATATAGGGACTGTGTTAGCGATGTCCGGCCCTACATAGGATCAATACATTACAACGCAGTACAGTTAAAAAACAATATACTGCCTGGCTAGTGGCTTGCGCTGCATTGGTCTTCGCACCATCCGCTGCGTCGCAGGTCTGATCGCAGCCGTGGTCGGTAGCTCTGCAGCCTCTGGAGAATTAGGGCCGGGGATTTTTTGTTATTATACATAAAATGTTGCGGGTAATTACTACACAATGATGGCTAAATCTTGTTCTTGTGAGGCAGTGCGTTTTCGGATGAGTTCACAGATCGCACCCCAAACCTGTTTATGCGATCCCATTGACACGCTGCTGTTTTTTAATCCAGTGGGGAATTGCGCGGCATCGAGATTCGAACCACGGTCCTCTTTCACGCTAGAGAGATGTTCTACCACTATTCCACTGCTGCACGACAGTTTATAGTAAGACCACAGCTACTGCAGGGAAAGCAACTGATCTCTTTTGTACGTATTCTATTCAATTATTTCTAGTTTTTGTAAGTAGATCATGGCCGCGCGGTCCAACATTAGAATTAGAATATATTTGTATGCAAGGAGACGAATTCGGAGTGTACAGTGTTTTAATGCAAGCCTAACAAGAAAACTTGTGATTTGCATGGCTTAAATATTGATTAATTTGCTTACGCAGGGAAGCTTGTTCAAGTGAGTGGTACTGCTAGATCTTGTGTGCAACTTATAAAAAATATAATTGCCGTAAAGAACATTGCCATGTATATGGTTCTTTGAAAGTTAACATGCGGATCACATCACGCAGAAATTTTTTGGAAGGTTTCATTCAGTGTTAAAGTAGTATGATGGATTATAGTGCAGCTGGGTAAGTAGAAATCCCTCGTCCTGTGAATTTTCCGCTGGAAAAATTCGTTCCACTTTATTTGCTCAGTGTTATGTGATGAGAAATATTTTTATGTCTATATCATGCATGTCTCTCGGTATATTATAGAAGACAGTTTTCTGGAAGCCACGTGTCTCAACTAAGCCGGGACGCAAGCTGACGCTCTCTCTCCCTGCTCCTGCAGGGGCGGGCATCCTGTTGGCGGACATTCTGAGCGTCAGGAGAGCGCCCTGGTGCCGCGTCAACCTTGGCGGAGACACCTCGTTCGACGACGCCACTTCCTTCTGTGGCATCGGAGCGGCCACCTGCAAGGTGCCTGGAATAGCTGATTTTTGAGATAAACCACTGTAGGTGCACATTTCACACTTGGGGACACCACTACGAACCCTCAAGCGTCGTATAATTATTTTTTTCATAAAGGAAACCTTTATTGTCTACGATTGGCGGTGCAACACAGTCAGCACGTCAACCTTAACGAGTCCTTCTTGCAGCCAATTCGCATTCTAGCATGCACGGCATTTGGTGATGATTACTAAGTATCCGATTGGTGCAAGTTGAGCTTTGGCTAAGCACATAGACCAGCAATGAACACGAGGTTGGGCACAAGACACATTTCCCAAGCCTTTTTCCGAGAAAAGGCAAGCACCCGGACATAGGGCAAAGCAAGCAGCGTCTGCAGCCTCCACCACAGCAGCTTAGCGCGTAATCGTGCCGCGGCACACGATAAAACGTTGCTATCCTCAGAAGAGTGGAGAGTGGGCTCGTTGGTTTACATTCGTGGGGGCAACAGAGCTAGCTCGGGACGGAGCTAAACCACAGCACAAGCGCTGAATTGTAACTGGCGGATATTTCAAAACAATATATATATATATATATATATATATATATATATATATATATATATATATATATATATATATATATATATATATATATATATATATATATATATATATATATATATATTAAGGGGAAATGAACGTGCTCGTTATCATATATGAAAGAAAGAAGCCAACAGTCGGCGAGGCCAAGGAAAGCGTTGGGGATGATACTTTTTTTTTCTTTTTTTTAATGTTTACTTTGATAACAACAAATATTAGTAATGTAATCTGTTTAGGGGAAAGATAATTAAACACAAAGTAGAAGAAACAAAAAGTAGAAGAAAAAAACAACGTGCCGATGGTGGGAACCGAACCCACGACCTCCGAATATCGCGTCCGGTGCTCTTCCAACTGAGCTACATCGGCCGCTGTCCCCCCTGCTACTTGCTTGGGTATTTATGTTGTCTAAATACGAATATACATATATATATATATATATATATATATATATATATATATATATATATATATATATATATATATATATATAATATGGGCCAGCCTTCGTCGAAGGCCGGTCCCGTGGCCGAAACGTCAATACATTCTTTTCTTCCCCACGCCTGACTTTTTTTTTAACGTGTTCTCAACCAATCCCGAAAACTCCGCCTTTTTTCTATATATATATATATATATATATGAAGGAAACAAGGTTGGCGAGGCCAAAAAAAGCATTGGGAATTGTACTTTGTCTTCTTTTTTAATTTGTATTTCGATAATCACATAAATTAGTAATGCAATCTGTTTAGGGGAAAGATGCTTAAACACAAAGTAGAAAAAAACGTGCCGATGGTCGGAACCGAACCCACGACCTCCGAATATCGCGTCCGGTGCTCTTCCAACTGAGCTACATCGGCCGTTGTCCCCCTCTGCTACTTTCTTGGGTATTAAAGTTGTCTGTATACGAACCTTGAGTGTTCACCAGAGCCACCCTCAGCCATAGCGGCGGACGTAGAACGTCCTGTATTACCGCCAGCGTCACGTAGAACGTGAGTAAGAGCGCGGGCGAAAGCTGTGCTAGCCTCTCCCATAATTCCTCAATTAACCCGGTCCTGTGCGAGCTGCATCCACTTGACCCTTGCGAACTTCTTAACCTCATCCGCCCACCTAATTTTCTGCCAACCCCTGCTACGCTTTCCTTCCCTTGGAATCCCGTTTGTTGCCCTAAGCGACCATCGGTTATCCTCTCTTCATGTTTCATGTCCTGCCCATGCCCATTTCTTTTTCTTCACTTCCATTAGAATGTCAGTGACTTGAGTTAGTTCTCTGGCCCACTCTGCACGTTTCCTATCTCTTAACGTTATCCCTACCATTTTTCTTTCCATAGCCCTCTGCGTTGTCCTCAACTTAAGTAGAACCCTCTTTGTTAGTTTCCACGTTTCAGCCCCATAGGTGAGTACAGATAAGATTCAACTGTTGTATACTTTCCTCTTGAGCGATACCGGTAAGCTGCTAGTCATAATTTGGGAGTGCTCGCCAAATGCGCTCCATCCCAGCCTCCAAGTACACCCTTGACCTTCAAGCCCGACCAGTGTCAAACCAAGCAGACAGCGCCAAGACTAACAATGTATGACTATGTCATATGACCATCCATGTGGTCGAGGGCTCGAATCCGTTGCTAGTGCCACAGTTACAATAGCAACTGTGACGTCAGCCATTGTCGAGTCCCCGAAGCTGCGAGCGGGACAACAGCAGATATCTCAATTCCAGGGCTCTTCTTGCCTATTTACGTGATGAGGATTCCAACTGTCTTATGTGCCTCAAATTCTATACCCTCAATACATCACGTGGAGCAGGCGTTTTCAAATCGGGCTTCGTTGCGCAAGCGAACCTTTGTACCCGTCAGCGGTCCTCGAAATGTTTGCTGCCTCTCTCCACTGTGACTCTGAAAACGTACAACCAACTCACAAGAGTCGCAGACGAACTAGAACAGTGCCAAGCAAGGGGTTTTGTTCTTCGCATTGTGTGTGGAGTCCTTACACAAGCAAATCATAACTAGCGAAGGCAGAGCGCGTTGGCGACGTTGTTTTCTGGCAAACAAGGGCGAGAGCAAACACGATAAACAAAAGCACGACAGGAAGCAGTGGGTGCAACCTTTCAAAAAATCAGTCTTCCTCGTTAGCGTCACCACTTCCCTCTCGGGCCTAGAGCGCGGCTCCCGCTCTGTAAAAAACACAGCCTCGAGTTACAACTTCTTTAGAATAAACGAAGAGACTCCGATATCCATTGCCCATCTCGCTTGCTAAGAAATGAACACTTGAAAGAGAACGGTGCAAAGAACTCAAAACTTCGCCTCCTTTGTACGAACAGAATGCCTTTTGATTGCTGCGTGCGGAACACTGATACAGAATGTGCAAAAGCCTAAACAAAACCCAATTGAAGAGACTAAAGAAACCTTCCTCTTGTCACAACAGGAAAAACCGTGAAACTCTTGTTACTACAAGAATGTGTGTATAAACACCAGAATTTTGTGTACTTAAAACAGTAAAATACTGTATAACTACTGAAACCAAAAAGCCAGAGCTACAAGTCTGAAATTATTGCAGAACTGCATAATAGTTTGTCATTTTGTACACGCGTTTGGGTGAAAAGCCGCTGTCGTACCTTAATTTCGGATCGGAAGTTGTCGGGCATTGTCTGAAGAGTTCGGGACCTGATAGGAAACATGGAGTTGTAGTTGATCGATAAGTGCTAGGTGGGATACGTGATGGGTGATTAATAAAGACATAATTGGTTGATTGAATACTTGTAATTAAATATGTATATCAAACTTTTAATAATTAAAAATATGGAATTGAAATAAAAACAATTAACAATAATTTAAAATAAGATGAGAAACTTAACATCAGTGGACATTAAAAATAACTAAAAGCACTCACTTTGCGTCCTGGTCCGTCGCGGCTAAAAAATAAATAAAGCGAACGAACCAAAGCTATCGCGTCTATTCTTAAAGCGCGGCTTAAGCGTGCTCCTTACTGATGCGAAAAGCTTGCCTACGAGGGTCGGAGCCAAACTTCCCGTATGCCGTATGCTGTGACCGAGTGACGTCACAGTCAAGGACAGCTCTGCAGCCCCCTCGTCAAGCTCTTAAGCAACGCTTAAAAGGTGTGCGACTCTTCCTCACTAAAAAAAAAAAACAAAAAAAACGGTCTCCATCGTGGAATAGAACCTCCACCCCTTGGGTCCCCAGCCGAGCGCTGTACCGCTGTACCGCTGTGCCGCACCCCGGGTCGTGAAACGCTGTTCATAATTCCGCTTGTCTACCGTGAGGATGATAGCGGGATTCCGCGAGTGACAGATACTGCGATTGGCGCGCAATCTGAAAGTATCGAAGCCTAAAATAGTTAAGCGTTCAGGGTGACGTCAAGGATGTGACGTCACTCATCTGCCGTCAGCTATGAGGACCAACCGGAAACGAGTGCGCTCCAACGCCGCCGGGCGCCGCTCTTGCCTTCCGCGAGTGACAGATGCTGTGCCTTTCCTTTCCTGTAAACGAATTATAGACCCTTTACAGCGCGAGCGCGTGGGCGCTGCCATATTTGATCATGTGACCGTTCCACCATCACCGGCCTTCGGGCCTTCTGGTTTGACGGCCAGACGCGCTGGTACTCGGCTGCACGGTGCGGCGTACCCGCTATCGCTGGGGGCAACGAGCTTGTAGACAACCAAAAAATTCCGTGTGAATGCCCATAGCATGTTTAGGGGCTAAGAAATGTTTAATTTAACCCCATAGTTCATTGATTGCGTCCTCCTAACTATCTGCATTGGCTAGAACGTTTCGACAAACCCGTCAGCCATCGAGCCCGTTTTTTTTTAATCGATTCCCTCTCTAGCGCTCTTTGTGGAAAACATGATTTTCTGTACAACTGAATAGATTACAAACTGATTATTCCCTCAAACGTTTTTTTTTTTTAATTTTCTTGCGCAAAAGGCAAACGCATGTTAAGACCGTGGTGGCTGAGACACGTTATGAATGTTCACCATTTAACATTGCTGAGCTGGTTGCTGTCCAAGAGGCTCTTCGCTCTCTCTCTGTCACAACCTTACTACCCACAGCCAAAATTGTCATCCGCACCGACGCTCTACAAGCAATACGTCTGCTCCGACGCGTCAGTCGCAGCGCAGAAATCTGCCAGAATATACATCGTCTGGCGGCTCGCATCTCGCAAACCATTCGAATTGAGTGGATCCCACGTGGCCTACTCAGTTCGCAAACCTCTGCAGATTCTGCAACCCGCCAGGCGACTCTACCTTCATTATTGACACGCTTCCTCCCTATGGATGATGCCACTCTGCTTCTCACAAGAAAGGAGCACCTCCGGCGCCGCACACGTGCTCCTGTCCCACCGTGTGCGGTAACCCTCCCCAGTGGTCTTACCCGCGCTGAGGTGGTTGCGCTACGGAGGATCCGGGTTGGGGTTGCCCTCACACCTGCGGTGACACGAACATAGCCGCAATATCGATATCTACATCAACGTCCAGGATGTCCTGTCTGAAAGTCACCAGATCACGAGGCAGATATTCACCACTTGTTGTGGGTTTGCCCGGCACTGAAGCCGAAGAGAATTCGGCACCTGACGGCAGTGGGCCTTTCGCCGAACGACTCATCTTCATACATTGCATGGACTCAAGGGCCTTATCATCGCTCTCTCTTGAACTTTATTAGAACAGCTAACCTTTTTACTTTCATTTAATACCCCCTTTATTTTTACATATCCCATTATGCCCTGAAGCAAAAAACAACGTTATCAAAAGAACATTGTGTACAATATTTACTGCTCAATATGGTTCAGTTCAGTTCAGTCGTTCAGTCGTGTCCGACTCTTCGTGACCCTATGGACCATGTCACGCCACGCTTTCCGGTCTCTCACTATCTTCCTAACATCGCATAACTTCATCTGCAGCGCCTCGAGGATGCCATCTAACCATCGCGTTCGCTGCCTACCCCTTCTCCGGCGACCCTCAACCTTTCCCAACATCAAATCTTTCTCCAGCGACTCCTCTCTTCTCATCAGATGACCAAAGTAGCTGAGCTTTAACTTTAAAATTTGGCCCTCCAATGAGCAGTCAGGGTTTATGGTCGACAATATCGACTGATTTGATCTTCTGGCCGTCCAAGGAACTCTCAAGAGTCTTCGCCAGCACCACAATTCAAACGCGTCAATTCTTCGGCGGTCAGCCTTTTTCACAGTCCAACTCTCGCATCCATACATCACAACTGGAAAGACCATAGCACGAGTTATACGGATCTTGGTTGGCAGACTAATGTCTCTGCTCTTTACTAGGCGGTCAAGGCTATCCATTGCTCTCTTACCCAGAAGCAGGCGTCTCCTAATTTCATGGCTGCAGTCTCCTTCCGAGGTAATCTTGGAGCCCAAGAACAGAAAATCTGTCACAGCTTCCACTTCTTGTCCATTGATGCTCCAGGACTTGATAGGGCAAGACGCCATGATCTTTGTCTTTTTAATGTTCAGTTTAAGCCCAAACTTCTCACTCTCTTCTTGTACGCGCATCAGAAGTCTCTTGAGTTCCACTTCACTTTCTGCCATTAAAGTGGTATCATCCGCATATCTAAGGTTGTTGATACGTTTTCCAGCAATCTTCACTCCAGCTGAAGACTCGTCCAGACCAGCCCTCCTCATGATGCACTCTGTATATAGGTTAAATAGGCAGGGCGACAGTATGCAGCCTTGCCTCACTCCTTTCTCGATCGGAAACCAATCAGTAAGACCATGCCCAGTTCTGACTGTGGCCTCTTGCCCTTCATACAGGTTCCTGAGGAGACAGATGAGGTGAATTGGAACTCTAATCTCTTGGAGAGCTTGCCACAATCAGCTTTGATCTACGCAGTCAAACGCTTTCGCATAATCAATAAAGCAGAAGTAGATGGGTTTCTGGAACTCTCTTGCTTTTTCCATGATCCAGCGAAGGTTAGCAATTTGGTCTCTAGTTCCTCTGCCCTTGAGAAACCCAGCTTGCACGTCCGGAAGCTCCCGATCCACATACTGTTGCTGCCTACCTTGGAGGATTTTCAACATCACTTTGCTAGCATGTGAAATAAGCGCGATCGTGTGGTAGTTGGAACAATCTTTGGCACTGCCTTTCTTTGGAATGGGGATGTAAACTGACCTCCTCCAATCCTGTGGCCACTGCAGGGTTGTCCAAATCTTCTGACATAATGTATGCAGAATGTTAACAGCGTCATGGTTGAGGTTTTGAAGCAACTCAGCTGGAATGCCATCAATTCCGCTAGCTTTGTTCTTAGCAAGGCTGGCTAAGGCCCATTCAACTTCACTCTTCAGGATGTTCGGCTCGAGATCAGTAATCACAACCGTCTTATGTTGGGTTTGCATATTCGGGTCCTTCTTGTACAGTTCTGTGTATTCTTGCCACCTCTTCTTTATCTCTGAGGCTTCAGTGAGGTCCTTGCCTTGTTTGTCCCTTATCACGCCCAGCTTAGCACAGAAGCTTCCTTTGATATCTTTGATTGTCTTATACAGAGCTCTTGTGTTCCTTAATTGGCTGTTGTCCTCAACTGCTTGACACTGTATGTTCAGGAAGGCATTCTTATCTCTCCTTGCTATTTTCTGAAAATCCGCATTGAGAACTTTGTATCTTTCTCTTTCCCCCATAACTTTTGCCATCCTCCTTTCCTCAGCTATTTGCAAAGCCTCTTCAGATAACCAGTTTGCTTTCTTGCATTTCTTTTGCTTTGGAACTACCTTAGTAGCAACTTCTTGTATTATATCACGAACATCAGTCCACATCTCTTCGGGCTCTCTGTCTTCTAGATCTAATTCTTGAAATCGATTCCTCACTTCCACAGCATATTCTAATGGAATTTGATCCAGATCATACCTGAAAGGCCTTCTAGTTTTCTGCGTTTTCCTCAATCGAAGTTTAAAGGTCCCCAGAAAGGGGTCACCAAGAAGGGTAAACAACGCCATAACACTGATAGTTATTGAACCACCCATCATTCTCCCGCAAAAATTTTCGATCTAGCTTCTGCAACACCAGAGATATCGGCGATTAAAAATGACCCTTCCAATTTTCCCTCTCAACTCGTACGCCGAAGGGAGCCATAAAAAAACAAAGAATACAAGCAAGTTCAAAGCTCCGCCCAGACATACGTCACTTCGACGAACTTCCGGTTGCCGCGCGCTCGCTCTCTGGCGTACTCCGCCAACCCGTCCTCGCTTGCACACGCCTGAGGAGTTCGCCAGTTCGCGCAGCGACGGTTAGTGCAACCGCGAATCCGTGGTTATCATATGTTACACGGCGGACCAAACCATGGTTGCACCACTAACCGCGGTTACCGCAAACCGAGCTTGACGACCTCGGTTTGCGTCATTAACCGAGGTAATGACGGCGTCTGTTGACGGAAGCTACTCGTCGGCGCCCGAGTGCGCGAAACGTACGAGCGGGTCTGCTTCATAAAGTTATTCATTTGCCTACTGTATCACGTTTAAAGATCGATGTATAGATTACGGTGCCGCCCGACGTCTTCGATTACGGCCGACAGCGCAGCGACTGCGTACTGAAGCCTTGTCGTGCCTACAGTATCGTTTGAACGGCTTGTTGCTGAACAGAACGCCAAAAAATACGCGGCCTTAGCTATGAAAGTACACGAGTTTGCAACGCTTGCAGCACGGGATTCCGCGAGCAGGCTGAGGTAGTACGTTACACAATTACCGCGGGGGTTGAACGTGCGAGCGCGGCGAATGCCGGCGCCGTGCGTGACCGTCCCTAGTCGTCGCTAGGCCTATAGTTTCGCTTCGAAGCCGCGGCGGTCGACGCTTTGGAACATGATCAACGCTGTCGTAAATCGCCTACTTATGAAACTGCCTTATAGTCATTCCTATCCTGCCATAGTAAAATAATTATAGGATTAACTCTGCCGACGCACTAATCGCAGAGCTAGTACGAGCAGATCGGATCAGCCGAAATGCACCAGCGGCAGCTGGCTTGAGCAGAAACTAGCTTGTATCACTGCTATCGCTCTTACCAGCAATTTGCTGCTGGTCAGCGATCCTCACGAGGGCTTCATACTTGATATTCGGCTCAATATTCCAGACGCCAACAAAGTTTAGCACGCTTTATTTCGGACATCGGTGCTAACGATCCGCCGTGTCGTTCGAGAACGGCATGCGGGAGGAGGGGCCACAGCGGCGGTGTTTACGGCGGTCGAGGAGGTGCTGCCATCGTGCGGTGCTTGACCGTGCTATTGACGCCTCGTCGGACGACACTCCGATACTCCTGAAACCACGTTATATAAATGCAGCTTCGTTCTGCCGATCCCTGCGTCGCTTCGGTTGTTGCACTTAATGGGCAATGGCCACCTAACCGATAAGGGCGGCGAGCTGTAACAGCCCGCACAGAGTTCGAGCAGCGTACGAGCAGACGACTTTCGCAGCTACCGGAAGTGTGTTCGTGACGTCATGGTTGCAGTAACCGCAGCGAATGGCAGCTTCTAGCAAGCCTTGCCAGTCAACCGACCCGTGACGTCACGGGATTAGGAAATAGTTCCATGCGACACCGCCAAGCGACATTTCCTCTGCCCGCGAATTTCAAAAAACGCTGTATTTAAAAATTAATAATAAATCGCTGGCTTTGTTCCAAGGAGTTATACTTTGCGTTAATGCTCAAAAGGATGTGTTCTACACACTGAACACGTTTATCAGTGGTTTCTTGGGGGCCGTTTCCGTGGACCTTTAATTTTGGCAACAAGAAGCTGATGATCGGTGCCACAATCGGCCCCAGGCCTTGTTTTTACTGCTTGTATAGCGCTTCTCCATCTCTGCCGGCAAAGAAAATAATCGATCTGATTCCTGTACAGACCGTCCGGTGAAGTCCATGTGTACAGGCGCCTCTTGTGCTGTTAAAAATGAGTATTCGCTATGGTCAGGTTGTTTTCTTCACAAAACTCTACTAGCCTCTGCCCAGCTTCATTTGGCTCGCCAAGACCGAACTTGCCTATAATTCCGGATATTTCTTCACTCCCGACCTTAGCATTCCAGTCGCCTATGAGAAAAACGACGTCTGATGATGGGGTGCGGTCTAAAAGGTATTGTAGGTCCGCATAAAATCTCTCAACGTCAGCTTCTTCAGCAGCAGTGGTCGGTGCATAGACTTGGATAACTGTTATGTTGAAAGGGTGACCTTGGATACGAAGTGAAATCATTCGGTCGTTTTTGGAGTTGTACCCTAGCACTGCTTTCCCATTCTTCTGTTTACTATGAGAGCGACCCCATTCCTTCTCTTGGATTCGTGCCCACAAAAAAAGACATAATGGTCGCCGGAGTTAAATTCTCCCATTCCGGTCCACTTGAGCTCGCTGATACCCAAGATATCAATGTTCAATCTGTCCATTTCTCGCTTGACGACATCCAGTTTACCTTGCGTCATAGATCTTACATTCCATGTTGCTATGTGATATATCTCCTTGCAACATCGGACTTTCCGGTCGCTTCCCGACAGATCCACAACTGAGCGTCCTTTTGGCTTTAGCCCAGCCGCTTCATTCGTCCTGGAGCTACTAGGAATCGCCCTTTGTTCATCCCCAGTAACATGTGGCACGCCTTCCAACCTGGGGGGCTCATCTTCCGGCGCCATATCATTAATGGTATTGTGACTGGCCATAGGGTTTTCTTGGCAGGAAATACTGGAGTGGGTTGCCATTACCTTCTCCAGTGAATCTCATTTTGTCAGAACTCTCTGCCGTGACCTGTCTATCTTGGGTGGCCCTACACAGCAGAGCTCACGACTTCATCGAGTTTCGCAAGCCCCTCCGCCACGACAAGGCAGTGATCCATGAAGGGGGCTCAATATGGACGTGCGTGTAATACCGGACAATTTAAAAGGTATAATTGTACCTACTGTAAAGGCCATTACTTCAAAAGACTATTATGCTGCTTGAAGGCCGCATAAGACACTCAGCGGCATTCACCTGCGCTCGGGCGCAAGTGACTGGAAACCACCGGAATTCAGAACCCACAGTAGGCAGCCTAAGCAAGCGGGGATATAAAAAATCCTATTATGGTAAATTTCATCATTGGCCCGTGCATTAGATTTATAAAAGCAGCAGTTATTACATGTATTGCAGCAGTGCTTGTCTAATTAAAGTTTGGTTTGGGGGGTTTAACGTCCCAAAACGACTCAGGCAGTGCAGGACTGCGGAAATTCCCACCTCCTGGGGTTCTTTAACGCACGTGTGCCGTGCGATATCACAGCACACGGGTGATATCACAGCACAGTACCTAAATAAATTAAGCGGATTCACTGACATGCCCGCACTGTTTCCTTCTCTGCACAATCAGTTCTTATAAATGCATAGACATTAATAGCTACAACAAGGTACTTCTTAACGCTCTGCGAAAATAACGAGGCAGCGGTGCGAAGACGCAATATACAACTACTCAGAAAACGTCAGGGTCATTCTTGCCTTCCCATGGGTACTGCCGCTGATAAAATGAGCTGGTGCGTGAGGTATAGCCTTCCCCTACAATTCACAGGCGCTTTCTTGTCCCAGAAAGGAACATGAACTCCTGATACACCTCCGAGAAAAACGGTGGCCTAGGCCATGATGTGCACCTTATGTAGAACGCGTCGTCTGTTCTTCCGCCAATAAACAGCAGGGTCATTAGTTCTACTTCCTCGCAGAATACTTCGGCAATACAGATGACACCTGCATCAAAGCAGCAGTGTTTAAAAGTCAGCCGGCATTCTTACACAAGATGCACAGCAGCAATCCGCACTGCACGCCGGTGCGTTCCGAAGGCCAGCAATGATTGATTGATTGATTGATTGATTGATTGATTGATTGATTGATTGATTGACGGACGGACGGACGGACGGACGGAATAGAGCGTCCCCTTTGAAACGGGGTGATAGCAGTAGCTATCATGCTCATTTTTCCTCCTATATCTTAATTATTGTTTTATGCTGGTTAACTATACTATCATTCTATTTATTAAATTTTTGTTTCTACATTACTAACATTGTGTCACTTCTCTGCTTTTAGGCCACCAATCTTCCAGTCGTTTTTTGCTAGCTTCCACCGCCGGTTTATTCACCTGGCCACTGGTATCTCTACACCTCAGAGCTTCAGGAACAGTGACTGCGCCTGCATCAACTTCCGAATAAATACCATTACATTCAAGTATATTATGTATAATATGATGCCGTCCTAGTGGCGCCACCGATTAAAGGAGAGTGAAACTACTCTCTTTGACGCGCTCGACATGGAAGCCAAGGAGAGTTTAGCTGCTAACGAAAGTCGCAGAAGACTGAAGAAATTAACTTCTGATCTAGAGGTAGTCACTGCTTTTCGCTGCGTATATCCAGGCATAGCAGCGCTAAGCCATCTTTCTTTTTTTTCCATGGTTTTGTACTTTTTTCTCGGCGGATAGTTAGCGACAGGCAGAGGCACCGCGGCAGGCGCCAAGATATGCGAGGAGCGTTCCGTGCTCTCCTGAAGAGACTGAGGTGCTCCGGAGCACCGTGCTAACGATAGACGCCCCGTTTTACCGAGAGCAAGCAGGGGAGGAGGAAAATACTCTCTAACCAGATTCATTGCGCGGGCCCATTGTTGCCAGTATCGAGTGGGCTGTGCATTTGCACGCTTCATGCATAGCAGACAATAGCAGAGCGGCCTCCACCTACGTATATTGTCGTCTGAGAAACTTAAATGCCTTTATTAGGGCCCTTTTAGTGTAATCATCGAGGCAGAAAAGCGTGTTCGTGGACTGCACAAACAATCAAAGAAACCGCAGGATGATTGCCGAGAGCTATGCGGCAAGCATGCAACGACAGTGCGAGTGCAGCTGTGATATGTTTCTGCTTCACCGCTTTCCAGTCCATCCTGATTTAATTCGTCTATGAACGTTTTGTGTGAGCCAGACAGACTTAGTACCAATGATGGACTCACTCATATGATGCCTATTTTACTTCCTCCTCCGTAGTAAAGACGAACGCTGGGTGGGCCGTGCCTGCCCGCAATCCCTCCGCGCCAATGATACGGTGAATCCCTTCCGCCAGCGTTGGAAGAGCGTGCCAAAATCTGTTCTCCACTTAAGCAAAAAGCTGACAGAAAAAAAAATATTTCTTGCGGATCTCTGACTCATACCGTGTTTTGATAATTTCAATACAAACAAGTTTCTGAAGGCAGACAGTGATCGTCTGCACGCTGGCTCCGCTGCTAAGGCGTCACCGAAATTTACATCTTTCTTTTACTGATACAATGGGATTGACAGTAAGGCAGTGTGGTAGACGTAGCCGGTATGACAAGCAAAACTCTATATTTATATATTAGGTAATGGCGCCCATTTTCGCTCTGCTTGGCATGGTCGCCCATGCCGGGGTCTCGCGGCGGTCCGCCTGGTTAGCTTGCCGCTTGGGTCGCTGTCGTCAGTGGCGCCCAGCCCAGGTTAGCCATGTAGGCGGTGAAATTAAAGGTGCAAGCATGGGTTGAAAGTAACAAGATACTCAGAGAACTTCAGAACGGCTTTAGAAATGGTAGGCGCTTAGATGATAGCCTGTTCGTGCTTACCCAATGCATCGAAATGAAATATCTAGAGTGGAAAATAGACCTTTGTATTTTGCCTTCCTGGACATAAACGGGGTGTACGACAACGTAAGCAGGGAACTCCTGTGGAACATATTAAAAGAAGAAGGTATCGGTTATGAGATAATAGAGTTGCTACAGGAAATATACCGGGATAACAAAGTAGAAATTACGCGGGAAGGGATAAGAAGTACGGAGGATGCCAAAGTATGCAAAGAATTAAGACAAGGCTGTCCTCTATCACCGGTGCTGTTCATGCTTTATATGATAAACCTGGAACGGAGGATACAAGACAGTAACCTAGGTTTTAACCTGTCATATAGATTAGGTGGAAAGGCGGTAGAGCAGCGCCTCCCCGGTTTGATGTATGCAGATGATATTGTGCTGCTAGCTGAGAGTCTTGAAGAATTGCGAACTCTAGTTAAGTATTGCGGAGACGAAGGGGACGCTCTAGGCTTCCGTTTCAGCGCAGTTAAGTCGGGTCTGATGATTTTCAACGGCTCAGCTGATCAGGGTCTTAAAATACAAGGCCTTGAAATACCTAGAGCAGCAGAATATAAATATCTGGGGGTATGTGTAAACGAATGATTGGCATACATTGGAAAGCATGAGCAATCACTTAAGGCCAAAGGGCGAAGGAATGCCGGGATAATGAAGCATAAGGCATTGTGGGGATACAATAGGTATGAGGTTTTGAGGGGTACTTGGAAAAGAATTATGGTGCCCGGACTTACTTTCGGAAATGCGGTTTTGTGCCTAAAATCAGAGGTACAGTCGACATTAGAAACAAATCAGAGATCCGTTGGACGATTAGCACTAGGTGCCCACGGCAAAACTACAAATGAGGCGGTACAGGGAGATATGAGCTGGGCATCTTTCGAAGTGCGGGAAGCTCAGAGTAAAATATTATATGAGGAACGCCTGAGGAAATTGGACAGTAACAGATGGGCAGCTAAAGTATTTAAATACCTGTACCTAAAAAGCGTTGACTCACAATGGAGGAAAAGAACTAGGAAACTAACTAGTAAGTATGCTAGTCACGAGGACGGAGAAATAAAGAGCATTAAGCAACAGGTGAAAAACACAGAAGGTAAAAATTGGATAAATTCGATGGAAAAGAAACAGAGTGTGGAATTATACCGAAAGTGGAAAATGCAGATCAGGAAGGAAGATTTCTTTGATAACTCAAGAGGCAGTGCCCTACTTTTTGAAGCTAGATCAGGGTGCCTTAGAACACGCAGCTACAAAAAGAAATTTAACAATGGAGATGACGTATGTGCTGTATGTGGAAACTCCAGTGAAACAATTGCCCATATTATACTCGAATGTAATGGTATCCATCCGGAAGTTGGTGCAGGCGCAATCACTGTTCCTGAAGCTCTGGGGTTTAGAGATAACAGTGGCCGGGTGAATAAACCGGCGGTGAAAACTAGCAAAAAACGACTGAAGATTGGTGGCTTAAAAGCAGAGAAGTGACATAATGTTAGTAATGTAGGAACAAAATTTAATAAATAGAAAGATGGTTTAGTTAACCATTCTAAATCAATAATTAAGATATAGGGAGAAAAATGAGCATGATAGCCACTGCTACCACCCCGTTTCAAAGGGGACGCTCCTATATTCCATCCATCCATTCATCCCACAACCCCCCCCCCCCCTTTCTTGAAATGTTTGATCTCACAGGTCCAGGCGTTCTGGTCGCTTACAAACATGTCCACTTCTTGTGGTGCTCGTGTCCTGCAACGGTTGCAGGTGTCTTGCTGTACGACTTGCTAGTCCTCTGTCGGTTTATACAACGTAGGACCTTTGTTCTGATGTTGGCTGTGTTACCACGCCATGTGATGCAGCTCCAGCGAGGATGCGGACCGCTGTGCCTGGTGGTAGGCGCTCTCAGCTCCGTACCTTGTGCCGGGTGTCGTATGATCGTTTTGCACGAGCTCTGTAGGCTTCATTATGTTGTCTGAATTCGCTGTCGTCCCACTTCGGCACAGGTAGGAGCTTTTTTCGTGCGACTGTTGTGGAAGTATAGCCCCAAGACCGTATGAGGAAGCATCCACAGACACTGTGTGAGGCGACTGAGCATCGTAGTGAGTAAGAATCGGCGTCCTGCTTAAAGCTTGCTTGAGTTTGTCAGAACTCTGTTGCTGAGCTGGGCCCCAGTGCCAGTCGGCGTCTTGGTGGAGCAAGACTCTGAGAGGCTTCGTAAAGTCTGCTAGCTCTGGAAGAAATTTCGCTAGCTGGTTTGCAGAGCCCAACAAAGACCTGACTTCTGATACATCCCGTGGTGGGTCGAGCTGGACTATGGCCCTGACCTTTTCCGGGTCGGCGGTGACTCCTGTTGAGTTTACGACGTGTCCTAAGAATGTTACGTCTGTTTGTCGAAAGGAGCACTTGTCGATGTTGAGGGTAACACGTGCATCTTCCAGCTTCCTCAGCACCAGCAGTAGGTTGGTGTCGTGTTCCTCAGTTGTCTTCCCTGATACAATGATGTCATCTTGTAGACAACTCACACCATCTAGTCCTTCGAGCACACGGAGCATTTCTCGTTGGTAGAACTCTGGCGCTGTGGAGATTCCGAAGGGAAGGAACTGGAACCTGCCAACTGGTGTGATGAAGGTTGTGTATTCGCGAGAGTACTTGGGCAGTGGCACCTGCCAGTACCCTGCTCGTGCATCTAGGCGGCTGAAAACTGTTGCACCTGCTAATTTTGCAAGACACTCGTCCACCGTAGGCATGAGCACATGTTCGCGTATTATTTGTTGGTTGAGTTGACCATAGTCCACGCAGATGCGCAGCTCCTTGTTCTTTGTTCGTGCGACAACCATTGGAAAACACCACTCGGTTGCTCACTCGATCTTCTGGATGACTCCCAAGTCTTACATCCTTTCTAGTTCTTTCTTCACAAGTGGAAGCAGTGTAAGATGCACGCGCCTAGGATAACTGACTGCGTATGGCTCAGCATCCTTTTTGACTTTGATGCGGTACTCGGTCTTCATGACTCCAGGCCCAGACGTTAGCTTTGGGTATGACGCCAAGACGTTGGGGACATCAGTTGATTGTGCGAGGGTTTCGTCTAGCTCAAGAGGGCGCTGTAAAATCCCACGTGGTTCTATAGCTGGTCGACTGAGCAGCGGTTCTTTTAATCCTTTGATGATGAAGACTGCTTATTGGACTTCAGTATTGCGCAGTGACTGCTGCATCGATGTATACCCAACAGTGGCTATCGCGCTCTGGCCTGGGCCTATCAACAGCTGTTGCGTTGACTTGATGGGTCCCATGACGGTTCTGTCGTACTGGTCGTGCGCGATTGCAGTCACATCCGCGCCGGTGTCGACCTTGAAGGTAAAAGGCAAATTTTCACGGTAGCAGTAATACTCCACGGCGTGTTCACTCAAACTTTGATTTCGCCTAGATATAGCTCTCCGAGATCTTTTGGTCGTTGTCGGATACTCGAGGTCTGGTCCTTCGGCTTAGACATGCAGACGCGGGCGTAGTGGCCTTTTTTCCCACACTGGTTGCACGTCTTGTCTATCGCGGGACACTGTGTCTTCGTGTGGTCACGCACACTGCCACACCACTTGCAGCGTTCGTCTCCCGTCTTGTGTGTACGTTGAGGGCGCGACTTGAAAGGCACCTTCGCTTCGTTCCGGCGAGTTTTGACGTTTGTCTGGCCGCGAACTTCTCCCATATCGAGAGCTAGTTGTTCGATGGAGCGAATTTCCTTGTGTTGAAGCTTCACGGTCTCTGAATTGAGGGCAGCTGTGATTGCTTTTTGGAGCGTGAGTTCTGCGTCAAGCTGCAGGCTCTCGCTGAGTTTTACGTCTCGCAAGCCGACCACGAGCCTGTCCCGAATCAGTTCGTCTCTGAGAGTTCGGTAATCGCATCTTTCGGCCACCTTGAACAGTTCAGTCGCAAATGCGCCGACGTTTTCATGCTACTCTTGTTTCAGAGAGTTAAATCGCTCTGTCTCATAGATGAAATTCTTTCGAGGTAGGAAATGCTTTTCAAAGGCACTCACCACGGCGGAGTATGATGCCATCTGTTCGTCTGTCAGTTTCAAAGCAGCGAGCACGTCCTCCGCTCCTTCGCCCATGGCGTAGAGTAATGTGTTGATTTGCGTCGTCTCGTCCTGTCCTGTCAGACCTGAGATGCGTCGGTAGCGTTCCCACCTGCGGTGCCATCGTGTCCAATCTTCGGGCTTGCGGAAATCGAGCTTTGTCGGCAGTTCTACGGCGAGCGGGTTGAACGTCATTTTCGGAGTGCCGTTCGCGCGCTCTTCGTTCGCACCGCGAGTGTCTGGCATGACGCTGCGGCCGCTTACGTTGGGCTCGCTGTCCTGGTGGGTGTCACGCTGCGTGGTTATCCTGCCGCTGCCACCATGTGGTAGACACAGCCGGTATAACAAGCAAAACTCTATATTTATACATCTGGTAATGGCGCCAGTTTTCGCTCTGCTTGGCGTAGTCGCCCATGCGGGGTCTCCCGGCGGTCCGCCTGGTTAGCTTGCCTCTTGGGTCGCTGTCGTCAGTGGCGCCCACAACAGGCAGTTCCACGAGAGACCATTTATTTTGGAGCTCAGAAATTACACAGCGCCGTCGGATGCGCCTTCGATGTGAAAGAATTTAGGCTTAGCGACGACTAGGGAGTAGCGCTCGGCGAGAATGCCGTCGTCCGCCGCGCCAGCGGGCGGTGCCACTTTTGTCAGCGCTGTTGTATGTTCTGCGAATTTGTAGTCCTCGTTTATGGTGCAGCTGAGAGCACACGTCTTTCGACCTCTTGCTCAACAATACGTTGCACAAACGATGCTGCCACGACTGTATTGTGGGATTCGGGCTTGCTGCGGCTGCCCTTAGTGCGGCCGCCGCCCGCTTCTCTGTTGTTCTCCTCTTTTCCTTCCTCCCGCCTGAGGCGGCGGAGAGATGTCCGGGCGACTTGTCACTGTCGCTCGGCCACAGCTCCGCCCTGGCGTCCCAGTGGCTGTTCTCATTGGCGCCTTTTTGGCGGGAACACGGCACCGCTTCGACGGCCGCGCTCGCACGACCCTCCGAGCGGGGCCCAAGGAGAGACCCTTCCGAGACATCGCAAGATGAGTATGCTACTGTTCTTGTCTACCGCCCTTTGTCCGCGCAGACCAGTATGCACTCGATTTCGTCTGCTCCGGGTCGTACCTGAGAGCGCAGCTCGAGCCTGTCAATCGTGGTCCAACGATCCGCGACAGGCGTACCTTGCAGTGGTTGCCCACTCTCTCTCAAAGAACCATTTGGTCACTGCGAGAGAGAGAGATCAAAGCATGCCCTTGCGTGCTTGCGGCGCGCACTCCATGTCACTTCGTGCGCGCAGGGGAGCCTTGCTCCTCGCGCACACCCGGGACACGGTGACTGAGGATGTGTGTGTGTGTGTGTGTGTGTGTGTGTGTGTGTGTGTGTGTGTGTGTGTGTGTGTGTGTGTGTGTGTGTGTGTGTGTGTGTGTGTGTGTGTGTGTGTGTGTGTGTGTGTGTGTGTGTGTGTGTGTGTGTGTGTGTGTGTGTGTGTGTGTGTGTGTGTGTGTGTGTGTGTGTGTGTGTGTGTGTGTGCGTGCGTGCGTGCGTGTCGCTGGAGAATGGCGTTTCAATAAACGTCTCCTTTGTGAACTTGGAGGCTTGTGTCCTTGCAGCGAAGTGCTCTCCTCCCGGTGGAGGTTCAGTGCGCGCTGCAGTGTTTCAGTGTGCGCGTGGTGACGGCTGATCGGTGCTTCGGCTCGCGCGACGCTCGAACCCGCGGTGGTTGGTGGCCAATGCCCACGTAGGAAACCACAACTGGCGCCCCCGTGGGCGCCAATTGTGGTTTCATCAGACGTCACCACGCGCGCACTGTCACACCGCAGCGCGCACTCACCCTCCACAGGGAGGAGAGCGCTTCGCTGCAAAATACAAGCCTCCTAGTGACACAGAAGACGTTTATTAAACGCCGTCCGCCAGCGGTACACAAACACTCAATCACCGCGTCCCAGGGGCGCGCGAGGAGCAAGGCTCCGCTGCGCGCACACAGTGACAATGAATGCGCGACGCCAGCCCGCAAGGGCGTGCAGTGATCTCTCTCTGGCAGTGACCGGAGGGTTTCATTGAGAGAGAGTGGGCAGCCACCGAGAGGTACACCTGTCGCGGATCCTTGGATCACAATCGACAGGCTCGAGCTTTGCTCTCAGGTATGACCCGGAGCAGACCAACTCGAGTACTCACTGGTCTGCGCGGAGAAAGACCGGCAGACAAGAACAGTAGCGTACGCACCTTGCGATGTCTCAGAGGGGTCTCTCCCAGAGCTCCGATCGGACGGTCGCGCGAGCGCTGCCGTCGAAGCGGTGCC
The DNA here is from genome assembly GCF_055883805.1 of Amblyomma maculatum. Classification (NCBI taxonomy): domain Eukaryota; kingdom Metazoa; phylum Arthropoda; class Arachnida; order Ixodida; family Ixodidae; genus Amblyomma; species Amblyomma maculatum. The sequence continues at coordinate 167,354,656 of NC_139353.1, read as the reverse complement.
GTGTTCCCGCCAAAAGGCGCCAATGGGAACAGCCACTGGGACGCCAGGGTGGAGCTGTGGCCCGAACGACAGTGACAAGTCGTTCGAACCTCTCTCCGCCGCCTCAGGCGGGAGAAAGGGAAGGAGGAGAACAACATGGCACGGGCGGCGGCCGCTCAAAGGGCAGCCGCAGCAAGCTCGAATCCGACAACGTGGATACGATGTTGATGTGTCACCGGACCATAGAGAAACATACGGCCGGACGTCCACAAAGGCTGCATAAAAACGTCGACGGATATATGCTACTTTGGACACTACTTTTTTGCTCTTGAACCATGGTTTAACAATCGTAAAGTATATATTGTTGAAGCAGGACAGCTCGATCGTGTGCTTTTCTGCGCTCGGTCACCAGCGAACCACAGATACATATACATTCCCCAAGCTAGGTACGCAATAGCAGTGGTTAGCGGCGTAACCGCGTAGAGCAAATGCAAATGTAAGCAGCGCAACAATGAATATAAATATGCATTGTCGAGAGTATATACGACATGAAATGGGTCACATTTTACGTTAACACATTGCGGCGATGACTGGAAAGCATCTTTCGTAGTATCTGTATTCCGCGTTCGGTAGCTGCCCGTACGGGTTCATTCGCCGTGTGTTTGTGTGTATAGTATTATAAAATATTAATACGTGGCAAGGTAAGGCCAAGAGATTAGTCCAAGATGACACAGCACACAGCACACAGAAACACAGCAGCGTTAACTAGGAACCAGTCGACACTACTCGAACGTCGTCTTCTCCAAAACTCACGAGATTCTTCTCCTTCCTTCCTTCCTTATGCGCATATCAATGTATGCACCACCTAATGTAACACAACCCCGCCGGCTGAAAAGCACCGTCCCGGTGCGTACTAGGGTCCAAACCAGAGTCCGTGTAGTACGGCTTGAGGAGTGCAACATGGACCGTCTCGGTGCGTGGTGTAGAGGTATGAGTTCCGGGATGCAAGGGTGCAATTCGTATGTCACTGGAGTCACTTGTCTTAAAATACGGTAGGGTCCTGTATAACGGGGCAAACGTTTTTCCGAGAGGCTAACGCGGTGAGCTGGGGTCCAAAGTAGCACTAGAGAGCCGCAAGAATACTAGGTGTTGCGATGACAGGAATCATAGCGACGTTTCTGGGAGTGCTGGGAGGCTGCGAGTCGGTTGCGAGCAACAACGCGGACGGCATCAGCTCGCGCTATGGCGTCACGAGCATATGAGCTGGCAGTGGCGACGGAAGGGAGCAGGCTGTCAAAAGGAAGCAGAGGTTGACGGCCGTATAGAAGATAGAAGGAGGAGTAGCCGGTAGTGTCGTGACGCGACGAATTGTATGCGACTGTCACAAATGGCAGCTTTATGTCCCAGTTGAAGACAACCCAGAGGGCTATGGAACGAAAAATGGTAGGGGTAACATTAAGAGATAGGAAGCGTGCAGAGTGGGTCAGAGAAATAACTCAGGTTACCGACATTCTAGTGGACATTAAGAAGAAGAAATGGGCATGGGCAGGACATGTGCGAAGAGTGGATAACCGATGGTCGCTTAGGGTAACAAACTGGATTCCAATGGAAGGAAAGCGTAGCAGGGGGCGGCAGAAAGTTAGGTGGGTGGATGAGGTTAAGAAGTTCGCAGGGGTCAAGTGGATGCAGCTAGCACAGAACCGGGCTAAGTGGAGAAATATGGGAGAGGCCTTCGCCCTGCAGTGGGTTTAGTCAGGCTGATGATGATGATGATGATGATGTCCCAGTCGCGGTGGTCATCAGAAACGTACATAGACAGCATATCAGTTAATGTCCGGTTAAGGGGTTCGGTAAGCCCGTTCGTCTGTGGATGGTAGGCAATCGTGAAAGAATGACGAACGTTGCACAATTGTAGGACCTCGACAACTATACGCGCAAGAAGGCAACGGTCACGGTCGGTGAGTAGTTGTCGGGGAGCTCCATGGACGAGTATAACGTCGTTGAGGAGGAAAGCAGCGACATCAGTTGCACAACTGGTTGGTATTGCTTGTGTGACCGCGTAGCGTGTGGTGTAATCAGTGGCCACAGCAATCCATTTGTTCTCCGATGCGGACAGTGGAAAAGGCCCTAGAAGATCCAGACCCACTCGAGAAAATGGTTCTATGGGGATGTCGATCGGCTGCAGAAGTCCAGCTGGTAAACCTGATGGCTTTTTCCGGCTTTGACAGCGGTCACAAGCAGCCCCGTAGCGGCAGACTGTGCGGTATAGACCTGGCCAAAACAACCGACGGTGCACACTGTCGTATATGCGAGAGACGCCTAGATGACCCGCTGTGGAAACGTCGTGAAGCTGTTCAAGGACGGCTGTGCGTAGATGAAGAGGGATTACTAGTAGAAGGTCGGGGCCATCAGGTCGCACATCGTGCTGGTATATGGTGCCGTCGTGGAGCACAAACAAACGAAACGAAGGGTCATGGCAATCGGCGCTGAGGCGATTGATAATTTCGCGAAGCTGAGGGTCCTGGAGTTGCTCACGGCGAATGTTGCAAAAGTCAGAAATAGAGACCACGCAAGCATCATTGTCACATTCAGGTTGGCTTGGCGGGTCCACTGGATGACGGGACAGGCAATGGCATCTCGATACAATTGGCCAGACTTATAAAATACTGAAAAATTGTACTCCTGAAGGCGCAAGGCCCAACGTCCAAGGCGGCCAGTAGGGCCATTGAGTGTGGAAAGCCAACACAATGCGTGGTGGTCAGTGACTACTGTGAATGAGAACTTCGTAATGGCCCAAACAAGAGCCACGGCCGCTCAATTGAGGCGCACTTGGTGCGCCTCCATTGAGCGGCCGTGCAAGGGCTACGCACTCACGTTCAGTAATGGAACAATTCTGTTCGGCAGCAGAGAGGAGTCGGCTGGCATAGGCGATGACGCGAGGGCAACCGAGCTGACCTTGTGCGAGAACGGCACCAATTCCATGACCACTTGCGTCGGTGCATACTTCTGTGGGCACTGGCGGATTGAAGTGAGCCAACACTAGCGGACCGGTGAGGTGGGCAATAAGAGCGGCGAAGGCGGCCGATTGTTCATGGCCGCAAGAAAAGGCCTCTTTTTTCAGAAGCTGCGTGAGTGAACGGGCGATTTCCGCGAAGTTTGGTACAAATCGCCGGAAATATGAGCAAAGTCCAAGGAAGCTACGCACGTCGCTGCTAATTTCGATATAGGAAAATCACTTACAGCGCGAATTTCGTCGGGGTCCGGCTGGATGTCATGGGTGTTGACCAAGTGTCCTAGGATCTTAAGTTCCCAGCGACCAAAGCTACACTTCTTGGAGTTCAACTGAAGGCCAGCTCGTCTAAAGACGCCAAGAATAGCCGAAACATGATGGAGGTGGCCCTCAAAGGATTATGAAAATACGATGACGGCATCTAGGTAGCACAGACATGTGGTCCATTTGAACCCGCGTACTAAGGAGTCCATCATGCGCTCGAAGGTCGCAGGGGCATTACATAAGCCGAAAGGAATCACCTTGAATTGGTAGAGGCCATCCGGGGCGACAAAAGCCGTCTTTTCACGATCTATTTTGTCAGCAGAGATATGCCAATATCCAGAACGGAGATCGATGGAAGAAAAGTAGTTGGCACCATGCAGGCGGTCGAGGGAGTCATTGATCCTTGGAAGACGGTACACGTGTTTCTTTGTTATCTTGTTTAGGTGTCGATAATATACGCAAAACCTCCAGCTGTTTTAAAATTCATCTTCTTTACCGCAAAAGGACAGAACACACAGTAAGACACATACAGCACAGCGCCTGTGGTGTACGCGTCTTCTTACTGTGTGCCTGTCCTTTTGCGCTAAACAAGATGAATTTTAAGACTGATCACCATAGCCCAGCGATTAACGCTTTTAAGGTATATTCTCCAGTTGTTGTCTTTCTTTTTGACAAGTACTACCGGAGACGCCCAGAGGCTACTCGACGGCTCGCTAATGTTGCTGGCCAACATTTTCTCCAGTTCTTCCTGAATGATCCGACGCTTGGAAAGAGCAACTCTGTAAGGCCGTCGATGAATAGGACGGGTATCTCCAGTATCGATGCGATGTGTGACGACGGACGTTTCGCCCAGGGTCCGTGACCGAAATCAAAAATGTCGCTGTAATACCGCAAAAGGCAGGTAAGGTCGCTGAAATATTCGGGACGCAGCCTTACGGAAATCCCATATCTGCTCCAGATATGGAACATATGCTGCCAGATACAAATATATAAGGCAGCAAATAAGACCTTATCTGGGCCAGATAAGGTTATATATGTGCAAAATGTTGCCCTGATATGGCTCAGATTTGGCCATATCATGCAACATATAATCCATATCTGAACGGGTAACGGGATCTTATATGGCATGACCAGGGGCATATATGGTATCCTCGCGACCTTAAGTGGCCTGATAAAGGGCATATATGATATATGGCATCGTCATGACCTTATATAGACAGACCAGGGCCTTATGCCTGCCGTCAACAGGACATTCTATAACCTCATCGGGGCCTTAATTATGTAGGCGCCATAGTTATTGTATATTAGCAATATATGGCCTTCGTCTACCTTCTGCAAATATCCAATATTGGCATCATGTGGTCGAGCTTCAATTTTTCTACACTCAGCATGGCCTGCATGCTTATTGTTAATTGTATCCAATTTAGAAAATAGCTGCGCTCCTAATATTTCAAATATTCTGCAGATTTCGCTGCACTATAATTATTACACCATGTGTTCCTTAATCCAGGAGGGCGCTGGGTTATAGCTACATACTCCTCTTTCCGCCTACTAACTCGCATTTTCATTTAAAATGCGGCCGCAGTCCGGTGCACTAAAGCATGGTCGGTTAAGTTGAGCGATTCCAAATATCAAGAAAATGATGGCAGTTCAGTATACGGCCCCCTCCGTGCTGTCGCGCTGTCAGACGGTGACTCACCCTCAGAGACAGCTGGCGGTTGCTTCATCGAGGGCCGCAGTGGCTAGACAGTGACTCCTCCTCTCCCGCGTTCCCCTCTTCCCTCTCAGACAGTGGCGGCTCCTGCGTCGCTGGCTCGCATTTCATCTCTCCTCCGCGCTGCCACGCTCTATACGCGTAGGCTGCGAGCTCTCCGTTTTGTGTGTGCTTGCTTCTTTTCCCTCCCCCTTTCAACTCTATGCGCCTAAGCACTTGGTATCTGTGAGGTTCTTTACTTTAGATCTTCTGGCCACCTTATTCTGTGGCTTATTCCGAGACAGCAATCTAAATAGACGACCAGTCTGACCAAGCTAACAACGAATAATTTATGTACACATGGACGGGACGAGAGTAGAACGATCAAGTGGGTCAAAGACTTAACACTAAGTTATCTGCAGTCACCAGTTCGTTCGTTGGGTGGAGAAGCCGGTGCAGACGCTCTGGGTAGTCAGAGTTCTGCAGGGTCGGTGCAGTAGGGCCTCAGTAAGCCCAGCGGAAGGCTAGGCCACCGGACGGAGCCCAGTAGTGTCAAGAGGCCTCGAGTCGCCTTTCCACGGCAGATGCGGTAGGCCTCCCCGACGTGCCTGGGCTCAGCACGGCGCCGAACGCTCGTGCCAGTGAAGAGCTGGCGCTGTGGCACTCCCGGGCCCGACCACCGTTCCGAGTTTCGTGGTCGACAGGAGAACAGGACAGGATACGGCCGGCAGGCCCCAGGTCTGGATCCCCGGGTCAGGCCTGGCAGAAGACGAACCGCTCCGAGCTCCTTGGACAGCCGATCGGCTCCGCTGCTCGCCTGTTCTCCCCCGCTCGTGCCTCGCGTTCCTCGAGCCAACCTTCACGTTTTCCTCTTCTTCTTTCTCCTTTCTTCGTTTCTTTCTTCGTCTTTCATCAAATTACCAGATGTTCTTCACAAATATGCCCCTCCTTTGAAAAGTTTTTTTTGTTTTCAGGAAAAAAAAACTTGGGGCCATGACACTGATGCACTCTTTCGGAGGACGACGGCACACCACAACACTGCTGCACCCATCACTGCACACCCCACAGAGTGGCCACACCATTGCTATTGTCTGCTGAGAGTCTGAGTCACTCGCGCACACAAAATAAAAATAAAAAAAAAACATTCGTACTAATACAAGTAACATTAACACTCAACACTTGTCAGAAGAAATAAACTCTTAGAAACACACTATGAACAGCACGACAACACCTCCAGAAGCTTTGTACGGAATGGGCTCTAAGACGATATATCTCCAACGGCATTGGAAGACAGCACAGAGATTAACATTGTCTCCCGTATCATTCTCGATTCAACAGTTGAGTATTCTGTATCGAGTCTCGGTTTCCCAGTCCACTCTGGGACCAAGGTTCTTCACTGAACTTTGACAACGGAGTTTTCGACTCGACGTTATCAAGAACTACGAAGGATGAAGTTTGTAGGGCATTCACTGGCTGGCGCTCTTCGTAGCTTTTTGTGTTAATGGACATGCGTCCTAATGGAGCGTTCCTCAGGTTTCCTTTCGGGACAGTCCTCTGACATGCATCGCACAACCTCACAAACCGCTTAATGTCAGCTTGCACCCCTGGCCAGTAGAAGTTATCAAGCACTTATGCGGTAGTTGTTCTGACACTCTGGTGGCCGACAAGTGCGCTCCCATGTGCCTGCATGAGGACCTGACGGCGCAAAACCGTCGGAACGACCGTTTGTTTAATTGTTTTTTCTGGAAAAGGTTGATAGGTCCGGTACTAAATGCCGTCACTTAGATGGAAGGTGTAGGCCGTCTGCCCTTTTCCGTGATAGGTTTTCTTAAGCTTGCGACGACACACGTCTAAGCTGGCGTCCTCTTCTTGTTTCTTGCGAAAAACAGACCGAGGTAAGTGGAGTACGGTTTGAGTGGCATCCAAACCAGTCCCTGAAACTTTCGCCGCCAGAACCTGGAAAGAAGCACTGTACCCTACTTCACAGGCAGGTATACTTCTCTGGCCCGTCAAGACTGTTGGAGCGTCGGCGAATGGGACGCTTGCACCCGGAACGTTGCCGATAATTACGTCATATGATGGCGTCGGCAGACACCTAGCAATAGCTTTGCCTGTGAAGTATGGCGACTTGATAATAACCTCCGCCTCAGGCGCTTCGATGTTAGAACCATCCACTAAACGTAAAGATGCTCGCTCACCGGTATATGCAGCCTCGGGCACCAAAGCCTGACGCACCACGATGCCATTAGAACCAGTGTCGCGCAGCACCGACACTGCTTGTCCGACCACTTCTCCATGCTTCACTGGCATGTTGTTAATAATCTGAGATGGACTAAGAGCCGAATCGTCCCTTCGAACATCTAGGCATGTTCTTCCCAGCTGACGACCAGGGCGGGAATCTCGAGGGGACGTGCAGCAAGCAGACGTCTCCCGGTCATTTGAATTTCCGTATCGACACAACTGGGTTTCATGCCCAGATTTGCGACATAATGTGCAATATGGGGGCTTCGGTTTTGTACGGCAATCCGCCGACCTATGTCCGATCTCTTCACAGATGAAGCATCGAATTCTCGTCTTTGGGTTTGGGGCTGCGTCCTGCGGTTTCGCAGAATTCTGCTCAGCTCTATCTTTAAAAATCGCGAGGTTATTCTGTCGCTGAGCCTCAAGAAAGTGATCGGCGGCCTCAGCAATCTCGTCCACCGTTTTACAATCACGTTCTCGCAAGAAGAGACCTAAACGATCGTGACAACTGTTTAAAAACTGCTCAGCCACTATCATGTCCCGAACCACTTCAAACGTGCGACCTTGTCCTCGCATCTCAACCCAGCGGACAAAAAAACTTAACAGCCTTGTGGTGTACTGGGAAGCTGTCTCACCATCTTGCGGCTTGCTTCCACGAAACTTCTCTCTGTAGCCCTCAGCCGTCAACCGAAACCTACGAAGTAAGGCAAGTTTCGCTACATCGTAATTGACTGAGTCTTCAGGAGAGAGTCGTCCAAAGACTCTGAGAGCTTCTCCGCCGAGGCACAGACTCAAAGCTGTGGCCCACTTCTCTTTCGGCCAGCCTTGGCCAATGGCGACATGTTCAAAACGTTTCAAATACGCGTCCAAATCGTCCCTTTCCTCATTAAACAGTGCAATCAATCCATGAGGACTAATGGGGAAAGATGAGCTGGTACGGTACCGTGCTCAGCGCTTCCAGCACTAGGGGCGTTTTCTCCCAATTCCGCCAGTCGTATTAGTAGCTGCAAGTTCTGGTTTTCTTGCTCCAAGCGCTGCTTCGCTCTTTCATGTTCTGCAGCTTTCGCTTCGCGTTCTGCAGCTCTCTCTTCGCGTTCGGCAGCTTTGTCTTCCCTTGCCCTTTGTAATTCTTTCTCAACCCACTCGCGCAACTCGATTCCCTGCAAACCTATACGTTCCCCTACCGCAAGCAACTCTGGTGCACTCATTTTTCTCCAATCTCTAGCCGCGGGAAAATGCTGCTTGGCCGGTCTGGTCCTGCCGTGGACGCCAAAATTGTGAGGTTCTTTTCTTTAGATCTTCTGGCCACCTTATTCTGTGGCTTATTCCGAGACAGCAATCTAAATAGACGACCAGACTGACCAAGCTAACAACGAATAATTTATGTACACATGGACGGGACGAGAGTAGAACGATCAAGTGGGTCAAAGACTTAACACTAAGTTATCTACAGTCACCAGTTCGTTCGTTGGGTGGAGAAGCCGGTGCAGACGCTCCGGGTAGTCAGAGTTCTGCAGGGTCGGTGCAGTAGGGCCTCTGTAAGCCCAGCGGAAGGCTAGGCCACCGGACGGGGCCCAGTAGAGGCAAGAGGCCTCGAGTGGCCTTTCCACGGCAGATGCGTTAGGCCTCCCCGACGTGCCTGGGCTCAGCACGGCGCCGAACGCTCGTGCCAGTGAAGAGCTGGCGCTGTGGCACTCCCGGGCCCGACCACCGTTCCGAGTTTCGTGGTCGACAGGAGAACAGGACAGGATACGGCCGGCAGGCCCCAGGTCTGGATCCCCGGGTCAGGCCTGGCAGAAGACGAACCGCTCCGAGCTCCTTGGACAGCCGATCGGCTCAGCTGCCCGCCTGTTCTCCCCCGCTCGTGCCTCGCGTTCCTCGAGCCAACCTTCACGTTTTCCTCTTCTTCTTTCTCCTTTCTTCGTTTCTGTATTCGTCTTTCATCAAATTATCAGATGTTCTTCACAGTATCTCGTTCCTTTTCGGTGGCAGACATCGGAGTTCGGTGCGGCTGGCGGGCGTGCTGCATGTTGTGTATGCTGGTGTGTGTGTGTGCCAGCGCCTGTTCGCTATTAGCTGTGTGCATGTAACAAAAATGCGACAGCAAACCTACAAGAGCTTCAGTCTGACCGTCGGCACAGAGGAAATTACTGTGTCCCACTGCGGGTGGAAGCTGCCTCCCCAGCCTTGGCAGCGGACCTCATGGTCGATTGAGCTTTTCGGGGCTTCTGCCCTGGGTGGCCCGGCCAAATCTTCACCATTGTGTCGGATCGCCTCATCTTCACGCCCGATCACCAAAACCGTGAGCGTGAGACTTCTTGTCGGGAACTAGCACTTGCCAGCCTCAGGATGTTCACTTTATTATTTTGATGGAAAATTAATTTTCCAATCAATAAATTGAATGGTAATTGCCAGTGTGATATTTTTGCCAGTTCGAAACCCACCGCCGGACACCCACTGGTAAAATAGGTACAAGCGTCCCCCGGCCCGGCGCCCGGCTCTCTCAGGGGTGTGCGTTTGGAAGAGGCTCTGCTAACCCTGCTGTGCTCCTTAGAGGGCTTAAAGTTTCGAACAACTAATGACCTGCAAAGGTCGGGTTCTCACAGGGCCACATAATGGGCTGTTGCCGCGCAAGGCGGACTTATTGTTGTCCGATGGCGGAACGAATCACTGCCACATCGGCGCAACTATTTGGGCCGTGACCCCTTTTCCCAAGCATTTCACCCCAGAAGAGCCGAGCACCAGGCCGGGGGAAAGCTTGTACCCATTTAAAAACCGGTGGGTACCCGGCGGCACCAGGGATCGAACCCGGTACCTCCCGATTGCGAGGCGGATGCTCTACCACAAGGCCACCGCTTCGGTCTTTGTCTTTCGCTCCAGCAATTTTGACAAATTTAAGTGGGTAGTTAGTGTCCTTCGTTGTTTATTATTATTATTATTTGCATTACCTAAGTAGCTTCATGCTTGATTTGGTTTAGGGGCAGAGCTGTCGCTGTCATGACAAATGCCATCGGACATGCTTTTTTTTGTTTTCTCTCCGAATTTGAAAAGCGACCACGAGTTAGGCGCGTTCGCTCATTTTGCACTGCAGTCTCTGCTTTGAAAGCCTATATGTACTTTGCTAAGGTTTAGGTATTATCAGCAGTCCGAGCAGTGTGTGTTTTATCGCCCTACGGTTTAGCGGTACCTTTTCCGGGTGTCGACAAACCTTTAAATTCCATTTTAATAGTCTAGTTCGATTAATAGCCTCTTATTTTATTTAGCTTCGCAAGTAAACCAGCTCAAACTAAAAGAATTTACTGGTTAAAGCTCTGTGTGTAAAAGAGTAGAATAAAAATGTAATATCTAATTTAATAGGTTAATGTATTTCACTTTATCTTCTCGTGTAGACATTATTCTGTTCAGATATCTCATTAGTTTGTTATAGTATCGCGCGTAAATGAGTAGAATCTCAATATTTACTAACGGATGAGCATGATGAGGATGACCCTCGGTATACACACGTAATTCAGGACCGTCTTTGAGCGATTCCTTATAGGTAGGGAAAAAAGAAAACCTGTGGTTTCAAAGCTATTTTCCTGTAAGGTTTGAAATAAAAGGGGAAATTCAGGTTTCCCTTGGCAAACTTGATTGAGCGTGCATTTAGCTAGAATACTGAAATTGTTTTGTGTGCGTTGTAATAAAGTGTTATGTTGATATGCAGATATATAGATCTATAGTTCAAAACCTACCTGCCATGCGGGCTAGATATTTAAATCAGGAATTTGGTAGATAAGGCATATCTGACCAGATATGCCTTATATGGTACTCAAAATCAGGAATTGGGCAGATCATGCATATACAACCAGATATGCCTTATCTGGTACTCGAAATCAGGCATTGGGCAGATATGCCTTATCTGGCCTAGATCTGTCCTAATATACCACATCTGCCCAATACTGATATACCTGATCTGGATTGTTTTTTATAAGTCCAGATATGGCATTTCTGTAAGGGTAGGTCAGAGGCAACCATGGCTAAGATGCGGTCCTCCGGACTATATGACGGGACAGGTTGTGCAGGTACCTCGGCGTGATGGTCCAACAGCACTGCAGAAATAGTAAAGCTGGACTAAGGTGACAGCTCGGCAAGGAAAATGCCCTCGGGGAGAACTTGCGAAGACATGCTGAAGTTCAGTACGGGAATGTAGGTGAGGTTATATGTTATGAGGTAGGACGATGTTGTGCTGTAGAGTGATGGCGGTGATGGGGTTTGACATCGTAGTCGCCGTCAGGAAGGAAGGGAAAAGGTGACATGGGCAGTATACTGCCGCCTCGGGAGGTTGGCGAGTAAATGTACTGGAGCGGAGGCGAGGCTGGGAATGGTCAGCATTAGGGTCGTGAACATAATGGGGCAGGGCTATGCGCAGAAGTCCGGAGGAACAGTCAATGAGAGCGGAATGGGCTGTTAAAAAGTCTAGGCCTAAAATCACATCTTGAGGACAAGTAGTAAGGACGGCGAAGAGCTCAGGGACGTGGTGGCCGGCGATGTTGACGCGCGGAGTGCACATTCCGATTATCGTACCAGTGTTTTCATCAGCAACACGAGCTGTAGAGGTGTTAGCGGGCGTAAGAACTTTTTTGAGGCGCTGGCGGAATGACGAAAGGGCTTAAATAAGGAAAGACTTCTACCCTTCTTATGCGCATATCAGTATATGCACCGCCTAATGTAACAATATAATTGAAAATGCATGCATATAGGTCACACTGGCGCGCCGTCGTAAATGTAAACACTGCCAAAAAACACAAGGTGTCCGTGAAAGATACAACAGATACATCCTCACAGTTAACTCTGACGAGTTAACTGTAAAGGAAAAATAAAGGGTAGGCGTGTGTTTATTCAGATGGATATAGCCGCTCAGGAGGAACTCGCAGCGGAGCGTCAGGCGTGGTGAATCAGCAAGGCAGCGGCCAACTTCTTCGTCCTCGAGCGCTCCAGCACACGATGCATGGCAGTGGCTATGAAGATGAAAATTACCACACTACATTTTCCCCCCGGGTAGAGAAGGAGCCATCCTGGCGACTTATGGAGCCGACAGAACAGACGGATCGTACTATGGCTTGATTCAGTCGACATGAACTGTTTCGCGTCCACGGCGACGCACGTCCACAGAGGGCGTAACAGGCTCAACTACGTAGTTGACAGGAGATGTTTGTTGGAGGACTCGGTATAGACCATGATATCGAGCAAGAAGCTTCTTTGAAAGGCCGGTGGTTGTGGCAGGGACCCAGAGCCATACCAGGCAGTTAGGTGCATATGTAGAAGGCTCGCCGGTGTCGCGGTGGTGTTTATGTTGCCACTGGTTTTACGTTGTAAGCGAACGGGCGAGCTGACGGCATTCTTCTGCGTACTGGGCGGCGTCCGAGAGTGGCGTCGACTCAGAGACATCAGGGCGGTAGGGAAAGAGCGCGTCCATTGTACGGGTTGGCTCGCGTCCGTAAAGAAGAAAGAAGGGAGAGAATCCAGTGGTGGTCTGTATCGCAGTATTGAACGCGTAGGTTACGAAGGGAAGAACTTGGTCCCAGATGGAATGAGCGTCGTTGACGTACATGGCCAGCATGTCACTCAGAGTACGGTTGAAGCGCTCGGTCAGGCCATTCGTCTGAGGGTGGTAAGATATTGCGGTGCGGTGAATGATGCGGCATTCTTTCAGTAGTGCCTCAAGAGCTTCGGACAAGAAAACGCGTCCGCGGTCACTGAGCAGTTCCTTCGGAGTCCCGTGGCGAAGAATCAAGTTCTTGAGAAGGAACAAAGCAACGTCTCTTGCGGAGGCAGAAGGTAACGGTGATGTTTCACTGTAGCGAGTAAGATGGTCTACTGCCACGATAATCCACCGGTTTCTAGTGGAAGTAGTAGGAAGAGGGCCATAGAGATCTATGCCAACGCGGTCAATCGGACGAGCAGGACAGGGTAACGGCTGCAACGAAACAGGGGACTTCTGTGGAGTTTTTCGGCGTTGGCAAGATTCGCAAGCGGGCACAAAATGTCGTACAAAGCGGTACATTCCACGCCAATAAAATCGCAGACGTAGGCGCGTGTTGGTTTTCAATACGCCACCGTGGGCACACTGTGGGTCACCATGGTACGCAGCACAAATGTCGCGGGATGACTAGAAGCCACTTCCGTCCATCAATCAAATAATTGCGGCGATAGAGAAGACCGTCACGAATGGAGAAGTGGTGGGCTTGCCGGACGAGCCCTTTGGATGAATGACCGGGAGTAGGACTTGAAAGAAAATGCAAAAGTGCACTGATCCACGGGTCATTTCGCTGCTCGGTAACCATATCGACAGTGGAAAGAGTCGACAAATCGTAAGCACAGACGTGATCAGACGAGGTTTCACTAGGCAATGGCGAGCAAGAAAGAGCATCCGCGTCCGTATGCTTCAGACCTGATCGATAAATGACATGGATGTCATACTCCTGGAGATGGAGAGCCCAGCGAGCAAGGCGACCGGATGGGTCTTTCAGAGAGGCCAGCCAGCACAAAGCGTGGTGATCGGTCACAACATAAAACGGTCGGCCATACACATAGGGACGAAATTTTCCGATGGCCCAAATAATGGCCAAACATTCCCTTCCTGTCACTGAATAATTGGACTCTGCTTTCGTCAATGCTCGGCTGGCGTATGCCTGAACATACTCGCTGTAACCAGGCTTACGTTGGGTAAGGACGGCACCAAGCCCAATACCGCTGGCGTCAGTGTGAATCTCCGTAGGCGCAGTCGGATCAAAGTGGCGTAGAATGAGAGGCGAAACCAAAAGGCGGCGTAAAGTGTCGAAGGCTTTATCGCAGGCCGGAGTCCAGGCTGAAAGGTCGGAGCTGCCAGCAAGGAGGTGGGTCAGAGGAGCGATGATAGAGGCGAAGTTCAAGATAAAACGTCGAAAGTAGGAGCATAGGCCGATAAAGCTCCGGAGCTGCTTCATGGAGGTTGGCTTCGGAAACTCTGCAACTGCGCGAAGTTGGGTGGGGTCGGGAAGAATGCCGTCCTTAGAAACTACGTGGCCTCAAATTATGAGTTTTCGAGCGGCAAAGTGGCACTTCTTCAAATTCAACTGATGCCCAACGTCGGCGAGATACGTGAGGACATGCTTTAGGCGGAGAAGGTGAGAAGAAACGTCGGTAGAAAAAACTACGATATCGTCCAGATAACAAAGACAGGTCTCCCACTTGAGTCCACGAAGAACAGTGTCCATCAGGCGCTCGAACGTAGCCGGGGCATTGCAAAGGCCAAAGGGCATAACGTTGAACTCGTATTGGCTGGTTTCTGCGTATTTTGGACATGATATGCGATATAGCCTGCTATATTTAGGGCTACTTGTGTGTCCTGGAGGAGGATCAGGTCTGGGGGGTATGGGTGTGTTGTTAACAGCTGTGTAAAGGAGTCACGCTTTCGCCGTAGGCTGCGACAGTTCCAGTGCCAAATGCATAGCGACTTTTCGGTTGGCGCTGGATGGTATGAATTAGCTGCCATGCTGCTGCTCACCCACACCAGTGGGCGCCGTCGGCGCGAGCACCGTTGCGGGGCTGTGTGGAAGGATCATGTGGGGGTGAGGGTGGTGGTGGGGGAGTGGGAGTGGGAGTGCAGCCAATCTGGCATCGGCTGTTTGCATGATGCGCACGATTGCCGTCTCGATCATGTTTTCAACCTTTGGAGTCAGTTGTTCGCAGACGGAGTTGAATTTGGCTTCTAATTGTTGGGCTAATGATTGGAATCGCTCCTCCATTTGCTGTTTAAATTGGTCTAGTTTTGCCTGCAGTTTTCCTTCGAGTCGGGCTTCCTGCGCTTCAAGTGCGGTTAGAGATGGTTCCTGTTCTATGCGCTTCTTTTTTGGCGGGGGGGTGTTAGTGGGGGAGGATTCTGGTGCGTCCGAGGCGGAATCTGAGTGAGCTGTCAAGGTGGGGGCTGAGTGGGGGGATGTGATGGGCGGGGGTGGGATTGGGTTGTGAAGCTGGAGTTGAAGGTGTCTTACCTCCTCCCGTAGGCGAGCCAGCTCCTGTTCTTGGGGTTCCTGGGTGCGGGCGACCCTTTCTGCTCATGTGAGGTCTGTTCGTAGTCCTTCTGGTTTGCGCCGGGGCGTGTCTGTTCGTTTCTGTGAAGAGCGTCTCCCTCTTGTGCTATTTTGTCTGCGCGATCTCTCGGTTGGCAGATCCTTGGCTTTGGCCCTGCTTGGACGCTGCTTTGCCTGGCATCTCCCAGTCCCAGTAAGGTGGGCTCCTCCACACAGGATGCATGTTGGCGTACACATGCCTCTGTCCTTCTCCGGATGGTCGTCGCCACATCTTGGACATCGGGTTTGTCTTGGATTTGGGCACACGTCGTATCGGTGTCCAGGGTGTCGACAGTTGGTGCATCCTTCTGGTCTGGGCTGATATGGGGTGCACAGGTGGACCCCTCCAAAGTATACAATTTTCCTGGGAACTGGTCCCCGGGCGAAGGTGATCATTATGGATTTGGAGCGCCCCATGCGCCTGGCTGCGACAATCTTCTCGGAGGGGTTTCGGCGTTGTAGGTCGTCAATAATTTCTGCTTCTGTTTCGTCCCAATACGCATTGGTGATGACCCCGCATGTGGTTTCGGCGCCCGGGGCGAGATATGTTGCCATGGCGTATTCTTTTCCTGCGTGGCTGATCGCCTTAACTTGTATAAGCTTCATTGTGAGTTCAGAGTCTCCCGTGGCCATAGTGCAGGTGTTGTTGCTGGGATGGATGCGGAGCTGCAGTTGGTTGTTGGGTAGGATGTCGGCGGCGGCGCACACGCTGCGAAGAAGGGTCTGTGGTTGCAGGTCTGGCAGGTAGACTCCACCTTGGGACCTGAACACAACTTTGTACGCCTGTCGCGGAAGCTGTGCCATCCGCCGATTGCGAGAAAGAACACCGCGCGTCTCTGGCAGCTGCGCTTCGTTAGGCTGGTATGCGGGGTGCGATATGGTATTGCCCTGGATCGGTGACCCGTTGATCTCGTCGGCGGAATCACGATTTACTCCTTTCGATGGACGATAAGTGCTCATAATGTTCGTCCATTCATTCGGCTTGAAATCTCCTCTATCGAGGGTCTCACCTTCGACTGGTACGTGCATATTCACGGGAGCTCGCTGGCGGAGGGGGCCGTCGCAGCCGGGCAAGCGGGGCTCGCCAGGCCGGGTGCGTGCCGTCAGTCTTCCGGGGGGATCGTCTTCAGAGCCGCTGCAGCGCGCGGCCAGACGCAGACGGTTTTCCGTGAACTGGGACCCCGCTTGGGGCGTCGGGTCGAGGTTTGCGGGGCGAGCCACCGGAGCTCTCCTTGGGTGCTCGGAGGGAACTCCCGCTTGTTGGGAGAGTTGGTTGGACATTATCTTAAAACAGCGCTGCAAACATGGACAGATACAAAATCAAACACATTATGTTTGTTCTTCTATCTGTTCATGTTTCTATCTCTGTTTTAACACAATGTTTTAGAAAAGTTATTTTGTTAGCGGTTGACACATGAAGGTTAGCGAAAGGGGTTTTACTTCAGTTGAGGACAACGCAGAGGGCCATGGAATGAAAAATGGTAAGTGTAACGTTAAGAGATAGGAAGTGTGCAGAGTGGGGCAGATAAATAACTCAAGTCACTGACATTCTAGTGGAAATCAAGAAGAAATGAGTATGGACAGGACATATAGCGCGAAGAAAGAATAACCGATGGTCGCTTAGGGTAACAAACTGGATTCCAAGGGAAGGAAAGCGTATCAGGGGGCGGCAGAAAGTTAGGTGGGCGGATGAGGTTAAGAGGTTCGCAGGGGTCAAGTGGACGCAGCTAGCACAGAACCAGGTTAATTGGATAAATATGGGGGAGGCCTTTGCCCTGCAGTGGGTATATTCAGGCTGATGATGATTATGATGATGATGATGATGATGCACGGACATTGATGCACCGCAAATAGTGTAGTTCGGGGTACGGTAAGACTAACGGCGATGAAATGAAATTACATTTGTTTTATCAGCGTTTAAAGATAACCAGTAAAGGCAGTGCTTTTCCACAAGTTTTAGGTCGCATTGAAAATTCTAAGCGCGTCTTCTGTTAGGCATGCTCCGGTAAATGGCGCAGTCATCGGCTAACAAATAAACAGTACAAGATTGATTATTTGGAAGATCAATAATATAGACTAACAATAATAGAAGTCCTGAGATGGTACGTTGCGGCATGCCTAAGGTAGATGTGTTATTGTTAGCCAATAAAATCTGTCTGTGATTGGTAAAGAAATTGCGGAGCCAATCAAATACCAGTGGGTTCAGGTTTAAACGAGAAAATTTGAATAAGAGGCGTTGGCGGGCAACTTTCTTGAAACGTTTTCAAAATCTAAGGAAACTGCATCTATCAGTGTGTTAGTATCCATGCTAAAACTGATCGTTAGTAAACAGAGCCAACTGTGTAGAGCAGGATAGGTTTTTCAGGAATCCATGTTGACAAGGGTGAAAAAAGTCCATCAAACGTGAGTAAATTACGTTCTCCATTAATTTGGAGGAAACGCTAGCGAGTGATATGGGTTGGTAACTGTTACATGAGGAGAAATGACCTTTTTTGTGCACGGGGATAATTTTTCCTACACTCCAGTAGCCAGGGACTGTACCGGTCTCCATAGTGACTGCTGGAAGTTATTTATTTATTTATTTTATTACACAGTCCTGCAGCGCCCGAAGGCATTATTGCGGGTGGGGGAGATATGAGAAATAACATTGCTAGAAACACCAGTAGAACAATAAAAATGTAGAAAATAACACGACACAAGTGATAATGCAGAATGAGAAACATGCATCTAAAGGGGGCAACTGCTCGACGAATAAAGTGATGAAAACACTCAACGACAAAGTGATGAAGAAAACACACGCAATAGAACTGCGCGCCACGTCACACATCTGATAAAAAAGCCCGAAATAAATTTTCCGCGCAGCACTCAGTGATGCCAGCTGGCAGTAGGTTCCACCCATTGATTGTCAGTGGAAGGAACGAGGTTTTATATACATCTGTCCGGCATTTTATTTCTCGAATCTTCCACTGATGATCAAGTCCTTTAGATAAAAAGTGAGTTTGAAGCTGGAACCGGACTTTATCAATGAGCTTTCCAAAATAAATGCGATACATGATCTGCAATCTGAAATGTTTTCTGCGGTGAGCTAAAGATTCGCAACCAAGATGATGTTTAATAGGCGTGACACTAGATGAAAAGTTGTAAAGAAGATTGGCTACAACGTGACGTTACCAATATGAGCGCGCCATGAGAGATCAGGAGAGATAGTGACTCTCAGATATTTCTACTATTTTGTTATTCAATCGGCGCATTATAAGCTGAGTAGTAAAAACTGTTGAGATTACGACGACGATATTTTGCTAACCTAATCATTTCGATGTACCAATCCAATGGAATCTGGTCGTGGACATTCCATTGAGGTTCTTTACCCTGAGACCGCTTGGAAAGATGTTCTCAAAAACGTCTCCATTCGGCCAATTACAACTGCCGAAGGAGGAGTTTACGTGGGATGACTGATGGCGGGGACGATGAACTGAAAAACTACCGACAGTTGATCGATTGTTGTAGAGAACATTCAATTTAAAATCAGTAAAAGTAGTGTATGAAGAGTGTGAAGTTCCGAATACGAAACAAATATGTTTGTGATTCTACTCCATTTCAAATATCCAAATATTCAAAAATTCAAAAATTGCTGCATATATCGAAAATTTTCAAATTCACCAGTTTCCCCGACGACACTTTTCACCGCAATGAGTACCCTCGTGAGAATTGCAGTGAGCGATCGTCAAAACTCGGTGAGGCCGTTTTGTGAGGAAGGCCTTCCAGACAGTGTGGTCAAAGCAAAGCTCTTGATGAAAGACAAGAAAAACACCGTTCTTACTTAGCAGACACTGATCGTACAAGTGTTCATCAAATGAAATTACTGTTATCCAAGCGGTTTTTGGCAGTCCTCTAGCGAAGACAGTAGTTTTTTTCTAAAAAAAAAAAACAGCGCGAACAAACGGGGACGAAAGGAAGAAAGCACGAAAAGAGGATAGCTAAGCGGGCGAGTTGGTGATACTTTTTCAAAAAAAAAAAACAGTACGAACAAACAGGGACGAAAGGAATAAAACACAGGAACAAGCGTTTGTTCCTGTGTTTTATTCCTTTCGACCCCGTTTGTTCGTACTATATCTTTTTTTTTTTGAAAATGTATCACCAACTCGCCCGCTTAGCTATCCTGTCAAAGACAGTATATGTACTCCACTAGGGGAGTTTGAAACAGACCCCTTGCTGGATAACTTTTGGCACAGGCGAAAACGTTTGAGTGCTGCTATTGAATACGGATTAAAGCGATCGATTCGCCAACGATCCTGTCGCGAACGGCTATCAGGAGAGAGTCTCGACATGTGGCCCTCTCCTCTAAATACGAATAGGGCTTGAAGCAGCAATGCTGGCTTTTCTCTGTTGTCACAGGACGACTCAGCCGCCGCTGTATTCAGCCGAGGTCAGGACGGCCGGACCGTGCAGGTGGGCCTCCTCTCGTACTCCGCCGACTGCTCCTCGAGCTCATCGGCGAAGGTCTTCACCCGGCTGGACGTGCACGTGCCCTGGATCACGCAGAACATCGCCAACCAGGAGAGATACGAACCGCTTCTCCTCGCAGTGCTGTAGAGCTGCTCCCGAAAGCGGCGCTTAATATTTTACTCTAATAAACATCTGAAAACTTCAAGGTCCGAGATGCATTGGGGAAGTGAGCTTCCACAAGACGACATAGAATTTCAGCAAGCAGCACTGCGTGCACAGACGACGTGCAAACTCAGCCTCTTTCGATTAGGTTTTGAAGTACTGCCATGCAGTGTCACAGCAATTGCCTGAGACCGAAAATTTATTTATTTATTTATTTATTTATTTATTTATTTATTTATTTATTTATTTATTTATTTATTTATTTATTTATTTATTTATTTATTTATTTTTATTTATACTGCAGCCCTATGAGGAGGTTATTGAAGTGGTACATAACGAAAGCAAAAATATAAAAATAAAAAGCGTATTAGCCCATCTTAAACACACATAAAATGAAATTATATTAGAGAGCGCATGAACAGCTTTACTGGTAAGAACGAACTGAGCCAGCAATGAATTCCAATGTTCAATGATATACGCGAAAAATAACTGACTTTAAAGGTCATGGTGCCAGCAAAGTAAAGCGCGAGATGGCTTCTTGTTAGCATTGGTTTGGTACGCGTGATGTATCAGTCGCTTCAGAGACGATGACCCAAGTAAAAGATGAAATGCTTAAATTTCATTCATTCTAAATGCCTGTGGGTAGCGAGTGTTGATAGTTGCAATGATCCAAGGATAGAAGTGGGCGAAATGCCACAGCAATAATTTTTGTATACAAAACGAATCGATTTCTTTTGGATAGCTTCAATCTAATTTATATCTGTTTGCTTTATAGTGATTTCATACAGAGGACTGGGCGGATTAGTGATTTGCTTCCTTTGCAGCCGGAGGTAATGTTCGTCTCAGATATCCTAATTTTCTGAGGGCTTCATTACATAATCGTTTTAGACCATGATAATTTCTCGGTGAAAATAATTCATAACTTATATTCTGACATCCTTTGAAGCGTTAAATCACTAAAGAAAAAGCGAAGGTGAGGGGCTGTTAGCGTCATTACGACTGTTTTAGAAAAGTTATTATTCATCTGCCAGCTTTTACACCACACCGCAAACCATGAAAAAAAAAATCACAAAGCGACAGTTATCGTCTGAAGTGTTAATGACGTCATACAATAGGAAATCGGCAGCATACATGCGGATTTTCGAAGTAATGTTACATGGGAGGTCAGTGATGTATAATGAAAAATGTTCTGTGGTTTAACTTTTGTTTTAGCTTGTGGGGTTCGTCTTTCTTCCCTCCCTGTCGTCTGTTTTGCGCACCGTTTTCCTTTTCAAAAAAAAAAAAAAAAGATTAAACCTAGAATTCACGCTATAAATACGCAATAGGTAAAATTAA
Organism: Amblyomma maculatum; assembly: GCF_055883805.1. NCBI lineage: Eukaryota > Metazoa > Arthropoda > Arachnida > Ixodida > Ixodidae > Amblyomma > Amblyomma maculatum. The sequence continues at coordinate 167,333,436 of NC_139353.1, read as the reverse complement.
CAAATTTTTATCTTTCCAAGTAACTATATTGAAAGTCAATAACATCAAGCAGAACTAGAAGCGTTCATAGTTTCGCGCTTAAATCTACGCCTCAGTAACCTATGTTGCCATGAGGGCATGCTGACGGCTCCAAAGCATCCTTATGGCGGATTGCAAAGAAACAGCTGATTCCCCACCTATTTGCTGCTTTTCACGCCTCGCTTAAATTCGAGGTCCTGTGCGGATGTCGTTATTAGCAGTGAAGGCTACGAACCTACTGTGGTCAGCGGGGTGAAAGCGCTTGGCACAAAAATTGACTAAGTCAGCTTGCTGAAGAGGGTCAGTGTTGTCTTTCAGTGCTTACTAGCGATGACAAGAGCAACGAGTGGGAGGTATGAGATCTCCTGTTCTTTTTGTTTAAAAAATGCAAGAGGTCCACAACGGCTACACTACTACATCTGCCCACAGGGGGAGGTTAGCAGTTGCAGCTGCTATGCAAGAGCTCGCAACTGCAGTGCAGGAAACGAGATCCGACGCATGACCCTTCACCACGGACTCCTCGTGCAAGCCACGGTGACAGTCATTCCTGTGATTCACAGCCAGTTGACTCCCGCCACATCAGGCTCCGTTCGTGATATTATATTGATGCTGCTCCTGCTGCTCCCTTCCGTTCATGTTCACTTGCTGATGTTGATTGTTTAGTCTGTGGAAGACAGAAACTGTGATGTTTATATGTTTCGTCTGGTTTGTTCACAAAGAAAGAAAACGCTTTATTTAGAAATGTGTTATAGTGACCGAGGCGAGAACGAGGTTGTTCAACTAGGTGTGAGCGGCTTCATTTTGCGCAGCAGGCAGTGTGCGTTGGTGGCACACTGTTGGAAGGTCTCTCTGGCGTTGTCATATATTGCCTGTTGATATTTGACGGTATCCTCCTCTGTTGACGGGAAAGGCAAGCGGATTACGCAAGCCTTGTACACGATGCCGCAGGCGAGCTCATGAATCGGCTCAGTTTCCATTATCCTATTATGACAAGGGGCTCACCAGAGAGGCATCTCTCTTTGATGAAATAATAGCTCTGGAGAGAGATATATCGAAGGATGAAAATATGTGCTAGTTTGGAAGAGCCCCTATAGCAACCAAGGGGTCTGTGTACAGGGTTTCAAAAAAGTTTATTATAAAATGAACTTTTTACCAACATTTCTCCTTATCTTACCTTTTCATATTGTTACGTATATGCCACCGAAGAGGACGACGATAGAAAATAGAGTGAGAGACGACGAAACAGAAGAAACCGTTGAGCTTGCCTGAACACCTGCTGTGTTCTGCTCTGCTGTGCTGTGAACACTTGCTCATCACCTGCTGTGGTTTCCTGTGCTAGCCTTCTGCCCCGTATCATCTTGGTGGAGGTCAATCAAGGTCCCCGTACGCACCGACTAGCCCATTTACGCTGCAAAAAGCTGGATTTGCGCAGCGGCCGCCACCTACCTGGGATCCCAACGACGCCACAAACAGCTACGATGACCTCTGAAGCAGCCCCTACCACCACGGGAACATCGCCTCAGCCAGTTGTACTCACACAAATTCGCCACCCTCATATCTTTAATGGCGACGACCACCCAGACGTTGACGACTGGCTGGACGAATACGAGCGATGCAGCAGGAACAATCACTGGGACGCGACCATCATGCTGGCCAATCTGATTTTCTATTTGGCGGGCACTGCTCGCACGTGGTTCCAAAATCACGAGCATGAGCTGGTGACCTGGGAAATTTGCAAGCAAAAGCTTCACGACTTGTTCGGTAAGCCCATTGGACGGGCCCTCGCAGCTAAAACCGAACTTTCCTCTCGCACCCAATCTACTACGGAGTCCTACCTTGCTTACATACAAGACGTGCTCGCGTTGTGTCGCAAGGCGAACAGCTCCATACTGGAAAGTGAAAACGTAGGGCACATCCTCAAGGGCACAGCAGATGACGCGTTCAACATCCTCTTCTGCATGGATTTCTCTACAGTCGAGTCGGTGCTTCAAGTTTGCCGAAGATTCGAGCAGGCTAAACAACGACGCCTGGTACATCGCTTTGAGCGCCTTCCCAACACGGCAGCTACATCATCCTGCGATGATCTGCCACCTTTGCAACAGCCTTCCCAGTCCACTACCATGACTCGGATCGTCAGGCGAGAACTAGAAGCCTTAGCTCCTGCACCACTCCCATCTCCACTGCCCGACACCGTGGCCATGATACATGCTGTTGTCCGCCAGGATCTTGCCAACGTTGGTCTTTCCTCCAACCCCGTACCGCCCTCGTCACCATCGCATCCTGTTCCTGTAGGGGCGGCTGCAACCACTAGCCAAGCTCCCCCACGTCGCTACGTTAGTCGCAATCCTGCAGAGTGGCGCACCTCAGACGACAGGCCAATTTGTTTTACTTGCTGTCGAGCCGGCCACACTTCACGATATTGCCGCACTCGTACCTTCCCCACCCCTCATCCTTATTACAACGCTGACCGTCGGTACTACTACGGACCTCGACGCTTCCCTGCCCAACCTAAACAACTCCGCCCCGCATATGATGGACCTTGAAGCTTCCCTTCTCACCCAGATGAACCTCACACCGAAGCCGTCTCAAGGGTCCGTAACTCCAGCCGATCTCCATCTCCGCGGTCTCGTCGATCCCGTTCACCGGTGCCTCCTCGCAACTCCTCCCCATCATACACCGGCACCTACTCGGAAAACTAGCGAGTGCAGCGCCCGGGAGTGACGCTGCATTACCGACCCGGACTGTCAACTCGGAACTGGCCCTTGCACCCAGACGTAACCTCATTGACATTTTTCTGGACGGAGTCTCAGTTTCTGCTCTCATTGACACTGACGCCCACATTTCCGTCCTCAGTGCCTCGCTCCGTCAACGCCTCAACAAATTCCTCACACCCGCTCCCTCATCTACCGTTCGTGTTGCTGATGGCAACACAGCTACTGTGGTTGGTATGTGTACTGCGAGAATTACCATTGCCGACCGCCATATCACTGTGCTATTTAAGGTCCTCACCAGTTGCCCTCACGACGTTATATTAGGACTCGACTTTTTAACTGCACATTCCGCGCTCATTGACTGTTCGTCTGGACTTTTTTCATCTGGACCTGCCACTCTGTCCTGACAAACAGGCCTCTGATACTTCAACGCTCCGTCTGCGCTCCTCTACATTTACTCGTCTGCCACCAGAAGCTGCAGTGTATGTGCTAATGTCGCCTTTCCCCTCCGTTCCTGATGGCGACTACGTTGTTTGCCCCATAACCGACGTGACACTGGAGCGTAGGATCGCTCTCCCTCATAACATCGTGCACGTAGAAATGACAACGCTTATATTCCAGTCTTGAACTTCGGCCTTTTTGTGCACGTTCTTCCTGAGGGCATTACTCTTGCCAAACTGATCCCACTGTCTGATGTTACAGTTGCCGCTCTTTTACCTGACGCTACTGCTAAAGTGTCGACACGACCTGCATCGTCCCCACCTTCGGAGGCCCGCATATCAGGAATGGTTGCACCTAACTTGCGCCCTGACCGAGCTTCAGCACTTACGAGTCTTCTGACTTCGTACAGTGATATTTTCGATTTTGGTGACCGCCCATTAGGACAAACGTCCCTCGTTACACATCGTATTGATACCGGAGACGCCCGGCCAATTCACAGAAGACCCTATCGAGTCGCCATTTCTGAACGACGCGTCATACAAGGTGAAGTGGACAAGATGTTAGAAAAAAACATTATAGAGCCTTCGAGCAGTCCCTGGGCGTCGCCTGTCGTGCTTGTTAAAAAGATGGACAATACCTGGAGATTCTGCGTTGACTACCGACACCTCAACAAAATTACAAAGAAAGACGTTTACCCGCTCTCCAGGATAGATGATGCCCTCGACTGCTTGCACGGTGCCAGCTATTTCTCTTCCATTGATCTTCGTTTCGGTTATTGGCAAATCGCAGTCGACGAACGAGACCGAGTGAAGACCGCCTTCGTCACTCAAGATGGCCTGTATCAATTCAAGGTGATGCCTTTCGGCTTGTGTAATGCGCCCGCAACATTCGAGCGCATGATGGATTCTCTCCTGCGCGGCTTGAAATGGACGACGTGCTTGTGCTATCTCGATGACGTCATTGTATTTTCTTCTACATTCGAGAGCCATCTCCATCGCCTTGATACCATTCTTGGCGTCTTCCGAAGAGCTGGCTTCAGCTGAACTCGAAGAAATGTAGCTTCGGCCGACGTGAACTCAAGGTGCTCGGTTACGTGGTCGACGCCCGTGGCGTTCAACCCGATCCAGAAAAAATACGTGCTGTAAGTGCATTTCCTACACACCGTTGTACCAGTGACGAGCGTAGTTTTCTGGGGCTTTGCTCCTATTTTCGGCGGTTTGTACCCAACTTTGCGTAGACGGCTCGTCCACTCACCAATCTTTTGAAGAACGACGCTCCATTTTGTTGGCACCAAGAACAATCCCAAGCATTTTCTACGCTCATTGCAGCCCTCACCAACCCGCCCGTCCTGGCACACTTCAATCCTTCGGCACCAACAGAGGTACGCACCGACGCCAGTGGTCACGGTATTGGTGCCATACTCGCTCAACAGCAGATGGGACGCACTCGCGTCATTGCTTATGCCAGTCGTCTCCTTTCAGCGGCTGAGCGGAATTATTCGATCACAGAACGTGACTGTTTAGCCCTCGTGTGGGCCATTACAAGATTTCGCCCTTACTTGTTTGGCCGCCCGTTCTCCATCATCACCAACCACCACGTCTTATGTTGGCTTTCTACGCTGAAGGACCCTACTGGTCGCCTGGGCCGTTGGGCCCTCCGACTTCAGGAATACACTTTTTCTGTCGTCCACAAGTCTGGCCGTCTGCACGCTGACGCCGATTGCCTGTCCCGCAACCCGGTAGATCCCCCACCTGCGAGCGAGTGTGACGATGAGACATATGTGTTGGCCATCTCTGACCTTTCAAACATTCGCCATGAACAGCGCTTAGATCCCAAGCTTTGCAGCATAATCAGTCGCCTCAGCACTGATCATCTTGATGCTACCCTTGCTCTGTTTGTGCTTAACAACGGCCCCTTATACCGACGGAATATGCGACCAGATGGCGCCGAGCTTCTGCTCGTAGTCCCCGAACACCTGCGTACCACCGTTCTTCAACAGCTGCATGACGCACCCACAGCAGGTCATCTTGGCGTGTCTCGTACGTACGATAGCGTCCGCCGCCGCTTCTTTTGGCCAGGCCTCTATCGCTCTGTTCGTCGTTACGTGGCTTCTTGTGACCGGTGTCAGCGACGGAAGAAGCCCTCGGTTATGCCTGCTGGATCCCTGCAGCCGATCGACATCCCAGTAGACCCGTTTTCCCGAGTTTGCCTTGACCTCCTCGGGCCTTTCCCACTTTCTGCGTCGGGAAATAAATGGATTGCAGTGGCCACAGATAATACTACACGCTACGCTGTCACCCGAGCGATACCCACCAGCTGTGCAACTGACATGGCTGCGTTTCTTCTCCATGACGTCATCCTGCTCCATGGTGCTCCACGCCAGCTGCTCACTAACCGTGGCCGTTGCTTTCTTGCTCGAGTAGTCGACGAAATTCTTCGGTACTGCTCCATTAAGCATAATTTTACCACCTCTTACCATCCACAAACGAACGGCCTCACCGAACGCCTCAACCGCACGCTCACGGACATGCTGTCAATGTATGTCTCGGATGATCACCGTGACTGGGATATCACATTGCCGTTTGTAACGTTCGCGTACAATTCCTCTCGTCACGACACAATGGGCTACTCACCGTTTTATCTTCTATACGGCCGCGACCCTCCCCTTCCGTTTGACAGCGTACTGCCTCCCACCGCTAACGCCAGTTGCTACGTTCGTGACGCCATCTCCCGAGCTGACACCGCCCGTGTTATTGCTCGCCGCCGACTGGCCTCCCCCCAAAATGCTCAAAAAAGACGCCATGATTCTCGTCACCGGAATGTCCACTACTCTCCGGGTTCTCTCGTCTTGCTCTGGACTCCCGCTCGTAAAGTTGGGCTGTGTGAGAAGCTCTTGTCACGCTACGCAGGACCCTACCATGCTTTACGGCCAGTCACTCCTGTGACATACGAGGTCGCCCCTGTACATCCGCCGCGACAGTCCTCTATGCCACGCACCGAGATTGTTCATGTCGCCAGAATGAAGCCGTATTACCCCTGCAGTAGTATATCCTAGTGCGCACCGGGACTGTGCTTTTCGTGGCGGGTAATGTTACGTATATGCCACCGAATAGGACGACGATAGAAAATAGAGTGAGAGACGACGGAGCAGAAGAAACCGTTGAGCTTGCCTGAACACCTGCTGTGTTCTGCTCTGCTGTGCTGTGAACACTTGCTCATCACCTGCTGTGGTTTCCTGTGCTAGCCTTCTGCCCCGTATCAATATTGTGTGTTTTTCAGTTGAAAGGCCAGTTTGCACCGACGACGAATTTAATTATTTGTTGAAGATGACTTGAAAATGTAATGCCATGGACAAACGTAGCTGAAAATTATGTAAAGATGCTCTTATCACAAATGTTTATGGTATATGAAAGATAGATGTCAGGAGCCAGTGCCGCTTAAACATCTTGTGAGGAGGCGACGTGAACAAAAAAAAATGACTTTATACACTGAATTACAGGCATGTTCAGGAAAGAACAAGACCAGCCCTGGGGCCGAGAACTACTGACTACCACGACTGTATACACACAGCGCCGGCCAGGGAGAAAACGTCACGTCCTGTCCGGCCGAAGAGCACAACACACTTGGTCTCACGATGGCTCACGATGGTCTCTCTTGACCCTCGGCCGAGCCCCTTGTTTTATGGACCAGAAAGCCTTTGGCATCAGAACTGTCCAATCCGGACGCAGTAGGCAGCGGCTAAAAGCACCAATTAGCGAATCTGTCGCGGCACGAGGCGGGGGAGGAGGGCGCGCCTCTACGGCCTCGGCGGTCACTGAGGCGTCAAGTTGTCTGGCTGGATTGTCCGGGCACGCCCGATTCCCAGGATTCTCAATGCACCGGTGCCATGCAGAGCAGCACCGAGGCTTGCAAAGGGGCGTCCGCTGCTCGTCGTCACCCGCGCGACTCCAGATACGTGGACATTTCTCCGTTGTCTGTTAGATCCAGATCACACCAAGAACAACCATCGGAAAAATGTTAGCCGAGTCCTCCAAAAAATCCCCGTACCAGATGACGCCCTTCTCGAAACCTTAAAAGAACAATACGTATTTACCACTACTCGTACACCGCTACCTGACTACCGCGGCAACCCGAACCCCAAATTGGACGAAGACATTTCGCCATGGAAAGTACGGGCAGTCATGCACAAGCTCAGAACGACATCAGCACCTGGGGCAGACAAAATCACTAACAAAATGCTCAAAATGCTCAAATAAAGGCCAGTACGGACCTTTTCAACGAGTGCTGGCAAAATGGAATGCTCCCACCGCAATGGACACGTGCGAAAATCACCTTCATTCCTAAACAAGGAAAACATTTGAATCTCAAAAATCTCCGAGCCATCTCTTTAACATCCTGCTTAGGGAAACTTCTTGAACATGTGGTTCTGGTCCGCTTGCAGGAACACATGCAAGAGCACGACCTATTCCCCCACTCTATGATTGGTTTCCGCAGCCATCTCTCCACTGAAGACGTTACAGATCTCGGAAGAGATTTTACACCCCAGGAACGCTAAACGCACCAGGGCCATCTTGGCCTTGGATCTCACCGAGGCGTTTGACAATGTTCACCATTCGGCCATTATATACGCTCTCTCGAATATTTCAGTGGAAGGAAGAACACACTCCTATATAGCAGCCTTCCTTCGCAACCGAACTGCCGAACTAACATTCGGTTCACTATCTTCACCAACCTTACAACTAGGTAGCAGAGGTACACCTCAGGGTCCTCTCTCTATTTCTTTTCAATATTACGCTCATTGCTATGCCAAAAGCCCTGACAGTTATCGCTCACCTCTCCCATTCATTCTACGCGGATGACATTACTCTTTGGACATCAACGGGTAATGTCGGTCAAATGGAGGAAACCCTCCAGGCTGGGGCGGACATCGTCGCGGCGCATGCCGCGGCGGTGGGCCTCACCTGCTCACCGAGTAAATCAGAACTGTTGCTCTTGCACCCTTCAAAGTGCCGCACAGACATGGGTTCACCGCCTAATATTAGAGTCAACATTGATGACCAACAAGTCCCAGAGGTTGATAAGGTGCGTATACTGGGCATCATTATTCAGAACAACGGCAAGAATACTGCCACTATTACTAGGCTCAGAAACACAGTCCACCAGACCACGAGACTCATTAGACGAATTGCGAACCGTCACCGGGGAATGCGGGAGCATGACCTCCGCCGTCTTATACAAGCTTTTGTGGTGAGTCGAGTGGTGTACTCTCTTCAATATTTGTTTCTTTCCACGGTGGAGGAAGAAAAAGTAAATTCACTAATCAGGCAAGCCTATAAAACGCCCTAAATCTACCCAGACACACGTCGAATATCCGTCTGCTCCTTATGGGGGTTCACAATACCTTAGATGAGCTTAGCGAACCCACTCGCACAGCACAAGTTGAACTCCTATCATCCACCACAACAGGGAGGCATATTCTCTAGTCCTTAGGCCTCAACCCTATAAGCTCCCTCAGACCCGTGCACTCAACCCCGAGAGAAAATCAATCTATTTTAACAATCTATCCACTCCCAATAAACGTCCACCCGGTCCGCCACCTAGCTCGGCGAGAAGACAGAGCCGCGGCGCTGCACAAACAATACCCCGCTGATACCAGTCTACGTGGACGCCGCAGAATATGCTACTCATCAAGCCTATGCCTTGCGCGTGGTTTCCAACACACTTCACCCTATAGTTTCTGGTTCGATTAAAGCTGCGTCCTCGTTAGAGGCAGAAGAAGCTGCAATTGCATTGGCAATCTCCGCAACCACTGCCCCACTACTCTTTAGTAACTCAAAAACAGCAATCCGCGATTCTCAATTCTATTCAACCCCTGACCAGATCAGTTGAACTCCTATGGGTACCTGCTCATGCGGAAAACCCTGGGAATGAAGCTGCCCACAAACACAGCTCGAGCGCACGTCAACCGAGCAGGGCCAGCTACAGACCCAGGCAGCGCACGCGAATGCCTGGTTACCGATAACGAAATTAATCTACAATACAGGGAGCAAAGACTCCAGTATCCGCCCCCACACCGATCACTATCTAAACTCGAGCAGGTGACCTGGCGCCAGCTACAGGCCCGTACCTTCCTACCTCCAGCACACCTTGCCCATATCCACCCCGGCCTTTTCTCCCCTGTATGCACCCTCTGCGGGGCACCCAATGCAGACTTCCATCACATCTTCTGCATGTGATCTGAGCTCCAGCTACCCCGCAGTTGGCAACTAGCAAACATAGAGCGATGGGAGATCGCGGTGTCGAGCTCGGACCCAGCTGCACAAAAGAAGCTGGTGAGCTGTGCTCTAAGAGTCCCTGATAGCCACAAGCTCCCGGCCAGCCTACACGATATCGAGCCGACCCATCAAAACAGTCAATAAGGCTCAAGAGTCAATGAACGTTTCACCACCAGTCGCCGGCCGCTACAGGAGCAGCGCGAATCGCGGCTAGGCACCCGATCCTAGCAAAATGCACTGATCAAGGGTTGAAAGGAACTTCAGTTAGCAAGCCGAGCCAACGTTTCGACCAGTGGATTTGCGAAGACACGCCCACATGCCGAAGCGTTAGCTCGGGTTGCTAACTGAGGTTCCTCCTCAACCCTTCTTCAGTGCTTTTTCATAGCAATCTTTCTCTCGTTCTAGCATGTTTATAGCGTAAATTATTTTGGATGCTTATTGGGTAGTTGCTTGCCGTCTTCAAGCTGTTCAGCATCCCTTTTCAGTGTTGCCCGTTTTATAATGGTACATAACATCAATTCACACATCGTTCAACCATGCATGTGCGAAGTTTTGTCATTTTATTGTCAATAAAATTTTGTAATCATTCAGCAATCATTCTGGGCACTGCAGCCTAGCATTTATGTGTCATTCTCCTAGAAGCTGTCACAGCATTTAGCACTGAGCGCAAAGTTTGAAATAGTATACCCTCCAGCCTGCTTTGTTAACGCCAATATATTGTCACGTAGTGGTGACAAGGCAGTACACACCAAAAGACACAGGCGTGATGGTACTGAAATCAACTCTTTATTGGGCTGACTTGCGCCCGAAAAAGAACTAAGCAACTCCGAGCGGCGGCGATAGCAACAAACGTGCTCGTCGATCGTCGAAATAGAAATGCCCGTCGCACTCGTCAACGCTCAATTTAAAGGCTACTCAGAACAATCTAGATAACGTCGCAAACTGCTACTAGCACAACTTGGAACATTGTAGAAACATACGCAAGTGATCGGAACCACGGTGATCGGAATCTTAGATCTCGGCGCATCTTGCGCGACAACAAAACTGATAAAGGTGCTTCTCGTGACATCGAGCATTAACAAACAAAGAATACAGAACTGATAAGCGATCCAGAATCAGAGTGATAAGGCCGCATGCCGGCGGCTGCCAATTAGGACAACAAGAAGCATCGCCTTGATGTTCCGAAATAAACAAAGCAACTTATATAGAAACGTTACAAGGTTTAGACATCAAGGATTCTTTAACGCGCGTAACAAGGCTTCAGACAAAGATGTACAATTTATGGGCGCGCGCGTCGCCGTTGTTATGCTGTCGCACTGTCGGGAACGGCTTCATAGTTGAGTTGTCCGACGCTACGAAGGATTTTGCACGGCCCAAAGTATCGACGCAGTAGCTTTTCACTTAGTCCACGGCGGCGAATTGGAGTCCAAACCCACACTTGGTCTCCTGGATTATACACTGCGTGGCGTCGTCGTAAGTTGTATCGTAGGGTGTCGGTGCGCTATTGGTCTTAAATACGCAGCCGTGCGAGTCGTCGGGATTTCTCTGCACGCTGCAGGTAGGCGGTGTCGTCAAAGTTGTCCTCGTTGGTTACGTGCGGCAGCATTGCGTCGAGCGTCGTCGTGGACTGCCTGCCGTACACAAACTTGAATGGGGTCGCTCTGGTCGTCTCGTGCACTGCCGTGTTATACGCGAGGATCACGTACGGCAAGATGGCGTCCCAGGTCTTGTGTTAGCGTCGACGTACATGGCGATCATGTCCGCGATTGTTTTGTTCATGCGCGCCGTAAATCCATTGCAGTTGTTCGTCGATGTCTTGTATGACTGTATTCCAGGATGGCATGCGTCAACTCTGCCGTAAACGCCAATCCCCTGTTATGATGAGCCGTGTCGCAAGAAAATTTGTTCGAGAAAAAATTTGGCGACTTTTACCACGGTTTTTGCTTTGGCGTAACGGGTAAGGTGGCCACGATAATCCACTTGTTACCCATAGACGAAGATGAAAAGGGACCGAGGAAATCCATTCCAATTTGTTGAAAGGGCAGGTTGGTTTGGGGGCGGAATCGGGTTTAGTAGTCCAGCTGGTCTGATCGGCGGCGTCTTGCGTCGTTGGCACTCACGAGATGTCTTCGCGTAGTGGGCAACTTCGGCAGGCAGTCGCGGCTAGTAGTATTTCTACTGAATTCGACTCAACGTGCGCGTAAACCCGAGATGGCCTGCTGTGGGCTCATCGTGAAAACGCCTGCAGAATTTCCTGCCGGAGGTTTTTAGGCACAGCAAGAAGCTGCGCGGTCCTGTCGGGTGTGACGTTCTTCACTAGGAGGCCATTGCTTAACGCGAACGATAATAAATATCGCCTGGACACACCAGGAGGAGGCGCTTTCAGCTCAGGGTCTGATCGCTGTTGTTCTTTTGTTGTTGGCGTTTACCGGTCCCAAAAAGGCGTCTTCGTCGTCTTCTTTCGCCGGCGCAGCAACCGGGGCTCCTGACAAGCATTCTGCATCGGAGTGCTTGCGGCCTGACTTCTAGACGATTGTGATGTCGAATTCTTGAAAACGTAGGCTCCATTGGGCAAGGCGGCCGGAGATGTCTCTAATTTTCCAGCCAGCAGAGTGAGTGGTGATCGCTCACCACATTGAATGGTCGGCCAGTACGGGCGGAACTTTCAAGTGGCCCAGATGATCGCAAGGCACTCCTTCTCGGTGGTCGAGTAATTGGCTTCGGCTTTCGAGAGGGACTTGCTAGCGTAGGCGATTAATTTTTCCTGTCCGGCATTCTTCTGAATGAGAACCGTGCCCCCAGACTGCTCGCATCGGTATGTATCTCAGTCTCGGCGTTCTCATCAAAGTGGCACAGGAGTGGACTGTAGACTGCACTTAAGGAAGGCTTCCTCTTGCGGTGCTTCCCTATGAAAGGGCACGTCTGCCTTTGTAAGCAGCTTACAAAGGCAGAGGTGCCCTTCGGTTCGACGAGACGCGAAAAGTTCTTGACGAATCGTCGGTAATATGGGCAGAGTCTGAGTAATCAGTGCACGGCTTTCTTGTCACCGGACTGTGGAAACTGTGCGATCGCAGCTGTTTTCTGTGAGTCAGGGCGGCTCCCTCCTTGCTGAAGATATGACCAAGAAACATCTCTTCGTAGGCGAAGTGACACTTTCCTGCTTTCAACGTTAAACCTGGGGACTTGAATGCGTCAAGTACTGTCCGAAACCTTCTAAGATGGTCTTCAAAGTTTGACGAGAACACAACGACGTTGTCCAAGTGTACAAAACAAATCTGCCACTTTAGGCCCGCCAGGACAGTGTCCGCACTGGTTGGAGCGCTTTGCAACAGCAGTCAGTGAAGGCTTCGGGTTCAGTCACGGCAGGAGTGGAAGCATTCCCATGTTGATGTGGCAGGCAGGCATGATGGCATGATGGCAAGCAAGAACGGCCAGCCGTGGTCCGCACGCCTGACCGCTAAATTGCATCGTGACCCCGCGTGGGTGCGACCCCGCGCCGCCGTATGGAACTACGCGAGGAACGAACGCCGTTACGCATTCATCGCTACGCACCTGCGCACCACGTCAAGTGAACCCGCGCCGCTGAGCGCGCATAATGCACCCATCGAGTGCGCGAGGAACGAGCCCTGCTGCGCATCCATCCCGCTGCACATCCATCGGCGCCATGGAGGAAGAAAAAAATTCCGCGCCGCCGTCACCATTTCACGTGACCCCGCCCCGCTGAGCACGCAGGGGGGGGAGAGGCAACAGAGGAGGACGCCACCATGTCACGCGACCCTGCCCTGTGCCATCTACAATGATTAGCGCCGAGAGGGCATTTTCTGGACTACAGTATATCCTCTTTCATTGAACCCAGATGACTCGACACCCCCCCGACAATCCTTCATTCGAAATTTCTTGCTGGCAAATAATAAAGTTATCAACATTACTTGAACACATAATAAAATATTTGCGAGCAGCCATGGTGTCATGTCTATAGTCTCAAAATCGCCTATGCATCAACCATGACACGCAACAAGATGGTCGCATCGCATCGCGGCCATACATGGAACATGGAGGAAGGAGCGGCCACAGTATAGTCATAGGTACTACAGAAATGCGACAATTAAGGTTCTCCGCGATGATTACGATAATGACTAACCACAATACGTGGCGGAAGAGACTTTTGTCAGCGCCTTTCGAGCCACAACAGATGGTCGTGTACGTGTGCCTCTGCGTTTCACCTTCATAGAAACACGAAATGCAAAGGCGACCACGTGCTGTGCAATATATATAGCCACACATATGGTATATACAACATTAGTCTTAGGGTGCACTTGTTGTGACTGATCAGATTTCAAAGTACTTTCTTGGTCCTTTAGTGGGAGCCGGACGAAACATATTGTACATGCTGTAGAAGAGGTTTCGCTCCAAAATAATATTCAGGAGAAATTTTGTGTACAAGCGCAGCAGGAAAATTGGTCATGTACCAATGAAAGTAATAATTTTCCCCCAACCTGCTCTGATCGTCGGTCACTCAAACATTTTGCTGAGCAGAGTGGAGCCCGTCACATCGGACGACAACGGAGGCCAACTGATCTTTCAGCTGGTCACATGCTAACCAAGCCCGCTACGTTGGTGGAGGAGGGTATAGAAAGGGGGGTGATTGAATTGCGACAGGGCATGAAAACATGCAATGTTCTAAGTTTGATAGTATTCGGAACAATTTGGGCATGTGGGGGAATGTCTGATTCTGTATAGAAACAATTTGACAGGAGTAAGCAGTGTATTTAGTTGTATGCGTCTAAGAATGCGTATTTGCGTGGTATAGTGAGAGATTTATCAGGAAGAGGAAGTGTACGAAGAGCTTCTCTAATGTTGTCATAGTGAATTTTAATTTCTTTTTGTAGTCAATAGTAGAGTCCCACGTCAGTGGATAAGGCCAGGGAATATCAGGCGCCCGGTGTCGCGAGCGAGGCGATGCACTACCTCATTGCCTGAGCGTGACCTCAGTGTGACAGTGTTGAGACATAGTTTGGTGAGAGCTCTGTGCAGATCATCCTGCAGTTCTTGAGGAATGCGACCCATATGTATGGCGCGTATAGCTTGTATTGAATCAGTGTATATGGCATATCCTGAAGGGTTAGGGGGTGCTTGTGCGCCATAGCAACAGGAGTGGCTACCGCTAGGTTCCCAGCTCAAGTTGTCGCGTGGCCGCGGCCGGTAGCCACAGTACGCCGCAGATAAAACTGCGCCGCTGCCGAGTGGGGGCACTACCGTCTCCATTAGTGGCTGTCGCTGGGCTTCCAGCTCAAGTCGTCGCGTGGTCGAGGCCGGTAACCACGGTGCGCCGCAAATGGAGCGGAGCAGGTTTTGCTTACGCAACCTACAGGGTTTAACCAAAGCTAAACCTCAGCCAATTTTGTTACATTTATTAGCCAATTTTAGATGGCGCTGCAATCGATAAGCATCTATATTGTATGAGGAACGCCTGAGGAAATTGGACAGTAACAGATGGGCAGCTAAAGTATTTAAATACCTGTACTTAAAAAGCGTTGACTCACAATGGAGGAAAAGAACTAGGAAACTAACTAGTAAGTATGCTAGTCACAAGGACGGAGAAATAAAGAGCATTAAGCAACAGGTGAAAAACACAAAAGGTAAAAATTGGATAAATTCGATGGAAAAGAAACAGAGTGTGGAATTATACCGAAAGTGGAAAATGCAGATCAGGAAGGAAGGAAGCGTTCTTTGATAACTCAAGAGTAGTGCCCTACTTTTTGAAGCTAGATCAGGGTGCCTTAGAACACGCAGCTACAAAAAGAAATTTAACAATGAAGATTACGCATGTAATGTATGTGGTAACTCTAGTGAAACAATTGACCATATTATACTTGATTGTAATGGTATCCATCCGGAAGTTGATGCAGGCGCAGTCACTGTTCCTGAATCTCTGGGGTTTATAGATACCAGTGGCCGGGTGAATAAACCGGCGGTGGAAACTAGCAAAAAACGACTGGAAGATTGGTGGCTTAAAAGCAGAGAAGTGACATAATGTTAGTAATATAGAAACAAAAATTTAATGAATAGAATGATGGTGTAGTTAATCAATCTAAAACAATATATAAGATATAGGGAGTAAAATGAGCATGATAGCTACTGCTACCACCCCGTTTCAAAGGGGACGCTCCTATATTCCATCCATCCATCCCACCTTAAGGACCTTAAGAGAGCTGCCAAACTGGGCAACGTCTCGAGGTAGAGCACGCTGCGCGCTCTCCCTCGCGACCGGCCGTCTTAGGACTGTTATGACCGTGCATGGTCCGCACTTGCGCGCACTATTGTTCGCCTGTGGGCATGGATATGTGCTGTGGATATGTGCTGTTGGTGCAAGGGCTCTAAGTGAGCCTGTTTCCATGAATCTTTTTGTGTGAGCCTGCTTTGCTTTGTCGAGACCCTGCAAATGCCAAATTGGCCCTGTCAAGGGAACGTCAAGAAAAATACAAAGAAATGTCGCCCTGTGGGAAATAGCCGGAAGTGATTTTGTTCAACTGTTCACCCTTCCCGTCGAGAAGCGCTATTGTCAAGAGAGGAATGCCTATTGTCCAAAGGAGACGATCGGAATGACACGTCCGCTGACTTACAGAAGAAAGGAGCATGACGAATACGGCCATTAGAGGATTTCCCGGGAATGCAGGAAAGATTTGCAATTGCCGGAAAGGGACAATGCTAGGAGCAGTATTCGTGGCGCGCACGTACACTTGGGTTTCTGAGAAGGAAATCCACTTGCCGGAACCACCATATCGAATCTTTGCAGAAGAATAGAAATGTACCTCCTCGCCGTTCCCAAGCTCTACCCGCCAACAAGTGACCACGCCCGACGAAACAATACCGGACCAGTCAGTGCATCAGACCATCAGTGCAGTGATGTGTTCGATTGGATGCCGATATCTGAGGGGCGTGCCCTGGAACTGGTTGGTCAGCATCTTCAGAGAGGGGCTGGACATAGGGGGTTTTAAGAACGTTGCAGAGCCCGAAATGAGGCTCTGAGCCCTGGGTAAATGGCTCATCCAGACGCTTCTCGCTACGAACTCTTAACGCTTGCCATTTTGCTGATATACCCTTTTTTTTCATGTAAATAAGTTTTCTCAAAAAAAAAATGCCATAAACCTGCTTGTATATATTTTACCAACTTCGAAGATTCAATCCTTCATCAACCCGGAGTCTCCGCACGCTACCAAGTGAAGGCCGGGTCGACTTAGTCCCAGCGTCACGACAGAACAAACTCCGTTTCACAGCTTTGCTACAGGGACCATAGCTAAGCCCGGAGAGGTGTCCCCGGTGGCGGTCGCGTGAAATAACGGGGCTGCAGTTGACTCTTGCTTAAAGTCCCTCCTCTTGCTCATTGCCGGCCGCGTCGTCTGCTACACGCGACGCGGAATCATGGAGCGGCCGCCACACACGTAGCTGTTACCTGCTGCCGTTGCATTCTACATGGCTGCACTGCAGTTATGATTAAATTACGACAGTTCTGGCTCCGAAGGCATGCATTACCTCAGATAACGCGTTTGTGTGATGCGAAATGTAATGCCATGAGGCAAGTGTGACAGCGTTGTCCACTTGCTTGGAACCATATCGTTCTAGGAGTGTTGTCTGGTCTTCAGTTTCACTTCTTTTTATTATGCGATATCGTACGCAGCTCGTACAGATGAAAAAGCATCTGGATCGCCGTAACCAAGAATTGAGAAAAACGTATCCGAAGAATACGCACGTCATTTCGTATTAAATTGTGGCGTAGCTTTTCATTACGCAGCGTTCAGTGTGGTGCCACGCATTTCGCTTCTTATTTAGCATCCATCTTCTTTTCCAGTTTCAGTCCAATTTGACAGGAATCGAAGCTGCCGACATGTGTGCCTCCAATTCTATGCCGTTCACTGTAAACGTAGGATGTGCGCCGAGAAGATCCTGCGTCTTTCCTCTGAAAACAAACCAAATATAAGTACGATTTGCCAACTACGTGCCAGCCTCTGGATGCCTAAAATTGACGGAATGTCGCTTCTTCTCCTGAGAGGAAGCTTAGCATTCTGCTATATATATATATATATATATATATATATATATATATATATATATATATATATATATATATATATATATATATATATATATATATATTTTGAGCACAACGCGTGAACTTTCACCTCTTTCATCTGTATAGATCCATCATCATCATCGCTGACTGCTGCTCGGAGCGTCGCGCGCTGTGTGCCAGCTGGTTCTGGAATAGAACAGCCGTTTTGTGCAAGTGCCGTCCCACAAGTGGCAGAGGTGCGATTCGTATTCCCCACCTCTCGCTTTAGACCCACCTACCGTTCTCCCTGGAGCTCCGTTCAGGTCTTCGCTTGCGTCAACGGCCCTGCGCTATGGATAGGGCAACGGTGCTCCTACTGCGGCTGCCCCTGCCTGGACTGTCAACAGCCGCCAGCGCGATCCCCAAATCTTTGCTGGCCTTCGCGGTGAAGATGTCGACGACTGGCTCGACAACTACAACCGGGTCCGTACATTTAACCGCTGGGATGACGCTCATAAACTGCTCAACGTCGTCTTCTACTTGGATGACGTCGCCAAAACCTGGTTCCTCAATCACGAGGATGACATCACTGACTGACCTACGTTCACAGACCAGCTAAAGAAAATTTTCGGCACTCCGGCTGGTCGCTCAGAGCAGGCAAAGAAAAAACTTGAAGCTCGTCTCCAGCAGCCCGGCGAGTCCTATACATCGTATATCGAGAACGTTCTGTCCCTTTGTCGCCGTGTCGACGCTGCTATGCCTGAATCTGAGCGCGTTCGCCACCTAATTAAGGGCATCAACACTGCGGCTTTCAATGCCTTCGTGGTTAAAAATCCGTCGTCCGTGTCATCACATCCACATGCCAACGTCTGGACCAGCTACAGTCGTACCGCCTCGTGCAAGACCCCAGTGATGGTGGCTCCCTTATAGATGGAAATTTGCGGTCCCTAATACGCACCATGATCCGAGAGGAGCTCTACGGCCTCACCAACCCCTCTGCAGTATCTCCAACTCTTCCGCCTGCAACGGTGAATTTGCGCAGCATCATCAAAGATGAACTGACGAATTTCAACTGTACTGTGGCACCTGCCCCACCTCCCATTGCCTCCCAACCTCCCTCGCCGCCTCCCATCGCCTCCCAACATCCCCTGCCAACCTAAGCCGAGATTACTTCACGTCAACCCACCCCGCCTTCCCCGACTTGTTCGGCACCCGTGTGCGGTCACGTCGCTGCCATGGCAACATATCCTACAGTGCACCGTCCTGTTACAGCCTGGCGCCCCTCCCGCCCTGTGTGCTACTATTGTGGGATACGTGGCCACATTGCCCGTGTCTGTCGCCGCCGCCAGCAAGACGAGCAACGGGGTTATGCTCCCTTTGAACGTGCCCGCGTGCGCCAGTCTGATGATTCTACACTGCCCCACTCCGACTTTTACCGGCGTTCTTCCTCTCCTCCGAATTCCACCAATGTTTCACGGCCCTCGCGTCCTTCCCGACTCCGATCCCCTTCGCCTTTTCGCCGCACGTCACCGCTTCGTCCTGCCTCGCAACCCTTCCAACCTATAACGGAAAACTAACCGAAGCAGTTTTTGGAGGGAAAGCTGCTTCGAGTTCGAAATTTACAATTCCTCCTGGGCGATCGTCGAATATGTAAGTAGTGATTGTTGAAGGATTGTACGTTGAAGCCCTCATCGACACCGGCGCCGCTTATTCCGTCATGCATTTCTCTCTGTGTTTTTATCTGCGCAAAGTTCTAACGCCATACATAGGTCCGCCACTTCGTGGAGCTAATGGAACTCTTATGAAACCCACTGGCCAATGCACAGCACGTGTCCTCATCGATAACCAGCGGCATCATATTGAATTTATTGTGCTCCCCACGTGCGTTCATATAATGATCTTGGGGCGGGATTTCTTATCGTCGGCGTCCGCCCTCATCTCTTGCCGTGAGCGCCTTATTGCGGACCCCGATATATTACCGACTTCTGATCGTTCACCACCACACGTGTTCGCAGCAGTTGATTTCGTTTTGCCCCCAGGATCATCGTGGCATTGGACTACCCTCTTGATGGCAAGGCCTTCGTTATGCCCGCTCCTCTGTGGACCTCCGACGGCCTAGCTCTTGCCTCGTGCCTCACCTCCTTCACCCGTGGTTGCGCGGTGGTTGCAGCCCTCAATACAACTCTCCAGCCGTTCTTACTGCCCAGAGGAGCCACAGTTGGGTTTAGTTTTGACTGCGATCCCGTTCCCCTCAACACACTTTCCAGCGCACCACCGCCTACTGCCAAGCCTCCATTTCCGACATCCTCTGCGCTCGCAGCCGCCATCAGCCCTGACCTTACATCCGAGCAGTCCACAGCTCTGCTTGCGGCACCGAGAGTCTTTTGATGTGTGCGCCTCGGCGTTGGGGAAGACCTCCGTCACCTCTCATCGCATAGGGACGGACGGCTCTGCTATTGTTCGATGAAGGCCGTATCGCGTTTCAGCAGCAGAACGCAAAGTCATTGAGGAGCAAGTTGCTGACATGCTTTCTCGAAAAGTCATCCGGCCATCTACGAGCTCTTGGTCCTCATCTGTGGTCCTCGTTCGAAAAAAGATGGCTCAGTCCGCTTTTGCGTGGATTACCGGGCACTTAACAAGACCACGCGCAAGGATGTTTGCCCTTTGCCTCATATTGATGACGCATTAGACTGTTTCCAAGGCGCTGAGTATTTATCCAGTCTCGACCTTCGCTCGGGATACTGGCAAATTCCTATGCACGATGCAGACAAAGACAATACTGCCTTTTCTACCCCCGACGGTCCCTACGAATTTAACGTGATGCCTTTCGGACTCTGCTATGCGCCGGCCACCTTTGAGCGCATGATTGATACCGTGCTTCGCGGCATGAAATGGAAAACATGCCTATGTTATCTCGACGACATCATTGTCTTCTCGTCAAACTTCGCTCAGCACTTACAGCGTCTCACTGAAGTCCTCACGTCCCTTGCCCAGGCGGGGCTTCAGCTGAATACCAAGGAATGCCACTTTGCCAGTAAGACCATCAAAGTACTCGGCCATGTCGTCAGTAAGGCAGAAATCCAGCCTTATCCGGAAAAAATTACGGTTGTCGTTAATTTTCCTCGACCCCAACGTCAGAAAGATCTTCGCAGCTTCCTTGGCTTAGCCTCCTACTTCCGCCGTTTTATTTGGAACTTTGCAGCAATTGCGGCCCCGTTACACAAGCTCGTGTCTTCCCAAGTGTTTTACACCTGGTCCACTGAATGTGAAGACGCCTTCAAAGCTCTCAAGTAGGCACTCACTTCCACTCCTGTGCTTCGCCATTTTGACGCTGACGCGCCCACCATACTTCGCACAGACGCCAGTGGCCACGGTATTGGCGCGGTTCTCTTGCAACGCAACACAGTGTCTGAAGAGCAAGTCGTCGCATACGCCAGTCGTACGCTTACTGCAGCTGAGCGTAACTATACTATTACCGAGCAAGAGTGCCTCGCCGTTGTTTGGTCGGTTCAAAAATTTCGACCTTATTTGTATGGCCGCCACTTCACCATTGTCACAGACCATCACGCACTCTGTTAGCTGTCATCGCTGAAAAACTTATCGGGTCGACTGGGTCGCTGGGTACTACTCTTCAAGAATACACCTTCACCATCACTTATAAATCTGGGCGAAAACACCTCGACGCTGACGCCCTCTCTCGCTGCCCATTGCTACCTACTGACGCGGCCCCGCATACGGTCTCCTCTCCCTCCTGCCATCCGAGTCAGCCTTCTGCTGGCCACCTGAATGTTGCACCAATCGCTATAGCTCCACTTGAGAACAATGCTGATTTCTCGTCCCTGCAGCTGACTGACCCTTACTGCCGCACAATCATCGCTCGCCTCCGTGGAGAATCAGTTGTCCCAAACAGTCGCTTGCGCCGTCAGCTTCGTCGGTTCCGATTTCACCATGGAACACTTTACCGCGACGTTTATCACCCTACGGGTCAACGCTGGGCACCCGTTGCCCCTCGCTCCCTTCGTTTTAAAATTATGGAGGCTTACCACGACGACCCCACTGCTGGACATATAGGCCACTTTAAAACTTACGACCGTATCGAGAGCCGCTACTTCTGGCCTGGGCTTTCTGCCAGCGTCGCCAAATACATTTCATCATGTCCGTCTTGCCAGCATCGCAAGCGTTCAACATCCCCTCCTGCTGGCCTACTGCAACCTCTACCTTGCCCATCTGTGCCTTTTGACACGGTCGCCATTGACTTGTTTGGTCCTCTCCCTTTGACGTCAGACGGCAACCGTTTTGCTGTCACTGCCATCGACCATCTAACGCGGTACGCTGAAACCGCACCTCTTCGCTCCGGTGCCGCCTCTGAAGTAGCCGATTTTTTTCCTGCGTGCGATAGTTGTGCGTCATGGTGCTCCTCGTATTCTCATTAGCGAGCGTGGAAAGACATTTCTTTCTCAAGTCCTTGAGGAAGTACTGCGCGCAGCCAACACCGTCCATAAGACTTCTTCTAGCTACCACCCTCAGACCAACGGACTCATCGAGTGGTTTCATCGCACTTTGTCCGACATGATATCCATGTATATCGCTCCTGATCACCGGAACTTTTTACCTTTCGTCACCTACGCCTACAATTCCGCTGTTCAGCGCACTACTGGTTATAGCCCTTTCTTTTTAGTTTATGGCCGTCAACCATCGACAGTATTCGACACTACTTTCTTCTCTGCTCCCTCCTCTACGTCTGAATCTCTGTGCGAAGAGTTTGCCACTCGTATGGCCCAGTGTCGCCAACTTGCCCGTTTGAACACTGAAGATGCTCAACAAGAACGCAAAGCCCTGTATGATCAACGCCATCGAAATCCCTCCTTTTACCCTGGTGATGTTCTCCTGTGGACACCAATCCGCATTCCTGGCCTGTGTGAGAAGTTTCTCCATCGTTACATTGGCCCTTATACAGTACTCCAACAAACGTCTCCGGTGAACTATCGCATTATTCCCTCGCACACCGTTGAAGATCGACGTCGTCGCTCCGAAGAGATCGTCCACGTCTCGCGCATGAAGCCTTATGCCCGTCATCCCTCATCCCTGTAATCAGCGACCAGGGTGGCCGCTATTTTGTCGGGGGGGGGGGGGGGGGGGGGGGGATTTGTGTGAGCGCAACGCGTGAACTTTCACCTCTTTCATCTGTATAGATCCATCATCATCATCATCATCATCATCATCGCTGACTGCTGCTCGGAGCGTCGCGCGCTGTGTGCCAGCTGGTTCTGGAATAGAACAGACGTTTTGTGCAAGTGCTGTACCACAATATATATATATATATATATATATATATATATATATATATATATATATATATATATATATATATGCTTTCTAGCTTCATTCTAACACATTTTCTGTATAATTTTATGTAGTTTTTATGAGTGATTGTAATTGCAGATGTTTTCATGTTTTGTTTCTATTTTCTTTTTGGATGAGACATGCCGTTTCATTGCGCCTATGATGCTGTCAAGTGTATAGGGGGGCCTCCGGCTTTGTCAAGCTGTCGCTTGTGACAGCTTTTACTGCGGGTCTCCCGCGCCATGTATTCATTTGGCGCAAATAAACCATTATTATTATTATTATTATTATATATATATATATATACCGGGTGTCCCAGCTAACTTGAACCAAGGGGTACAAAATAATAAATTCGAGGTAGGTCAGTGAAACCAATTGCATACAACTTCCAGCCTCCTTGCGCACTACAGGCAATTTTTTTGTTTTGCAATTACTTAATTAGCTAATTATGTTAATTTTTCGAATTTAATAAATATCGACTTTAGACCAAAAATGTGAATTGGAAAGTTGTAGAGCACCTTCAGAAACCCCCATTTCATTAATTGCGACAAAGAAAGTCTCACGTGTATCTTTTTTTCCGGGCTCAAAAGAAAGCCCGCGAAATACAAATAATACCACGTGACTAGTGCATTTGTGCGCCGCGATTGTGGTGCTCTCAGTCGTGGTTTGAACGAACGAAATTAGCTGCGGCCATGTCTTCTTGGCCCCGTTAAAGCGGCAGGCCGATATGCCTGCGATGGCTTCTTCGCCCGCGTCAGACAGCCGGCCCACGTGACGGTGCAGTAGCAGCGAGAGCGGCGAGCCGACACCACCCAGATTCTAACAAGGCCTCCTTCTCTCCCATCAGCGAACGTCACGACAAACGGATGAGCGATATGGTATCAGCCACTGAATCTGGGCATACAGGCTTGGGGTAAAGGGGCGAGAAGACATCATGTGACTCGACTAAAATTAGCGCTGCACCTTCATTTGCCGGTTCTTTATCGCCATTCGCCTGTCGTGGTGTAGGCTGCTGCGGTGCGCAGGCCTGCCAAAATCGCGGTGGCGACGGGCGAGCTCGAGCTCGAGCTCGCTCGAACCATCGCCAACATTTCTTCCTGCCGCTGCAACGGGACCATCGGGTCACGGCCGCAGCTGATTTCGTTCGCTCAAACCACGACTGAGAAGCACGACAATCGCGGCGCACAAATTGCGCTAGTCACGTGGTATTATTTGTATTTCGCGGGGCTTCCTTCAGAGCTCGGGAAAAAAGATACACGTGAGACTTTCTTTATCGCAAATAATGGAATGGGGGTTTCTGAAGGTGCTCTACAACTTTCCAATTCACATTTTTGGTCTAAAGTCGATATTTAATAAATTACAAAAATAACGTAATTAGCTAATTAAGTAATTCCAAAACAAAAATTGCCTGTAGTGCGCAAACAGGCTGGCGGTTGTATGCAATTGGTTTCACTGACCTACCTCAAATATATCATTTTCCAACCCTTGGTTCAAGTTAGCTGGGACACCCAGTATATACACACATTATATATATATATATTATATATATATATATATATATAGTATATATATATATATAATATATATATATATATATCTATATATATATATATATATATATATATCAGGTTTCATGATGACCTGCATGCTTTGCACAGGTGGTGACGAAAGCCTATAGAAAGCCCGTCATTTATTCTGCCACTGATAAACGTCCTCGAGATTAAAATGTGGGCCCAAGCTCCGCACAGAAGAAATCTCTGCTTCAAGAAGACCTTTTACGCATCCAAGAGTGGTGTAATTACTTGGCTAATGTCATTACATTCTACTAAAACCTCTCTTCTTTCTTTCCACCGCCGTCGCAATCACCTGGACGCGATTTATACAATTAACAATAGCCCTATTACATCAGTAGACTCCTATAAATATCGTGGCATCCTCGTCTTTCCTTATATCGCAAATTTGATCATACCTTTGATCCTGAAACTACTCCTATCACACGTGCTCATTGCATTTCTCGTAACTTTCACCCTAACGCCGTCTATCCAATAAAAGCCCGCATCGATACATATTATCAGCCTTCTTTTTTTTTTTTTTTTGGAAACAGCTCGAGACTGGAATGGCCTTCCATTCGAAGTGGCAACCATCACCAACTTCAGCCAATACAAAACCGCCATCGAAGATGTTTTGTATTCATATTAAATTTCACAGCCCACCCCTCATGTAATGTCCCCGGATCTTTGAGGAATAAATAAATAAATAACTTACTTCGAAGTGAACAGTTGCTCTCGTGATGTATAGTTCGTGTAGCAACGCTTTTTATTTTCTTGCTGGCACATATTCCGAACGCAAAAAGCATTATATATTGCCACCTGGTGTTCCTGATGTTCTTAGATGGCGCCTGGAAGAAGAGGACACTGAAGTTGGCTCGCGTGCTGTTTCTGGAATGCGGACAGATGTGCTTTTAATGGTTTATGTTATGTATATGGGTCCAGACTTAGCGTTCGGTTCAGTCTTGTTTTCTGGTTCAGCAGCTTATAAAATTCGACCGCTTGTTCTCTTGGAGCGAGAAGCGCTTCGGTTGTGTCTTGGACTTCCAAAATTTCTTGCCAACAATGTGCTCTACCTTGAAGCCCGCATTCCTCCCTTAATATGTAGATTACAAATTCTAACTGTTCAGACATACCTAAGGATATATGAATCATAGTTTCACCGATATATGTCTATTTTTTGCTGTCAACCGATCTCCTTTTTTGGTGTTCATTGGCCCAAATTTCACACCCCGCAGGTTGTAAATGGTCAAACATTTGCTGGACCCTTTAAATGTTTCTCTTCCTAGTATTCTACCCATACAAACCATCGGTTCATCTGTTGAAATTGTCTTTGACGGCATTATCCCGAATAATGCTAAAGACTTATCATCCGTTATTCTAAGCGCGGATTATTCTAAGATCTTTTAAGAAGCCTTTCTGCTCGTTTTGTAGTAGCTACTGACGCATCTCAATGTAATGAAAAGGCGGGTGTGGGTATCTACTGTCTGCATTTAGACTGATCCTTTCCTATTCGGATTCCGGACTTCACCCCAATTTTTGAAGTGGAGTTTCTGGCGGTGGTACTCGCTTTACGGAAACTAGACTCCTCGTTTTCTAAAGTGGCTGTAATTTCCAACTCTCTATCCTTGTGTTCATCCCTCTCTTCGTCGGCGGATTCTGCAATAATAAAATCCTTTCTCTCCCTGATCCCTAGACATTTGAAAATTGTACATATGGTATGGGTACCTGTCCACAGCAATGTGACTTTAGATGAATATGCTGACAGTTTGGCAAAAGAGTCCCTCAATGACCCCGTATTATCTATCCTTCCGGCGACAGCGTACATCACCGCAGCGAGGTTTCGGAGAAACGTTCTATTAAATATGAAAAATGGACATCTTTTAAGATCTGATGACTACCTGCATCTAAATTACTCTTGGAATAGAAAATTATGTCATTCACGGCAACTTGAGATTTCTCTAACAAGGCTGCGATGCCGTATCCCACCTTTAAATTTCTATCTTTACAGGTCTGGTCTGGCCCTTTCTCCAGCCTGCGCCTTTTGCGGTGAACAGGAATCATTAGATCACTTTTTATTGTTTTACCGCCGCTTCACTACGTTGAGAATACAGTTGATGGAAAGGCCATTGCAACAGCTTGGCCTCAGTTTAAGTAGCCCGATATTGTTATCATTTGGCGCCACCATCCTTGGGCACAGTCACAGGTCTGCTTCCACCGCTATGCAAAATTTTTTACTGGAATCAAATCGTTTGCCTTGCTAAATATTTAAACATCACTTGTTCTACAATTGCAGTGTCAATCTCCCGTGTGTGTCACCACTTTTCATTTTATATTTCACTTATTTCCCGTTTTGTTTCCTTTTCCTTACCCCTCAAATCACTTTATTTTATACAAGTACACTTCAAAAATTTTCTTTGCTACCCAATTCTTGGCCGATCCCCCTCTGTGGGTATGTGCCATAAGGTATTTGGTCAGCAACAACTCTGCCTGCTCCTACAGCTTAGCCCTGTCTTTCACGTCTTGCCCTATTGTCCGCGACATATTTTGGAGTCGGCGCCAGGTATCGATCCCAGTACATGTCCCGTACACCACCGCACGGCCACGACTCACCTCCTGTGCCAGTCGACACCCCCGGGCACCGTACTAGCTGGAGGAATCAAGGCCTGCCCCCTGAGCACGGGCCATTGGAGTTCAACACCGCAACCGTTCCTCAACCTTCTAAGCAACCTGCAGAACTCACGACGGCCTCAGCCCTTCCATGGCAGTCAGACCGAAGACGTCGAATACTGGCTCGTCCAGTTTGAACGGGTCGCCTCGTTTAATCAGTGGGACGACGCCGCCAAGCTTTGAAACGTCTTCCTCGGCCTGGAAGATGGTGCTCGTATTTGGTACGAGAACTGAGAAGACGCCCTGACATCATGGCGCGAGTTCTCCCGACGCATTCTTGGGACCTATACCAGCGCGGATCGGCTGAATGCGCAGAAAGGGCTTTACAGACTCGTATGCAGATGCCGAATGAGACTGTAACCATGTACGTGGAGGACATGACCCGGCTCTTCCAACGTTCTGACCTGGCCATGACCTAAGACAAAAAGGTGCGCCACCTCATGCGCGGTGTTACAACTGTTGGCTGGCCTCGTGTGTAATCCACCGATCACGGTTGCCGAGTTTCTTGCAGGAGCTGTCGCAATGGAGAGGATGCTCCAGCAGCGGTCTGCCACCTACGACAGGCCCGTGCTCGCCGCTTTGGTTGCGGAGCCGCTTTCGGCCTTCGGGGCCACCCTGAACCTACGCGACATCATCCGCTCAGTATTACGCGAAGAGGTCCAGATGCTTTTCGGTGCTCCCCAGCCGATGGTCGGCTCTGTAGCTAGCATTGTCTGCGAAGAGCATCAAGCGTTGAGGCCTTTGGTAGCGTCCGCTGATCCGCCACCTTTTCTCACGGAGTATCTACGTCCAACTTATGCAGATATGGTGCGACGCTTCGGGCTTGCTTCGACGCCATTACAGCCGCCCTATCACGGCTCACTGTATTCCGCACACACTGATCCGTACGTCGACAACCGACGACTACCCCAGCGGAAGGCGGGCCTGTGGCGCACCCCAAATCGCATGTGCTTCCATTGCGGGTAACCAGGTCACCTCTATCGCTAGTGCCCCTATCGACACCTGGTACTTCACGGATTTCTCATCGGCATGTATCGCCCTCCAATAGGCCAACCACCCCTTGAGATTCAGGACTACTTAGCTCAGCAGCGCCAACTTCCCGGCGGCAGTCACGCTCCCACCCCCACGCCGACCATCGCCGCAGCCCAGATCCTCCTGGATGGCACAGCGACGGTCGCCAAATTGCCGCCGAAAAAACTAAAGACAGCTTGCAATCTACGTGACGAAGATCCCCTGACAACGAGACCTGTGAGCGATCGCGATTTCACGGCATTGACGACAGTCCCTACGCATAAAGATCGATTCTCGCTGGATGCATACCCGTGGTTCTCCACGGCCATAAGGTTAGCGCATTGGTGGACACTTCCGCTCAATTTGCGATTATAAGCGGGAAGCTAGTGACGCTTCTTAAAAAACGTAATGACACCATGGTCTGGCACGCAGATTCGCACCGCTGGCGGACATGTCGTAGCTCCTAGTGGCCTGTGCACGACAAGAGTTCAAATTCGCAGCTCCATGCACGTTCATTGTAAGCTGCCTCATTATTCCTGACTGCTCCCGTGTCTTTACCATTGGTGTTGATTTTTTCCGGGAGTATGGAGCTATTTTCGATCTCCGGAAGCGCAGAGTGACATTTTAGACCGAGAAAGCTGCTGATACTGACACCAAACATCGCCAGCGCCGCGCCGCCCTTCTATTTTTCGCCGAGAGCGTTTCGATTCCGCCACGCGCCAGTGTTTTTGCGACGACCTGCGTGACGGGCCTGCGGTCGCAGAAGGCAACCAGTCTCTTTTACTCCCCCACGGCATCTGTACAGCACGCAGCCTCATCCACCTCCACGAAGGCCGGTCTGAGCTCCTGGTGACTAACTTCACCAACGAACCCCGGAATCTTTTTCGTGCTACTGCCATCGCATTCGCTGACTCCTTAACGGATGTTTCAGAATGTTTTACGTTTGGGACTGTTAGCACTGTGCACCCGCCCCTTGACCGTCTTGATATTAGCCCTAATCTCTCGGACACACAGAAGCGTGAGCTACGTGCCCTCCTACTAGAGTACAGCACTTGTTTCGCGTCCTCATCGAAAGTACGGAAAATGCCTCTTGTGAAACACCGCATCATTACTCCTGACGACGCCCGCCCTATCCGCCAGCAGTCGTACCGTATCTCAACGACGGAACGTGTAACGATTCAGACAAAAGTTCAGGAGATGCCTTGTGATGGCGTCATACAACCATCCAACAGCCCGTGGTCATCCCCTGTCGTGCTGGTAAAGAAAAAGGACGGGACCCTTTGATTCTGTGTTGATTATCGCAAGTTTAACGACACGACTGAAAAAGACGTCTACCCGCTGCCCCGTATCGACGATTCGCTCTACAAGCTTCGTCGCGCCCAGTACTTCTCCTTCATTCACTTGAAGAGCGGGTACTGGCAGATTGAGGTCGATGAGCGGGACCGCGAAAAAACGGCTTTTGTGACCCCAGATGAACTCTACGAGTTCAAAGTGCTGCATTTCGGAAAAGGGTCATCAACCAAAATTCGCGATTCGTTCAACCATTAGACAACCCTAAGCCCGCTTCATGCAGCAGAAGCCCATATGCAGTTCCTTTTTCCTCCTTTCCTAAGCCATGAGCCCTGGTAAGCCAAGCACCAGGCTGGGCCATAGCTGGTACACATTTGAGAAAATTGGAAGTGGAAGTCGAACCCACCACATTGCTGTAATGTGGAATGATGCTGAGATAAGGAAATAGTGAGCCAGCCCAATTACTAACCATTCAAGAAAGACTACTGATTACTCACACTGTGGTTCATTAAAGGGATGAACTCAGGAGTAGCGATTTTTGGAGCAGCAAAATCTTCGTTTTAGAGCAGTAAAAATTCATATTTGGAGCAGCTCACAAGAAAACAAAATTAATTCAAATTTTGTAGCTCTTAAACAGGGAAGAAACCTTACTTTCGGTACAAAAAAAATGAAGAGGTGTGAATATTGGACTGTATGAATGTTATCCAAAGGAAATCTAGCAAGGGTCACCTATCACCGATGCTGCGTGTATTTATTTTTGTAAATAAGCTTTTTGCACTGCTAGGCATGCTATCACAAAAGAAATGTGAGCCATAAAATTGAAGAGGCTAAATAAAAAAAGCTAGAGAATATGCCTTTCTTTTTTTTTTTCATTTAGCGCGATTGCTTGCAAGGCTTATGTTGCTTGCAAGGCTAAAAAAGCAATGTTTTATTCTCAGCAAAATCCACAGCTAGTGTCGTGCGAGGGCAGCTCCAAAAGAGCTTAAAGGTCCACTAAAATGGGTTATCAAGAAGGGTAAACAACGCCATAACATTGATAGATATTGAACCACCCATCATTCTCCCGCAAAAATTTTCGATCTAGCTTCTGCAACACCAGAGAAATTGGCGAATAAAAATGGCCCTTCCAATTTTCCCTCTCAACTCGTACGCCGAAGGGAGGCATAAAAAGTAAAGAATACAAGCAAGTTCAAAGCTCCGCCCAGAAATACGTCACTTCGACGAACTTCAGGTTGCCGCGCGCTCGCTCGCTTGCTGGCCTACTCGCGTCAACCCGTCCTCGCTCGGCAGTTCGGCAGTTCGCGCAGCGGCGGTTAGTGTAACCGCGAACCCGTGGTTAGCCAATGTTACACGGCGGACCAAACCATGGTTACACCACTAACCACGGTTATCGCAAAACGAGCTTGGCGACCTCGGTTTGCGTCGTTAACCGAGGTTATGGCGGCGTCTGTTGACGGAGGCTACTCGTCGGCGCCCGAGTGCGCGAAACGTACGAGCAGACCCGCTCGTACGTTTCACAAAGTTATTCATTTGCCCACTGTTTCACGTTTAAAGATCGATGTATAGAGTATGGTGCCGCCCGACGTCTTCGATTACGGCCGACAGCGCAGCGACTGCGTACCAAAGCCTTGTCTTGCCTGCAGTATCGTTTGAACGGCTTGTTGCTGAGCAGAACGTCAAACAATTGCGCGGCCTTAGCTATGAAAGTACACGAGTTTGCGACGCTTGCAGCACGGGATGCCGCGAGCAGGCTGAGGTACGTTACACAATTACCGCGGGGGTGGGGCGCTCGAGCGCGGCGAACGACGGCGCCGTGCGTGACCGTCCCTAGTCGTCGCTAGGCCTAAATTGTTTCGCTTCGAAGCCGCGGCGGTCGGCGCTTTGGAACTGATCAACGCTGTCGTAAATCGTCTACTTATGAAACTGCCTTATTGTGAGTCCTATCCTGCCATAGTAAAATAATTATAGTGATACGTGGCAAAAGGCTAAATCAGGGAAAACCACCACAGCTGATGACGGACGTAAATGTTCTTGCAAGCACCAACCGTGGCTTCAACTTCGTCATCTCTGTTTTTTTTCCATCGTCGTCCTCTTCCGTGGCATATACCTAACGTCACCCCGCCACGAAAAGCACCGTCCCGGTGCATACTACATCGGGGAACTACAGCTGAAGTGGTAGGGCTTCATGCGAGCGACATGAACGATTTCGGAACGTGGCATATCGAACTGTCGGCGTGGGTGCACAGGGGTGACCTCGTATGTCACAGAAGTGACTGGCCGTAAAACACGGTAGGGGCCTGTGTACCGCGGCAAGAGCTTCTCACAGAGCCCAACTCTACGGGCGGGAGTCCAGAGCAAGACGAGAGAGCCCGGGGAGTAGTGGACGATGCGGTGACGAGAATCATGGCGTCTTTTTTGAGCATTTTGGGAGGAGGCCAGTCGGCGGCGAGCAATAACACGGGCGGCGTCAGCTCGGGATATGGCGTCACGAACATAGGAACCTGCGTCAGTGGCGTGAGGCAGTACGCTGTCAAACGGAAGAGAGGGGTCCCGGCCGAACAGAAGATAGAAGGGCGAGTAGCCCATTGTATCATGACGGGAGGAATTATACGCAAGCGTAACAAACGGTAAAGTAATATCCCAGTCACGGTGATCAGCCGATACATACATTGACAGCATGTCCGTGAGTGTGCGATTGAGGCGTTCGGTGATGCCGTTCGTTTGTGGATGGTAAGTGGGGGTGAAGTAGTGCTTAATGTAGCAGTATCGGAGAATTTCTTCGACTACTCGAGCAAGAAAGCAACGGCCGAGGTCAGTGAGCTGCTGGCGTGGAGCACCGTGGAGAAGGATAACGTCGTGGAGGAGAAACGCAGCCACGTCAGTAGCACAGCTGGTGGGTATCGCTCGTGAAATTGCATAGTGTAGTCCTTACCCCCCGCAATTCATTTATTCCCCGAAGCACACAGAGGGAAAGGCCCGAGGAGATCAAGGCCAACTCGGTAAAATGGATCAACAGGAATGTCGATCGGCTGTAGGGATCCAGCAGGCATAACCGAGGGCTTCTTCCGTCGCTGATACCTGTCACAAGAAGCCACGTAACGACGAACAGAGCGGTAGAGGCCTGGCCAAAAGAAGCGCCGGCGGACGCTGTCGTACGTACGAGATACGCTAAGATAACCCGCAAGGGCGCGTCATGCAGCTGCTGAAGAACGGTGGCACGCAGATGGCCGGGGACTACAAGCAGAAGCTCAGCGCCATCTGGTCGCATATTCCGCCGATATAAAGTGTCGTTGTGGAGCACAAACAAAGCAAGGCTAGAGTCAGGGTGATCAGTGCTGAGGCGATTGATAATGTCGCAAAGCTTGGGATCTAAGCGCTGCTCATGACGAATGTTTAAAAAGTCAGATTGGACAGCACACAGGTGTCATCGTCACACTCGCTTTCAGGCGGCGGATCTACCGGGTTGCGGGACAGGCAATTGGCGTCAGTGTGTAGCCGGCCGGACTTGTGAACGACAGAAAAAGTGTATTCCTGAAGACGCAGCGCCTAACGCCCAAGACGACCAGTAGGGTACTTCAGCGTAGAAAGCCAACATACGGCGTGGTGGTCGTTGATGGCAGAGAACGGGCGGCCAGACAAGTAAGGGCGAAATTTTGTAATGGCCCACAACAGGGCTAAACACTCCCGTTCTGTGATCGAATAATTCCGCTCAGCTGCTGAAAGGAGGCGACTGGCATAAGCAATGACGCGAGTGCGGCCCGTCTGCTATTGGGCGAGAATGGCACCAATACCTTGGCCGCTGGCGTCGGTGCGTACCTCCGTTCATGCTGAGGGGTTGATGTGGGCCAGGACGGGCGGGTTGGTGAGGGTTGCGATGAGCGCAGAGAAGGCTTGAGATTATTCTTGGCCCCAGCAAAATGGAACGTCGTTCTTCAGAAGCAGTGTGAGTGGACGAGCCGTGTCCGCAAAGTTAGGGACAAACCGCCGAAAATACGAGCAAAGGCCAAGAAAACTACAAACGTCACTGGTACATCGGGGTGCAGGAAATGCACTTACAGCACGAATTTTGTCGGGGTCGGGTTGAACGCCGCGAGCGTCAACCAGGTGTCCGAGCCCTTTGAGTTCACGTCGGCCGAAGCTACACTTCTTTGAATTCAGCTGAAGGCCAACTCTTTGGAAGACTCCACGAATGGCATCAAAGCGATGAATTTGGCTCTCGAAGGTCGAAGAAAAGACAATGACGTCATCGAGATAACATAAGCACGTCGTCCATTTGAAACCGCGTAAAAGAGAGTCCATCATACGCTCGAATGTAGCGGGCGCATTACACAGACCAAAAGGCATCACCTTGAATTGGTAGAGGCCATCGGGTGTGACGAAGGCGGTTGTCTCGCGGTCCCATTCGTTGACCGCGATCTGCCAATAACCGGAACAAAGATCAATGGAAGAGAAATAATTAGCACGATGCAAACAGTCGACGGCACCATCTATCCTGGGAAGAGGGTAAACGTCCTTCTTTGTAACTTTGTTAAGGTGTCGGTAATCAACGCAGAACCTCCAGGTATTGTCCTTTTTAACAAGCACGACAGGGGACGCCCAGGGACTGCTCGAAGGCTCTATAATGTTTCTTGCCAACATCTTGTCCACTTCATCTTGTATGACGCGACGTTCAGAAATAGCGACTCGGTAAGGTCTTCTGTGAATTGGTCTGGCGTCTCCAGTATCGATGCGATGAGTAACGAGGAACGTTTGTCCCAAGGGTCGGTTACCAAAGTCAAAAATGTCACTGTACGAAGTCAGAAGACGCATAAGTGCTTGAGAACGATCAGGACACAAGTCAGGAGCTACCATTCCTGATATGCGGGCCTCCGTAGGCGGGGACTGTGCAGGTCGTGTCAATACTTCAGCAGGAGTATCAGGTAAAAGTGCAGACACATTAAAGTCAGACAGTGGGGTCAGTTCGGCAAGACAAATGCCTTCAGGAAGAACTTATGCAGAAAAGCTGAAGTTCAGGACGGGAATATAGGTGTGGTTAATCGCTACGTGGACGATATTGTGCGGGAGAGCTATACTACGTTGCAGAGTCACGTCGGTTAAGGAGAAAACCACGTAGTCGCCATCAGGAATGGAGGGATAAGGCACATGAGCACATACACAGCGGCTTCAGGTGGCAGACGAGTAAATGCAGCGGAGCGAACGTTTCATAAGCTTGTTCGTCAGGACAAAGCGGCAGGTCTAGATGAAGCAGTCCAGAAGAACAGTCAATAAGAGCGGAGTGGGCAGTTAAAAAGTCGAGGCCTAATATAACATCTTGAGGGCAACTGGTGAGGACTGTAAATAACACAGGGATGTTGCGGCCGGCAATGCTAATTCGTGCAGTACACATACCAATAACAGTAGGCGTGTTGCCATCCGCAACACGGATGATAGATGAGGTAGCGGGTGTGAGGACTTTCTTGAGGCGTGAGCGGAGCGAAGAACTGAGGACAGAAATGTGGGCGCCAGTGTCAATAAGTGCAGAAATTAGGACTCCATCCACTAGAATATCAATGAGGTTACGTCTAGGTGCGTGGGTTAGTATCGAATTGGCAGTTCGGGTCGGTAATGCAGCGTCACTCCGGGGCGCTGGATTCGCTAGTTTCCCGAGTAGGTGCCGTCGTATAATGGGGGTGAGCTGCGACGGGGTACCGGTGAACGGGACCGACGAGCGCGGGGAAATGGAGATCGACTGGATCGACGAGCAGTAGTGACAGTTTCGGTACGAGGCTCATCCGGTTGAAGAGGAAATGTCCAGGGCCATCATAGGCGGGGCGGGGCTCGGCTGGTTGGGCAACAAAACGTCGAGGTCCATAATAATACCGACGGTCAGCGTTGTACTAGGAGAGAGGGGTGGGGAAGGTACGGCTACGGCAATAACGCGAAATGTGGCCGGCGCGACAGCAAATAAAACAGATTGGCCTGTCGTCCTAGGTGCGCCACTCTGCGGGATTGGGACCAACGTAGCGACGTGGGGAAGTTGGGCTGGTGGTTGCAGCAGTCACTACAGGAACAGGATGCGATGGTGGCAGGGGCGGCGCGGGGCTGGAGGAGAGGCCGACGTTTGCAATTTCCTAACGGACAACGGATTGTATCATAGCCACGGTGTCGGGCAGTGAAGACGGGAGTGGTGCAGAAGTTAGGGCCTCGAGTTCTCTCCGGACGATCCGAGTGACGGTCGTTGGATGGGAGGGCTGGTGCAAAGGGGCCAGTCATCGCAGGATGAAGTAGCCGGCGTGTCTGGAAGACGCTCAAAGCGATGCACGAGACGTCTTTGTTTTGCTCGCTCAAATTTTCTGCAGACTTGAAGCACCGAGTCGACAGTGGAGCAGTCCGTGCAGAACAGGATGTTGAACGCATCATCCGCGATACCCTTGAGGATATGCCCTACCTTGTCAATTTCCGGAATGGGGCTGTTGACCTTGCTACACAACGCAAGCAAGTCCTGATGTAGGCAAGGTAGGACTTCATGAGGGATTGGACACGAGAAGAGAGTTCCGTATTGGCAGCCAGAGCCCGCCCAATAGGCTTCCCGAATACGTCCTGAAACCTTTGTTTGCAGATGTCCCAAGTAACGAGCTCTTGTTCGTGATTTTGGAACCATGCTCGAGCTGTTCCCGCCAAATAGAAGGTGACGTTAGCGAGCATAATGGTTGCGTCCCAGTGGTTGTTCCTGCTGCAGCGCTCATACTCATCTGGCCATTCGTCCACGTCTGGGTGGTCGTCACCATTAAAGATGGGAGGGTGGCGAACTTCCGTGAGTACTACTGGCTGAGGCGATGTTCCCGCGGTAGTAGGGGCTGTCTCGGAGGTCATCGTAGCTGTTTTTGACGTCGTTATGATGCCGGGTAGGTGACGGCCGCTGCGCAAATCCAGCTTTTAATTGGCAGCGCAAATGGGTTAATCTGTGCGAACGGGGATCTTGATTCACCTCCACCAAGATGATGCGTGGCAGAAGGCTAGATCAGGGAAAACCACCACAGCTGATGACAGACGTAAATGTTCTTGCAAGCACCAACCGTGGCTTCAACTTCGTCATCTCTCACTCTGTTTTTTCCATCGTCGTCCTCTTCCGTGGCATATACGTAACAATAGGATTAACTCTGGCGACGCATTAATCGCAGAGCTAGTACGAGCAGATCGGATGAGCCGAATTGCAGCAGCGGCTGCTGGCTTGAGCAGAAATTTGCTTGTATCACGGCTATCGCTCTTACCGGCGATTCGCTGTGGTCAGCGATCCTTACGAGGGCTTCATACTTGATATTCGGCTCAGTATTCCAGACGCCAACAAATTTTAGCACGCTTTATTTCGGACATCGGTGCTAACGATCCGCCGTGTTGTGCACGTATGGTATGCGGGAGGAGGGGCCTACAGCTACAGTGTACTAGAATATTCTAGTACACTGTACCACAGCGGCGATGTTTACGGCGATCGAGGAGGTGCTGCCATCGTGCGGTGCTTGACCATGCTGTTGACGCCTCGTCGGACGACACTCCGGTACTCCTGAAACCACGTTATATAAATAAGATATTTGTAAATACAGCTTCGTTCCGCCGATCACTGCATCGCTTCGGTTGTTGTACTTGATGGGCAATGGCCGCCTAACCGATAAGGGCGGCGAGCTATGTAACAACAGCCCGCACAGAGTTCGAGCAGCGCACGAGCAGACCACTTTCGCAGCTACCGGAAGTGTGTCCGTGACGTCATGGCTGCAGTGGCCGCAGCGAATGGCAGCTTCTAGTAAGCCTTGCCAGTCAACTCACCCGTGACGTCACGGTTTAAGGAAATAGTTCCATGCGACACCGCCAAACGACGACCTCTCTGCCCGCGAACTTCAAAAAATGCTGTTTTTAAAAATTAATAAAAAATCGCTGGTTTTGTTCCAAGGAGTTATACTTTGGGTTAATGCTCAAAAGAATTTGTTCCACACACTGATAACGTGTATCAGTGGCTTCTTGGTGGCCGCTTCAGTGGACCTTCAATTTAAAGCAGTGAGTCTGTGTCCAGAAGCGAGCGCAGTGCAAAGACAAAATGTTGATTAAAAAGCAAATACAGAAACAAAGACAAGAAGAAACGCCGACCAAAAGGCGAAATGGCAAATGCCGAAAGCAAGTTATAAGCAAAGAAAACTGACGAACGAGCACATCTTTGGCTCGTGAATTATGCTTCTTGTGGACTGGCGATGACTCTGTGGTTTTGACAAAATATTTTGATTAAGGAGAGGTGGACAATTATTAAGTTATGTACTTCATCCACAAAGCAGACTTTATAGTATTTCAATGTTGCAGCACGCATAAATATTAATTTTGGCAGTCTTGGGCTCCACTGCGGCATTATAGAATTCAGTAGCTAGGCTGCTGTGCGTTTCTCGACCTTCTGATGTTCGAAATAAATTTCACATGTTCCACCTCCACTTGTATTAGCACAAACACAGAAGCCATAACTGACGCACCTCCTACACTATCTGACGATGGGAAAGTGAGTCTATGGACAAGACAGCGTAAAAATAACCTTGCTGTACATGAATGGCCCAACAGGATATCGAAAACTTCCATGAGCCGCATAAAAAACTAGAGATACATCCAATAAAAGCATGCAGCACTTAAAATACAGTGTTGAAGTATTGCTCCAAAATCACAAGTACCACCACAGCCCACCATGGAAGCAATAGCAGTGGTGCCTTGTCAAAACAGCCGATTTGCGTTATGGAGTTCCTTCAGCGCACTGACAGTGACCGAATTGGAAAGCGGAGAAAGCACATGGATGCAGAGAAAAATATAAGTAGGCATTAGAATGCCATGACGCCATCTCAAAATAAAACTAAAAGCCCAGTGACTCATGCTACAGTGTCTGAAGCATCGTGACTGACCGTATCACGGCCGCAGAAAGTTGTCCCTCAGTATGGCAAACTTTTGCGGATAGTCGGGGCATTTTGGCACAGCGTGACGCAAATTTAACAAATTTCGCGCTTAATGCACAGCTTGGAGCAGAAATGTGTAGCCATATCAAAATATGCAATTGGTGCAGCTGTTGCACCCTGCGTGCTGTCCGCTCATCATTCTTGGATTTTCAAGCACCAAGCCGCTTCTGCTCTGTGAGCCCTGGGAGGTCTGTTGTCTTTGCCTTCTTAACTGCTTGGAGCACGACAGATTTTATTAACCCTATTCAGTATGCCAACTCTTTTCAGCCTTCCATTAATAGCCTGGTACGCAGATTTAGGGTGCGTCTTTGGCAGGAGCACCTTCTGCATATCCTCCAAAAACCTTCAGCACTCTCTCCACTGTTTTGAAGCTCCGTTCGATCGATAGCCTTCATCCTGCGAAGCTCCCTAGAAACCAAATACTGAGATTGTTGCACTAAGGCTTGCACTATGCTGCACTATGTGTGGGAAGTCACGTAATACCCAGAAATGTGGCGCAACAAACACAAACACAATCGAAGAGACGCAACACACGCGCACTTGTGTTTGTTGTGCCACATTTCTGGGTATTATGCAGCACCAACTAGCCCCTCAAGCTGTTATTTTGGGAAGTCACGTCACTCACACGAAAGAAAAAGTAAGGGGAACAAAGGACTCCTTCCTGGCAGCCGCAAGCTGTGTTTGCTTCGGGTGGTCGCCGCTGTTTTTGCGCGTCTTTTATTTTGCTTTCAATGGTTCCTGTGCATAGTTTTCTCAAGCTGCATTACAACAGGGCGAATGTGAAATGCATAGCCCCTTCCGCAGCCAGCCCAGCAGAAAAAAATATCTGGTTCAGTCACGAACAAACAGCACCGACTGCAGCGCGTCATGTGCTCTAAACGGGAACAGATGCTTTGAGAAAATAAAACCACACTTCACAGCATGAATGGCAAGCGATTCGGCTTGAAAATGAATGAATGAATGAATGAATGAATGAATGAATGAATGAATGAATGAATGAATGAATGAATGAATGAATGAATGAATGAATGAATGAATTGAATACGGTCGGCGTATGTAGGTGGCGGCAAAAACAGGAAGGTTGAACATGTTTGGGTTAGGGGAGCGGGCCAGAAACCTGTTGCCAGGAATAAAGGAAGCAATGGGAGAAGCCGGGGCGCTGAGAGCTGTGGGCCTTGAGAAAAACTGTCTCATAGTTTAACAACAGGGTTATAAGAATATACGAAAAACTAATCAGCTAGAGAAAACATGGGGGGGGGGGGGGCAAAATTTAGAAAGTGAAAAAGGACTAACGCGGACTCGAGCTACTAAACGCACACTGCATAAAAAAATGATGCATTTACATTATACTTCAGGCTCTTTTTGAATTCACTGCCTCCGGTAATATAAGAGGGACCTCGAATCAGGTAATCTGCTTTCTCTATATTTATAATTCACTATCTATATCTGTCTACATTGTCACTATCAATATTTATTAACAGTCAGTTCAAACGAGATTTTGGGCTAGAGATTGATGGCCCGGAGTATTTATTAACGATAATTCTCAGTGTGTTGAATGATGACCAACGTTATTCAGATAAGTTTGAAACGATAGGGTACCAAAAGAACGAAATCTTCTCTTGGGTGCACCTCCAGTAAATATAGTGGACTTAAAGAGAAAGAATAGCGTCTAAAAGAATATGGATGTTGCTGTTTACTGGTATTTTGTAGTCACCATAAGGAGAGATAGGATGGACACACAAATATTTCCACGCTTTCGTTTAGTTTCGGGAAGTCGAACGGGTGCGGATCAGTGAACGAGAGAGAGGCAGAGTTGTTTTTCTCTCTCTCCAATAGACCACTGTTCGCTCTTGAGCGACCCAGGCTTAAGTAAGCCAATGAACCGTTCAAATGAGCCGGCTCATTTCAGTGAGCTGAGCCGTTCTGAGCCGCTCACTAAAGTGAGCCGCTTTGCCTATCTCTAGGTTGTCGTCGCTTCAGCTCACTGTTTGTGAGTCTGCGTCGCTTGAATGGTAGCCATTGGAAGTACTCTTGAGAAGATAAAGGTGACAAGCCTGCCACATGGCGGCTGCGACGAGGTACTGGCGAATCCAAGATGTTTTTACCCAGCACCTCCACCAAATGTAGCGGATGAAATGGATTTA
Source organism: Amblyomma maculatum (assembly GCF_055883805.1). NCBI lineage: Eukaryota > Metazoa > Arthropoda > Arachnida > Ixodida > Ixodidae > Amblyomma > Amblyomma maculatum. Next base: position 167,292,979 of record NC_139353.1, on the reverse strand, counting down.
ATACAAGTGAACGTTTGAATAATGAAGGCTGCTTGCAAACGGCCCAAAGCCCAGATCAGTCTGCACGCACCTCTCTCTTTCTCGAACTCCTCAGTAAGCACTTCCTCATTTGAAAGTGAAAATGGGGTATTTCACATATAAACCTCTCTGGCACCTATTGCATTTAACTATGCTTAGTCCACTTCAGCAGACCGTAATGGTTGCGGAGCACTGCAAGTTTCATTTTCAACCCTGTCAAAATGTAGAGCACATGCAGTCAAACCCCGCAATAAAGAAACCTTCTGCAAATGAGTTTTTTTTTGTTCCCGCGAGAATTTCACTCTTGCAAATGTTGACAAACAAGTAAATATTAGCAATTGGCAAATAATCTATAAGTTGTGATGGTCAAAAAGTGAGCATGAAAACGGCGAATGCACACTTGTCGGAATTCACAACCAGGCCGTGCTGTTGGAGGAGCTGTAAACTGCACGCAGGTAGTTCTCGTTATCTACAGACATATTGCTGGCTGTGTTCGCATACATCAATGATCGATGTATGCGAACACAGCTGGGAGGCCTCTTGTGACCTTAGCAATGAACTGCTGAAAGGTTTGAGCTGTGTTCTGAAGTCCAAAGAGCATCCACACATACTCTAACAGCCCAAACGCAGTTGTGATGGCTGTTTTAGGTATGCTGGCAAACACAGTGGGTGTCTGGTGATGTACCTAACCAGGTACACTTTGTTAAAAGTGGTGCAGCCATTCAGATATGATGTGAAGCAGTGGATAGCTGTCGTGGACAGTCTTGGCATTCAACACTTCATAGTCACTGCACGGACGCCAGTCACTTGGATCTTTTTTAGATGAGATGGAATGACAAAGCCCGTGCGCTCGATGATGGGTGTATAATGTCGAGCTGCATCATGATTGAGCTCCCGTTTAGCAGGTGACCACCAAACAAGAGGTGTGATCGTACTGCTGGTGGTGGTACGATCACACCACATGCTTTGGCGGCTGGGTGAGATTGCAACGCTTCGCCAGTTACTGAAATGATATAGACAGGCTGTCTGTCGGGCTGCATGCTGAATGAAGCCCAAGTGAAAGTATGATAGGAAATCTGCGCTGATGATTGGGTCAACGTCAGCGACGACGAACACTCATCAAAAAGGGCGGCAGAGTACCAAGTTGAGGGTGAGGGAGCGAAGTCTGTATGTCACTATGGTTGAAGAGATGACAGCCCGTTGCGATTGCCCCGCCAGCTAGGCACAATGGCTTTTTTTGAAGGATCACGCTGACCTCTGCACCATTGTTGACAAGGAACGGAGCACGACAGGTCTTGTCAGTTAGTCAGTTACCACAAAAGGTGGCTGCATTGGGGAGCCATGAGTTGCCATTAATGGTCTTGAGGGGTTTTTCCGAGCCACGAGACGTGCAGGATGTAGTAATTGCCAGTCATACCAGCAGTGTTAAGTTATGGCTCTTTGTGCGCGATGGAAAATGTTGACTGGAAAATGGTGAATGGTTTCTTGGGACAAGCTCCTGAGTGTGTCAGCTGAGGTAGTAAGCTCATCAGTACATGCCTCGAGGCAGGAAATTGCTGAGTCTGCCAGTGGTGAGACAGCTGTGCCTAGCTGGAAGGCCACCTCATGAGCCTGGTTGGTCAGCTCCATGGTTGTGTCACTAGCCGCTAGGAAGGCAAGATGCAGATGCTTCGGCATCAGCAAGAGCTGAAGAAAAGCTCTCGAAGCAGCGGAACATGGGTGGTGTGTTTTCACCGAGGAGCTGCCAAATCCGGTGAAGCAGTTGTGAAGGGCAACAGTCGGCAAGGTCCACCAGTAAGGAGCTGCTGTAGATGAAAGCGTTCTTGCGCCATAGTTCTCTCGGATACTTCGTCTAGAGGTGCTGATGAGAGCATCTCTCATGAGTTCATGTCACTGATCATGTCAGGAGAGAGCGTGGATACGACATGATTGTACTAATTCATCTTCTGGGGTGATGCGGTCAGTAGAGATGTGCACGGGCGGAAATTCTGAGCCCGAACCAGCTTGGAATCTGTGTTACAGACCAGAGTCTGGCATGGCAACGTGTTCACACTTAAAGGGCCCATGAAGAGCTATTTACGAAAACTACAAAACACACTCTAGATATAGGTATCCTATCAGTCCTCTTTGCAACACGCAAATTTTTACGCTAGTGTTAGTAATACCGAAAATATTGGGGATTGAAAATGACGCTCGTCCTCTGCTCAGTTAACCTGACGCACGCCGGCACGGAAGAAAAAAAAATGAAAACAAGCTGAGACGGCACCCCACCACATTCCATTCCGCCCGGGTCACCTGGGAGCATCCAGTGAGCGGGCACAACCAGCAAGCCCTGATGACATCATTTGGGAGGTTTGCACGGGGGAACATGTCGCCCTAATCAGTTGAGAGCTTTACCCAGGAGCACTTTTCAAAAATTATTTGTCAATTGTCTCCACGCAGTGTTTAAATTTGACTCGAATACTCAAAAGGCCATCTCTATGGATTTCTTTCACTAGAATATTAGAGCAAACATCGATTAATGGCCCTTTAAGGCCCTGGTCTGGCCCAGTATGATACAGAAAGAAATAATTTCCAAATAATGAGTTGACCTTGAAAAACCTAGAAATGCTCAGTTGTCGCGTTTAAAATTGAAATTTGTAGAATATATAGAGGCACAGCAGAACATGTAAATATTATTTTTGTTATTATGCAAGAACAATTTATGCATTAATGAATGCTTAAGACATTTGTGGCACTCCTGGATTGTGAATCCAGCAACGCTGAAGTTCTTTTCACTGCTGTAACTTGTGGCTGCAATGAATAATGTGTTCTTACTCAAGGAAGGCAAGATTTGGATACATGGTTTCCTCACTTCACCAAAAGCACGCTGCCTCTTAACTCTGAGCAAGAGGTTGATTCTGTGGCCAAGTATTCGGTAAGCTTATCTTGCTCAGTGTGTGCCTTTTATGGCACCGACAATGCCGTGGACCGCAGATGCTTTGACTAGGTGTTACGGCCCATTTCTACTGAGCCTTGTCGAGGCCTGGCACAACACAGACGTGGAAGAGCTGACAGCATACCGCGAATCTGGAAATTGATACCGAAACATCTGCCGAATATGAAGAGACAAAAGTAAAAATTCGATAGCCCACAAGCAGCCCTTCTGCTTGGTCGTTGACAGCTAGCAAAGATCTGTTCATGCCAGGAGTGCGTAGTGTAAAGGTGCATAAACATCTGCATAGAGAATCCAGACTCTTGCGTTGGAAGGGTGCTGCAAAACACTGCTGTATTGTGACGCCTAGCACACCACAACCATATTCGTGCATTTAAAAAGGTTGTGAATACTCGGGATTGGTGTGTCCGGCCTGGCCCCGCCCAAGCATGAGTCACAGGGCTTCTGAGCGGCCAGAGTACGAGCTTTTAAGCCATACCGAGCCCTCGTTACACCTCTAGCGGTGAGGGCCGAATTGTTCCTCAATCTGGAGAAACCACACTTGCGGATTCTGGGGTCAGAAGGGTGAAAGGCAAAGTTGCAGCAATGAAACGTTCTGCGAGGATAAGGGCGGCTCTGTAGAGCAGGTGCCGGCTTCAGTCATCCTCTAGTCTTCGGTAATCAGTTGTAGATGCGGTGCTCTAGGCCGCAGGGGAAAATAAGCTTCCTACACATTTTAAGGCATAACCAAGCTACTGAGCTGTGGCAGCACGTGCCTCCGGCCCAGTGCATTCTTTGTTGTCCTCCTCTTGTGCAGCCGCGCTTAAGGCAGAACCAAAGAAGTATGCTGCAAGGGTAGTTTTTCTAACCAATTGTTTCAGTTTGCTTTTTCTGATACTTTATGTTGAGCTTCTGCGCTCTGAAATTTCTGGAACTCAGCAGAGAGTACTATAACTGTCACAGCATTCAACAAATCATTTTATTACAATTCTGTATTCTCTGCATGAACTAGACAAATTTATAACAAAAAAGGAAATGAATACCTAACTCCTCAGGGCTGTTTCTTAGACTAGTTAGTGAGGTTTACTCATTTAGGTGAGTCCTCAAGTGCAAAACAGACAGTGACGTGGAAGAGACACAGGGCAAAGCGCTAACTTACAAATGAATATCATTTGGAGCGAATGAACATATATTGGAGGACAGCACTAAAACAAAAATAAGATGAGGCACGTTTGATCCTCAAGAATGCAGCTGTGCGCGTTAATTGGTAATTCATCAGTGAATCTGTCAGAAAAGGAAATTGCATTCCTCGATGGTCATGGCATGAGCGTGTGACGAGTCTCACCTTATTTTTTCTTTTTGTAGTGCTTTCCTCTCTATACGCTTCTGGGCTCCAAATAAAATTCATTTGCAAGTTAGCGCTGTGTCCTGTGTCTCTCTCACATCACTGTCTTTTTGCGCTGCAGGTTTCGCCAAAATGAGCATAACTCCTGTCGGCAGCTGCACAGTTCAGCAGCCGCTCCAATTTTTTTCCAGACTTGTGCTCCTAAGAACAGCCACCAGTATGCTATTTATGTCTATTGCCAGGTTCCTGCTGATATGGATTCCATGAGTGGAGAATCATGTAGCATGAGCTATGTTATCTTTTTTAATGTCAAAAAGGGTGCCGCCATGTCTCTTTCACAAACTTTAATGCTAGTAAAATTTTGAACATTAAAAAAATCTGCAAAATACCGAGCTCACAAAAATATTGGAGGGGGCTGGGGGGGGGGGGGGGGGAAGGATGCTTAAACTCTGCAGTAAACTTCTTTTTTAATGGTTTCTTGATGTTCCTTCAAGATGTTCCTTGGTGCAGCGGTGGCGTAGCGGTAGAACATCCGCCTCGCATGCAAAGAGGACCGGGGTTCAAATCCCGGTGCTGCGCAATTCTCCACCGGATGAAAAAAAAAATTCGCGTGTCGATGGAATTGCATAAACAGGTTTGGGGTGCGACATGATGCCGGTGAAGACCTCCGGCAACGCACTCCCTCACCAGAACAGGAGTTGGCCACCCTGGTCAAGTAATTGGCCGCAACCTCCTATAATAAGTTCCATAAAACACCGGCCCTCAGTCACCAGCGGCTGCGGAACAACTGACCACGGCAGCGGTCAGACCTGTGACGCAGCAGTTGGTGCTAAGAAAGCCTGGCTCCGCTGGACAGGCCGCCATTGGAAACTGACCCTGGCAACGTTTAAGGCTAGAACCCTAGCTAGTGAAGCTAGTTTAGCAGTGCTGTTAGAGGGACTAGAGAGCATGAAATGGGATGTCATTGGGCTTAGTGAGGTGAGGAGGCCGAATGAGGCATATACTGTACTGAAGGATGTGCATGTACTGTGTTATCGAGGTTTACCACAGAGGCGACAACTAGGAGTAGGTCTCCTTGTCAATAAGTATACAGCGGGTAATACAGATGAATTCCATAGTATTAATGAGAGGGTTGCAGGCATCGTAATTAGGCTTAATAAGCGGTATAAACTGAAGTTTGTACAGGCCTATGCACCTACATGTAGTTATGAAGACCAGGCAGTTGAAAGCTTCTATGAAGATGTAGAATCGGCAATGCGAAAAGTAAAGACGCAGTATACTGTACTAATGGGCGACTTCAATGCCAAGGTAGGGAAAAAGCAGGCAGGAGAAAAGGCAGTAGGTGACTATGGCATTGGTTCTAGGAATAGCAGGTGGGAGTTACTAGTTGAGTTTGTAGAGCGCAATAAGTTACGAATCATGAATACCTTCTTCAGCAAACGGAAGAACCGGAAATGGACATGGAACGTTTTTAGTCTCTCCTAACGGAGAAACTAAAAACGAAATCGACTTCATAATGTGTTCAACCCCCGCCATTATGCAAGCTGTAGAGGTAATCGGGAAAGTGCGATGCAGTGACCAGAGGATGGCGAGGTCCCGAATCAGCCTAAATCTGAAGAAGGAACGCAACAGATTAGTAAGAAAAAAACCCATCAACGAATTAGCGGTGAGGGGGGGGGGGGCAGAAGAGTTCAGGATCTCGCTACAGAATAGGTATTCAGCTCTAACTGAGGATGGCGACATTGCCCTAGAGGCAAGGAACAATAATTTCAGAGATATCATTACTGAGTGCGCGGTAGAAGCAGGCGGTAGGATAGTTAGAGAGGATACCGGTAAGCTGTCTAAGGAGACGAAAGATTTGATTAAGAAATGCCAGAGTATGAAAGCTTCCAATCCAACAGACCAGATCGAATTGGCCGAGACATCAAAGCTAACCAATAAGAGCAAGGTGGCCGATTTAAGGAAGTATAACATGGAGAAAATTGAGCATGCTGTAAAGAACGGAGGAAGCCTTAAAGCGGTAAAGAAAAAAATTGGCATATGCAAAAACCAGACGTATGCGATAAGGGACCAGGCGGGCAACGTCATCACTATTATGGACAAGATAGTCAAAGTAGCCGAGGAGTTCTATACAGATCTCTACAGTAGCCAAAGTAGTCAGGACCGTAATGAGATTGGCGGGAGGGAAAAACAGTCAGACGTTCCACCAGTGACGAAGGACGATGTCAAGAAAGCACTAGAAACTATGAAAAGGAGGAAATCAGCTGGAGAAGATCAGATAACTACAGATTTTCTGACGGACGGGGGGGGATATCGTGCTAGAAAAACTGGCCACCCTGTATACGCAGTGCCTGGTGTCATCGACGGTACCGGAACCATTGAAGAATGCAAACCTTATCCTCACTCACAAGAAAGGGGACTCTAAGGACCTTAAAAATTACAGACCAATCAGCTTACTGTTTTACGTATAAGGTATTTACTAAGGTAATTGCTAATAGAATCAGGACAACCTTAGACTGCAATCAAGCAAAGTATCAAGCAGGTTTTCGGAAACGGTACTCTACTATCGATCATATCCATACCATCAATCAGGTGATAGAAACATGCTCGGAATATAACCAGCCTTATACATAGCATTCATTGATTACGAAAAGGCATTTGACTCAGTTGAAACCTCGGCGGTGATGCAGGCATTGCGAAATCAGGGGGTAGACGCGCCGTACGTGAAGGTGCTGGAAGATATATATATAGTGGCTGCACATCAAACATAGTTGTGCATAAAGAAAGTAACAAAATTCCCATAAATGAAGGTGGTAGGCAAGGAGACACAATCTCCTCAGTACTATTCACAGCTTGCTTAGAGGAAGTATTCAGAGACTTGGAAGGGGAGCAGTTTGGGATAAGTGTAGATGGAGAATATCTCAGTAATCTGCGATTTGCTGATGGCATTGCCTTGCTAAGCAACTCGGGGGATGAACTGCAAATAATGATTGATGACCTAGACAGGAAAAGTAGAAAGGTAGACTTGAAAATCAATATGCAGACAACGCGCACACGCAGGGACACTTCACACTGTAACCAAAAACAAGAAAAAGGTCCCCCCTCCCTGAGCGTCGCTCCGCCCTCGCGCCTCGCGGGCCGACTCCCCGAAACGGCAGGAAACACAAACACACAAAACGAAAACCCGAGCAAACATGCACTATTGACGACCTTACATCTGCCTTTAAGGTTATGGCATGACAGTGTTAATGGCGCCAGTTGCCGGTTTTCCTTGTGGGCCTTCATGTAGACCACACTTTGCCACTCACTTGTTCATAAGCTTTCAACTTGCGGCTGCATTGTCCCATACAAAGTCGCAAGATACCACATTATAAAACCACCACGACAAAGATCTAAAGCACCATTTTAACCAAGCCACACAAAGGTATCTTCGTGGCCCAGGGCTCGAATGTCTGAACTCTAGATCTAAGGGTTCTGAAGGGCTGGATTCCGATTTCACCCTTCCATGTCACAGGCGAAGCCTGTGTTGGCAGCGCCTGCCAGCGCTGAGAAGTGGCATGAGAAGTGCCATGAGAAGTGGCATGGCACTGCCAGTGGCAGCGCCATGCCACTTCTCATGCCATCACACAACTCAATGGCTACTCATGCATGACCATATCGTCTGCCATCTACCACTGCCAGAGCCATGCCCATGATTTTTTGCTCACAATGCAGACAATGGCTTTTCTGGGAAACAAAGCCTTTAATGGTGCTGAATTAAAATAAAGTGTTTAAGAGTTTATTATTTGAGCAATCAGGTGCCTCACTGGGCATCCCCCCTGTCCACTTGTATAGGAGAAGATGGAGACGACAGATTAATGATGTATTCCAGTGGATGAGCAGGAGTATTCCCAAACGTTCTCTCACAAGAGCTAGTGCTTCCAATGGGAGAAGTAGGGTTGGAACACCTTCATCCAGCGATAGAACTAGTGCAGTGTCTTAGCACCAAGAACAGTCAAGAGCAGTCCAGGCTGCACTTCAAACACAAGTTGGAAGGACGTCGCCTGACATCAAAAACACTGCATAATTACTGTTTCACTCCTTTTAGCAGAACATTTTCGAGAACACTGTAGAATCTGCACTGGAGAAATACGTAAGCATGCTCATTGCTGTGTTGTCCGCAAGATGTGTCAGCGGATTCCGCGAGTAACAGATACTGCGCCTTTTCTTTCCTGTAAACCAATTATAGAAGGGTGGTGAACTGCGATGCGTTCAATGGAACACTGGTTGTGTTTGACAAGGGGCGTGTGATGTATCGTATGCAGCAGCAGTGCTCAGGCTTTCGCATTTCTCCACTGCAGATTCTGCAGCGCTCTCGGAATTTTTCACATTGCAGTTGACTGATTACCTCTATTTACACACTTTCTAACCATTCCTACCATTTGTGCACGCAAATCACGCCCTTTCCCACTCGTTCACGTTTCAAACATTTCAAATTTCCCGCCACTGGAAGTCAGTACCACGTGACCCTTTTGGATGTCGCCATTCCCCCTCTAATTAATTACCTAGTTAACCCGCATGCATCAAATTATTCCCTCAGCAAGATTTTTTGGTCCTCTATCTAATGCAACCATTCTTTTTCTTATAACTTGTTTCGTTCAAATGTAATTGTGATGACAATTCTGGTGACACGAAACTGCCGACATACCTACATAATGCTGACGCATTAAAATGGCAGTGACAAAGCATTACTGCCCTGTGCAGTCATACCTATTTGACACATGGTGCCTCTGTTGCCACAGAGGACATGGGCTCAATTCCAATGTCTTAGCTGTGAGAAGCTGAGGAAATGGAGGTTAGCATTTCATTTACAATCATGCCAGTCACAATACTGCGGTCTGGCTAGCGGTGGTGATCGTTCAAGGGGCAGAACATGCACACCCTCTCTTGGCATGCTACTGCACTGCTCCTCACTACTTGGCATCTCTGCTCCCATCCGTCTAATGCAATGAACTATGCGAGTACTGATGCGACAGCATTTGCTGACCATGAAGGATGTCAGGCATTCAGCGTCAGTGTCCATGCGAAGCCTTCGCCTACTAACTGTGGCAGGTGGTGTTAAGAGGTATTTCGCGCCCTCCATTTATGGGAGAGGAGGGAGATATTTGGAAAAGAGATGCAGCAAAGTTGAACCAAAAGACATGACGAATAGAAAAAGAATATAATCAAGATTGGAGTAACTCGAGAGTGAAAAAAACAATGGAATTAAACTTGGATTGGTTGAAACTTTCCAAAGTGACTCGGGCTATGAGGAACGCTGTAGTGGGGGGCTGCAGATAATTTTGACTAAGTGAGGTTCCTGAATGTATGTACTTTGAAATCGCACAGCACACAGGCACCTGCATTTTGTCTCCATTGTAACATAGCAAGGATCGAATCCGGGTTTCCAGGCTCTGTAGTCAAGCACCCAGTGACCAAGCCACCACAGTGCACAATGAGAATATTAATACATTGGTGAGTGAATTTCTTCTGCAGTCAGTCGAACTAACCATCCCTAAATTTGTTTTTCCTACAACAAAACTTCCTATGAAAATGCTCTTCACGAACTGTTCCCAGCACTCAGGGGTGTCAGGCATTGCCCCTAGTATGTGGGCCATTCACTTCTGACCTCTTCAGTAGGCACTCTAATCCTGAGTGACCCTAGTACATTGCTGCAGAATTGGTGGCTGCAAGAGACAGGATAAAATGGAAAAAGGGCCAATGGACTTTTTTCCAGTAATGCTACTGCATATGTGCGAAGCCTCCTTCTCTATTTCTACATAGTGGGGCAGCAGTTCACTGCGTGTGCGAAAACCATGAAAGACATCTTCTGGGTCATTGACGCGACAAACTGTTGTGCAATAATTGCATGCATTGCTAGCATGTATTCGGCCCTCAGGACCGCATGCATTGTCCCTGCCTGCTATTGCAACAAACGAAAAGACGCTGCCAGGTTTGCCTTCTAAGAGATCAAATGCCGCTTGGAAAATAAACCAACGCGTCTATTGGGAAAGAATTTCTGCAGAAAATATGGGAGGGAGCCCCGGTAACCCACCCTGCCAAACATACTTTTCCTGACGTCTGCAAGAGGAGGCGCGACTGAAAAAAGTTCATATAGCAGAGCTACATTGCATGTGCTTAATAAAGTTGTTTGCTGGGTTAAGTAGTATAGCATCCTAAAATTTGAAAGTGCTTGGAAAGACAAGGACAAGAGAAGTGGACGAGACAAAAACGTTTGTCCTGTCCACCTCTCTTGTCCTTGTCTTTCTGAGCACTTTCAAATTTTAAGACTGCAAGTACTGTTGTGTATAGCAATAAATTTGGCTAATCATAATTTGTATGTTTTTTATTCTTTTGTTGGCTATTCATGACAAGCTTACAGAGGGGTATTTAGATGACCTCACACGTGTCGTTTTATTGCCCCGAAGATAGCTTCTGCAAGGAAATCCGGAGTACATTGTGGGTAGCCGATGAGACATGCGTAGCAGTTTTTTGCAACGCTCCATGAACAGCAAAATGGTGGCCACTGTGATGTTGGTGAATAGACCAAACACGCACACGCACACAGTTTCATGTAATATGAACCAAGGATTTAAAAAAAAGCGGAGCACTGCAGCTGACTGAACCGACGACATATTATTCGTCTTCGTGTAGTTCTGTTTGGAGTATTCCTTATATTTTATGTAATTGGTTAATTAGCGGAGAATAATTATTCTAATTTTTTATGTTCAGTTTAGGCCCAAGTACCCTTCATTAAGTTCTAGAGGGGGCTCAAGTACAAATGACCCAGTTTTTTCTACTAACGTACTTCCTGCATGATTGTTTTTTCCAGCATTTAAACAAAGTGCGCAAATATGAAAGGAAAAGAAAATACGACATGACTGCGGTCTTGCTCTGCTAAAGTTTGAATTATCCAAATTCAAGTTTTATCTTGCATGAAAGATGACAGAATCCTCTTCATGAGTATGCGGCTTCGCCCGCGCTGAAAATCTGGAAAGCCTGTCTTCTTTTTTCTTTTTATTTCGAATCAATGAAGCATACACACCCTCCGTTTCAAAGTGAGCAGCCAGCGCCACTGTCAGCCAACTCGGACGGAGCTTTTATCGAGCTGTCCCATAGACAAAATTTGGCTATGGCAAACACGATGGTAATCCCCAAATTTGGTCCAAACCGCCCTCAAAATTTCACTTCGTCCGATTTGGACCAACACCGACGTTCAGGCTAATTCGGCTATGTTAAGCATGATGGTGACTTCCAAATTTAGTCCAGGCCACTCTCTGCTGAAGCTGGATTCAGTTCAGCATAGTCGAATAGAGTCTTGACAGGCACACTGGACAGCACTCAAAATATTTTTATGTCGCTATTGAGATCATGGATGTAACAATACAACAACACAAGGTGAGCGCTTGTCAAAGAACAGAGAACACGTGAAATTAAAAATAGCATTGACATTTTCCCGAGACGTGGTTACGGGGTGATGACAATGTTTCACCGCAAGACATGCCTTCAGTTGTTTTGATGCAATTTCAGTGCCAAATTAAAATAAATCCTCGATTCTTGAATATTGTAGTGCTCGATATATACTAAATGAGACATTTTTTTTTCATTTACACCATAATCTGACTTAGTACATATTGTTACATTTTGGTCCATGTTTTGTCCGTCCACAGGTCCAACGGGCACATTCAAGTGCAAGGACCTTAGTAACAATATAGTGCAGCACTAGTGCCGTGTAGCTGTGCACTGTGCACCGTCAAACATAAAGGGCCAGTTCTTGAAGGCCTTTTTGGTGTCTATGGGATCGAAGCATAAGTTATCGTCCTTTGCGTTGTTGATAAATTCAGCCTAGCCCCACCATTCACTGGTTGACCTGGTTAGATGAGTTGGTAGACAAACTGTCCCACATGAGCAAGGGTCCAGGGTTCACTACTTGGACCCCCTCAAATTTTTCACTACTGAGGCTTCTGGAAAACTTGTATAGCTTTCCTTTTTACCTGTATGGCTGCACTTATGTGGGTGCTAATGAGTAATTAGCCTCTATTTGATGTCTACTTTATCTTAAGTGTTTCCACTAAGTATAGATTTGACTGGACAATGGGGGCAGAGTAGATTCAAACCCAGGAATTACTCATGGGAAGCAAGTATGAAGTGCCGTAGCTATAACTGCAGTGGATCCCCCCTATGTGCAGACTGCAACACACTCTTGCACTGTGCACTGGATGTCCTCGTCACCATCAACTGCCAGACTTGTCCACAGCTAATGCGTGGTACTGCTTCCTTTGATACACGTTGCATTATTCAGCACTCTGTCTGATATCAGCAGTGCACCTGCTGCTAATCATATTGCTGTAACGCATGTAGCTCAGCCAGAATTTTCTCCTCAGTTGAGCAAACCAACCGTTTTCTGGTCAGGGCATTTCATGAATACAACAAAATTAGTGGACAACACACTTTAAAACAAAATTATCTTTATTATTTCAATCAGTAAGGTACTATCATTTGCTTACCATGCATGAAAGGTTTTCTAGATTTTGAACTGTATACTCACAAGATGAGTTGAAACGGTTCCGACAGATAACAGCTACAAGTGAATGGCAGCCATCCTTCCACCAGTGTTATTGCGATCTGCAAAGAGCAAGGCTCCTGAATTGAAAGCTGCATGAGCCACAATCTCCACATGAAGTCTTGTATCAAGGCATTTCTAGAACAAACAAGTTTATTCTAGTAATGTTGACAGGCAGTTCATTGAAAGGTTTTGCAGACACAGCTGCTTCTAGCCAAGAAGGAGCTTCAGTTTCTTAGGGTGTATTACCACTTTGTTTTTGTTCATGAACGTGCCATAAAATACATATCTTTATCTGCCAACAGAACGTTTCTTTTATGTACTTCGTTCTTTTCAAGGCTGAAGCAGTACAGGAAAGATAAGGGCTGCAAAATAGATTGATTCTTGTGGTTAAGTATGTGAAGTAAATGAAATAGGTTTTTGCCACAGCAATTTCACTCCGGCAATGTAGTTATATGAGAAATCAGCTGCGGCCGGCTTTAGCGATAGTAACATGTGTGGGTCTCAGAACGGTCATGCGTACAGTACTACAGTCTGCAGCAGTTAGGATTTTTATGGAACAATCTTTTTGAGCCCGCAAAACCGAAATAAAAATTTGCCTCAAGCAACTCGGTGGGCTGTTCCCCTTCAAGTCAGCTGAACACTGCAAGGAAAGATTGTTGGTAAGAGTGTGACATGGACATCATGACTATCAAAGATTTTTTTTATTTTTTTACAGTTTTTCGAAGTACATAGGCAAAAATCTAGAGCTAAAAATACGAATTAAGAACAAATACAACCCACACACAAAAAAAAAAGATCCTTACTTCAGGTTGGGCACAAATGCAAAGAGCGACGTGTCAAAGAGCGCGAACTAAAGAAAACTAAGCGCTGTTCACCATCGATCACTTCAAACCTTGCGTGCAGTTTCTGTACGGTCCTGTCGTCTTTCAGAGAATAAATGGCACTTTTTACATCGGGAACAATAAATTACTTTCTTCCTGCCGATACATTCCGAACATGCTTTTAGTGCGCTCGCCCAAGTTCTGTACTTGCTCCCACGCATTCACATTATAAATGGCACAACCATTTTAACCTCGCAGAAGCCGCTGAAATCATTGTGCTCTCCTAAGCTCGTTTCCGATGCACGGACATTTTAAATAGGAGCAAACTCGCCAAGATGAGATGAATTGCGCATATCGGTGGTCTCGGTTCGCCGACGTTACAAGTGTCGAACAACAATGTTTTAGCGCAGCGTTTAAGGGTCTGGTTGCTGACATAAAAACTGGAAAAGCATATGACAAACGACAACCACAGCGGTAAAGAGGAAATGTAACAGCATAATAACAGCACATAATTCTGCCTCTAACGCCGAAAGTTAAATGCTTCAAGCAGGCGCCATGAAGAAAAATGCAAAAGCGAATGCAGCGCCACTACTGGAAATTACAACAATTACAACTTCATGGAAAATATCAGTTACAAAAAAAACTTCCCTTCTGAATGGCATCTAACAACATGACTTAAACATTTAGAACTGTATTGTTGATGAGAAAGCTTAGTTTGTTGCATACTAAAGAGAAAAAAAAAATATTTGTTAAAATTTGGTAAGTGCCGCCACCTGCACCGCTCGCAAATGCAGATTCGGCGCCCTTTTTGAAATACTTATTTTAAACAAGCGCATGTTTGCGCAGATAGACCTCGCAAGGGCTGCTTTGCTCCATCGAGACCTTTGACTCACGACATGTAGCAGTGATCGCAAGGCACATCCGCGCAGACCAGTGAGGAACCAGTGCAAATGTGAAGATATTCCCTTGCTCCTTTTTCTTCTCGCAAACAATATGCCAAGCACAAATACAAGTGACTATGAAAACACTTTGCAGGGCCCAAAAGGAAGAATACACTGACGCTGAACAGTACCATTACGAATCCAACTGGATTGACATGTTGGAAAACAAGTGGCTGATTTGAGCCTGGCAGTTTTGTTGATGTGTTCAACTGACAGCAAGCAGCCCAACAACTGGCATCAACTAGAGCACAACTCACCTGTGATGATTTTTTTTTACTTTTTACAGTTACTCATGCTATACAGATATTTTATAAGTGCACTAAACAAAGCGGCCCAAGCATAGAAACAAGCGATAGTTTATTTTGTCTCGCACACTTATTTTTTCCTTCATGCATGAGCGCCCACACACTAGGAGGATGAAAATACTGCAGGTTATGCACCTGTACGGATATGAACGAGGAATGACCAATGATGCAGCATTTGTCTAAATAAAGGCACATATTGCTCTTGGAGAGCCTATAGAAACTCTCAAATTGAAATAATCTTATACTACAATCCTTCTTTGCTTCTGGATGAACTCAATGCTTATAAAATATGTTCGCAAAACATGGTCTGTAATGCAAGCAACTTTTCCGTCATCAGCAGGACATCCGCCGCTAGGCATCTAAAACTTGCCACCACTGGGGGGAAGCAATATGAAATGCAACAGTAAGATGCACTGCTTTGATCTAGCAATCTTTTTCCGCCTCAAATGAGAATTCAGTACCACGATTACAAGTATTACAAGGTCCTTACTAACCATCCGGTTAGCCCCTGAATTTACATCTCCAAAATGAGAGGGCATGTGCTGCACTTACCATATTTGCTAAATGCGCACTCGGGCACAACAGAACACAGTGCCTTTCAAGTCTTGCAGGCATGCGTTATGTTCACCTGTCAAGAAATGTCTAAAAACTTGCTTGTCTAGTTAGAAACAAACCCCTATTTCACAAAAACTGGGGCGACTAAAAAATGTCAGGAACTCGCACAAGCCGCACAGTTTCATGCTCGTAGATTAGCAGCGATGTTCTTCTACCAAGCACATATATGACCAACTGCTTATTTATGTTATCTGAAACTGCTTCCCCAACAAAATCTTGGCTCTTCAGTAAAACTTCCCATCATGTCAGAAAAGAAAGAAATGAAGCACCATACAACGCTTCCTAGCTGCACCATAGAACTGAGCAGTGTCCATTTTAATTTTTTTTTGTAAAGTTGTTTTTTTTTATATACGAAATGGCTGCGCTGTTCCAAGTTTGACATTGTGTCCACTCCTATCTTCGTCCAGGTTCGATCGATAGTATGTATAATTAAATCGATAAACAAAAATGAAGCTAGTGTGACTTGATGAAAATAATGCTGAGCACTTTCTACACATTGGCAGGTACAAAACACTAGCCATGCAACAATGACTAGCATCTCACAACAAGTAGGTCTCCATGGTTATTGTGTACGTTTTTATGTAGGGGTGTCTTGCACTTTTTTGTTAGGTAGAAGAGGATGCAATAGTATGCAACAGCAACGAAAAAAAAATGGCAAGAGCATAACCGAACAGGTTCCTCATCATCATAACCAGCCTGATTACGCCCACTGCAAGATAAAAGTCTCCTTTAATTCTCTTGTAAAGAGGAAGATGAGCATGCAGGGAGCTCAATGTCGGCAGCCACAGCCAGTTTGGTCAAAGTGGGAGACAGATCATCAAACTGCATGAGCGAAGTTCTAATGAGGCATTAACGCAGATGATGATGATGACGGTGCCATGGTCAGAGAAAAAGTCAAAACCTGAAATGGTGTCACAGGAGCATGAAGAGAAAACAAATTGTATGGTACATAATGAGCTGTTAATGGTGACCCTGGCCGTGCAGGCAGTCAAAGGCGAAAGACGCTGCGCATTAGGGCGTGAGAAGATGTCCTGACTTTTATTGGCTTGTGCAGTTTCCTACACATCACAGATAAAGTAGCATCAGTATCAATAAGGAACAGCCCTCCACCGCTTCAAGTACATTTGTAGGAACAATTGTGACCCTACATTTGTTGACATATTCGCAGTTCTTGCCTTAGGCAGTAACTAGTTTTCCTGGGGCAAAGATGCAGCAAATAAACCGAGTGGCATTATGAGGATGGAGGCAAGTAGGCAGGTGGTGAGTGGAGGTGTCAAAGTTCTCTGCAGGACAGACGTGGCCGGGGCTTAGGAGGCTCGTAAAGGCAGGCACATCTGCAGGTGGCGACAGTGACGCACAATGTGACCAGAAACTCTGCACGCATAACAAATAAGAAGGTTGTCATATGTGCGCCAGGAGTTCACACAAAGAGGGGACGGCTACGTGGGAATGAAGGCGGCAGACTACAGTGGAATGCGGAATGCGGAACGGGGTAAATATGTCTGACCAGATCTGACGTTGCCATACATGAGCGTTACCGCAGCAGGAACCTGCAGGTGAATGAATGGCAGCACTTCAGACACTTGCTCGCAAATGAGCCTGAAGGGTCACGGCCAAGCTAGATGGAGATCCCCAAATGTCCTTAATTAGGAGTAGCTGTTATGTCACCTCTCCAATCGCACTCTTTAAACTGGTCCAGCAGCAAGCTGCTGACGGAACTAAGCGGGAAAGTGATTCTAAGTGAACAGACGGTGGCTGAACCAGAATGCGCTGCTTTGCTCCTGGCAAAGCATGAATATATTGGCAACAGTGATAGTGTTTCGGACAACATCTGGACTGCGTCAGACTCGATGTTTTTGAGAATGCGCTTTATCCGTCTCCATCTCGGGCTGGAGACTTCTAGATGTGTACACAGGTTCACAATGTATTCAGTATAACTGGTGAAGGATCCTTGCAGCTGTGTTTAGGCTCACAAGTACTGTTTGAAACACAGCTTTTGTATGCAAGGGCAGCCAAAGATCTAAGAAAAGGTGCGTTTAAAAGCAAACTAGGTGGTGAAGTTTGCTTTGTAGTTTCTGTTCTACAAACTGACAATGCCTGTCACGTAAAACACCATGTCGTTCAGCTTCACAGCGTCGTCTCCCTGGCTGTGGACGCTTAACCACTTGTAAGAGGTAAGCCAATCCTATGTATCTTGGCCATTGAACCCATTGAAAATAGCCAGGTACCACTATCGACATCAAGGTCCCTACATGCCTATCTTAATGTTCAGCCAGCTGTGGCGCCCTAATCCTTGAAAGCTTAATCTCATTCGCACACTTCATTTTCTGCTGCCCCTTGGTACACGAAGTCAAGAATGCAGCGCAAAAATAAAGAACAATGGACAAAGAAGGACACATAAGGCGACTATCTAGCACTAGTCAATCATTTTATATGTCCTTCTTCGTCTGTCTTTATTTTTGTGCTAAATTCTTGACTTCATGAATCATCAACTAGCCCGGCAGCACGCTACACTTGGGAGGGAACGAATAAGGTTTGCCACGCGAGGGAAGGTGTACGAATTCAGGATCTTTGAACAGAACAGATATTCAGCTTTAAGCGACGAAGGCGATCTTATCTAGAAGCAATTAGCGATAAATTCAGAGCCATTGATAATGAGTGCATAGTAGAGGTAGGCAGTAGGATAATTAGACAGACTACCAGTAAACTATCCAAGTAGACGAAATATCTGATTATGAAATGGCAAGGTGTGAAAACCTCCATGCCAGCGGTCAGGATAGAACTGGCAGAGATGTTAAAGGTAATCAGTGACCGTAATTTGTTCGACGCAAGGAAGTATATTACGGAGAGAATCGAGCATGCTCTAAAAAACTATGCTAGCCTGAAAGAGGTGAAGGGGAAATTAAGTAGGTGAAAATCCGATGTATGCATGCCAAGGTAGCCGAGGAGTTCTACACTGATCTGTGCAGTAGCCTAGTACCCAGGCTGATAATGAGATTAGCAATAGTGAAGAGCAATCAGACGTTCCGTCAGTGACAAAGGAAGACGTTAAGAAAGCTTTAGAAGCTATGAAAGGGGGAAAGCAGCTGGGGAGGCTCAGGTCTCTGCAGATTTGTTGAAGGACTGTGGGGATATTGCTGACATTATTTTAATCTTTAAGAAAGGGGATGCTAAGGACTTGAAAAATTACAGACCAATCAACATACTACCTGTTGCGCATGCGGAATTTACTAAGGTCATTGCTACTACAGTTGAACTCGAAGGGGATCACGAAATAGTTAGATACATAGGCAGTTTCATATATAAAGCATACCAACAGATGAGGCTCTCTATAACCCAGAAGCATGAATATGGTACATGTATGACAGCGGTGCGTTGCCTGCCGGCAACACACTGCTCACCAAGGGTGCGGCGATGACCCCCAAGGCGTACACACGCACTGAATGTCACCTGCTACCTAGTGTCGAAAAGGAGGGTACATTGGGCACACTTCCAAATGCCGCTTCACAGGCGCCGGAAATCTTGGCAGGCTGCAGCTTCCAAGACTGTACAACACGGCTCCGTGCATGAAAACTGATCGCCGGTGAGCTGTTAAAACAATCCTTTGCAGGGCACGACGCGCAATTCGATGGACATGAACAACGCTGCTAAACTTTAATGTGAGATTTTCAAGGGGATATTTTGAGCGTTCGATATAGGAATATGATACATGTGCATTTGATATATCCGGGATCAAATACAGAATCAGGGCAACCTTAGACTTTAATCAACCAAATGATCAGGCATGTTTTCGGAAAGGGTACTCTACCATCAATCATATTTATGCTATCCACTACGTGATAGAAGGATGTTCGGGATATAACCAGTCTCTATAAATAGCATTCGTTGATTAGAATAAGCATTTGACTCAGTCGAAACGTCAGCAGTCATTGCCTAATCAGGGTGTATATGAGCCGTATGGGAAAGTATTGGAAGATATCAATAGTGGCAGCATTGCAACCATAGTCCTCCATAAATAAAGTAATAAAATTCCCATAAGGAAAGGTGCTAGGCAAGCAGACACGATCTCCCCAGTACTATTTGCCACTTGCTTAGAGGAAGTATTCAGAGACCTGGAGTGGGAAGAATTATGGATAAGGGCTGATTTAATACATTGCCTTGTTAATTAACTCAGCGGACAAATTACAAAGAATGCTTAATGACCTAGGAAAGCAAAGCAAAAACATAGGCCTAAAAATTAATATAGGTGGAAGCCTAAGGTAATGGTCAATAGCCTCGGATAAGAACAGCAGCTTACAAAAATTCTGAGAGCACTGTGGAATGTACACTGCAGAAATGCGACAGCCTGAGTGTTGTTGGTGCACAAGGTGCATCACATTTGCTCTCATTATTATTACCAACTAATTGCATCGTCTTTGCTAATTCCATCATTGTCATTATCACTAATTGCAGCATTATTGTTCTCGCTACTATCATCCTCACTGTAGACTAGAAAAATTATGACGTGTTTCACGATTCCTGGCACGTTTTATTGTTCATCGTCTTGTTTTGAATGTCCAAGTCGGCAATAAAGAAAAAAAAGGCATGGCGCAGTAGGTTAAAGCGCTCGGCAAGGGATCCGAGGGATGGAGGTTCGATTCTCGGTGGAGATCGGAATTTCATTTTTCTAGATTTAAGGACAAATAGTTTTCAGCACAAAAGCACGCGGACAAAGGAAAGAGGAAGAAGGAAGACTATAGGGACGAACACAGCGCTGTGTTCGTCAATATAGTCTTCAATGCTCTCAACTGGGCTAGTTGGTGAACGAATTCAGGCATGGTGCTAGCGCACAAAAAGGCCACACACGGCGGGTAAGCGGACAGGACAAACACTAGACTTACAACTGAAGTTTATTCCGGAAAAGACACATTTATACTTTTTTTTTCCTCTCTTTTTTCCCTCCTCCTTAACGCTGGTGCCACCTTCAGTTGCAGTCGCGTCAGAAGTGATAAAAGCGACCTAAAAACGCCACGTTTACACAATGCACTGAGAAGATTAAATTCGATAATTCTGAAATGCAAATGGGACGAAGAGCATGAGGAATACGGTACGAAAAGACCTTACACAACCAAAATATAAACACAAAATAAAACCGTTGTGGCGAAAGAAATCTTCAAAAGGTGACGTGAAAGCTAAAACGGACATGTGAAAGGCAAGCCGAGGTGACGTTAGATGAAACAGACAAAACAACCATAAAAAGATAAAAAGTACGCCGCGATAACCAAGCAACAATAAAAACAGCAACAATTAGATGAGACAGACAAAACAACCATGAATTGATAAAAACTACACCACGACAATCCGAGCAAGGAGGGAAAAAAAGAGAGGGAAAAAAAGTATAATTGTGTCTTTACCGGAATAAACTTCAGTTGTAAGTCTAGCGTTTGTCCTGTCCGCCTACCCGCCGTGTGTGTGTCCTCCTTGTGCACTAGCACCATGCCTATAGTCTTCCTTTTTCATTTTTCCTTTGGCCGCGTGCCTTTGTGCTGAAAACTATGTCCTTAAATCTAGAATACCAAATAGCCCAACAACTTACTCTACTGAAGTTCATTTTCCTCATGACGTTACTTTCGGTTTTGGGTGATGACGTCATTGGATTGACAGCTATGTGTGACCGGACGAACAAACAGCAACAGTATGAGCCATTGAAGGCTTTCGCCTTAATAGGTGCAGGGGTGGAAGCAGGCTCGAGCATTTTGCAACAGCTCAGGGGGCAATGCCACTTTGGAGCAGTAAAACGAGTGTTCTGGAGCACTCAAGTTATGCTTTGGAACAATTTTCTAGGGTCAAGCACTTTTATTAACTGCAATTTATTTCCTCATATACAAAACATTCAATTTGATTACTTTTTATTCAACATTCAATGCTGTACTACCTACGCATATCTCAACATGTAAAGATATTTAAAGTAACACAGCTGACTAAACGCCTTTGCCGATTCTGACTTGACAGCTTTAGACATGTCCACGCTCAAGCACCACCACTCCCTTGGAATTGAAATAAACGAGCTGCACATCGCCACTGGCTATCTTCTTCACATCCTTTTTGATCCCGCGGCTGTGCTGATAAATTCCTGGGCACTGCTCAGTAGCACCTTCAGGAAGGATAGATGGCACTGAAGGGTAGCCTTTTCTTCCTTAAGCTTCCTTACTTCAAGGTTTGTCTCCCAGTGACTCATGTTTTCTTTTAAGTACACTTGGCAACAATTGGCAAGTTGGCAACAGGCTTTCTATGCCCTTCCAACACTCTTGAAATCATTTCTTGCAATTGACACCGCCATGGCATCACCCCCATATTGCTTCAAGTATGCTTTTGTCTGATGTAGACTTGACAGGTTTGTTGTTAACAACGATTCTATAGTGAAGTACACACTCGTTTTCAAAGTAGAACTGTTGGAACAACTCGCGTAGTTCTTTGTAACCAGAAAAGTTTCCTCAGCAGCTCGTGGTAGTCTGTGGAGATTTCTTCGCTTCTTGCCCTTACTTCTCTCCCCAGCGGCGATTCAAACGGCTGGGAGAAGTTGCTGTCATGTGCACAAAACATATTTCTCGCAATTAATTCTTCCCAGTCATTTGTGACTCGTTTTAAAATAACTTGAGATCAAAAATGTTCTTATGCTCGCTTTTCTAGTTTATTAATTTTTTATATGTGTAAGCCAGGCCCACCCAAGATGCATTGTACCTCCACAACTGGTGTGCTGCCATCATTTAGACTATGACGGCCCCTATAAACCAGAATACGGAGGGCAAATTGATCGCCGCCATATATAGGGCGCTGCAAGGCTACCTAGAGATGCTGCAGCGAAATGACTGCTCTGCACTACCAAACGAGGTGGCCATGAGTATTCATAGCGCTTATGCCTTTACGTTTCTTTGAAGTTTTCACGACTTGCTGCTCACAAAATCGTCAAAAGTGCATTTCTGCCTCATGGCAAGGCTGTAATGCACATCTCGCAATGGCAGAGGCAAGCACAGCGTCCACAAGTGGAGTAAGTGGTTCGGTTAAGTGCATGGTACCTTTCCATGCGAAAAATACTACGGTTGTGACTTTTCCACTTTGATTTTGTTGTGGGCGCCACTGACGACAGCGCCCCAAGCGGCAAGCTAACCAGGCGGACCGCCGGGAGACCCCGGCAGGGGCGACCGCGCCAAGCAAGAGCGAAAACGGGCGCCATTACCTGATGTATAATTAAACAGTTTTGCTTGTTAAACCGGCTACGTCTACCGCATTGGTCGCAGCGGCGGGATAACCAACGCAGCGTGACACCCAGAAGGACAGCGAGCCCAACGTAAGCGGCCGCAGCGTCATGCCAGACACTCGCGGCGCGAACGAAGAGCGCGCGAGCGGTACTCCGAGAAAGGCGTTCAACCCGCTCGCCGTGGAACTGCCGACAAAGCTCGATTTCCACAAGCCCGAAGATTGGACACGATGGCACCGCAGGCGGGAACGCTACCGACTGAACTCCGGTCTGACAGGACAGGACGAGACGACGCAAATCAACACATTACTCTACGCCATGGGCGAAGAAGCGGAGAACGTGCTCGCTGCTTTGAAACTGACAGACGAACAGATGGCATCATGCTCCGCCGTGGTGAGTGCTTTTGAAAAGCATTTCCTACCTCGAAAGAATGTCATCTATGAGAGAGCCCGATTTATCTCTCGGAAACAAGAGCAGCACGAAAACGTCGATGCAGTTGCGACTGAACTGTTCAAAATGGCCGAAAGATGCGATTACGGAACTCTCAAAGACGAACTGATTCGGGGCAGGCTCGTGGTCGGCTTGCGAGACGTAAAACTCAACGAGAGCCTTAAGCTTGACGCAGAACTCACTCTCAAAAACGTAATCGCAGTTGCCCGCAATTCAGAGAGCGTGAAACTTCAACACAAGGAAATTCGCTCCATCGAACAGCCAGCTCTCGACATGGGAGAAGTTCGCGGCCAGACAAACGTCAAAACTCGCCGGAACGAAGCAAAGGTGCCTTTCAAGTCGCGCCCTCAACGTACACACAAGACGGGAGATGGACGCTGCAAGCGGTGTGGTGGTGCGCGTGACCACACGAAGACACAGTGTCCCGCGATAGACAAGTACAACCAGTGCGGGAAAAAAGGCCACTACGCCCGCGTCTGCATGTCTAAGCCGAAGGACGAGACCTCGAGTATCCGACAACGACCAAAAGATCTCGGAGAGATATATCTAGGCGAAATCAAAGTGGGAGTGAACACGCCGTGGAGAATTACTGCTACCGTTAACTTGCCTTTTACCTTCAAGGTCGACACCGGCGCGGATGCGACTGCAATCGCACACGACCACTACGACAGAACCGTCATGGGACCCATCAAGTCAACGCAACAGCTGTTGATAGGCTCAGGCCAGACAGCGATAGCCACTGTTGGCTACATCGATGCAACAGTCACCTGGCGCAAAACTGAAGTCCAAGAAGCAGTCTTCATCATCAAAGGATTAAAAGAACCGCTGCTCAGTCGGCCAGCCATAGAATCGCTTGGAATTCTACAGCGCCCTCTTGAGCTAGACGAAACCCTCGCACAATCAACCGATGTCTCCAACTTCTTGGCGTCATACACAAAGCTAACGTCTGGGCTTGTAGTCATGAAGACTCACCATCATCATCATCAGCCTGATTATACCCACTGCAGGGCGAAGGCCTCTCCCATATTTCTCCACTTAATCCGGTTCTGTGCTAGCTGCATCCACTTGACCAATGCGACCTTCTTAATCTCAGCCGCCCACCTAACTTTCTGCCGCCCTCTGCTACGCTTTCCTTCCCTTGGAATCCAGTCTGTTACCCTCAGCGACCATCAGTTATCCTCTCTTCGCACTACATGTCCTGCCCATGTCCATTTCTTCTTCTTAATTTCTACTAGAATGTCGGTAACTTGAGTTATTTCTCTGACCCACTCTGCACGCTTTCTAGCTCTTAATGCTACCCCTACCAATTTTCGTTCCATAGCCCTCTGGGTTGTCCTCAACTTAAGTAGAACTCTCTTGGTTAGCCTCCACGTTTCAGCCCCATAGGTGAGTACAGGCAAGATGCCATTGTTGTATACTTTCCTCTTGAGCGATACCAGTAAGCTACTAGTCATAATCTGCGAGTGCTTGCCAAATGCGCTCCATCCCAATCTTATTCTTCTTGTTATTTCCTTTTCATGGTCCGGATCTGAGGTTACTACCTGTCCTAAGTAGACATATTCGCCTACTGCTTCCAGCATTTCGCTACCTAATGTAAAATGCTGTTCCTTCCCGAGGCTGTTGAACGTTACCTTAGTCTTCTGCATATTGATTTTCAAGCCTACCTTTCTACTTTTCCTGTCTAGGTCATCAATCATTATTTGCAGTTCATCCCCCGAGTTGCTTAGCAAGGCAATGTCATCAGCAAATCGCAGATTACTGAGGTATTCTCCATCTACCCTTATCCCTAACTGCTCCCATTCCAAGTCTCTGAATACTTCCTCTAAACAGCTGTGAATAGTACTGGGGAGATTGTGTCTCCTTGCCTAACACCTTTCTTTATGGGAATTTTGTTTCTTTATGCAGAACTATGGTTGCTGTGCAGCCACTATATATATCTTCCAGCACCTTCACGTATGGCTCGTCTACCCCCTGATTTTGCAATGCCTGCATCACCGCCGAGGTTTCAACTGAGTCAAATGCCTTTTCGTAATCAGTGAATGCTATGTATAAGGGCTGGTTATATTCCGAGCATGTTTCTATCACCTGATTGATGGTATGGTTATGATCGATAGTAGAGTACCGTTTCCGAAACCCTGCTTGATCCTTTGCTTGATTGCAGTCTAAGGTTGTCCTGATTCTATTAGCGATTACCTTAGTAAATACCTTATACGTAACAGACAGTAAGCTGATTGGTCTGTAATTTTTAAGGTCATTAGAGTCCCCTTTCTTGTGAATGAGAATAACGTTTGCATTCTTCCATGGTTCCGGAACCGTCGATAACACCAGGCACTGCGTATACAGGGTGGCCAGTTTTCTAGCACGATATCCCCTCCGTCCTTCAGCAAATCTGTAGTTATCTGATCCTCTACAGCTGATTTCCCCCTTTTCATAGTTTCTAGTGCTTTCGTGACCTCGTCCTTCGTCACTGGTGGAACGTCTGACTGTTTTTCCCTACCGCCAATCTCATTACGGTCCTGACTAATTTGGGTACTGTAGAGATCTGTATAAAACTCCTCGGCGACTTTGACTATCTTTTCCATATTAGTGATGACGTTGCCCGCCTTGTCCCTTATCGCATACATCTGGTTTCTGTCTATGCCCAATTTCTTCTTTACCGCTTTAAGGCTTCCCCCGTTCTTTACAGCATGCTCAATTTTCTCCATGTTATACTTCCTTATATCGGCCACATTGCGCTTATTGATTAGCTTTGATATCTCGGCCAATTCGATCTGGTCTGTTGGATTGGAAGCTTTCATACTCTGGCGTTTCTTAATCAAATCTTTCGTCTCCATAGACAACTTGCCGGTATCCTCTCCTACCGCCTACTTCTACCGCGCACTCAGTAATGATATCTCTGAAATTATTGTTCCTTCCCTTCAGGGTAATGTCGCCATCCTTACTTAGAGCTGAATACCTATTCTTTAGCGAGATCCTGAACTCTTCTGCCCTCCCCCTAACCGCTAATTCGTTGATGGCTTTCTGTCTTACTAATCTGTTGCGCTCCTTCTTCAGATTTAGGCTAATTCGGGACCTCAGCATCCTGTGGTCACTGCATCGCACTTTCCTGATTACCTCTACATCTTGCATGATGGCGGGGGTTGAACACATTATGAAGTCGATTTCATTTTTAATCTCTCCGTTAGGACTTTTCCATGTCCATTTCCGGTTCTTCCGGTTTCTGAAGAAGGTATTCATGATTCGTAAGTTATTGAGGTTTGCAAACTCAACTAGTAACTCCCCCCTGAACCAATGCCGTAGTCACCTACTACCTTGTCTCCTGCCTGTTTTTTCCCTACCTTGGCAATAAAGTCGCCCATTAGTACAGTATACTGCGTCTTTACTTTTCGCATTGCCGATTCTACATCTTCATAGAAGCGTTCAACTGCGTGGTCATCATAACTACATGTAGGTGCATAGGCCTGTACAACCTTCAGTTTATACCGCTCATTAAGCCTAATTAAGATGCCTGCAACCCTCTCATTAATACTGTAGAATTCATCTATATTACCCGCTATATACTTATTGACCAAGAAACCTACTCCTAGTTGTCGCCTCTCTGGTAAACATCGATAACACAGTACATGCCCATCCTTCAGTACAGTATATGGTTCATTCGGCCTCCTAACCTCACTAAGCAATATGACATCTCATTTCATGCCCTCTAGTTCCTCTAACAGCACTGCTAAACTAGCTTCACTAGCTAAGGTTCTAGCATTAAACGTTGCCAGGGTCAGTTTCCAATAGCGGCCTGTCCAGCGGAGCCAGGCTTTCTTAGCACCCCCTGCTGCGTCACAGGTCTGACCGCCGCCGTGGTCAGTTGTTCCGCAGCCGCTGGTGACTGAGGGCCGGGGTTTTATGGAGCTGATCATAGGAGGTTGCGGCCAATTACTGCACCAGGGTGGCCAACTCCTGTTCTGGTGAGGGAGTGCGTTGCCGGAGGTGTTCACCGGCATCAGGTCGCACCCCAAACCTGTGTATGCAATTCCATCGACACGCAGATTTCTTTTTTTTATCCGGTGGAGAAATGCGCTGCACCGGGATTTGAGCCCCGGTCCTCTTGCATGCGAGGCGAATGTTCTACCGCTACACCACCGCTACATACCGCACTGAGTACCGCATAAAAGTCAAAAAGGATGCTGAGCCATACGCAGTCAGTTATCCTAGGCGTGTGCCTCTTCCACTGATTCCACTTGTGAAGAAAGAACTAGAAAGAATGGAAGACTTGGGAGTCATCCATAAGATCGAGCGAGCAACCGAGTGCTGTTTTCAAATAGCGCACGAAAAAACAACAATGAGCTGCGCATCTGCGTGGACTATGATCAACTCAACCAACAAATACGCGAACGTGTGCTCAAGCCTACGGTGGACGA
Organism: Amblyomma maculatum; assembly: GCF_055883805.1. Classification (NCBI taxonomy): domain Eukaryota; kingdom Metazoa; phylum Arthropoda; class Arachnida; order Ixodida; family Ixodidae; genus Amblyomma; species Amblyomma maculatum. Next base: position 167,265,337 of record NC_139353.1, on the reverse strand, counting down.
GTGTCTTGCACAATTAGCAGGTGCAACAGTTTTCAGCCGCCTACATGCACGAGCAGGGTACTGGCAGGTTCCACTGTCCAAGGACTCTCGCGAATACACAACCTTCATCACACCAGTTGGCAGGTTCCAGTTCCTGAGGCTTCCCTTCGGAATCTCCACCGCGCCAGAGTTCTACCAACGAGAAGTGGTCCGTGTGCTCGAAGGACTAGATGGTGTGAGTTGTCTACAAGATGGCATCATTGTCTCAGGGAAGACAACTGAGGAACACGACATGAACCTACTGCTGCTGCTGAGGAAGCTGGAAGATGCAGGTGTTACCCTCAACATCGGCAAGTGCTCCTTTCGAAAACAGAAGTAACATTCTTAAGACACGTCGTAAACTCAGCAGGACTCAGCGCCGACTCGGAAAAGGTCAGGACCATAGTCCAGCTCGACCCACCATGTGATGTGTCAGAAGTCAGGTCTTTGTTGGGCTCTGCAAACCACCTAGCTAAATTCAGAGCTAGCAGACTTTAAGAAGCCTCTCAGAGACTTGCTCCACCAAGACGCCTACTGGCACTGGGGCCCAGCTCAGCAGCAGAGTTCTGACAAACTCAAGCAAGCTTTAAGCAGGACGCCGATTCTTACTCACTACGATGCTCAGTCGCCTCACACAGTATCTGTGGATGCTTCCTCATACGGTCTTGGGGCTGTACTTCTACAGCAGTCCCCCGAAAAGCTCCTACCTGTGGCATATGCATCACGCTCCCTTACGGATACAGAACAAAGATATGCCCAAATCGAAAAGGAAGCACTGGCAATCACATGGGCTTGCGAACCTTTCCGCAAATACCTGCTGGGATCAACTTTCACGTGGAAACGGACCACAAGCCGTTAATACCGCTGCTGACGACTAAACGACTTGATGAGCTGAGTCCTCGCCTTCAACTTTTCAGGATGCGTCTTTTGGAGTACGACTACACCATGTCCTACACTCCCGGCAAAAAGCTGTATACAGCTGACCTGTTCCGGAAGCCATCTGGGAAACCAGCAGAAAAAGAAAACTCTCGAGAGTGCAGTGCGCGAGTTTGAAGAATTAGCACTTGAACAGCTCCCTGCTTCAAACCAAATGCTGGACAGAATCAGGGCAAGAATCCAGTCAGACAAAACACTTTCCAGGGTGGCTACCTTCTGCACTACATCATGGCCAACTGTTCATGGGCTGTCACCTGACCTGAAAAGGTACGCTGAGGTGGCAAGTGAGATTTCGCTCGTTGATGGTCTGCTATTCAAAGGCGACAGAATAATCATCCCGCCAGACATCAGAGTAGAGGTTCTGGAAAAACTCCATGCAGGCCACTTGGGCACAACGAGGTGCCGAGGGAGGGCAAGAGAATGCATATGGTGGCCAGGCATAGGCAAGCACATTAAGACTACGGGGAAAAGTGTCCAACTTGTAGAGAGCACAGAAAGCCAGAAACAGAACCCCTGCGTCTAACCCCATTGCCAGCACACCCTTGGGACACAGTCGGCGTGGATCTCTTCACGCTGGAGGGGAAAGAGTATGTTGTTGTAGTAGACTACTACTCCTGATTTTTCGAGCTAGAACAGCTGCCGAGAACAGCTACAAAAACCATAGCCCTAGTCTTGGAGCCAATGTTTGCCCGATACGGTGTTCCACGGACAATACGCACAGACAACGGGCCGCAGTTCACTTCCACAGAATTCAAAGAACTAGTGCATCACTGGGGAGCCACACACACAACCTCAAGCCCTTACTACCCGCAGAGCAACGGTATGGCTGAGAGGGCTGTGCAGACAGCAAAGCAGCTTTTGAGGAAGTCTTCTAACATACACGAAGCGCTGCTTGCCTACAGGGCCGCACCAAGCGTGGAAGGGTTTCCACCAGGAGAACTCTTAATGGGTCGTCGTCTGAACACCACAGTACCAACCACTTCGAAGCTGCTAGCCTCGAAGTGGGACGACAGCGAATTCAGACAAAATAATGAAGCCTGCAGAGCTCATGCAAAACGATCATACGATACCCGGCACAAGGTACGGAGCCGAGAGCGCTTACCAACAGGCACAGCGGTGCGCATCCTCGCTGGAGCTGCATCACACGGTGTGGTAACACAGCCAATATCAGAGCCAAGGTCATAAGCTGCACAAACCGACAGAGGACAAGCAAGACGTACAGCAAGACACCTGCAACCGTTGCAGGACACGAGCACCACAAGAAGTGGACGTGTTTCTAAGCGACCAGAACGCCTGGACCTGTGAGATCAAACCTCTCAAGAAAGGGGGGGGGGGGTGCTGTGGGCGCCACTAGGGTGCCGCGATGCACGCCCGCTCTGGGCGCGCATCGAGGCACCCCTTACAAAAATGCATGTAGGGTTTCTATAGAAATTCGAAAGCGTTGTGTCAATACACGCTGTTGAAAGTCTGTTGATAATCGGCAACATCTTGGATGATGCAGTGTTGACCTCTTGTTGAGCGCTTATGAAATAGTGGCCCATGTGTTTCTTAAGAGCGCTTTTGGAATTCGCGCAACTGAAATTTTGTTGATTTCAGGCTCAAATGCTTCAGAAACTCTGCAAGTGACGCTTTTTGATTTTCTGCTACCTTTCCACTCCTGAACAACAGAAAATAGTACACGACCATCGGTTTGCCAGGAGCAGACACGGGGTGATTTTCATTAATGCAAAAGTAGTACAGTACATCTCCTAGCTGCGATAAGTCACCACATTCTATGTTCTGCCCGACCAATCAACAATCCTGTCTGATCAGTGCTGGTTAATGATAAGCATAGTGAGGCATAAAAGAACAAAACAGATCTTGATCTTTTAAGCCCCATTATACTTACTCACTCATTAACCTACACTAAACTGACTAAATTGTTGATTGATCGAGCAGAACATAGAATGTGTTGACTGACCGCAGCAAGGATATGTGCTGTTCTACTTTTGCATTAATGTAAACCACCTCGTGCCTGCTCCTGGCTAACCGTTGATCACGCAGCATTTTCTGTTAATCCGCAGCGGAAAGGGAACACAGAATAAAAAATGCGCGTTAATGAGAAAGAAAAAATATGCATCTTTGGTGAACCCATAACATGAGCTGGGCTGTTTATTTGCTTTATTTCAATTCATGTGCACGGTATGACGCCAGGCTATTCTTTGCGTAAAACGCTGATACGTCCGGGAACTCCTCGCATGTGATGCTGAAATAAACAATATAAATCATAATTAAGTTGCGGTATATACTAACTTAAAAATAGAGGAAAGGCATTTGTGCGCTGCTCCACGTCATAGCTCAAGAAATTTCTTGTCTAAAATGAGTTGTCACTGTCTTTCACTGCTTAGACGGCATCGACCGCCGCTTCCACAGCTCGGCAGCACTACCACATCGTTCATTTCTCCCTGATAAACAATATATGCTGCCGTCAAAGATCCTATTGTGAATATAAATAGCAAAGTGCAAGTCACAAGCATTACTACCCAGAAAACTTGAAGCAGAATTACCAACTATAGGCACCAAAATGAGTGGAAACAAAAACAAACACTGCAAAAATGGTGGAGCTGCACAGATTCAATAATCCACAATGTGTGACAGAGGCATATTATGATCTCGATAATGTGTCCGTCTCAGCGCGAGTAGCGTATCGAAAGAGTACAGCACTGTGCCGAACAATCCGTCAAAAACGGTCACCTTGTAAAAGAAAGAAAATGTCGCCATCCCAACTGGCGTTCCATCGGCCCCAGCGTCCGCGTTAGAGACAAGCCTGGTTCTCTCTCTCTCCCTCCTTTTTTCCGACGAGGCTGGCTTGCCTGCTAGAAATATTTACATGCTCGCTTCCCCTTGTAGCACACACTGTACAAGACTGGCACAAACACGAATAGGAAAAAGTAAAACTCTCACCAAAGTGCGACGCTCCCTCCGCCCGTGCCGGCTTTTCGCCCAGAATCCAAAACGCCTGCGACTGTTGAACTTCTTAAACACGTCCTCCTTGCGCAGAAGCTGCCACCCAAGAGCGGATTCCTCCGAAGACTTAAATGCGTACGTTCGCGCTCAAATTTGAACAAAACGATCTTCGTGATAATCACCAGCGAAAAACCTACATACGGTGCTTCGCTCACAGTGCAAGATGCGACCACGGTGGCGGGAAAACGCCAACTGAACTGGCACATCGCCGCACTCAGCGTACCCGCGTCTGCGTGCAAAGAAAACGGCGCGCAGAAGAACAGCTTCGGTGAAAAGGGGGAGCCGCCGCCCCCGCTGCGCGAGCTATGCTGCAGCCAAGGTCATCTCCGTGAAGACAAACCACGGAGAAGGCAGAGAGCAGAGACCCAGAGGGAGCAACCCCTCCCCCCCTCCCCCTTTTTCCCCCCAGCCGACAGGAAGTAACTCTCGACCCTCCGGACATGCTGGCGCCGTTCGCGGCACGGGGGAAAGATGGGTGTGGACAGTAGCAAGGCAGTGGCCGAATGCTTCTTTGAAAAGACGAGTCGCGGATAGAAGACGCGTGTAATCCTATTTTTTTTTTCTTTTTATTTCATACGCGAATGTTTTTGCTATGCGTGTTAACTCTATAGTATGCGTGGGATCAATCCGTCATTATTAGAACCCCTCAATGTTTAAAGTGACTTCATTTTAGCATGGTGCCCACTTTAAGAAAGGAAGGAAAAGAAAAAAATAACAGTTAAATTCTCCAAAGACATACAGGATTCCAATACAGACTGCACCTCATTTTGCGGCAAAAGCTACGGGCAAAAATACCTAGGCTTGGGCAGAATGTCAGACCCTGAAGCATATATATAGTGAACTTTGCAACTGGTTTAAAAAAGCTCTGTCCTGCCCTACATGGTAGGTTCAATCTAGGATCCTGTTTGTTAGTATGATGACTCACTGAACTTGTTTTATGATAAATATAAAATATGTCCTACCACTAAAGTTACCTTCTGCGACATACAGAAGCTGATTCATTACGGATTCTGACTGACATTCAACGATGTATTTGCATTATTAGTGGAGGCTTTGCCATCATGAAGTTTTTAGGGCATATTTTCACTGTGTTGCGAAGCTTGAGCTAAGTGTGCACCGTTAATATGTACTTTTATATAACATGAACGAGCACGAAACTGCATGCTGCTCTTATATTTCCCTTTGCAGAATGTGGCCAATAGTTGATTACAAGTGAGACCAAAAATTCATAACGAAATTGTCACATCATGTTCTTATCATTTGTGCCTAAAACTACTTAAAAACATGGGTCAGCTTGAACAGTACACGCTAATTGTTCGTGAACGTTGAAAACTGACAACAAAAAGCACATAGAAAAAATAGCACAAAAAGTCTATTGCGTAGAACACAATGAAAATTCTGTGGGCCCTGTAAAGATTGCACTCAGCTGGGGTTGAATGTCTATCGAAATTCAATAAATTCAAAAGGCGGTCAATAGTCCAACAATAGAGTTTCAAAACTCATTTTTGTAAGGGACCCTAGGCGCCACTGACGACAGCGCCCCAAGCGGCAAGCTAACCAGGCGCACCGCCGGAAGACCCCGGCAGGGGCGACCGCACCAAGCAAGAGCGAAAACAGGCGCCATTACCTGATGTATAAATAAACAGTTTTGCTTGTTATACCGGCTACGTCTACCACAGATTTGTACGCCCAATGATATGCCAAAACCTTTCCAGTACGCAATATATCTTACCCTCGCGTGGTGTCTGCAAAAATCTGTTGCAGTCCGCACCGCACAAACAGGTGGCATGCCGCAAGTGCGAGTAAGCATGTCTCATTTGCTCTGATTCCCTGATATCTCCGTTTTCATTTTAACAAGTAAGTGCCTTTTTTTTTACAGCCATGATAATCAACGCCAACCAGTCCAAAAAATAAGACTTCTTGATATCTCCTGCTTGGCTGATGTGCTGCTGATTCCTTCTTCAACCAGCTTGAAATTAAAAAAAAAGAAAAAAAGAGAGAGCCACCGGGGAATCATCGCCAATGAGAAGCATTTACTCGCAGTAACGGCATGCGGTCTGTTTTGTGAGGTGTGGGCAGCGGCAGATTTTTTGCAGTCACCACGCAAAGGTGATACATATTGCGGACTGCAAAGGTTTTGCTGGTACATGGGACATTACTTGGGGGTGCAAATCAAATCAGAACAGTCACAGCCATAGCAAGCCTGCATGCAACGGTACCATGCGCTTATCGGAACCACTCGCTTCACTTGTGGACACTACTTGCCTCTGCCCTCGCAAGATGTAAAGAATAGTCTTGCTGTGAGGCGGAAATTAAGTTTTGACAATTTTATCAGCAACTAGTTGTGAAAACTTCAAAGAAACATAAAAGCGCAAGAGCTAGACACCCACGGCTGCCTCGTTTGACAGTCCAGAGCCATAGTTTCGCTGCGGCACCTATAGGGACCGGACAGCTGAACGGGCGGCGCCGCCTCTCGGCGCATCGCTCAATCGCCGGAATGCGCCGGCCCCGGCCGGCGCATTGCCAGCGCATTGGAGGGTACTGTTTGTCGTTGGTTTGTGTGGAAATTGGAAATCCTAAGGTTTAGATGACGTTGTGCCTGAATATATCCTCAAGAGAACAGAAAGTTGGGCTAGTTAATTGTGTGATATGTCCAGTGAAATGAAGTGTGGTCGAACAAGGCTGGTGAAACGTGGTGCATTGTTGGCTCCACTGGTAGCTACGCAAACTCGTCGCACGTTTTTAAGTCGATTCCTTTCTACGGGTTTCCACAGAAGCATGAGTGGCGGGTGACCTAAGCATGGTTCTTTGAAAGGCAAAGGCACGAATCTACGTATTTGGTTACTGTGTGGTCATGGAAAGCGCCGAATTTTTAAAATTCCGCTTGCTACCGGATGCTCTGTGCCTCCTGTTCCCCAGGAGTGACGGCACGAGAGTCTGGAGCCAATGCTGCACTCCTTCATCTGTAGTCAATTTATTGACAATTGGAAATCGAAGTAACCCAACAGCGTAAGTTACAACGCTAGCCTTTCCCCGCCTGTGTACAAGAAAACCACAGCACGGAAAAAGAAAAGGCAGCTCCACCATCGTAGTTCGGGCTGCGTTACGATCTTCAGTGATGGGCAGAGACAATGTTTGTGCGGATACTTTCGCTGACATAGTCAAAGATAATTTACTTTTTTCTCCTAACAGAAAGAGCAGATAGAAGACATGAATAATTCCTATTGCCATGATCTTGTCATTTTTCCGCTTTTCGTTTGTCAACCAATGAAAATGTGCTGAGAGCTCTGCGTTGATACTCCTAGAATTTGTTAACATTTTTTTTGTGGCATGTCCGTTTCGCCTAATAAAATCACTCATTTCACAGCTCAATCAATACCGCATGGTCACAAAATCTGCTATCGGCTTCATATAAAAGTCGAACAAGAAAAAAAAATACAATTTAATTTGTGGAAACGAGCATAAACGTAGCATTTTTTTTATTTCGAAGTCCGTGTAGCAGTTTTTTTTTTCGCAATCACGTTGCACCTGACACGGCTTTACGCATTTTCTCAGCAGTGTCCATTTCCTGGCCCGCATAAATACATGTGTTTCTCATCGGCGTTTTAGTGAACGTGAGATTTCCTGATTGACAAGACCGGTTTACCTCTCTCAGAAATTGCTTCTAGGTATGGCCAATGTAAACAGATTTAGCAGCAGTCCGGCACGCTGCAGTGACAAAGTTGTAAAATGAATGGCTTTCAGTTATCCGGATTCCTTTACGTGCAAATAGAAAACTATACATACATGGTCGTGTCCCCTCACACTTATCAGGTATCGAGGTCAGCTAGGTATCGGCCCCGCAAGTTCGTAGTACGCTGAGAAAGTAGACCACCTCAGCGAACGAGCCGTCAGAGGGATTCATTTAACAATTGAAATCTCTCTTAGTTGTCGGTGGCTTATCTTACAACACATCACACTGTGTGTGTTTTTTTTTTCGATTGCATTTAACAGTTTGACAGTATTGGACTATTGCCTTCAGATGTTCAAGGCAGGTGCGGTCAATCGCACTGAACTTCCTGCGCTGAGAGAACGCTAGCAGGAAATTTATTTTTTTTTCTTTTCACAACCTCCGCAGCATGTGGGGAGAAAGGCATGCATAGTATAATATTTTCTAAGTCAATTATAAGTAGCAGATCCGACGTGTTCAACAAGAGCATTGCCGTATATTTAAAAATGATACTGAGGCGGTATTACTCATTTGACTTATATTATGATTAAGTTTGATAGTCTCAAGGCCGGGTTCAGTGAGCTATTGTAGCGTAATTGTGCAGGAAGTCCTGGAAGTATATGTGTGTTTGCTATTCCAACCATAAATAGGATCCTACTTTTGTCTTGCTTGTTTATTTTTCTCATTTTACAGCTCTCGGTGCAAGGTTGAAACTGGAATGTCATTTGCTATTATTCTGCTCTTAATCGTTTGAGCCTAGCTATTACCAAAAAAGACAGGTGCAGCATCTTTTTCATTTTAAATGAACGCTGACCATTACAACTACCACTACTACACGGCTACACGGCTCGGCGGTATTTGATCTTCAGGCAGATTCCGACTAGACCTAATATAAAATAGACGCGCAGTGCAGGCGCAATTCCCGTCTTCGAAGTCGCCTTAACAAGTACCTAACGAAGGTGTTCCTACCGCATGGTGAAATCACGCACGCGGCATTTTCGAGTATACAACAGAAATACCATGCGCCGGGCGGTTTCAAGAAAAAAAAAAAACGCACGCCCTGCCGAGAACGACCCTTTTCTTTTTCAAGATTTCCCCGTCAAAAAATACTCCTTGCGATTGCTCAAAGCAGCTCAAAGATCTCAAAGCCACACCGCAAAACGACGGGTAGGGACAGGCTCAAAAACGCCTCTCAGAACGGAAACGGCTGCGCCGCTCAGCTGCCTCGCCATTCCGCTGTTTCGGCACTCCGCCGCGGGCGGCGCTGTTCCACCGAGGCGACGGTGGCGCCATACAACGGGCGCCCGGCACCTATAGATGGTGCTAGAACGCTCTCAAAATGGCAGTGTTCAATTTACCCTCCTTGTTCTGGTCTATAGACCTTTTCGAAAAGTGGTCGTGGGCGCTGCCATATTGAATACTGGGCTGTGCTGCTAGCACAGGAAAAGTTGAGAATTATCTCTCCCAAACCCGCCCCACAGCCCAGTCAAACCGGTTTCGCTGAAACTCATGAAAAAGTCCACAGCACAGCATGCCACTGCCCTGCTGCACTTCTCACAGTCACCTAATAAAATTGCATCGAACCGCATTTCTTGTACCTGGCACCAATAATGGCCCAATACAATTAATATTAAGCAAAAATCATGTTTCACTAAATTCTATGGCAAAATACCAAGGCATCAAAACATCATGGCAAAAACTCAAGTTTTGGAGTTTTGGAACAATATCGCGTTTCGGAGCAGAAGGAAGCAGGCAAAGCAGTTTGGAGCAGAATGAAGCAAACGGAGTGAATGGAGCAGTACTTCCACCCTGCAGGTAACAAAGCACTGGATGTTGTTGGCGAATGCGTCTGCTTAGGACAGGTAGCAACCGCAGATATCCGGACCATGAAATGGCGATAACTACAGGTTTTCCCCCTGAATTTAATCCTAGTGCTAGTGCAAATAATTTGAGTGCTGACTGATATAATCTGCGTGCCGTGTATTTAATTCGAGTGCCAAGCATTTAATTAAAGCGGCAGCATATCTATTTCAAGCGCAAGCTCAAATAATGCCAGCGCCAACTACAGTCGAACCTCGCTATAACGAACACGGATATAGTGAATTATGGAATAAAACGAACTAAAATCAAAATTTGGTTGGTCTGTGGTTTATTTCTATGGGAGTTCTTTCTGTATAACAAAATAAAAGTTTCAAAATTTGATGCCATATCGGGTATAACGAACCAGTTTTTTTTTTTGCGTTATAATGGCAGAAAACCCGTAAAGGAGCCAGAAAAACTTCAAGAAACGCAGGTTTTCAACCAATTGATTCACCCACCGCAGAAATGTGTTTGCCCGGGCCTTCGCGTGCCGCGTCATTTCGTGGTAGCAAAAAAAAAAAAAAAAAAAAGAAACTGCCACCAACAGCTTATAACCTCCGAGATCACACCCCCACTCGCGGTGATCTCGGAGGTCATAAACGGCCATGGCCGAAGTCGAACGCCGCCACCGAAGTGCGTTTAAATCGCCCGCGCGTTCGCGTGCTTCGTCATACAGCGGCGGAAGCAAAAATTAGCGCGGTGATCTCAGAGGTCTTTATTTATTTATTTATTTATTTATTTATTTATTTATTTATTTATTTATTTATTTATTTATTTATTTATTTATTTATTTATTTATTTATTTATTTATTTATTTATTTATTTATTTATTTACAAATACTGCTGTCTCTCTTGTTAGAGACATAGCAGGAGTGGGGTATACAGCATTTCAATACAATATCAGGTAACATGATTAGGCAGTTCTTTCTGAAATTGGTTAGTTGGCAGTAAACGCAGAGAACCATCTAAGTTATTCCACAATTCAATCGTCTGTGAAAAAAAAAAAAGAAAACTTAAAGCAATCTAAAAATGGAGTGAAAGGAACTATGTTCAGTGGGTCAGCCCGTCGGGTAGCCCGTGATGTGGGTGCGATCAATGTGATAGGCGTTTCAATGTTATTTGATCCGCATACAATTTATGCAGCATGATTAGGCGGTCACACGTGCGACGGAACGACAGTGGCTCCAGTGATAATGCACGCGTTTGAGATGACGGTGAAAACATGCGGTCGTAGCGGCTGTAAATGAATCTGATAGCCTTTCTTTGAACGGATTCTATTTTAGTGATGTCGTTTATTAAATGAGGCGACCGCACTGTGGATGCATACTCGAGAATGGCTCTGATAAGTGTTTTATAAGCGGTCAGCTTGCATTGTTTAGTGCCGTGTTTTAGAGTGCGTTTCAGGCATCCAAGTCTTCGCAGCGCCTTGGAGCAGATACGGTCGATGTGATTGTGCCAGCTGAGGTTAATCGTAAATGTAATGCCTAGGTATTTGAATTCGTTAACGTGGGTTAAATTGTACCCCTGACTGCTATACGTGAATTTGAGAGGCTGCTTCTTGTTAGTAAAGGACATTGCAACAGTTTTATTGAAATTGATGTTCATGACACAGCCATGACACCGCCAGACACAGAATGTTCACCAATGTACTCACCTTCCAGGTCCTGACGCACTGGATCCTGACAAGTGCGTGCCCTTCGGTCTACTGCCTGCCACCTACCGGAATCCTCTGCTTGCATGGAGCAAGCCCGCCGCCATCTACAATTTTCCTGCCCCAGAGTAACACCGCCTGTCACCAGCCACTACTAGCACACTCCTGGCTATCGACCTGGCAAACCTGGCCTTCGGCGACGTCAACTGTCACGGGACCGGAGCACAGCCTATTTAATCACCAGCAACCCACCAGCTACTCGGGGCATGACACCGCCAGACACAGAATGTTCACCAATGCACTCACCTTCCAGGTTCGTTACCTCCCGTTTTGTAGAGAACTAAGAAGCGATGACAGATTCCTCGTCGCGGTGTCGTGCCCCTACGACTTGAAATGCCGCGATCTTGCCAACCTCCTTCGCCTCTGTTGTGAAGTGTATGATTTTGATTTGCTCTGTCAAATTCTGTTATTACTCTCCGGCGATGTAGAGGAAAATCCTGGACCCCCTCTTAATGCTGATGAACTCAAAGAAGCCCTCACGCGGTTAGAAGCTAGCCTCGCTGTCCTTCGCGAAGTTATTACACAAATTAAATCTACCCAAAATACACAAGAAAAGTTAATATCCGATTTGTTAAATCGCACCAATAATTCTGACACAGCTGAAAAAAGCTCAGGCAATGTCGCCAACACAGACATGACACAAAAATTTGAACAGGAAATCGCAGCACTGAAGGCAGCAAATATCGACACCAATAATCGCATGCGCAGAGCAAATCGTTTGTTCTTTGGAATCTAAGATTCCTTCAATGAGCAATGCAAAGATTCCGAGGCCAAAGTTCTGTCGCTCTGCGAAACAAATCTTGACCTTAAGCTCGACCCTTCGTGCATAGAGCGTGAACATCGCCTTGGTAACTTTTCATCCGGGAAAAAACGCCCAATAATCGTCAAACTCGCCCACTTTAAAACCAAAGAAAGCATACTGAGCTGTGGGCGCAAGCTCAAAGATACAGATTTTGCCATTAGAGAAGACTTCGCTCCTTCCACGCGGTTTGCACGCTCTAAACTATTGGCATTCGTCCGGCCACTGAAATGCGCATTTAAGCTCTCCTTCGATAAACTACACGTGGGAAGCAAATGCTACTTTTACGATTCCGCATCCAACAGCGTAAAAGAGCATACCATGCCTCGCTCCACTTCGCCCATTGTTTCAGCATATGATAATACTTGTGCAAATGCAAAGTGACGCCCTATCCCGCAATTCACTCCGATTGCTTTAAGCACCCGTCCGCGCTGTTTTCTAGATTTCAGTATCATTTATACCAATATACAAAGTAATCCCGAAGCGTGAAGACCTTCATTCTTTTATCGAAGATAGTAAACCGGACATCATTCTGCTCACCGAAACGTGGCTACACCAGGACATATACGACCACGAAATTTTCCCTTCCAGTATGAACTTAACACTGTATCGTCGTGATCGGCAGGAAAAAAGAGGAGGAGGTGTACTTTTAGCCGTCAGAAGCTCCCTATCATCATCACTCATCTTCCATGACGACATCATGGAACTATCATGGGTCTGCGTGCAATGTACAGCTATAAAAGTAGTTTTTGGTGTCTGTTACCGTCCTCCAGGAAATAATCCGTCGTTTAGCAATTCCCTCCACCTATCACTGACGTTAGTTCGAGCGAGATTACCCAACGCCCCCATATTTCTTCTCGGAGACTTCAGCTATCCGACCATCAACTGGCCCCTGCTATCAGACCTTCATAAGTCATCGTCAAACGAAGCAAACCAGTTTCTAGACTTAGTTTCTAGATTTCAACTTACATCAGGTAATAACATACCCTACACGGGGCGACAATATTCTGGATCTTTTGCTTACATCTAATCCGGATGACATCAAAAGTATAAACTTAATACCCGGCTTCAGCGACCATAGCATTCTTCATGTATGCATAGCACTGCCTATCAAAAAGCGATATCCCACTCATAAACAAATCACTGACTACAAGAGGGCGAACTTTGAAAAAATTAACCTTGAGCTCCAAGGTTTTTATGAACACTTTAAAACGTCATACTCTGCTGTATTCCTGCCTTCAGGAACACCGTCGGTATTCCTGCCTTCAGGAATACCGACGTACCGCGGCTCAAGCGACTGAAGTGTACTGGATTCAGCTGCGGCGGCAATTGCCACGAAAGGAACAGTCAAAGCTGCACAGACAATCAGTTACTTATCTGCAAGGGGCTTCAGTTCCTAAAGAAATTGATGAGCTGCTACAGCATGGACCCAAGTATAGCATGGAGCCAAGAGTCACCAGTCATGAACTTCTAGCCACGGTACATCGTGTAGCAGAGAAAGCTGACAAAGAAGAGAAGCAGCGGTGTCTGTCTGAAGGCATTGACGTTCTGCATTTGGTAGAGAGGAAGCCACGGATGAATAGCAGCAAAGTTTTTCAACGGGTTGTCGACCACTTCATCGAAAATAACTTGACTCTACTTCAAGCAGACAAGGAGGGAGGGTTTGTGGTTTTACCCACTAGCACGTTTGGTGAGAAGGCCTTGACAGCTATTGATAGGAATTTCCAACCTACAAACCGCAAGCCGTCAAAATTGAAAACTGTAGCTGTAAAACTATTGGAAGCCAATAAGTTGGATTATTTGGCTCAGAGAGTGAAGGCTAGCAAAGGAAAACACCTGCAAATTTTTTTCTCGGCAAAAACCCACAAGATAGACTGCCCTTTCCGAGCCATTGTAACAGAAGCTGATACTTGGCAGAAGTCACTGGGCCAGTACTTACAGCGACATCTCCAGTCCCTCGCGGTACAGGATCCTTTCAACGTTGTGAACGCGGCTGAAGTGGTTCAGGTGCTCGGCAACGGCTTACCTGGAGCCAACTGCGGCTTCTCTATTGGTATCGAAGACCTGTTTTATAGCATCCCTCATGACGGACTTTTTGTTGCGGTGCGTGAACTAATTGAACAGAACGGTGTGATCGCCTTCCAAAATGCATGTGGTGTCTCGGTTGACGTGTTTTTGGAACTGCTGACAGTCTACCTTTCATCCACCGTAGTAGTTTTTAAGGGCGCTCTGTTTATACAGAAAAAGGGAATTTGTATTGGGGCTAGTGTAGCTCCTGTACTGTGCCACATCTTTTTAGCAAAGTTTCACAACTTACTATCGGGCTCTCTTCTTGACAAACGCGTGTGCAAAATTTTTAGATATGTTGATGATTTTTTGGTTATTTTAAAACTTCCACTGAATGACTCTTTTCATGAGGTTGTGAACGACGTCTTGAAGGCCTTTAAGGCTTGCACTAACGCCCTTTGTTTTACGTACGAACTACCCAATGACCAAAAGAAAAGATTTTTAGAACTTCAACTAACTTTTCTTGACGATGGGCATATCTGCTGGTGTTTTTTACTGAGAAGCAAGAAAGCGTTGTTACCGTACACCTCCGCTCACTCTAAAATCGTTAAGAGAGGTATTGTTATGAATTGCTTTGGCAGTGCTCTAGAGATAAGTTGCCACCACCAAATAAAGAGTAGCTTTGACAACCAGATTGGCCGGCTGCTGGCCGCAGGATTCCCAAATGCACTTCTGAATGCTGTGGCAGAATCGCTGCTACAAAGAGTTAAGAGGGGCAATGAAAAAGTGCCCAAGCTTACTGAAGCTGAATGGAGGAAACTTGAGGTGATGCCGTACGTGCATGGACTTTCCGATAATATCAAAAAAGTTGCTGCGAGGCAAGGCGTTAAAGTTGTCTTCTCTGCTCCTTGCAAGCTATCAAGTCTTTGTTCTCGTGTTGCTCATGGCAGATCTAAGGCCCCTGTATGCTCGACGCGACATGATGATTGTTATATTCCTTGTGCCACACGTGTTATTTATAAGATTCCTCTAACATGCGAAAAAGTTTACATTGGCCAAACTGGCCGGTGTATTAATGATAGGCTGCGAGAGCATCACAACTCTTTGTCACACATCAGTGGAGCTAAAACTTTGTCTCGCCATTGTAGGGATTGCGGTTGTTATCCGCTGTTTTCAAACGTCACATTTCTTGGTAGGGGCAAGGGTAAGGTAGAGCGCGAAGTTCTTGAAGCGTATCACATAAGTATGCATGGAGATAATTGTATTAGCACAGCATCCATATCGTTGATGCAGAAAGAAATAAGTTATTTATCTCAAAGACCCTAGTATCTTAGCTATCTCCGAAGCGTTGTTGTTTTTTGTTTGTCACTTTTATGCTGTGTGTTGCACGTCGAGCTGCGCATGCCTTGCAAGGTTTCTTGGGAAATGTTATTATTTCAATAAAGCACAGTTGTTAGTTCCAGCTTCCGTGTGTACTTCGTCTTTCTTCGTCCTCGTCCCTTGGCTGGTTTTTATTCTCTGACTATGTACCAACTGACCCAGATTTCAATCCTCATTCTCTGAATACTCTGCTCGTTCCGTTAACACGAACTGGGAATTATATAAAAATGTAGTGTTAAATCTGCAATCCTCATATATTCCGACCATCCTCGTAAAGAGTGATTCAAACAACCAATGGTTCAATAATCGTCTAAAACGCCTGCTTAATAAGAAAAAACGCCTCTACCGAAATGCTAAACAAGCCAACAATCAAAACTCATGGGAGCGATATCGACGTAGTGCGAATTGTTATGTGAAAGAATTAAAAGCTTCTAAAAAAAAATGTTTTTTCTTCTGACCTCTTGTCAATTCTGCAGTCAAATCCAAGCAAATTCTGGCGAATTCTCTCCCCAGAAAACCACATAAACCAAATAGAACTCTTAGATGCAGACGAGCAACCTATTGGGATTGATAAATGTGCGTCGGCCCTAAACAATTACTTCTCATCAGTATTTTCTACCCCTAACGCCGATATCCCCTTATTTACCGACTTATCGATTACTCTAATGCCTGAAATACAAATCAATCCTGATGGGATAGCAAATTTGATTAAATCCCTCAAACTATCATCGTCAGCTGGCTGCGACCAAATCAGCCCCAAAATGTTAAAAAATACTATCGCAATATCAAGCAAGATACTCTGCGTGTTATTCACACAGTCGCTTAGCAATGGCGAAGTCCTTCACGATTGGAAAAAAGCAAAAATAATTCCCATTTTTAAATCCGGCGATAGATCAAAAGCTAATAACTACCGACCAATTTCGCTCACAAGCATTGCGTCCGAACTCCTGGAACGCGTGATAGCATCAAATCTAATCACTCACCTTGAATCACTGAAATACTTTTATCCGCTTCAACATGGCTTTCGCAAGTTTCTGTCATGTGAAACTCAACTCGCCGAATTCACACACGACATCCTTCAGTACACGGACGACCACTTACAAATTGACGCCATATTTCTCGTGTTCCCCATAATCATCTACTAGTTAAACTTGCCTCCCTTGGAATCCCGCAGACATTACTCATCTGGCTTGAGCACTTCCTGAAAGGCCGTGTACAGTTTACATCCGCCAACAGCCATAACTCATCGCTAATTGACGTAACATCAGGTGTCCCTCAGGGCGCTAGATTGTCGCCGTTATTATTTCTCATATGCATTAACGACCTACCAACTAACATAAAAACAAAACTTCAACTGTGTCAATTATAACGCTATCAAAGGCCCTGAGGACACCATTAGGTTGCAAAATGACATCGCCACGGTTGTATCATGGTGTGAGCAATGGCACATGCCGCTTAACTTAAGCAAACGTCAATCCATGTCTCTCATAAGCGCAGCTCTGATAAAAGCACATATCGTATCAGTTCGACTCCCATTGCTCGAACGTTATCTTATAAATACCTTGGCGTCCACCTAACATCAACTTTATCATGGGTTACTCACATTGAAACAATATGCTCGCAGGCTTCACGCACTCTTGGTTACTTACGGAGAAATATACAATCAGCACCACCCCAAATCCGACAGCTCGCATTCCAGACCTATGTTCGTCCAAAACTACAGTACGCTTCGTCCATCTGGCACCCTTCACAAGCGTACCTCGCTAATAATCTAGAGGCCATCCAAAACCATGCCGCGCGATTTATCATGTCACAGTACTCACGTGAAACCAGCATCACAGCACTAAAACGAACTCTTTCCCTCCCAAGCCTTCAATCACGCCGCATTATATCACGTCTCTGCCTCCTTCATTCTTTTTTTTACCATCCTCACAACCGGCACCCTCTCCTGCAACCTCCCTCAAGAATGTCCCGTCGACTTAATCACAATCACCCGTCAAAACTGATTTTTGGCCGCACTGCAGATATGAATAACTCTTTCTTTCCAGATGCAATAGCCCAATGGAATGCTCTACCGGACGTTATTGCTTCATGCAAAGATCGTGAAATTTTCCGAGCAAAACTAATGAGTCACCTTCAGTGTTCTATTTGACAATGCACACTAGCCTGCTCTTGTCTATTTTGTTAATGTTTGTTTGTTGGTTGGTTTCGTTTTCTTTCCTTGTTTTTGCTTCTTGAACTGGTGTTCGTATGCTGTTATACAATGTTATAGCCCCCGCCTTATGTAATGCCCTCGGGCCTTTAAGGCTTCAATAAATGAAAATAAGTACTTTCTTCTGGGCGAGTTGGTTCATATTAGCAAAAGTAACAGTAAGTATTAGTAAGCAAAAGCAGTAAGCAAAAGTATTAGTAAGTATTAGTAACACATGGCAATATGAAATCTGCCATGTGTTACTCCAGTCTGAAAACGATGAAAAGACGTTATTGAGCCCTTTTTGGCCATAACGAGTACAAATGTTACAGTATAGAACGCAGTCATCTGCATACAGGCGTATTTTCACTGGTGCGCCCCTGGTTACTTGAGTGACGTCATTTATATATATTGTGAGCCTTCCGTTGATGTTCTTTAATTTGTACATGCCATGATCTTCCTCTTTCATTTGTACATACCATCATCATCGTCCCGCGGCGCCGGCTCCGGCACGCGCCTGGGTTCTGCCATCGGATTAAAACGCTAGACAAGGCATCGCTGGCCTTGCCGTCACGACCTTGCCGTCTCAACCTAGCCTTCTTTCACAAGTGGTGGAGGTCGAATTCGATCCCCTTGCTGCCTCTCACTGGAGCTACGTTCCGGTCGTCGTTTGGCAACTACCACCATAATCATGTCCACCGAGAGAAATCCCGACCCGGCCGGACCCTCTACCTCAGCTGCACCGACGCCTCCGACTCTGCCCACACGTCAAAGCGACCCACCGCTGTTCGCTGGTCGTCGTGACGAAGACGTGGACGACTGGCTCGACACATATGAACGCTGCAGTGCCTATAACCGGTGGGACGATGCTTTAAAATTCCTCAACGTGTCGTTCTATCTAATTGAGGTCGCCAGAAACTGGTTCATTTATCGCGAACCCCACACTACTAACTGGACCACTTTCAAACAGCAATTCCGACAATACTTCGCCGACCCGGCAGTTTGGACTGAGATCGCGAGAAACAAGCTC
This sequence comes from Amblyomma maculatum, assembly GCF_055883805.1. Classification (NCBI taxonomy): domain Eukaryota; kingdom Metazoa; phylum Arthropoda; class Arachnida; order Ixodida; family Ixodidae; genus Amblyomma; species Amblyomma maculatum. The sequence continues at coordinate 167,246,690 of NC_139353.1, read as the reverse complement.
GCTTCCCGCCTTCAAGGTCCCGATGAATCATATGCGTCTTACATAGAGGCTGTTCTTGCACTTTGTCGGCGCACTAGTCCCACCATGACGGAACCTGAACGTGTGCACCACGTCTTAAAAGGGATCAATGCTATGGCATATCACACCTTAGTTGCCCAGAATCCTTCAAGTGTTGATTCAATTATTACGACCTGTCAACGCCTCGACCAGCTGCAGTCCTCTCGACTACAGCCCGGCTTCGCAACTGGTCCGACCTCTGCTGACCTTGATCTGCGGGCAATGATTCGAGCAATTATCCGCGAGGAGCTTCAAGCCCTCAATCCTTTCTGTCGACATGGGTGCGACCATTCTTCCGCACCTCCTAATGACGCCGTTCTCCGCAACATGATTAAAGAAGAGTTAGCTACCATCAGCCGCCCTATGACATCTGAACCTTCTGCAATCCGCCCAGCGCCGACCTACGCGCACGTCGCTGCATCCCCCCCTTCTTTGGATCCCCCGCCCCGACCGGCACCAACATACAATCACATCAATGCAATGGCGATGGCTCAACCGACACAACCCAATTACGCACCTTGGCGTCCCCCCCGACCAGTCTGCTATTACTGTGGTATTAGAGGACATATATCCCGCTTCTGTCGTCGCCGCCTTCAGAACGAGCGCCGTGGTTACGACACCTTCGAATGCGACATGCCTTCAACCTCATATTATCAACGCCGGTCTATTCCAAGCCCACCTCGAAGATCCTCCCCACCTCCAGTATCTTCCTCTGAGCCTCGTGGGAACCATGTATCCCGACGCCGGTCCACATCCCCATACCGCCGCTCAGTTTCCCCTCTCCGCCCCGCAACCGGTCTCCCTGTCTGCCATCCGGAAAACTAAGTGTTGCAGTTTCCGGAGGTCAAACTGCACGCTGCGAACTTACTAAAAGTCCTCCTGATCGCCAGTATAACGTTATTGGTGTTATCGCTGAAGGTGTACCGGTTGAAGCTTTGATTGATACAGGGGCTGCAATTTCTGTCATTCACGCTGATTTGTGCTACCGTTTGCGAAAAGTGACAACCCCATATGATGGGCCTCAACTCCGTGGAGCCAATAACGTCCCTTTGCGCCCTTCAGCGAAGTGCACCGTACGAGTTGTTATCGACGGCATCCGCCATCATGTGCAGTTTGCTGTGCTCTCGCCTTGTGCGCATCTCATGATTTTCGGATGGGATTTTTTGTCAACCGCTTCAGCGTTAATTTCTTGTGGTGACCGTGTTATCCATATGACAGACAGCGATTTTTCATCTGACTTTTCTGAACGACATCATCCCCTCGTTGCCGCCGCTGATACTGTTTTGCCTCCTCAGTGCGAAAAACTACTTACTGTTGTTTCTGACCACATCACTGACGGGGACGTACTCATAGCACCATCATATAGTCATCTTGCACGCGGCATCGCCTTCCCGTCAAGTCTTGTCTGGTTCCACAACGGCTCAGCGACAGTAGTGGCCACTAACACTTCACGTGAATCCCTCGTGCTCCCAAAAGGAACTTCTCTGAATTGTATGGTGGATGTTCAACCTTTTTCCCTGATGATGCTCACCGCCCCTCCGTCTCAGCAACGTGTTTCGTCAGACGTCTCTCTTTCTGTTCTCACAAAGACTATTAATCCTAAACTGACGCCGAACCAACGCCAAGAACTGCTGACATTGCTTCGACACCACCAAGCCATTTTTGATGCCACTTCCACACCACTGGGACGGACTAGTGTTGCGCACCATCGCATCATTACTGAAGGTAACTTTATCGTTCGACGACGGCCTTATCGGGTTTCCCTCTCTGAACGAAAAGTAATTGAAGAAAATGTAAATGACATGCTTCATCGCAATATAATTCGTCCTTCAACAAGCCCATGGTCCTCCCCAGTAGTGCTAGTTAAAAAAAAGGACGGCTCGGTACGCTTTGGTGTTGATTACCGCGCACTCAACAAAATTACCCGCAAAGATGTATATCCGATGCCGCGAATTGATGACGCCCTTGACTCCCTCCAAGGCTCCGAATATTTCTCGACCTTGGACCTTCGCTCAGGTTATTGGCAAATACCTATGCACGAGGACGACAAAGAAAAAACCGCTTTCGCAACACCCGATGGCCTTTACGAATTTAATGTTATGCCTTTCGGACCTTGTAACGCACCAGCGACATTTGAAAGAATGATCGACACTGTACTTTGTGGCCTAAAATGGAGAACCTGTTTGTGTTACTTGGACGACATTGTTATCTTTTCGGCAACCTTTAATGACCATCTCACGCGCCTGAATGAAGTCCTCACCTGTCTCGCTTCGGCAGGCCTTCAGCTCAACACCAAGAAGTGCCACTTTGCACAGAAGGAAATTAGAATATTGGGACATCTGGTCAGCCATGACGGCATTCGCCCAGATCCTGAAAAAATAATCGCGGTCTTGAACTTTGCTCGTCCACAACGGATTACAGATTTGCGCAGTTTCCTCGGCCTCGCGTCCTACTTCCGGCGTTTTATAAGGCATTTTGCAACTATTGCTGCAACACTTCATGAGCTACTTAAAGCATGCAGCCCTTTCGTGTGGACTGAGCAGTGCGAAGCTGCTTTTAATGACCTCAAGCACGCCCTCACATCAGATCCTGTTCTTGGCCACTTCAGTGACAGCGCTCCAACTATCCTGCACACCGATGCCAGTGGTCACGGTCTTGGCGCTGTACTTCTGCAGCGTGATGCAACATCGCGTGAGAAAGTGATTGCCTTTGCCAGTCGGACTCTCACTCCAGCTGAGAAAAACTACACCATTACCGAGCAGGAGTGTCTTGCTGTCGTCTGGGCTGTCGAAAAATTTCGCCCTTACCTATACGGTCGGCACTTCACAGTTGTGACCGACCACCATGCTCTTTGCTGGTTGTCTTCACTCAAAAATTTAACAGGCCGACTTGGCCGCTGGATTCTACGCCTGCAAGAATACCATTTCGACGTCACTTATAAATCTGGTCGCCAACACCAAGACGCCGACGCTCTCTCTCGCTGTCCCCTTTCGGAATCCGCTTGCTGCTTTTCTTCACAATTCATTTCCACCTCTGACCAGAGCCGACCATCTCTTTGCCCGACGTATATCACAACCGTTTATTTTGACGACTCTGAGAACAAGCACGCTCTCCGCTCACAGCAATTAGCCGATGCCTACTGCCGTCCTATCATCGACCGCCTTATCGGCGCTTCGGACCCGCCCAATGCTAGGCTTCGCCGACAGCTTCGCAATTTCAAGCTCGAAGATGGCATCCTACTCCGCTACGTGTATTGCCCTGATGGAACTCGCTGGATCCCAGTCGCGCCGCGTGTGCTTCGCCCACGTATACTGGCGGCTCTCCACGATGACGCTACTGCAGGTCACCTTGGTTTTGACAAAACCTACGACCGCGTGAGAAAACGATTCTTTTGGCCTGGCTTATCTTCCACCGTTGCCAAATACGTCGCATCCTGCCCTCTGTGCCAACGTCGCAAACGGCTGACTTCTTCGCCCGCTGGCCTTCTACAACCTCTTCCTTGTCCCACCACGCCATTCGACGTAGTCGGCATCGACTTATATGGTCCCCTACCTCTCTCCTATGAGGGTAACCATTGGATTATAACAGCTGTCGACCACCTCACACGTTACGCTGAGACAGCACCTGTACCGACTGGTTCCGCTGAAGAAGTAGCAAATTTCTTTTTGCGATAAATTGTATTACGACATGGCGATGCTCGGGTGCTCCTAAGTGACCGCGGTGCAGCCTTCTTATCGAAAGTCGTTGCCGCTGTTCTTCACGCCTCATCCACCCTTCATAAGACAAACTCAAGCTACCATCCCCAGACTAACGGTCTGACTGAGCGATTTCATCGCACCTTGTTGGACATGATATCAATGTACATCACACCAGATCATCGAAATTGGGATACTATTCTACCATTCGTCACATTCGCCTATAATACAGCAGTACAGCGAACTACCGGTTACTCTCCATTTTTCCTTGTTTATGGCCGTCCTCCCACTACAATTTTCGACGCTTCCTTCTTCTCTACGCCCGACTACTCCACATCAGTACCTACCCAATTTTATCTCGTGTGGCCAGATGCCGTCATCTTGCCCGACTCAACACGGCAGCGTGCCAGGAAGTCCGTAAGACTCGCTATGATTCTACACATCGAGTGGTCTCTTTTCGTCCTTGTGACGAAGTACTGCTTTACACACCATTGCGCACCTCTGGCCTTAGTGACAAATTCCACCACCGCTACGTAGGTCCCTATGAGATCATAAGCCAAACTTCCCCAGTGAACTACAAAGTGACGCCTGTTGATCCCCCAGCTGATCGACGCCACCGTGGAACTGAAATTGTTCATGTGTCTCGCTTGAAACCGTTTGTGCGCCGCGATGCATCGCTTAGTTAGGAGCGGCCAGGCTGGCCGCTTCCGACCCCCCGGGCAGATTGTGTGAGCCTTCCGTGGATGTTCTTTAATTTGTACATGCCATGATCTTCCTCTTTCATTTGTACATACCATCATCATCGTCCCGCGGCGCCGGCTCCGACACGCGCCTGGGTTCTGTCATCGGATTAAAACGCTAGACAAGGCATCGCTGGCCTTGCCGTCACGACCTTGCCGTCTCAACCTAGCCTTCTTTCACAATATGATAAATAAGAGTGGCCCTAATACGGAGCCTTGCGACACCCCCGACGTGACATGAGCTGTAGAAGACTGTTTACTATTAAAAGTGACGGATTGAAATCTTAAGTGCAGGTAAACAGATATCCAGTCAATTAATTTATTACCGGAAAAAAATTGCAGCTAGTTTCAGTAGTGGTTTTTTATGGCTTACCGTATCGAATGCTTTTGAGTAATCGATGAAGATGGCATCAAGCTGACCGTGGCTGTTTAGTGTTGAGGCTAAGGTGGGCTCGGTGACTGCACCACAGCGCAGCCACCTAATCCGCTTACCTTTGCGATGCAGACGACCGTCCTCGCATTTGCCAGCCTGCTGCTGCCGTCCCTGGCAGGCCTGTCTACGGGGGCGTCATCGGTGTGCGCACTACCGTACACTGGAGATGACCCTGGCTCCTACCATCCACCGCCCGGCGAGTGCTCGTCCCTACTGGATATGCCGCCAGAGGAGCTGCACACACCGGAAATCACAGTACCATGGATGGCCACATCGACATCAGCAACAATGCCAACATGTATAAAAGAGCTTCACCCGCTGACACCGCTTCGTGGGCTCGGTGACTGCACCACAGCGCAGCCACCTAATCCGCTTACCTTTGCGATGCAGGTCAGTACACCGTATGCCCTCTTCGCTAAAAAAATCCAGTAATTATATCTTGGTGCAGTTTCCCTGCCCGCACTGCTGTGTCGCCATTGCCGTTGAGTGTGCTCACGTAATCCATTCCTTATTCATGCTATCAGGTGACGTTGAGACTAACCCTGGTCCTGAGGGCAACGCTGCTGTACTCGCTGAACTACACAAGCTAAACGCGGGACAGACCCTGTTGATTACGGAAATACAGGGCCTCAAAACACAGCTGTACACAACAGATCAAACCATAGCAAGCCTAGACAAACGAATGGCCGATCTCGAAACGCATTACCAAACACTTCTTCACCTCAAAAACGATATTGAAATAATGCAGTCAACCACAATCGACCAAGCTAAAAAGATTAAAGAACTAGAAACACGCCTGGATGACGCGGAAAACCAATCACGTCGGAATAACCTTATTTTCTATGGCACCCCTGATCCTGCTAGCGCTGAAACGTGGGCTGAGTCAGAAAAACTAGTCATTGATGTTTGCCGCAATAATCTTGATATAACCTTGGAACCTAACGACATTGAAAGAGCGCATCGCCTCGGAAATCATTCAACCGACCGAATTCGTCCCGTAATCGTAAAATTCCTATCTCATAAAACCAAAGACGCACTGTTATCAAATGGCCGTAAATTGAAAGACACAAACTACAGTATCGGAGAGGACCGTTCGACACGCGCGTAAACAGTTGCTAGCGTTTGCCAATTCTAACAAGTACTCCTTGCGCTTCAAAACCCTGCACATCGGCTCAAAACGCTACGTATTTGACGCATCATCCCAAGCCGTTAAAGGGCAACTCCGGAGGTTTTTTGACATTCTAATATTCTAATCAAAATTTTACAGTATATTCTCCTCTCCGTCCTGACGCATTCTACAAAATTTGGGCGCCGTACGATAATCCGTTCGCGCGCAACACGACTTTAAAATATGCTATTTTCATGGCTTAAGTTGAGACTATTTCTGCCGGCAACACCGAGTTTCTGACGTCACAAACAGTATACCGGCGTTACTGTCCCCTTCCCGCATGATTATGAAATTGTGAGGCTTATATTGAACTACCTCAAACATTTTATGCAATGCTTCATGATTTCCATACGTTATTTTCACCATCCAATTCACGTACGAGTGTTTTTCTAATACTGAGTGTGACGTCACCATTTCGTCACCTGGGACGTCGTTTCTGGCCGTGAAAGCAGCTTCGGTTTCGATTTGCTGTTTTTCTTTTTTAAAAATACTTCTAATTGGAATTTCGAAAAACGGTTTTTTGTGTTGAAGTCAGGACGTGCCGAGGAATGTAATTCAAGGAAAACAGAAAATGATGGAAAAACCACCGGAGTTGACCTTTAAGGAAATAGCATAGCAATTGCCCCGTCACAAAACTTTAACAAATCGTCGACCCGCTCCACCGCACAATGTTCTCTCGTTTTCGACAATATTCACTAACATCCGTAGTCTTCTTCCAAAGCGCGAACTCATATCAAATATCATGTCGTCATCCGGGAGCAACATACTAATACTAACAGAAACTTGGCTAAATAGTGACGTAACGGATGCGGAAATTTTGGCCGATTTACCCAACTACGAAGTGTATCGAAATGATCGAAAAGGCAAACGGGGGGGCGGTGTTCTCGTTGCCATTCATCGAGGCATATCATGCACTGCTGTTGACGTCGCATCCGACATTGAAGCCATATGGCTCATCTGTCGCGCTCCCCCCGTAACAGTTCTGCTTGGCGTTTGCTACAGGCCCCCCCAGGCTAATCCAGACTTCCCACGTCATCTGAACAACATCCTTCATAAACTTGTTTTCACATATCCAAATGCCCGTATTCTTCTTTTTGGTGATTTTAACTACCCGGATATTGATTGGCAGAACATAGCTAGTTCCACAATAACGTGTCATGCAGAGGCGAAGAACTTCATCGATGTCTGTTTAAATTTTAACCTCACTCAATTAATTTCCCAACCAACCCGTGTCTCACGAGAATCAGCAAACAAGCTCGACCTGATACTAACAAGCAGCCCCGAGAATGTATCATCCATCAGTTACCTTCCTGAAATCAGCGATCACAAAGTCATGCATGCTTTATTCTCATTTACCTCGACTCAAAAACAGACATCCGATAAAACGATACAACTCTACGATAAGGGTAACTATAATGCAATAACTGAAGAACTTAACACCTTTTTTCCTGAATACGTATCCGCATTTCACACTCGCTCAATTCATGAAAACTGGCTGATATTCAAGAACAAATTAAATCGTCTCACTAATATGTTCGTACCAAGGATTACCTTTCATACTAATCGTGGTTTACCCAGCACTTAAAACGACTCGAAAACAAAAAGAAACGATCGTTTCGTACCGCCAAACGAAACGACACGCCTGCCGCATGGAAAAAATACTTCGAGGCCGAAAAATCATACCTACTTTCTGTTCGTAACGCCAAGTACTCATTTTATCACAATGACTTACCAAACTTACTTATAAGAAACCCCAAGCAATTCTGGCAAGTTTTAAACCCAACACATCCTCCCGATATTAAACTGACGAATGATTCACATGAAGCGGTGACTGACCATGATTGCGCAGAAATATTTAACCATGCATTCACATCTGTGTTCACTACCGAACTCGACGCACCTTCCCAATTACCACCCTTTAACTTAGAAACCCCCCTGCCGGCAGTCACGTTCGTCGAAGAAGGCATTTCATCCATAATTCATAAAATGAAACTTTCATCATCAGCTGGTATGGACCTGATTAATTCAAAACTATTGAAAAATGTGGAATCAATTTGTGCATCATATTTATGTTTCATTTTCTCACAGTCACTCTCCTCAGGAATTTTGCCTCTTGATTGGAAAACGGGGAAGGTCGTTCCAGTCTACAAATCAGGTAACAGAGACTCGCCCTTGAATTACCGCCCCATTTCATTGACTAGTGCGCCTTGTAAAATCATGGAACATATCATCTACTCACAAATCGTAAACTTCTCGGACCGAAACCATTTTTTTCACCCTTCACAACACGGGTTTCGTAAGGGCATCTCTTGCGAAACCCAACTAGCGCTTTTCCTTCACGACTTGCACACTAATCTAGACCGTAATATGCAGACCGACACCATCTTTCTTGATTTCGCCAAAGCTTTTGATAAAGTTCCCCACCGCCGGCTATTACTAAAACTCTCAAAGCTGAACCTACCCCTAATATTCTCAAATGGATTGAAGAATTCCTAACTAACCGTTCTCAGTCAGTATATCTTAACGGCCATCTGTCTACATCTCTCCCGGTTACTTCAGGCGTCCCACAAGGTTGTGTCCTCGGTCCCCTCCTATTCTTAATATATATTAACGACTTGCCCCTGCATGTTTCCTGTAGTATTCGAATTTTCGCAGATGATTGTGTTATTTACCGCACCATTAATAACTGTCACGATCAATACACTCTTCAGACAGAGCTTAACAACGTACTAAATTGGTGTAATAACTGGCTAATGTCCCTCAATCCTAGTAAATGTAAACTCATGTTCTTCACTCGTCGTCACAATCCATATCTCTTTCATTATTCAATTTCTAACACACAGATTGAGCAAGTACAATCATATAAATATCTAGGAGTCACTCTCTCTTCTAATCTATCATGGCAGGTTCATGTCGGTAACATCATTTCAGTATCAAACAAAACACTCGGTTTTCTAAAACGTCACCTTCGTCTTGCCCCACCACATGTTAAATTGCTCGCGTATAAATCACTTATAAGACCCAAATTAGAATATGCATCCCCATCTGGAGCCCACATCAAGCATATCTAATCATCGCATTGGAAGCTGTGCAGAATCGTGCTGCCCGATTCATTCATTCCTCAAACTCATATGACGTCAGTGTTTCATCCTTGAAAGCTACACCCGGACTTCCACCCCTCTCTTTACGTCGTCGCATTGCTAGCCTCACCCTTTATCACAAATGCTTTTATTCTCCTCTCAATCAAGCACCGTATATCACCGCCGCATCACGCATATCTCACCGCACCAGTCATCCCCTTCAAGTTGCCCGCCCACTATCACGCACTGCTACGTTTTCAGCTTCGTTGTTTCTTCGAGCAGCCACGGACTGGAACGGCCTACCCCATGACATCGTCGCCATCGCTTCAACATCTGCTTTTCAAGAACGCGTAACAGATCACCTTCAATGTTAAATTACCATCGCTGTTTTTTTTCCTCACTACAAATGTAATCCCACCCCTTATGTAACACCCCCTGAAATGGGGGCCTTTAAAGGGCAACTCCGGGGTTTTTTTCATCATTTTGTGTTTTTAGTTGAATTACATTCTTCGGCATGTCCTGACTCCAACACAAAAAGCAGTTTTTCGAAATTCCGATTAGAAGTATTTTTAAAAAAAGAAAAATAGGAAATTGAAACCGAAACTGCTTTCGCGGCCAGAAACGACGTCCTAGGTGACGACATGGTGACGTCACACTCAGTATTAGAAAAACACTCGTACGTGCGTTGGATAGTGAAAAAAAAGTATGAAAATCATGACGCATTGCATAAAACGCCTGAGGTACTTCAATATAAGGCTCACAATTTCATAATCACTCGGGAAGTGGACAGTAACACCGGTATACTGTTTGTGACGTCAGAGACTCACTGTTGCCCGCAGAAATACTCTCAACTTAAGCCATGAAAACAGCATATTTTAAAGCCGTGTTGTGCGTGACCAGATTATCGTACGGCGCCCAAATTTCGTAGAATGCGTCAGGACGGAGAGGAGAACCTATAGTAAAATTTTCACTAGAATATTAGAATGTCAAAAAACCTCCGGAGTTGCCCTTTAAGGAATAAAACTGAACTGAACTGAACTATATCATACGAGAATTTTAATAATTGTGTTGTAGAAAAACCTGCTCGACACCCGTGCTGTTGCGGTGACAGAAAGCTATTCGCCGATAAATACTGAATGATGTGTTCGAGAAGTTTGCAACAAGTGAACAACAGTGATATGGGTCTGTAGTTAGTGGTTAGATGTTTGTTGACCATAGCTGGACTCGAGCATCGTCGCCGCCGCCACGGCTCGAGTCTGACCATGCAACGACTGACAGGCATCTGACTGTCATGTCATCACCACTGCCTCGTCATGGCGTGAGCCCCTGCCGTGCCTCTGCCACTGCTGCGGACACTTGCGCGCGTGCTGTGCTCCCCGACAGACTGTTGGCTCCGTCGTGGAAACTGTGCGCGGAGGCAACATACCTTCCTAGTATTCAATTTTGCTCTCCAACACGAGATTTCATGCTGATGCTAAGCTTTTAATTAAAATTGTGCATTTTTACACCTTGGTGTTGCCCATATTAGAGGACATTTTGTTTAGCTTTATTAGTAAACTTATTTACAAGAATATGGGCACGCACTTTTATAAGTAATATCGATATAACTAACAAATTTTCGTTCTACTTCATTATAATCAGGTTCAACTGTAATTTAATCCGAGTGCTAAGACAATTAATACAAGCGCCGGCAAATTTGATCTGTGTGCCAACCAATTTAATCCATATGTGGAAAATGAATGCAATAGAGGGCTCCAAAGCACAAAACATGAATTCCAGAAATAAATCGAAACTGAGATCTTCTTTCAGACAATGCGCCGAATCAGCGAACCGTCACCTTATAGGATAGCCTTCATCAGTATTATGACAAGCATTGCCTTGATGCAAGTGTTTTAAACCTAATGTCTCCCAGAAAATAAAATTGCACCTCAAAGACGGCCGCTTCTGTGCTTTTACAAGCCTGTAGTTTGTTATCCACCTACGCCGCTACGACTGCCGCCCAGATAAATTAAGCACTGCTGTTTGGGTTGTAAGCTCTGCTGTACATAGTTTCAGCCACTTTGCCATGTCACAGCCAGACTGAATGCAACGGCGCGCGCTCTCTCTTTCCGTAGTAGTGGCCGTGTAAAATTGAGAAAGCGGTAAAATGAGATATGTTTCTCTGGCTCCATATCTTCTCGCCTGAACCAACTCTGCTTTAAACTAATCCTTCTTTTCTGCTAGTGGTGTTGAATCATTATTAGAAACACAAATACATTTCTGCACCGGTTGCCATTTCATAAAAACAGCAGGCTGTCGTGTGAAGGCCGAAATGCCATCGGCATGCAGATTCATTGCATATGACAACCCATAATAAACAGTGCTTAACCAGCCGATTAGAAGATGACAGGCATATTTATTCACTTGTCATGACTCTAAACTAAAAGCTGCAAGAGGTGTGTCATAAACTGCAGTTTTTCAGCTGCGCGTGGTTCTTGGTTTTTGCAAGATACAAGAACAAAGCGAACTAGTGCGTGCAGATGTGACGTTTAAGCGTCGCATGGTCTGCGAAGTGATCTCAATTTCGATTTATTTCTGGAATTCATGCTTTGGGCTTTAGAGCCCTCTACCGCATTCATTTTCCGTATATGAATTAAATCCGCTGGCTCTTGTATTAATTGCGTTGGCACTCTGATTAAATTGTTTGGCGCTGTCATTATTCGAGTTGGCGTTTGGATTAAATACACTGGCACTTTTATTAAATGCTTGGCACTCAAATTAAATTACATGGTGCGCAGATTGTATCAGTTGGCGCTCAGATTATTTCCGCTGGCACTAGGATTAAATTCAGAAGGAAAACCTGTAGAACAAGTCTAGGATGGAGCGCATTTGGCAAGTTCTTGCAGGTCATGACTAGCAGCTTACCGGTATAACTCAGGAGAAAAGCAAATAACAGTTGCATCTTACTAGTACTGATCTATGAAGCTCAAATGCGAAGGCTAATTAAAGGGTTTATACTTAAGTTGAAGTAGATGCATAGAGCTAAGGAATGGAAAATGGTAAGTGTAGTCTATAGAGGAAGCATGCAGAGTGGGTCCAAGAAATCAACGCTAAATAACGACATTCTAGTCGAAATTAAGAAGAAATAGTCACAAGCAGGACATGTATTGCAAAGAGAGGATAACCGATGGTCGCTAAGAGTAACAAATTGAATTCCAAGTGAAGGCAAGTGTCGCAGGGGGTGGCAGGAAGTCAGGTGGGTGGACAAGGTTAGTAAGTTTTCAGGGGTCAAGTGGGTGCAGCTAGCACAAGACCGGGTTAACTGAAGGATTATGAGAGAAGCCTTCGTTCTGTAGTGGGTATAGTCCAGCTAATGACGATAATGATGGTGAGCTATGGCCAAAGAAAAACCGTCTGTCAACAAAGGGCTGGATTTAAAAAAAATCTTCGCACCAGTTGAATCAAACTTGCAATGACCTCATTAAAATGGCCAGTTTGCCGCCACTCTGAAATTAATGACCGTGCAGCATAACTTTTGGGATCTGCACTCGCAAAATCAATACTGACATGTACATTTCACTTGAGAAATCGATTACCAACGGTGACACTAGCATTTCATCTCTCCTCCTGAATATACCCGTAACTCCCTGTCACTCTAGATACTGCTCGTGTAAAAAAAAATATTGCTGACATGTCGTATTGTCTGCGAAGAGGCTTCACAAATTCATAAAACATTTAGCGTAAATATATGTGCGGCTCCATCGTCTCAATTCGTCTTTTAATTAAACTGCACGTGCTATTTTCTGTCTGAGCGCGTGGAGGGGCAGCTGAACTGCGCACGTGCAAAAGTTATCGCGGTGCGCGACTTGTGCTTGACGCGGCAGAAAGTGTGGATAAAGGCACAGAATGGAAGAATCGGGGGAGTCTGGCGGGAGCCCTGCTTGGGGAGCGATCACGTTGTTAGCTGTTGGCGAGCGGCACGAAGCATCCTGATGTAATGGACTGTGGAGCAGAGCAATACCAGGATGAAGACGGAAGCGATGCCTCCTGAGCTGGGGTTTTTGCTTGAGTTGCGGCCACACGAGGAGCACTGTATTTTGTACTGCCATCTTTACACCCCACTATGTTTTGTCTTGCCATGCAAAAGCACTGGCTCCTTACTTTTGTAGCAAAGCATTATCCTGTCACGAGCCTCGACCACATGCTTCGCATTGCAGATGCGTGCAGTGTTGTATCTTTGCAAAGTGCTTCTCTGCTGACTCGGAAATAAACTGGCGTATTTATCATCATCATCAGCCAGACTATACCCACTGCAGGGTGAAGGCATCTCTCATATTTCACCAATTGGTATTTTGGAGCAGAATGGAATTCTTGTGCATTTGTGACAAGTAGTCGGGCGAGTCCCTGACTCATGGACCCATTCTTTAGAAGGCGGGGCCTTCATATTAAACTATAGTATTTTTAGATCTGCATCATTATCATCACCACGTCGCTTTGTTGCTTCAACAGCGAGTCATGGTCAGTCAGTGTGCCAGGTTCATCCATGCATTGATAGATGAAAGAATTCAGGAAATATTGAGTTATCGTGAATCAACAGTTCCTGAATTTCTGACCAAACCAAACCGAATTCTGAATCGGGTGAAAGTAACTCAGATGAAAAAAAGAACCTGGAAGGAAGTGAGGAGCAGTCAGAAAAAAAAACTTGCCAGTGAAAGGGTTCATAGCAGTGCGCTCTTTGTGATTAGGCTGTTGCAGTCTATCGATACAGGCCAACTTCACATTTCCCTAGTTGCCCTTTAGGGTCATTTGCAAGTGTCTGCATGTACAGGCATCATGTAGTCTGCCAATGCAACATACGTCACTGCAAGACCGCTGCTACTGATGCCTTTGCAATGCAAATTGGGTACCCAGTCTTTCTCTAAAGCTTCCAGGTATATTTGTGGATCTGAAAAGGATGCATTTATATATTTGCAAAACTTAGTTGTACAGCCTGTCTGTAACTTCAAACCAACAAGCATCAATACTAGTCCACATTTCACAACTACATATTCGAATCAGTTCAAATATATTCGAATGACAGTGTAGCATGATGCTAAATGAGACAAGGACCCACCAAGCATCATATGCTCACTTGCATCCCTGTTGAAAATGTCCCTTTTGGTAACACCTGACTGGCCGAAGCACCAGAAATGGATGGCCTACTGCATGCATTTTTGCCATTTCAGCCAATCAGATCCACTCAAAAGAGACATATGAAACGTAAGTTGGATATGGGCTTGCATAGCTGAAAAAAAAACATTTGTGGGACACCCCAGCTTTGCAGTTATGGGTTGTGGTGCGATCACGTTTCACACTCACGGACAATGTTTCTCAACTTTTAAATCTTGGTTTTTATTTTTTATTTTTTTATAGACTGATACTTAGAGTCAGCACACATACACTTCCCATTCTAAGCAGTCTGACACCTTTGAGTGGATTTTTCATTTTCTCAATTAATTGATAAATTGCAATCTGAACTTAACTTGCCTCATCAAGCAAAGGTTTTTCATTCTTAGTATTTGACATTTTTGATCCCGCTTTTCCAATTTTTCATTTTAATTATGTCAATGATCAATTAACAGGCTCTTCATTATGAGCATTTTGCCACATTAAAACCCCTTTTTTCAATTATTTCAGATAAATAATGATCAGTTACGCACTAAATATTTTTAATTATCCTCATGAAGCAGTTGCTATTAATCTGAGCATTTTGACACCTTCGAACCTTCTTTTCTCAACTTTTTCATATCTTATTTCTTAAAATTATCAATTAAATACAGTGATTTCAGTAATTCGTGATTGCCTATCACACTCCAATCATTCAACACAACCAAAATTACCATGATGCAATTTTGTTTTACACAGCCCCAGTTCTTCCAAACACCTGATGCCAACAACTACGATCATGACGCAGATGGCGTTTCAACCAAACAAGCTTTATAAGCTATCACTTAAAAGCTAGCTGCACTTGAATACCTTCCCAGACCATTCCTGTCAACAGATACAGGCTGTGTATTTTCAATTTTAATTTAAATAAATCATGGAACTTTATCCCTTGCTTTCGAGAAAAAAATATTTTTCCACCTGTGGCCACCATTTTGAATTTGCAAGAGGTAGCAAACCTAGTCCCACAGAAATATTTGCAAACAATAATTTTTTGAAGCATAAATATCAAAATTTTTTCTACATATAAGATACATTGCACTTTGGAATGTAGCAAATTAAACCAACTAGCGTTAATTTTGTTCGGGTATGCGCCACAGAAAGGTACAAAAAGATGCAATTTCTAAATTTTTAACAAAATAACAAAGACCCTGAGCTTCAAGCCCTGCGTGACCATCCCCGTGCCCTCCGTCTGCAGCTCGGGCCGCATCTGCTTGTGACCGGATTGCTCTGGTGAGACTTGTAATCGGCTCTACCGCGTCCATCCATCCCGGAGGTCTTTCATCCTGCCATTTTCCATTCACTTCACTACATCTGCCATCCCAGCATCAGAGCCACACAGTGCCTCGTTACCCAGCGGTACGTCTGGCCAAACATTAGACGTTCGCCAGTGGGCCCGCTCGTGCCTTGCTTGCCAGTCCGTCAAAATGACTCACTATACAAAGACTCTGCCCCAGTCTTTTCTGTCACCTGGTTGTTGTTTTGACCACATTCACCTTGACTTGGTTGGACCACCACCTCCATCTAATGGCTGCCGGCACATTCTGGTGATGATTGACCGCTTCACTCGTTGGCTCGAAGCAGTGCCCTTTCTGGACATTACTGCGGAAACAGTTGCCAAAGCCTTAGTTTCAGCATGGATTCCCCACTTTGGCTGTTACCACGGATCGCGGCCGCCAGTTTGAATTCATCCTTTTCACTTCCCTTACCCATCTGCTCAGCACTAAACACTGGCGCACCACAGCATACCATTTTTGTGCCAACGGCATGGTTGAGCGGCTCCATCGTCAGCTCAAGACTGCCCTCATTGCTCGCCTAGATCGCGAGCACTGGACTGGCCATCTTCCTATGGTGTTTCTTGGCCTACGCACCGTTTTTCGTCGCGACCTTGGCTGTTCGGTGGCAGAAGTCATCTCGGAGATTTGTTCGTTCCTTCAGCTTCCTCGTCCCAGCCCCTGCAGTACCTTTAACGCCTTCGGGACTGCATTCAACCTCTAAACCCAGTCCCAACTCGATCATCTGACCGTCAAATTTTTGTGCACCCAGACCTTGCGTCCTCGACGCATGTTTTTCTAAGGCGAGACACTGTAAAGGCGCCTCTTAGCCCCCCCCCCCGCCCCCTATGATGGCCCATACCGCGTCCTCAACAAGACCACAAAGTCGGCGATTATCCTGCTGGATGGTCGTGAAGAGGTAGTCTTCCTGGATCGGCTTAATCGCAAATACATGGAGACACCTCCCCAGGAGCTCCCCTCGGATGTTTCTGTTATATCTGACGACATGTCTGCCGCTGAGGCATCCTCATCCCTGCCCCGTTGGCGCATACATTTCGCCATTCCGTTTGGTCGGGAGGCCCTGTAGCGCAAAGCGCCGCTGTAAAGCGGAGGCGCTAAGATCGGCGTTCACAGCCAGCAGAAGAAGAAAATAAGGTTGAACGACGCGTGCTCAGTGAGCAAGCACGACACGGGCTGTTCGGTTCGAGAAGCCTGCCACGCTGGTCCTCTTGTTCTGGTGCTCCGCTGCAATACCGTAAATTCCTTACATACCCTTCACTCCAGGAGACTTTCTGCCGGCTGCAAATATGCACAGAACCAGCACTCCACTGCTTCAATACAATGGTGCTTTAGGCTTGGGCACTTCCAGCTTCGACAATAAAGGAATCTGCTGAAGGCCACGGACACAAAGAAAAATTTAAATGAAGCTGTAGCACGGCACAAGGATCAGAATTCCCCGCAAAGTAATTTGAGATGCGGATCAAAAAGCTGCAGAGAAGACTGTTCTTTGCCCGCAGCTGCGAGGAGGGCTATCAAATGCAGGTGCCGTATTCGGTTTGAGGTCGAGCACAGAGACTGGCATTCAACAAAAACAGTATGAAGCTCCTATCGGGATGGAGTCTAGTGCCGATTTACGACCTGCGGGAAGACCGCGCAGCCGTGGGCGAGCAGCGCACCACGGGCGTACTGGCGGCCCATGACTGGTAGGCGAGCCGTGATAATTTGCCCCCTTGTGTTTCCTCGTGATTACGGCGGCGGGGATTTCAGCAGAATGAGTCGGATCTATGGCCTACATGCAAGGCCCGCTCGGCATAGGGGGTGGCCTTCCTCGCTTTGGCAGCGGCACCAGGCGCAGAGCCCAACAACCCAAGTCCCGACCCCTGCCCTGATTCCTGTATTACATGGACCTGCTGAAGGACCAGCCGTGCGACTCCAAAGGAGAAAACGGCACCCAGGTGGAGGTCACGATAAAGGGAGGAGGGTGTGGAAATTTAAGATTCCCCGCGCCCGCACGACACGGGGATACCTCACGATCTCTGTCTCCCTCACGGGGATACCTCATCTTCCTCCTTCCCCTGGAGCAGTGGCGGAGAGGGCAGGGGCGAGAGAACTGGCCAGCTCGCCGGGCGGCCCCTCTTTCCCCCTCCCCTCTCATATCGATGCACAGCATCTTCATCCCGGTGAGACGACGCCGCGACGTTAGAGCGCGCGGATGCTGCTATGACCAAGGATAAAAATTGGAAACTCCCAATAAACAGCCCAGCCCGGTGGCTCTGCCTCAGCGTTTCGTTCTTCCCTGCCGCGGATGTGGTCAGAGCTAGCGGCGGGGCGTTCGGTTCTGAGCACAGAGCCCGAGTCCCGTGAGAACCCCCCCAAGGTGTTGTTACATGTCTCCTTGACGTTAGCTCTGGCATCCATTGCAGTGAAGAGCAAGCACAGAGCAACGCCAGGGTTCAAAGCAATCGCTGAATGGAAATGTTTTTTTTTTCATCTAAAGCACAAATTAGATTAAGCTCTCAAACATAAATGCCATTGAATGGTACTGTGTCATGTAATATATATATATATATATATATATATATATATATATATATATATATATTTATTTATTTATTTATTGTTACGACGGGGGTTTGACGTCGGAGCGCTGCACAGGTATAGGAGGCAGAGAACTCAGCTGGTGAACGGCTGCGAGTCCGGGCACGGGCACGAGAGTCTCCTCGTCTTTTTCAACTTCCTTTTTCCTTATATATATATATATATATATATATATATATTGGTACGTGGCAAGGTTAGTGCACGAAG
This sequence comes from Amblyomma maculatum, assembly GCF_055883805.1. Lineage (NCBI taxonomy): Eukaryota > Metazoa > Arthropoda > Arachnida > Ixodida > Ixodidae > Amblyomma > Amblyomma maculatum. The sequence goes on along the minus strand of NC_139353.1, from coordinate 167,228,257 downwards.
GTGCACGAAGACAGTGGGGTCAGTTCTGCGAGAGTAATGCCCTCAGGAAGAACGTGCACAAAAATGCCGAAGTTCAAGACTGGAATATAAGCGTTGTTATTTTCTACGTGCACGATGTTATGAGGGAGAGCGATTCTACGGTGCAGTGTCACGTCGGTTATGGCGAAAACAACGTAGTCGCCATCAGGAACGGAGGGGAAAGGCGACATGAGCACATACACTGCAGCTTCTGGTGGCAGACAAGTAAATGTAGAGGAGCGGAGACGGAGCGTTGAAGTATCGGAGGCCTGTTTGTCAGGACAGAGTGGCAGGTCCAGATGAAGCAGTCCAGAAGAACAGTCAATGAGCGCGGAATGTGCAGTTAAAAATTCGAGTCCTAATATAACGTCGTGAGGGCAACTGGTGAGGACTGTAAATAGGACAGGGATATGGCGGTCGGCAATGGTAAATCTTGCAGTACACATACCAATCACAGTAGCTGTATTGCCATCAGCAACACGAACGGCAGATGAGGAAGCGGGTGTGAGGACTTTGTTGAGGCGTTGACGGAGCGAGGAACTGAGGACGGAAATGTGGGCGCCAGTGTCAATAAGGGCAGAAACTGAGACTCCGTCCACAAAAATGTCAATGAGGTTACGTCTGGGTGCGAGGGTCAGTTCCGAGTTGACAGTCCGGGTCGGTAATGCAGCGTCACTCCCGAGCGCTGCACTCGCTAGTTTCCGGAGTGGGCGCCGCCGTACGATGGGGAGGAGTTGCGACGAGGCAGCGGTGAACGAGATCGATGAGACCGTGGAGATGGAGATCGGCTGGAGTGACGGACACTTGAGACGGCTTCGGTGTGAGGCTCATCTGGGTGAGCAGGCAAGTGTCCAGGTCCATGATATGCGGGGCGGAGCTGTTCAGGTTGGGCAGGGAAGCGTCGAGGTCCGTAGTAGTAGCGATGGTCAGCGTTGTAATAGGAACGAGGTGTGGGGAAGGTGCGACTGCGGCAATATCGTGAAGTGTGGCCGGCTCGACAGCAAATAAAACAAATTTGCCTGTCATCTGAGGTGCGCCACTCTGCAGGATTGCGATTAACGTAGCGACGTGGGAAGCTTGGCTAGTTGCAGCAGTCACTACAGGAACAGGAGGCGATGGTAACGAGGGCGGTACGGGGTTGGAGGAAAGACCGACGTTGGCAAGTTCCTGTCGGACAACAGCCTGTATCATGGCCACGGTGTCAAGCACTGGAGATGGGAATGGTGCAGGAGCTAATGCTTCGAGCTCTCGCCTGACGATCCGAGTCATTGTTGCGGACTGAGAAGGCTGTTGCAGAGGAGCCAGATCATCACAGGATGATGTGGCTGCCGTGTTCGGAAGGCGCTCAAAGCGATGTACCAGGCGTCGTTAATTAGCCTGCTCGAATCTTCGGCAAACTTGAAGCACCGACTCGACGGTAGAGCAATCCATGCAGAAGAGGATGTTGAACGCGTCATCTGCGGTTCCCTTGAGGATGTGCCCTACCTTTTCACTTTCCAGCATGGAGCTGTTCGCCTTGCGACACAACGCGAGCACGTCTTGTAGGCAAGGTAGGACTCCGTGATGGATTGGGCGCGAGACGAAAGTTCGGTTTTGGCTGCGAGAGCCCGTACAATGGGCTTCCCGAACAAGTCGTGAAGCTTTTGCTTGCAAATTTCCCAGGTCACCAGCTCATGCTCGTGATTTTGAAACCATGTGCGAGCGGTTCTCGCCAAATAGAATATCAGATTGGCCAGCATGATGGTCGCGTCCCAATATATGTATAAATTATTTATTTATTTCAAAAAAATTACATACAAATACGAGCCTGCCCAAGCCAACAATGATTGTTCCGGCTGCATCGCTCGTATTCATCCAGCCAGTCGTCCACATCTGTCTTGTCTTCGCCATTGAAGATGGGAGGGTGGCGGATTTTTGTGAGGACGAGTGGTTGCGCCGATGTTGTTGCGGTGGTAGGAGCTGCCTCAGAAGTCATAGTGGCCGATGTTGACGTTGTGATCCCAGGTAGGTGGCGGCCACTGCGCAAATCCAGCTTTCGGCTGCTTAAATGGATTTATGTGTGCACACGAAGATCTTTGGTCACCTCCACCAAGATGATACGTGGCAAGGTTAGTGCACGAAGGTTAGTCTAGGTTGACGCAGCACACAAAGCACAGGATCACAACAGCGTTAACCTTCTTCTAGCACTAAACGTTGCTACCACTTTGTCGTCTTTTGTGTCACTGTTTCTATATATATATATATATATAGATATATATATATTGTAACGGATGAAATGGTTTTAATACAGGTGAATGGGGACACACACGGCTCAGAAAAACCCGGACAGTCTGCGCGCGCCTCGCTTCCTCCGTTTCTTCTGCTGCTTCTCAGTGCACCGCTACGCGGCTTAACAATTCCCTCCTGGCAAACGGTTTTCGTCCTCGAGAAAATTAGGTACATCGAAGATGGCAGCGCTTCATGCAAGCCACGTGAACAGCTTGTGTCTTGCGGGATCGGTGGTTATCAGTCGTGACTTTGGCGATAACGTAATTCACGTCTTTCAGTTGGTCCAACGCGACGAAGGGGCCATCGTACTTGCAGAGGAACTTTTCATATAATCCTCGCTTGCGAATAGGCGTCCAAAGCCATACATAGTATCCAGGGTAGTAAGCAACTGCACGATGATGCAGATGGTAGTGTTCTTTCGAGCGGTTTTGAGAAGCCAGTGTGCGTAAGCGGGCTATACGACAGGCTTCTTTGGCACGGCATAGTATCTAGGAAACAGACGCATCATCGTTGGGGGAAAATGGGAAGATGGTGTCCAAGAAAACATGGGGAGTTCTTGCATAGAATAAATAGAAAGGAGAATAGCCGGTAACTTCATGATTTGCAGTGTTATACGCGTACGTCACATACTGTAGCACTGAATCCCAGTTGCGATGGTCAGACGAGACGTATATGGACAGCATGGTTGTCAAGGTGCGGTTGGTGCGCTCGGTGAGACCGTTGGTCTGCAGATGATACGGTGTCGAGTGTCGGTAGTGTGAACCACAAAGTCTGAGAATTTCTTCCACGACATCAGCAGTGAAATGTTCACCACGATCACTTATTATAACACGGGGTGCGCCATGGCGAAGAATAACGGAATGCAAAAGAAACAACGAAACATCAGCAGCTTTTGCGGTAGCGAGAGCAGCGGTCTCCGCTTATCTGGTAAGATAGTCAACGCAGACAATAACCCAGCGGCAGCCCTCCACAGTCTTTGGAAAAGGACCGAGCAGGTCAATTCCAATCTTTTCAAAAGGTGAGGTAGGTGGCTTGACGGCCGGAAATTTTGCACGGTTTGGTTAAATGGAATCCTTAACCTGCATCATATAATATACCTCGATTCGTTTCATCGCCCGCGTTGATTTAATAGTGACAAAAACAGAATTTCGGTATCCTAGCGCGTCCTCCTCAACTCAACAGATACATCATAGCGCTAAGCCAATGAGAAGCTCCCTTTGCCGGAGCCTGCTGAGCCAAAGTTGACCGAACTCGGTGTATTTTAGAGGTTCTACTTAAAAAAGGGGATTGCACTAAAAAAGACACGGACGAGAAGAGGACATGGACGGGCGCAAAGAGGTTCTAATTGTGCCCTACTCTACGCTCACACAGGGTTTTTTAATATGGCCGACGTCCTAGGTTCAAGTAGTAGTTCAAGCGTCGCTGCCGCTGCTATAGTGAACTAGAATATAGTCACTACTGAAATGGTTACATCGTAGGCTTTGAGCCTTGCGCCGACGCAACTTTTCGGGTGCCAGGTCGGCGAAGATGGAGCCTACGACCGGTACAGTAACACTTGTGTCGAGAGGCCGCGGTAACCGCGACACAACTCCGGCTTGCAAAAGCCCCGACCGTCAGCCTCCCGATCCCAGCCGTTTCGAAACTACGCATCGGTGTGTATGTCCGAGTCTTGCTGCCTAGCCTACGTTCGACCGTTGCGAGAGTGCGCAATCGCTAACCGAAGCTTTCGAACAGGTGCAGCTGCGGGCGGTGCGTGCCCATGCCGACTGCTCTTGAGAGCATCTGGCGAGATCCCGGCGGCGACTACGTAGTTGAAGCAGCCGTCTGGGTGTTACGATCATCCGCATTTACTCCAAATGCTTCTTGATCATGGACTGCTAGTCGAGAACACAAGGTTGAGCGAAAGGCGACATAACTTGAACAAGCGACCGCATGCTTTTCATTTTCTCGAGCAAGAAATGCTGTAATGAAATCTATTGCGGAAGTCAGTGCTAATAAAAGAAAGCTTCCCCTTTAACGTTACTTGCTTGGGATCATCCACACTGTCTACAGTGTCGATATTGCGCCACATTAGCGCGAACACAGCATTGCTGGTTTTCATATTTTTCTTGTTTTCGTAGAAGGTGCGCATGACCACGACGTTTCACCATGCAGATTACTGGTTTGCTTAATTCCATGCACAAGTAAATGAGAAAACACGCATAATCTGATAGTGTGAACTTGCTAAATGGAAAGGGCATGCACACTGATGTGAAGTAACGGCAAAAAAAAAATGCTGTCCGGACACATTTGCTTGTTTTATTAGCCAGGTATGACCATCAGCAAGTGCAGCACTTCAAGACATGAATACATAAGGAATGCCACAAGAAATGCAGTAAATAAGTACAAAAGCAATCTCATTTCGGTGGAGTCTGTGCTAAGTGAAATTGCATGCAGTGAAGTAGCATGTCTCCTGCAGAAGCCGTGGGAAAATGCACTAAAAAACGACGCAGAAGAGAAAAACACACAGAGCAGGACTGGCTTCTGCAGACGATCACTAACTTGCCCGAAAACTCTTGCTATAGCCTGTCCCCACTTGCTGCCAGAACAATTGGTTTTTTCTTTACCCCTTGCATTAGGTAACAGTGTTGCATAGTGTGCAAATATAATTTAAAAAATTGTCTGACTTCCCTGATATCATTGTCAACACCTCCACACAGTAAACCTCTCCAAAATTATTTGACACTGACATCTTACATGTGCTGAAATGCGGCAACCAAAAAAAAAAAAAGACGTTCTTCCACAGCTTCCACAGCTTGAGTAAGCGTTGGAAATTTTAAAGTTAGCAAATGAAGTTATAGAGTAGTTTTGCGGCACTTGCAGAAATTTTGGCACGTGGTGTGTTGTGGAGAAACAACCGAGAGCCGTTGACAGAAGTAGACTTGTCGTTTATGGCTCCTTCGAATAGAATGACTCCATGCACAGAGCTGCTTAAAGCATAAGTCGCATACTTAACATCTTCGTGCTATGCAGATGATATCATATCAGCGTGCACATTGACATCGGCCGCAACACTAGTATACAGGATGTAAGACCCTGGTTTCCAGGTTTTGTCAGTCAAAAGCTGCATTGCCTTCAGGCATTATTTTGCTGCAGTAGCAAATTGGGATTGCACTGCAGTTCTAATATTTGGTGGGTCTCATTCTCTCTCAATCACCTGCAGCAGAATTCAAAGTTTGCCATACTTCCAGGGAGAATAAATTGACAGTGAAAGTTACACTGTACAGCTTCTGTTAGACGGGAATTAATTGTACAGATGCATGAATAACTTTCAAATTTGTAAAAGACCTAAACCACATTTTCATTTTGCTATGCTGAAAACTGAATATTGCTTTTTCTCTTGTCAACAGGAGGCACCGCTACATCTGCTACAGCCAGCTTGCACACTTGCTTTGGGGATGCCTAGGCAGACATCACAGTAAAGTCCTCCCTATTTGTGATGCAAGCCAAATAAGGGAAAGGATTCCATCTGACAGTTACACTGGTTTCCAGTTTGCACAAGGTTTGTAGAGTCATCACCTTATTCATTCTGCAACAAGCCAGAAAACATGAGAAGAGAGAACTGCAGGACAGCTGGACTAATAACTGAAATTTTACTAAAGGATAGAGGCAAAATAAGACTTGCACAGAGATGCACATGTAAAAAAGGCCCCAAAAGACTGTTGACCGACTTCTTAGCCACACACACGTCCTTAGCCTTTGCAGTATAGTGTGCCTTTGGATTTGGATCTGTGGCTTCCCTTTTGTAACGAGTGGTCCTTGACCATAAGGAATTTGCTTTTTTTAGATGATTTTTAGACCCTTTCTGCTTTCCACGCTTTCACTGCTTTGGGGTTTATCGTGCATTTCTGTGCAAATCTTCTTTTGCCTCTTTCCTTCAGTAACATTTCAGTTGTTAGTCAAACTTTGTCTTGTGCTCCTCTCTTCTCACGTGTTTCGTCTTCTGGCTGGTTTTAAGATGAATCAGTACCAACTCATCCAGTTGTTAGTCTTGTTGATATCACTAGCCTGACTACACCCACTGCTGGGAAAATGCCTCCCCATGTCCATCCTAATAACCCGATCCTGTGCCAGGTGCACGAGTCCCGCAAACTTCCTAATTTCATCTGCCTGCCCGAGTTTCTGCCCCTCCCCCCTGCTAAACTTGCCTTCCCTTGGAATCTAAAAGACATATATAGGCTCACTTAGAATGAATTTTGTGTACTCACTCCCTTCCTTTACCTTTGACGGGTAGAATTTTTCTTTTTTTGGAACTGACCGCAGATACATCAGCTGCATCCATATGATCCCCGCAGACTTCCTAATCTCATCTGCTTGCCAGAGTTTCTGCCGCTCCCTGCTACGCTTGCCTTCCCTTGGAAACTACAAGACATATATAGGCTCACTAAGAATGAATTTTGTGTACTCACTCCCCACCTATACCTTTGATGGACGGAATTTTTTTGCGCTGCCGCAAATACATCATAATTGTGCAGTTGTATATATACCTGCTTGTATAGATGCCTCTCCCATATCCATCCAAATAGCCCGATTCTCTGTCAGCTGCATCCATCTGATCCCCACAAACTTCCTAATTTCACCTGTCTGCCTGAGTTTCTGCTGCCCACGGCTATACTTGCTTTCCCTTGAAATCTACAAGACATATATAGGCTCACTTAAAATGAATTTTGTGTACTCAATCTCTACCTATACCTTTGTCGGATGCATTTTTTTTCTTTTTTTATTTAGCACTGACCTCAACACATCATGATTGTGAAGCTGTATATACCCATTTGTATATTTACGAGAGAGGAAGACAGCAAAGAAGCATGAATAAAAGATGTCTTGCTCTAAGTCAACTTCCTTCTAGCCTAAAAATTTTGAATGCACTGATGAACCCGGGGCCAACCAATAAATTATTTTGAAAGCAACATGTCTCTCTTTAACACTCATTTGGTAACATTACAGAATGCCCAAATGTACTACGAAGTGGTGGTCCTTGCGGCACTGACAAACCTAGATTTTCTAGTTGCATATCTGTAAGGCTACAAATCGCAACTACTTTTACTACTTTTATAACGCTAATTTACCTCAGACCGCCTACACTTTTTTTTGCCAATGCACTGGGCCAGCGGTTTTGCGTCGGTACGACGCATCGTTTGAAGTGAGCTTTCTTCGTTTCAATGCCGAGGCTTCGAATGACGCCGAGGTTCATTTCGGACTTCCAGTAGAAAGCAGTACGAACACATGAACCCAATCGGTGTGTCAAAACTTGTGAAAGCGAACGTTACTTCCACTCGGAGAAGCCGTGCTGCAATCTCGCGATGCACACGATTGGCATAGCGAGCACTCAAACCCGCCCAACACGCCTAAACCCAGAACCTAACGTTGGGAAAAAGAGGCGAAGTCTGAGCACTGTAGAAGTTGTAGAAAGTATGCTTTTTTTTTCTTTTTTTTAGAAAGGTTACGAAAGAGGCGTCGGGAAGGTGGGGGAGCAAAGCTGCGACAACGCGTTGGGTGAAAGGGCCACCCAAGTACATTGTACCAACCTTTTTTTTTCTGTTTCCGGCTTTCCGTGTAGTGCCATTGCTCAGGTCATCCAGCCGAAATAAAGGAAGCGAAGCTCGACACGATATTCTCATTGATGCAGCGCGGAGGCGAGCAATATACGAGTACGCGCCGCGGCGCCCGCTCCTGAAACACTCCACCCACCACTCGGATTGAACACACTTGTCGATTTCCTCGACCTGAAACCGTATTTACATCGTATTTTTAATGACGCCAAGAATAAAAAAAAATACAGCTGCGGCCGCACAACCAAGTTGTACCGGTGGTATATGGGACTGCTCAAGACGTTGTTGTGCTCCATCACGAATGTTCACAAAAAAAAAGAAAACAACAACAAATAAGATTGGAACCATTGTCATTTGGAGTACCCGGTGGAGCGAGGTATAGTCGTCGTTACCGAAACATCTCGCTCTGTTCCAGCGCGCAGCGAGAAGCAGACACCACCCGTCCTCCTCCGCCGCCGCCGACCGCGCGTCACGTGACAGTAACGAGGGACTGCCCTGGTACATTGTTGAAGAAATGTTGTTGAAGAAATGCGTTTGCGTGAGCTAATAATTGATACACTATTTTTTATTTGCTAACTTTAACAGGAACCTATTATTTTATAGGAAATAATCATTAATATCTGCGTTTCCAAACGGCTAAACATGACGTAGGTGAGTACTTCTAATTCCGGCCTAAAGGGTAGCATGGTCGCTTCAGGAACGCAAAAATGCTGCGATTTCAGAATGGTATTATTAAATGTAGAAGCAATATTTCGACGAGATATTTTGGAATCGGCATGCCTAATGTTTACTGAAGCAAGGAAAATTGCAACTGGGCAGCTACATTTTCGTTTCACGACCCCTTTAAGTCGTTGGCATTTTTCACATGTCGCAACGTATTGCTTGGTGGTCTTATAAATTTGTGGCCAATAAAAACGCTGGCGAATTCGGTGCAGGGTACGACAGAAGACTAGATGTCCAGAGGTAATATCGTCGTGCATGGCATGCAAAATTTGTGCACGGAGACGTTTTGGGACGACCAAAATGAGGGCAGCATCATCAACTGAGTAGTTCTTGAACAAAACACCATCTTCGATAGTAAACTGCGTTGACTCTGCTCTTCCTTCTGCCTCTTGTATAAGAGGCTGTAGTGACCGGTCGTTGCGTTGTTCTCGCCTAAAGGTCGCCATACTAGGAAAGGTCGACGCGATTGAGGCTAAACACCCGTCGAAGCCGTCTTCATCGTCAACGGAAGTCGGCAATGGGTGCCGTGACAAGCAGTCTGCATCACTGTGATGTCGTCCACTCTTGTACGCGACACCAAGGTTGTATTCTTGCAGGCGTAATGCCCAGCGCGCCAGACGACCAGATGGATCGCGAAGTCCGATGAGCCAGCATAGCGAATGGTGGTCAGTAACTATGGTGAAGTACCGTCCTTATAGGTATGGTCGGAACTTGTGCACATCGAACACAACTGCGAGACACTCCAATTCGGTAACTGTGTAGTTCCGTTCACATTTTGTCAACTTGCGGCTGGCATATGCAACCACGTGTTCAGCCCCATTATGTAGCTACACAAGCACCGCGCTAACACCAACGCCACTGGCGTCAGAGTGAACCTCCGTCACAGCAGAAGGGTCGAAGTGGCGCAGCAGTGGTGCTGAAGTTAGAGAAGACTTGAGCCGATTAAAAGAGGATTCGCACTCTGGGGTCCACACAAATTGCGAATCCTTGTGCAGTAGAGAAGTAAGGGAGTGGGCAAGTTGCGCAAAACCAGCAATGAAGCGACAAAAGTTTCGAAGTCGCGTACTGCAGCAATCTTCTGCGGATCCGGCCTGATACCATCCTCTTTGGCGAGGAACCCAAGAATTAAATTTTGTCGCTCCCCAAAATGGCACTTCTTCGAATTCAAAATGAGGCCCGCTTTGCCAATGCATTCAAGAACTTTATGGAGCCTCTCATAGTGCTCTTGGAAGGTCTTTCTAAAAATTATAACATCATCAAGGTAACACATGCATATTTCCCATTTGAGGCCACGAAGGGTAGTGTCCATAAATCGCTCGAACGTCGCGGGAGCGTTGCATAATCCAAAGGGCATTACATTAAATTCGTATAAACCATCTGGTGCTACAAAAGCAGTCTTCTCACGGTCGGATGGATGTAGAGGAATTTGCCAATAGCCAGATCGCAAAACAACAGAGGAGAAATATGACGCCGAATGCAGACAGTCGACAGCGTCATCAATGCGAGGTAACGGGTATACGTCTTTCTTTGTTACCGCATTTAAACGACGGTAGTCTACACAAAATCGCCAAGAATTGTCTTTTTTTCGCACCAGGATCACAGGTGCGGCCCACGGACTGGAAGATTCTCGGGTGATTCCTTTGTGCAGCATTTCGTCCACCTGTTCTTGAATTATCTTGCGATCTGCCGGGGACACTCTGTAAGGTTTTTGGCGAATAGGGGGTGCGCTTCCTGTGTTAATTTTGTGCTGTAGCCGAGAAGCTGGGAAATGGCTACCCGATCAATTTGAGGCAAAGTCGAACACTTGGGCATGAGTTGTCAAAATGTCTTGCAGAATACGACGCTCACTAGATGGGAGCGATTTGTTGACCATGCCCTCAAACTCAGCACAATATTCAGACTTGTCTTTCGTGGCTCCTCTGCAATCGGAAATAATTCCAACGGTATGAGTCACATAATTCTCAAATCTCGCGAGTGTCAAACCAGAAGGAAGACGAACAGGCTCTTCTGACACGTTTACAGCCCAGAGGAATGCGCGACCATCCTCCGCCTCCACGACGGAGCGTGGCACCAAAATATTTTTTTTCGCTCCATTCGAGACACCTGGCTCGACAACTATTGAATGTTTACCCATGAAGGATTCAGATGACTTCAAGGGGAGAAACGTCGCCGTCATCGCAGGCAGCAGCACATCTTCCTTCAAGGCGAGAACTCCTTGGTGACTCTGAGACATGTTATCTACTAATGCGGGGATAATCTTCGGCTGCAAACAAATTTCACTGGCCCTAAAGTCTAAAGTCGCACCACACTTGCGCAAAAAGTCAACACCCAAGATAACGTCATGCGTGGCACGTCTCAATACAACGAATTCTGTGCACTCGTCACCAATTACAACTGAAACTGAACACAGGCCAACCGGAACTAAAGTTTCACCCCCAACTCCAGAAAACGTAGTGTTTTTGTCCCACACAAACATAACTTTGTGTCGAAGGAGGTTCTTAAATGAAAGGCTCATAACTGACACAGCGGCACCAGTGTCAACCAAAGCATCCGTTTTAACATTGTCTACACACACTGACACTTTGTTCTTTAGCATGACGATAGATAGAGGTATGCATGAAATTGACCGTCCGGCGACCTTACCTCCATCGGTTGCACCACCTAATTTCCCAGCGGTGAAGAAACAAAGCGGCGACGTGGGGATGGCGAACGGGGTTGTCGCTGCAGTGGGGGACTGATGCTGCAATCGGACACAGGGTAGTCATCCCGTGCGTGGCGTTGAGGGGAAGAGGGCCGATAGAAGGTAGCGGGTGGCTGCTGTTCCCACTGGGCACCATTCGTGAAGCGCGGTGCTCTTTGGACAGGGGGTAGGGTAAATTGACGACGCGGGTAAAAGTGGAAGATATGTCCGCTGCCCCCACAGCCGTAACATACGGGTGGCTGGCGGCTCTGGTAGTTCACTTCAGGATCCCTTGGAGGCCGAGATGGGGCGACAGAAGCGCGACGAGGAGCACCACGAGGCACTTCATTTGGATGGGCTGGACGCTGCTGGAAATAAGGTTGCGATGTTGGTTGCAGGGTCCGCTCCACGCCGTTGTTGTAAGATAGTTGGCCGTTATTTTGTGCAGCCCATGGCGTGCGTTGTTCCCATTGTTAGGTTTGGGGTCGCGTGCGCCTGGGTAGCGTACCCCTGCCAGCAGTTATTACGTGCGGCGCGCGGCCCCTCGGTAGCGTTGGCCTGGCGGCTCCGTGGACGGCGGACGGCATCAACAGTTCCAGTAAAGACAAGGCGTATTCTAACGAAACAACCTTTACTAAAACATGATGAAGTAGCGGGCAGAGAAGCTGACCCAAAGAGAATACAGACACTCTCACACAGCTGGTGTCTAGCGTCGTAACAACGGCGCGTCAAAGTAGTCTCTGTCGCAGCGGAGTCTGCCGCTGCTTTATATAGGCATGCCAGTTCACAGGGAAAGGGAGAGAGCCCTTCAAGTTCAGACAAGGCGATGACTCAATCGCAGGCGGCGCGACCACATCTCCTCCACCTCCTGCAGACAGGAGAGGGCGACGCACTCTCCCTTGAGCTCCAGGCTTGGCCAGCTTTTGCACACACACGCACGCACACACATTTGACGCGTGGCAGGATCACGCTGAGACTTATCGGTGGGAGGAAGCGTTGCGCGGCCGAAGAACGGCGTCGAAATGGCCGATCCGCTCGCGGTTCTGCCTGTTGCTATGCGGTGGCCGCGTCAGCTGTCCCACTTGTCGGTGGAGAAACGTAACACCATGCGGAGCTTGATGTCGGGTAGTAGGGTACATCGAAATTTGTAGTTGCCGCTGAATATCCAGCTCCTCGCTCATAATCCTCCTGACCATAGAAGCGATGTCTTCAGCCTCCGGAATGTCGATACTGGCAACAGTGTCACATTTGAAAGGCGGCCAAATTTGGGCGCTATGCGACGTGCCTTTAACGCCTGAAATGCCCGGCACTGCTTGATGACATCTGCAACTGTGGCAAGGGTGTCCCGCGAAATAAGGAAGTTGTACACATCCTCAGCAATCCCCTTGAGAAGGTGCCCTACCTTGTCTTCTTCTGACATCTGCCGGTTTACAATGCGACAAAGTTTCAATATTTCTTCGATATAACGTGTGCATGTCTCACCGGGCAGCTGGGCTCTCTGGGAAAGCTGATGCTCAGCGCGTTCCTTCTTCGCAAGGGTATCCCTAAAGGACTTCGTAATTTCTTAAACAAATCGGTCCCAGGTCGACAGGATTTCTTCGTGGTTATCAAACCACGTCAGAGCCGTGCCAGCGAGGAAGAAGACAACATTGTACAGACGTGCGATCGAATTCCAACGGTTGTACTTGCTGCATCTTTCGTAATGTCGGAGCCATTCCTCAACGTCATCTTCGGGCTCACCGTGGAACGTACGCGGCTCTCGCTGGTGGGGAAAGGTCGTCGTCTCTCCAGGTCGCTGTTCATGAGTCTGCGTCGTGCGGGTGGTAGCCATTGAAATGTACTGTTGAAGAGATAAAGGTGGCAAACCTGCTACACGTCGGCTGCGACGAGGTACTGGCGGATCCAGAACGTCTTTACCCATCGTCTAGCACCAAATGTAACGGATGAAATGGTTTTACTACAGGTGAACGGACGCACACGGCTCAGAAAAACCCGCAACAGTCTGCGCGCGCCTCGCTTCCTCCGCTTCTTCTGCTGCTTCTCAGTGCACCGCTACGCGGCGTAACAATATATATATATATATATATATATATATATATATATATATATATATATATATATATATATATATATATATATATATATATATATATATATATATATATATATATATATATATTTGCACATTTAAAGCTGACAGTGCCCAGGCCTAAAGCACCATTGCACTCAAGCAGTGGACTGCTAGCTCGCAGCCAGGAGAAAGTGGGCTGCTGCGATGAGCAGGAATAGAGCAACACCGTGGTTGCCTGCAAAGGCCCAACTTGAGAAATTATTTTTTCACTTAAAAGCACCCTGATTAAACTTTCAGAATTAAATGGCAATGAATGGTTCCGTGCAAACTGGTATTTCTCATATTTTTAATAAGGCCACTTCATTACATAACTGACGGAGGAATAAACATCAACAAGGCGATTTTTTTTTTTTTGATTTAGAATATTTTTGCAGGTGCACCTTACATTGTTTGACCTCTTTTATAAGCTTTTTGTCTTCGAAAAAAGTTGGAGAAATCGATTGAGTACTATAATAGTAATAATTTGTTTACAGGAAAGGAAAAGTATCTCACACTTTTTCCGTGGACACCTCAATCGCGCTGCAAGGGAAGGAAGATGGGCATGCCCAGCTTTCCGGGACACGGGTCTTTATTTCGGCAAACTGGCACCACGCGGCGTACCACCGTGAACTCCTCCTTTCCCTTTTCTTATTCCCTTCCCTCTCTCGCCTAAGGGAGGGCACGAGTACCGGCCAGAGCTGCCGGGCTCAGCGCTCAGCGGTGTGGCTTTTTTACGTCGCTTCGCAAACGGGAGGAGACTTTGCACCACGCACTTTATTTTTTTTCGCCCCCCCCCCCCCCCACCCCGCTTTTTTTTTTTTTTGGACGCTCGACCACCGACCACCACCACCACAGGGGGTGGGATGCATGGGCACGGGGAGACGAAGCTCTTGCGAGGGCACCAGTCCCTCGCTTTCTCGCCGCGCCGTTGCTCGCCGCCGCAGTCCCACTGTCCGAGCGGAGCAGTGAGGAAGTCGAGTCGGCAAGAAGGCTGGCACAACGACGATCGCGTCAGCGCTGCACTGGCGCGTTGTATGTACAGTCCCAGCCATAGTAATATGGAGCATGCCTCGGTGATAAAAACTCTCGCCACGCGTAACCTAGCGAATATTAGGAGGTATATAATTGCATATATTAGTACATGCCGCCGATGCATACACGGGAAAATTGCGTTTCAAAAGGAATAAAAAAAACAATACCAATTACGGCTCCGAAAATTATTCACGTTAAATTACAATTACTTCCGATATGTAATTCATTTAGTCTCAGATTACTTTCCAGTTATACATAAAAAACCAAAACGAAAACTAAGTGAACGAAACTGCAACCACTCTCCAGATCGCATTTATTACCACTTTATTTAAGAAAAGCACAGTATAAGGCTTTTAAAACGTGCGTGAGGTGTGGAAAACCGCAGTAAGATATTTTCCGTAACGGCAACGAGCCGCCGAATCCATACTGCGCCGCAATATTAAAAATGTAATGCCAATTCAATAATGCCGCTCGATGTCCCAAGAATTCGGCTAATTTCTACTTCTAGCTTGAAATTTAGAGCTCACTGTTTCGAATTCCACAGCTTGCATACGTATTTTTTTTCTTCTTTATAATAAGTTTTCCAATGACGCTGCATTATTTATTTCGCATTGATGAACTCCCCCCCCCCCCAAAAAAAAAACACACACACACACACACACACACACACACACACACACACACACACACACCTTGTTTTCATTTGTGTGGGTAGTGGCTGTTGGCTCCCCTTGTATGTATCTCATTGCGAGCCCCTCATTGTGCTTTAATTTTCATCGGCGCACCCTTGCATACACACAAACCGGCTCTGTCTGGAGCTCCACCTGGAACCGAACTGCCATGACACTTTTTGTTGGGATACTATATGAGCAGTGGGTTCTCGTTTAATTTTGCTGCCCCTTATCATCAACCGCTGGTATCTGAGCGCTGCGCAGTACTTTTTTTTTTTTGCCAACTTTGAGCCATAGGCCTAGAGTGCTGCGGACCAGGCCGAGCACATTGGATGCCTGTTTGGGAACCAACAAACAAACGAAACAAGTTGAGTCGCGTACGCAGAACTCCTTGTTAGTACGCCCCGCGAAGATAACCGTAAGGCGAAAAGGGGCGGGAGGGGGGGTAGATAACGTAAGCGAACAAACTAAAAATGAACAAACAATTAAGGAAGCAAGAGAAGCGGACTCCACGCACGCGGAGTGCGCGTGGGGAAAAAAAAGAAAAAAGTACAGAAGAAACGAAACTGTTTCGGCAGCCATCAAGACACGAAGGGCGCGTGGCGGATGGATGTGTGTGCACACACATTCCTGCGGTGTTCAGGGGGGCGATCATTAGGACACCTTTCAGTTTGCTCTACACACTTTTTCCACAATATATAGGTATGCTATATGCCTCTGTGACTTGAACCAAATTGTTGCGAGTTAGCGCCCGTGTGTATCCTGTCCTTCCTGGTCCCCACCTGCAAGTGCGCTTATGATTCCATATCATGTATTACAAGCAAGCCCAAACTGATAGTCTCAAGAAGGCACCGAGTCCATCCCGGAGAGCCAAACCATTTCATGCTTACATTTACTGTCGATTATGGGAGAGGCAGATAATCGTTGACGTCATCGTTCACATAAGGTTAATTTTATAAAGTCGAACCCCGTCTAAAAGGCTGGATATAACAGGTAGTCGGATATAAGAAACATCGTTCACCCAAATGGATGGCTGCCATATGAAATTTATTAATTGGACCTTTGCTTTAACAGACATTCGATGTAGAAGACAGTCGGCCGCTATAAAGGACAAGTTAGCCTTGAATTTTGGTATACTCAGTCTCGCTTGTAACAGACATTTTTACATTAGGTGCGGCACCATCGATCGCCAGGTTCAGTTACAGCTATAGTGAAAACAAAAAAGAGAGACACGCTTGCGTCATCACGATTAATTACAACTTCTGTAAAAAAAAAAAAAAAAAAATACGCAAGTCAGTCGCCTATCAGGTGACTAAAAGAAGTACCTGCAGTGGGAATGCAACGTAGATTAGCCCCTCAGGCTTGCCGCGAGGAGCACAAGAGCGACTGCACATGCGAGCTTCTGCGCGAGCTTACCGGGAGTGCCGTTGGGTTCTCCAATTATTGGAGCTTCCTATCTGGGATATACCGTAGATGTTGTGTCCGCTAGTTAGAAGAATACAGCGGGAATTGTCAATTACGTTGACTTTCAGTATAAACAACAGTCTATCCGAAGAAGGATAGACAATTGCGTATTGGTTCACATTGGAAAGGTGCAGCGCACAAAGACACAAGCCGAAAAGAAGACGGATAGACGTACGCTGACTCGCAACTAAATTTATTGGAAAGAAACACATTTTTATAAGTCTTTCAAGCGATTACAAGAAGCCTATAGCACTTGCGCGAAGCCCATTGCAAGGGGCCAAAACATATACGTCATAAACACCGGATGATAGATTTTTGGGGGATGTTTTCCTCCCATCTCCCGTGAAGACTAAGGCCAAGATTATGAATTATCCAGGAATGACACCTCCTTATCTACTAATATAACCGAAGGTGGGCTTAAACATTGCGACTGTCTTTTTCGCTTCCATCAGCTCTCTTGTTGTTTTATCTCGGTGCCAAAATGAAATCTTAGTGTTCGCAACTAAAGGGCGGCAGTTTTTTTGTTTTTTTTCTTTCTCTTCTCATCTTTTACACAGTTGGGACAGTTCGCCTTGTGTCTTTCTGCGCTGTACCTTTCCAATATGAACAATCTATCCGGTAAATGCGAAGAAAGCGATCAGCTGGTACTGCTGACGTAGACACACTATGCATAGTGACTAGAAAGCAAGGCATAGCCAAGCCAAATAAACAATAACAAATAAATAAACAAGATAAATAAACTGCTCTGGTTGCTATTCCACCATGGTTTCAACTTCACTCAGAAATGCCCTGTTGGCTTTTTATTTATTTTTCATCTCAGTAGCGACATTCACAAGTTTGTTATTCACAGCCGATCTTACCCGTTGACAAACAAGCAAAACTTTCCAAGTGATATTTCTGCTGGTGATGTTTTATAGTTCTGGCTGCTTCTAGCACCTTAGTGGTAAGCTGCCTACGTTCACAATAACGTGGCGCTTGTTTTTTTTTTTTACTTGACTTCGTGTAGTGTTACGAGACACAAAAGCTTTTCCGGAGTTGGGAATCGCTAGCTGCGGTGCCACGTCCATCGCGATGACACTTTGCAATCGCTGCAAACGCAGTTCGCAAATATATAAGAAAGTTGCGAAGTGTGTTCAGTGTGTGGTGGTCCATCAAGGAAATGCAGTATGTAAATGAAAGCGATAATAACGCTTATGCTAAAACATATACACTTCCTTTTTGCGCATTTTACCCGTAAAAAGCCCAGGTCGAAATAAGGTCTGGTTAGAAAATGGGATTGTATACCCTGCTTATAAGGGACCTCTGATATTGGAGATCAAAAAACTGCTCTCCAGTGCACGTATCTTATAAAAGGGTTCAACTGTAGTTGTAAGATTTGCAAAAGGAGTCTCCAGGAGGTTGAGAAGTGATGCACCCCGGTAAAGAAGGGCACAGTGATAGTGTGTCATGTCTCTTCACGCAAAGGCGCATATTTTCGTTGTGTAATACCAACTAGCCCAAAGCGCCACTTTAGTAAACTCAGATTAACACCCGTGATCAGAAGCCAAATTAAAGTTTATAAAAAGAATTATGCAGTCAATGATGCTGAAAGCAGGGATACCGAGTGTTTGGGGAAGCATGTTTGGGTGGAGGAAATGAGGGCGTCTAACGGACCAATCTCAAAAATCATTCAGGGGAGCTGCAGGTTGCCGCTAATATTCTATAATTGCTTTCACCTGCCTTTGCTGTGGCTGAGTGAACTAGCTGTTTCATCGACGTAATGCTAGTACGGGTTTCGTGTCTGGAACTTAATTTTTCTGATATGAACCAACCATCACGGATAGCTGTGCTCTTCACGAATTTTGTGACGGGGGTGAGACACTCCGATACAAGCTAAAGAAACAACGTTTTGTTAGACGATGTCTCTCGCTTTGTGCACGCTGAGCGTTCGTGAAATGAGCGGCCAGCAGTGACAAAAAACACTCTCGAAGTTTTCGTGAACTTTGGCTTTAGCGGACTGTGGTAGAAACACGATGTTCAAGTTTAAGAACTCAGGTCGCGGAATTGCCGACAGACCAGAGTAAGGATAATCCCCCCATAGACACCACCACCACTGCTCTCGCAAAAAGCTGCACAGAGCACGAGTAGGATTATTTCTTGGTTCTTTTACGTAGTTGTCAAACAGACATATGTACCATTGCTTGAGTTCGATTGTTCAATTTTAATTTAATTGATCCAACGACAACATAAGCATGTAAACCTAATTCACTATTCCCGTACGACAGACATAACGTCATTACTCTGTTCCGCTAAAACAAAACATGTCGTCTGTTTAAAATATCAGCTGCGCTTTTCATAACTCCATTGCTGTGTAGTCTTAAATTTACAATACAATGTTTTTCTGAAGTTAACCGCAATGCTGCGTGGTGCTAGAAGTAATTTTGACACTGTGTCGCCAAGTGTCGTCCGCGGGTCCCTCGGTTGAGGGAAAAGGAGGGGAAACTATTGGGGTCGGGTACAAATGTCTTTCCTTCCCAGCGCGCCGTCTTTCTTCCCCTTCTCTGTATTTATGAGCGCCTCATCCCTGCCGAGTCGGTCTGCAGATGTTCCGGCCTTGAGCGCGAGAAGCATCTAACAAAGGGGGCGAACAGAAAAAAAAAAAAACATAGACGGAAAGCTGCGAGAAGTGCTTTGGAATGTAAGTTTCGGAATGTAAAATGTCATATTTTAGTATGCACGCCCATTTATTTAGATTCGGAAGCTTTTTCCAAAGGATTGGATTTTAAACCGTATGTTGAGCTTCTTGATATACGTTTTCTAGTCAATTGAGTATATTTGCATTTATTTCAATTGAGCGTCCATTTCTCCGTAATGCGTCATTGGTGATGCTTTTCAGATTGAATAGATCGGTAGAGCTCAGTAAATAACAATAGCACTCTGATGAGTTGTATTATGAAGGCGTTTGTTTTCAGCCTACGTTGCTTACGCTTGAAAATAGCGTAGTTTTTCATTGTGGTAATTGTCAGGAAAGACAACTGTAGAAATGACGCGCTGGGACCACCGTTTAAGCGAGTCACGCAGGGCAGGCTGTGAGTAATAATGAAAAAAAAAATGAAACAAAGCTTCCCGCTGAAGATGTCTCTGGGCGCCGCGCCAACAAATCCACGTGGAGAGCCAACATCCACTTGGATACCAAAGATAGGTCGGCATGCAGTCCTCACTTTGCTTTCCTGTGCCTGCCGAGCTCACAGCACCGCACTAGAAAGCTTTACTTTTTCCTTTTTCACTATTATTTTTCCCGTTTGGTTCTCGGAAAGCAGCATGGGCATCCGCCACTTTGCGACTACATGAATCTCGTTGGTCAAGAACAAGACCCCTTCTCAAAATAACGGCTTGAGGGGCTAGTTGGTGCATCATCGTATTCAGATATGTGGCGCAAACCAACACAAACACAGGAGAAGATACACAACACACGCGCACACACACGTGCGCGTGTGTTGTGTATCTTCTCCTGTGTTTGTGTTGGTTTGCGCCACATATCTGAATACGAAGACCCCTTCAGATTGGGACTGCACCGGCCTGATGGCAATGATGACCGCGCACGCAGGTGTAAGTGCTTTTTACCCATACCGCGAGAGTTGAGGGCGGAGAGCAAGCTCAAGGCACACATTCAGAATTCACCACGCACTGACGCTCTCAATCAAGCAGAATATGATCTCATGCTCCACTTCGTAAATTCTTCGTGTGTTAATAAGCACAGCAACGGTCGTTAAAGACAGCACAACACTCACTGCACTGGATGCAGCAATGAGCCTTGCCGCCTTGCCTCCATTCTCAATGACGCTCGCATGACAGTTACTTCGACTCAGTTCAGTTCAGTTCAGTTCAGGCGTTCAGTCGTGTCCGACTCTTCGTGACCCTATGGACCATGTCACGCCACGCTTTCCGGTCTCTAACTATTTTCTTAACATCACATAGCTTCATCTGCAATGCCTCGAGAATGCCATCTAACCATCGCGTTCGCTGCCTACCCCTTCTCCGGCGACCCTCAACCTTTCCCAACATCAAATCTTTCTCCAGCGATTCCTCTCTTCTCATCAGATGACCAAAGTAGCTGAGCTTTAACTTTAGAATTTGACCCTCCAATGAGCAGTCAGGGTTTATGGTCGACAATATCGACTGATTTGATCTTCTGGCAGCCCATGGAACTCTTAAGAGTCTTCGCCAGCACCACAATTCAAACGCGTCAATTCTTCGGCGGTCAGCCTTTTTCACAGTCCAACTCTCGCATCCATACATCACAACTGGAAAGACCATAGCACGTGTTATACGGATCTTGGTTGGTAGACTAATGTCTCTGCTCTTTACTAGACGGTCAAGGCTAACCATTGCTCTCTTTCCCAGAAGCAGGCGTCTCCTAATTTCATGGCTGCAGTCTCCTTCCGAGGTAATCTTGGCGCCCAAGAACAGAAAATCTGTCACAGCTTCCACTTCTTGTCCATTGATGCTCCAGGACTTGATAGGGCAAGACGCCATGATCTTCGTCTTTTTAATGTTCAGTTTAAGCCCAAACTTCTCACTCTCTTCTTGTACGCGCATCAGAAGTCTCTTGAGTTCCACTTCACTTTCTGCCGTTAAAGTGGTATCATCCGCATATCTAAGGTTGTTGATACGTTTTCCAGCAATCTTCACTCCAGCTGAAGACTCGTCCAGACCGGCCTTCCTCATGATGCACTCTGCATATAGGTTAAATAGGCAGGGCGACAGTATGCAGCCTTGCCTCACCCCTTTCTCAATCGGAAACCAATCAGTAAGGCCATGCCCAGTTCTGACTGTGGCCTCTTGCCCTTCATAAAGGTTCCCGAGGAGACAGATGAGGTGAATTGGAACTCCCATCTCTTGGAGAGCTTGCCGCAATCTGCTGTGATCTACGCAGTCAAACGCTTTAGCATAATCAATAAAGCAGAAGTAAATGGGTTTCTGGAACTCTCTTGCTTTTTCCATGATCCAGCGAAGGTTGGCAATTTGGTCTCTAGTTCCTCTGCCCTTGCGAAACCCAGCTTGCACGTCCGGAAGTTCCCGATCCCATACTGCTGCAGCCTACCTTGCAGGATTTTTAACATCACCTTGCTAGCATGCGAAATAAGCGCGATCGTGCGGTAGTTGGAACAATCTTTGGCACTGCCTTTCTTTGGAATGGGGATGTAAACTGACCTCCTCCAATCCTGTGGCCACTGCAGGGTTGTCCAAATCGTTTGACATAATGTATGCAGTGTGTTAACAGCGTCGTGGTTGAGGTTTTGAAGCAACTCAGCTGGAATACCATCAATTCCGCTAGCCTTGTTCTTAGCAAGGCTGGCTAAGGCCCATTCAACTTCATTCTTCAGGATGCCCGGCTCGAGATCAGTAATCACAACCGTCCTATGTTGGGTTTGCACATCCGGGTCCTTCTTGTACAGTTCTTCTGTGTATTCCTGCCACCTCTTCTTTATCTCTGAGGCTTCAGTGAGGTCCTTGCCTTGTCTGTCCTTTATCACGCCCAGCTTAGCACAGAAGCTTCCTTTGATATCTTTGATTGTCTTATACAGAGCTCTTGTGTTCCTTAATTGGCTGTTGTCCTCAACTGCTTGACACTGTATGTTCAGGAAGGCATTTTTATCTCTCCTTGCTATTTTCTGAAAATCCGCATTGAGAACCTTGTATCTTTCTCTTTCCCCCATACCTTTTGCCATCCTCCTTTCCTCAGCTATTTGCAAAGCCTCTTCAGATAACCAGTTTGCTTTTTTGCATTTCTTTTGCTTTGGAACTACCTTAGTAGCAACTTCTTGTATTATATCACGAACATCAGTCCACATCTCTTCGGGCTCTTTGTCTTCTAGATCTAATTCTTGAAATCGATTCCTCCCTTCCACAGCATATTCTAATGGAATCTGATCCAGATCATACCTGAAAGGCCTTCTAGTTTTCTGCGTTTTCCTCAATCGAAGCTTAATTTTGGCAACAAGAAGCTGATGATCGGTGCCACAATCGGCCCCAGGCCTTGTTTTTACTGCTTGTATAGCGCTTCTCCATCTCTGCCGGCAAATAATATAATCGATCTGATTCCTGTACAGACCGTCCGGTGAAATCCATGTGTACAGGCGCCTCTTGTGCTGTTGAAAATGAGTATTCGCTGTGGTCAGGTTGTTTTCTTGACAGAACTCTACTAGCCTCTGCCCAGCTTCATTTGGCTCACCAAGACCGAACTTGCCTGTAGTTCCGGATATTTCTTCACTCCCGACCTTAGCATTCCAGTCTCCTATGAGAAAAACGACGTCTGATGATGGGGTGCGGTCTAAAAGGCATTGTAGGTCCGCATAAAATCTCTCAACGTCAGCTTCTTCAGCAGCACTGGTCGGTGCATAGACTTGGATAACTGTTATGTTGAAAGGGTGACCTTGGATCCGAAGTGAAATCATTCGGTCGTTTTTTGGGTTGTACCCTAGCACTGCTTTGCCCATTCTTCTGTTTACTATGAGAGCGACCCCATTCCTTCTCTTGGATTCGTGCCCATAATAAAAGACATAATGGTCGCCGGAGTTAAATTCTCCCATTCCGGTCCACTTGAGCTCGCTGATACCCAAGATATCAATGTTCAATCTGTCCATTTCTCGCTTGACGATATCCAGTTTACCTTGCGTCATAGATCTTACATTCCATGTTGCTATGTGATATATCTCCTTGCAACATCGGACTTTCCGGTCGCTTCCCGACACATCCACAACTGAGCGTCCTTTTGGCTTTAGCCCAGCCGCTTCATTCGTCATGGAGCTACTAGGAATCGCCCTTTGTTCATCCCCAGTAACATGTGGGACGCCTTCCATCCTGGGGGGCTCATCTTCCGGCGCCATATCGATAATGGTATTGTGACTGGCCATAGGGTTTTCTTGGCAGGAAATACTGGAGTGGGTTGCCATTGCCTTCTCCAGTGAATCACATTTTGTCAGAACTCTCTGCCGTGACCTGTCTATCTTGGGTGGCCCTACACAGCAGAGCTCACGACTTCATCGAGTTTCGCAAGCCCCTCCGCCACGACAAGACAGTGATCCATGAAGGGGTTACTTCGACTAACACTCACAAAACATTACGCAACCATCATTTCAAGCTGTACAACATTGCCCACATAACGATAACATGACAGGAATTACTCAAAATAGGACCATGTGCAACTAAACATTCCAACTCGTGCATGCAAAGCCGAATTCAAGCTTCGCGCAAAACCAGAAGCTCATGTAAGGTGACCAACGTCAAAGCTCAAGAAAAGTCCGTCGGGGCTACGTTATATATATGACGGAATCGTCCTCAGCCACGCAGTACAGCCATTGCACCAACCTCTTCTATCACGCACTGCACACCATGCGAGGAACACGTGCGCAAGCCCTGGGGCAAGAAAGTGAGACCAGCGACAGCCATCACAAACAAAATTCGAGCAGTACTCTAGATATTGAAAGTAGCAGCCAACTGACCGCCTACAAGACTCTACAAAAAAGAACCAAAGTAAAATAACGAAAACACCGACCCTCGCCCACCAGGTTTACGCCCAACAGTAGGATTCGCTTGAAAACAAACGTGCCCTTCCCAACATGCGCATATTCCGAAACGCTGCTCGCAGGTTTCCCTCTCTTTTTTTTTTTTTCGCCCCCTCTAGGGGATGCCTCTCGCGCACAAAGCCTAAGCATCTGTAGACCGACCCGGCAGGAAACAAGGCGCTCGCAAGCCAAGAAAGACAGCGCGCTTGGAAGAAAAGGGCTTTGTATACTCCGACCCCAGTAGCTCCCCCTACTTTTCCCAGAAACAAGGGACCCCCGGACGACACCGGAAGAGAGGGAAAATTACTTCTATAGCCTCACGCAGCTTTGGGATGAACTTCACTGTAACCCTGTATTGTAAATTTAAGACTACATACCACTGAAGTCATGAAAAGTGCAGCCTACATTTATGCAAGCGACATGCTTTGATTCAGCGGAACATAGTAATGACGTAATGTCGTAGGGGAATACTGAAGTACGTTTACATGCTTATGTTGTCGTTGCAACTGTTAAATTAAAATGGAACAATTGAACGCAAGCAAGGGTACATGCATCTGTTTGACAACTATGTAAAAGAACTAAGGAATAATCCTACTCGTGCTCTGTGCAGCTTTTTTCGAAAGCAGTGGTGGTGGTGTCTATGAGGGGGATTCTCCTTACTCGGGTTTGTCGGCAGTTCCGCGACCTGAGTTCTTAAACTTGAAGATCGTGTTTCTACCACAGTCAGCTAAAGTAGCAAAAGCCAAAGTTCACGAAAACTTAGAGTGTTTTTTGTCACTGCTGGCCGCTCATTTCACGAACGCTCAGCGTGCACAAAGCGAGAGATATCGTCTAACAAAACGTTGTTTCTTCAGCTTGTACCGTGTGTCTCACCCCCGTCACAAAATTTGTGAAGAGCGCAGCTATCCGTGATGGTTGGTTCATATCAGAAAAGTTAAGTTCCAGACACGAAACCCGTGCTAGCATTACGTCGATAAAACAGCTGGGTCACTCAGCCGCAGCAAAGGCAGGCGAAAGCAATGATAGAATATTAGCGGCAACCTGCAACTCCCCTGAATGATTTTTGAGATTGGTCCGTGCACGAAGCGAGAGACGTCGTTTAACAAAACGTTGTTTCCTCAGCTTGTACCGGAGTGTCTCACTCCCGTCACAAAATTCGTGAAGAGCGGTCCTATAATTTTATCACAGTGGAATAGTCGAGGCTTTAAATCAAAGGCTAAGAGAGCGGACCTTAGGATGCACCTTTCCACGTACGAGCATACTCCGGCAGTGGTGGCCGTACAGGAGCCAGGCGGGAACGCGAGCTTCACAAACTACAAAACGTTCCAACTCGACCCCCTAACATGCATCTTCGTGCACAAAAATTTCACAGCAAATCTGATAGATCTGGAATTACAGGGTAAAATTTGTCGGGCTAGTTGGTTCATAGTTCAATGCAATAAAAAGCTGCGCTAATCAGACACGGACGAAGGAAAGGTTTGTGTGCGTCCTACCTTTCCTTCGTCCGTGTGATTAGCGCAGCTTTTTATTGCATGGAATTACAGGCCAGCTTTTCATACGTGATGGTGACTCTCCTGCCCATAAAAAAAGTATGATCCGCCGCTCCACATCCTGAACGTGTACTGCCCACCTAAAGCAAAAAATGTAACCTTCTCCACACTCCTGAGTAGGGCTGTCAGGGAAGCGGGACGAGATCCGTTACTAGTGTTAGGAGATTTCAATGCGCAGAGCCTCTCATGGGGCTACAACCGAGAGGACATACGAGGACGGAAGCTAGCGGAGGCAGCGTCCACATTAGGCCTAACCCTACACACCGACCCGGCGTACCCCACGCGAATTGGGAACTCGGCGCAGAGGGGCACTTGCCCGGACTTAACTTTTTCAAAAAACGCGAGGCGAGTGGAGTGGACGAATACGGAGGCAACAATCGGTAGTGACCACTGTCTGATCAACATGACGATCCGTACTAAACCCCTTACCAAACCGACGGGGCAGACTAGGATGCCGGACTGGGCAAAATTTAGAAAAGAATATAATGTTAGTTCTATCCAGGAGCAGGGATACCAAGCCTGGACCAAACAGCTGCTGACCAGTCTCCGTTCGACGGAAACGCGGGTAAAGCTCTCAGGCGGTGACGGATGTGGACACCCACCTCCTCCACCTCTGGGAAGCCAGACGCAGCATGGTTAAAAGATGGCGCAGGCAGAAACATAACCGCAAACTAAAAACCCGGATCGCGGCGATAACAAAAGAGGCGGCAGAATACGCGGCGCAACTCGCGGACGCTAACTGGGTTGAGAGGTGCAACGCGGCAGCTAGGCAGATGTCTGGCAAAAACACATGGCGTCTCTTTCGAGCTCTCATAGATTCGAACCAGACGCGCACCGAGTAGCAGACAGTTAGCGCTGAGGCTCCCAGACCAGTACTTGAGCACGACCCAAGACCCAAGGGGAGAAGCTTACAGATACAGTGGAGATGAAAATGTTGAGCTAGATGAACCTTTCAAACTATACGAGCCCAAGGCGGCCCTAGCGAGAATGAAACGCGGGACCGCACCAGGAAGGGATGGGATTACGGTAAAACTCCTAGCAAACCTACCAGACCACGCGTACCAATCCCTGCTAGAACACTTCAATTCGATCTGGACGGGCGAAGTTCCTCTTCCCACCGAATGGAAGACGGCACTCATAACTTTCATCCCAAAGGCAGGCAAAGCCATAGATACGGACAACCTCAGGCCCATTTCTCTCACGTCGTGCGTAGGCAAATTGATGGAAACAATGGTCAGAGACAGACTTTCCGAGTATCTTGAAAATAAGCGAGTCTTCGCCGACTCGATGTATGGCTTCAGGCCAAATAAATCGGCTCAGGATGTCCTGCTACAGCTTAGCAGAAAAATATTGAATCCAATAGAACATCCGAACAGGGATAAGATAGTGCTGGCCCTAGATCTGAAGGGAGCCTTCGATAATGTGACGCACGAGGCCATCCTGACACACCTTTCGGAGCCGGGGTGTGGAAAGAACGCGTTCGAGTATATAAAACGCTTTCTCTCAGACAGACAGGCCTACGTGAGGATCCAGAACGCAGACCACGGTCCCTTTCTATTAGGCACGAGAGGTACACCACAGGGAGCGGTGCTATCCCCGCTTCTTTTCAATATAGCAATGAAAAATCTCCCGGTCCACCTGGAGAAAGTCTCGGGTGTGCAGTGCGCGCTGTACGCAGATGACATCTCCATATGGGCCACGCAGGGCTCCCTCGGAGAAATTGAGTCCATCTTGCAGGAGGCAGCCACCGCTGTAAATGAGTACGCGAAAAAATGCGGCCTTCAGTGCTCACCAAAAAAATCCAAATTCGTCCATATTCGTCCCTCCAAAAAAAATGCACAGACAAGATGTAATTACGACTTGGATCAGAACCAATACCCGAGAAAGAGGAAATTAGAGTACTGGGCCTTTTCATTCACCAGCGTAAGCTAGCGACGAACACGCTCGACAAGCTAAAAAAGGTGGGAGACCAGGTGGACCGAATGGTCCGCAGAGTCTCAAACAAGAAAGGGGGACTGAGAAACAAAGATGCTCTACGGCTGGCCAATGCCTTTGTAACAAGCAGAATCCTGTACTCGACCCCCTATCTCCACCTCAAGAAACACGACGAGAACATCCTCGAGGTGATCACGCGCAAAATAGCGAAGAAGGCCCTCGACCTCCCTATAACTACGTCAAACCTGAGACTCCAAGGTCTGGGTATGACGAACTCGTTCGAGGAGCTGAGAAAAGCCGACCTCACGAGCCAATACACGCGACTATCGCAGACACCGTCGGGGCGTCGGCTATTAACCCGTCTACACATACAACACACGACTGTAACCGAGGAAAGAGTAAGGCTTCCCCAGGAGTGGCGATACGCCCTGCACGCAAAACCACTTCCCACTAATATGTCCAAGGACGGCCATAAGGGTAGGCGCATGGCCAGGGCAGAGGCCTTAGCTCATCACTACGAAGGAAAACCCGGAGTATACTATGTGGATGCGTCCGGCCCGCACCAAGGCGGGTGGTACACGGCGGCAGTGATCCACGAGTCCAAAACGATAAACGGGCTCACATTTAAATCCCAAAGCGTAACACAGGCAGAGGAGGTCGCCCTCGCGTTAGCAGCAACACACTCTGATTCCAAAACAATCATAACGGACTCGCGAGGGGCGTGTAGGAACTTTCAACAGGGCTGGGTCCCGTACCTGGCTTACCGCTCGGACCTGGCCTAATGCAAAACAGCTCGTACGTATAAAGTCCATCATGCCGCTTCACAGTCTGGGCTCCGGCCCATGGGCTAGGAGGAAACGAGGCAGCAGATGCCGCCGCCCGCGCGCTTTCTTACCGGGCAACCTCGTCTCCTTCCTCCTCAGAAGAATTCACACCAGCCTACACTTTCAGAGAAATTACGCAGCTGTACCAAAACAGACACAATATTTACCCCCACCCGTGTAAAGGGTTAACAAGAGCGGAGGAACGCGTGTTTTTTCGCCTCCTTACGAATACCATGATGTGCCCGGCGTCACTTAAACACTTTGACAGTGCCTTCTCCGGGGAGTGCCCGCACTGCGGGGAAATGTCCTCGGACCTTTTCCACATGGTGTGGCCGTGCCCTTCCAACCCTGCCTTTGCACCTAACCAAAACACCACCCGGGAGGACTGGGAGGCGACCCTACTCGCCTGCTCCGACCTGAAAGCCCAAAAGGCCTTGGTGAAAAGAGCAATGGCGGCAGCGGAAGCCACTGGGGTCCCGTACTAGGGACTCCACCTAGTGTTCGTGAGGGGAAGGGCACTAAGCCTGACCCCAGAGCAACCTTCATGTAACTCCATATTTTATTAAACGTTTTCACCACCACCGCAGCTATCCGTGATGGTTGGTTCATATCAAAAAAGTTAAGTTCCGAACACAAACCTCGTACTAGCGTTACGTCGATGAAACGGCTGGGTCACTCAGCTGCAGCAAAGGCAGGCGAAAGCAATTATAAAATCTTAGCGGCAACTTGCAGCTCCCCTGAATGATTTTTGACATTGGTCCGTTAGACGCTTTAATTCTCCGTGTTATTCTCCTACTAACCTCTTCAGTCCCTTTTATTTACCATTGACCGCAGCTCAGGTGCTTACGGAGTAAAACAGCTGCTTTTACGGTCGACAAACACATTTTTTTTCTCGTGTTTATCCTTCTGTGTAACAGCCGCTTCAGGACCTGCAGCGGCTCCTTTGGAGGCTTTCGATGCCGTGAGTGAATTGCCGGCGCAATGACTGTCAGTCATCAATTAAGCTTCTGTTCTAAGCAAAGCTTTCCACTGAAAATGTACTGTGCTTTCCGCTTCTAAAAAGCGAACGTTCGGACCGGTCCTCTTTGCATTGTCGCGACTGCTATTGAACAAACAGATTCTCCCATTGTTCAGCACTAGAGCAAAGATGGAGGCCGGCCGCTCTCTCCAAACAGTCGTACCCTCTTTCTGCTTGACTATTTTTTGCTCTTGTGGGACCCTAGTCGCCTGTTTAGTGTGAAGAGGGGGACAGAAAGAGAAAGAAATGGAGAGTTTTCTTACTAAAAAAGCTTCGCTGCCTGTATTTTTTGTGCCCGTCGGCTCTGTGCGGGACCAAGCTTTCGCCACTGACTCCTTTCCGCTGGCCTGCGCCCCTCGTGTGTCCTACAAAGGAAGAAAGCATTTGCAGCCGAGACAGGCAATAAAACTGACATCTCTTGATTTAAAGCCCAGCTTACTGCTCGCTTGACGAGCCTGAAACATCGGAAGCCCAAGTAAAGTCTGCGCTTGGCCTGAAGCTACAGAACTGGTGTACAAACTTCCTCCTTGCAGCTACCAAGAATTCGAGCACGCGACCAGCTGCAGAAAGAGGTCGCGTGCATTTCCTTAACTTAACGAAGGCTATATTAAAAAAAAAGACAAAAACAAACGGAGATGTCTGTCTCCGCAAAGTGGGGTTCGGACACTTGGGCCACTGCGGGCAGGGGAATTGCTTTTTTCTTGGAAGCGTATTCGCACATTCTGAGATTCCCTGCTGAACGCATGGTAAAGGGGCTTATCCTCGGGTCTTGGTTTATTCTTTTTTCGCTTTAAAACCCAGCTACGCCCGTCACAAGCACCAGAATAAAGAGCACCATACTGTCGCTTTTTTCTTCCCTGCATCGCCATTCGTTTTGTCAGTTCTATGTGACTGACATGGCTGCCTGACTTGGCCTTCCCGATGACATATTGATGTACGACACCAAGAGTCAGGACAAATTCGCGAACAGAACGAAGGGGACAGCATTCGAGTGCTTTAAGTAGGCACGATTTACTGCCCAGTTTTTATGGGTGGAGAGGGGCGCTTCATGTACACATACGGAGAAACGAAATGGGACATGGGGCTGAATCGTGCTTTTGGGAGTAGTGAACGTGCAGTGTATATATTTAGATCCTCTAAAGAACCATTCTAAGCTACACACGCCTGCCCTCCTTGCTCATAGCGTAGCACAGGCGGCGTACTAAATTTGAGACCAAGAAGAAAACTCTCTCTCTCGTCTGTGCAGTGGATAAATAAACATATACATATATTAGGCTCCAGGCCCGCTCGACACACACACAATAGAAGAAAGCACTCCTGTCCGGCAAAAAAGGCGCCAAAACTACGCCCGAGGTTATTTAAGAGGGCCTGACTCCTTTGTCCGCTTATTCCTGCATGTGATAGTCTGCCGTTCTGTGCGGTTGTTTCTGCACCATCTGGGGAGCTGGAACCTCAACATTTGAAACTCTCAATGATATTGCTACATTGTCCGACATAAGCTGCATTGGCTGTATAAACTGTGAGCATATTTATATTCAAATTACGTCAACTTTTGCTCACTGATATTCTTTGCTAACAGACGAGAAGTTTGCCGTCCTTTTTTTTTTTTCTTAAAGCATTGCTTCTTTTATGTGTCCCGTCTGTAGTGAAATGTTTTCAACTTCAATAATATTATAGCGACATCTGTAGTGGACTGTTTAGGTTGTATATGTAACAGCAATACATTGTAATGACGCGGTGTTTCTGACTGCACAAATTTTGTTTCCGATTTTTGCGTAGGACAGTGTGTAATAAAATATTTTATGTTCGCACTATATTGCCCCTTTCAAAACGAACTGGCTTTTTTTATTAAAGCTAGCAGCTATAGCGTAACAGGGGCGATGCGGTTGACTGCGACGGCATGGACAGAGACCTATTCTACTGCTTCGAGTGCCTCCTGTAAAGGGTATACAGTAGAACGAAATGTAACTTTCAGAGCTTGAAGTGTTTGTAAATCATAATTATGCGCGTTTTATTTATTATAAATAATCTATATGTGCACTCATTTTAAACATGTTTGTTTTATTTGCATGAAAAGTTTAAAAGTTGTGTGCCAAGAACTTTAATTTTTACAAATTTGATTGTGCGGCTAGGTTTCGCTCCGTTTGCAAACGGTGGCCACGTTGGAAAATGTTTTTCCGCTAAAAGAAGGCCAGGATAATATTCATCACAGTAATACAACAGGCCATAATTTTTTAAAGTCTGGATGAGTTGGCTTGGAATGACCCCGTAGACTCTACAACCCGCATTGCGCACAGAGCCTTGCGCAGGGAACTCATTAAAGAAGCCGTAACTATTAGTGCAATAAAATTAGGCAATAAGTTTTTAGTGATTATGAAAGCTGATGTAGAGGATAATATGTGGACAAATTTTAAGAAATACAAAGTATTTTCATTGTTGTCCAAATTTTCCATTTCGCAGCAGCGTTTGTTGAAGTTAGCCCGATCATAACGCTAAATCGGAAACGTCAGATAGGAGCGCTGGCAGTTTGATAGATACGTTTCCATAAAACATAATGCGCATAATGCTGCTTTGTAGTAACCTTTTTTTTATTTAGATACGCAAAATAGCAAAACAAAAAGTCGTTTCCTTGGGCTGACGTTTCGTTAAAAATTTCGCTATAAAAAACTAAAATAAAAATAACTGAGCGGAAATAAAAACATTTTGATATGTAGTCGAACGATTTTTATTTACATAACTTTAACATTTTATGTCATTCATAAAAACTTAGCCAAACAGCAGAGCATTTAATCGCGGCGCTAGACCTCTTGGCCATTAATTATACCCTGTGCTTATAGAAAACAAAAATGGATTAAAATCAGTTTCAGATATTTTTTTATTTAAACATCAGGAAACATCACATAAAAATTTCGACAAGCCACGCTTTGATCCATCTGATGTGGAATCACCCAACCATCTCTTCTGCGTAACTGCCCACTGCAGGCGCCGTGTTTCATATGCGAGGCGACATCAGGTTGCACATAAAACGGCCCCAGGAAGCTGCATGATTACATCCATGCCAGATCGACGCAAACCATTTTAATCAGCATATGTTAGGGTTCCTAAAACCGGGAATCATTTTAAATATCTATCCGCGTTACGACGCTATAAAGTTTAAAAGTCTGAAAAAGAGGGAAATTTTCCTTGCCATAGGAAGCAATGCATAATATTCAGACGCGTTGGGAAGCTCGTGTAATAGAGCACAGAGCTGAAACTTCGCACAATATTCGGCTAACTATATATTATATAAATCCCGGAATCATTTTCCGTACGTGCTTTTGTTCACGTTTTACTTATTTTTTTGTACCCGTTCCCATTAAGTAACGCACACTGTCGCCGCCTCCTGCCGGTAGATGGCGTGAGTAGTAAATGTCCCAGAAATGTCTGGAAACAGTCATAACGAATAAGCAAATTCCGGACAGCTGGCGGCAGAGTAAAATGAATTTGATTTATAAAGGGAAAGGAGGCAGGATGCACATAAAATCCTACAGGCCGATTACCATAACATCTGTTATGTACAGGTTAGCCATGCAGGCGGTGAAATTAAAGGTGCGAGCATGGGTAGAAAGTAACAAGATACTCGGAGAACTTCAGAACGGCTTTAGAAATGGTAGGCGCTTAGATGATAGCCTGTTCGTTCTTACCCAATGCATCGAAATATCTAGAGTGGAAAATAGACCTTTGTATTTTGCCTTCCTGGACATAAACGGGGCGTACGACAACGTAAGCAGGGAACTCCTGTGGAACATATTAAAAGAAGAAGGTATCGGTTATGAGATAATAGAGTTCCTACAGGAAATATACCGGGATAACAAAGTAGAAATTACGTGGGAAGGGATAAGAAGTACGGAGGATGTCAAAGTATGCAAAGGATTAAGACAAGGCTGTCCTCTATCACCGGTGCTGTTCATGCGTTATATGATAAACCTGGAACGGAGGATACAAGAGAGTAAGTAACCTAGGTTTTAACCTGTCATATAGATTAGGTGGAAAGGCGGTAGAGCAGCGCCTCCCCGGTTTGATGTATGCAGACGATATTCTGCTGCTAGCTGAGAGTCTGGAAGAATTGCAAACTCTAGTTAAGTATTGCGGAGAGGAAGAGGACGCTCTAGGCTTCAGTTTCAGCGCAGTTAAGTCGGGCCTGATGATTTTCAACGGCTCAACTGATCAGGGTCTTAAACTACAAGGCCGTGAAATACCTAGAGTAGCAGAATATAAATATCTGTGGGTATGGGTAAACGAAGGATTGGCATACATTGGAAAGCATGAGCAATCACTTAAGGCCGAAGGGCGAATTAATGCCGGGATAATGAAGCATAAGGCATTGTGGGGATACAATAGGTATGAGGTTTTAAGGGGTATTTGGAAAGGAATTATGGTGCCCGGACTTACTTTCGGAAATGCGGTTTTGTGCCTAAAATCAGAGTTACAGTCGGCATTAGAAATAAATCAGAGAGCCTTTGGACGATTAGCACTAGGTGCCCACGGCAAAACTACAAATGAGGCGGTACAGGGAGAAATGGGCTGGGCATCTTTCGAAGTACGAGAAGCTCAGAGTAAAATATTATACGAGGAACGCCTGAGGAAATTGGACAGTAACAGATGGGCAGCTAAAGTATTTAAATACCTGTACTTAAAAAGCGTTGACTCACAATGGAGGAAAAGAACTAGGAAACTAACTAGTAAGTATGCTAGTCACAAGGACGGAGAAATAAAGAGCATTAAGCAACAGGTGAAAAACACAGAAGGTAAAAATTGGATAAATTCGATGAAAAAGAAACAGAGTGTGGAATTATACCGAAAGTGGAAAATGCAGATCAGGAAGGAAGATTTCTTTGATAGCTCAAGAGGCAGTGCCCTACTTTTTGAAGCTAGATCAGGGTGCCTTCGAACACGCAGCTACAAAAAGAAATTTAACAATTGAGATGACGCATGTGCTGTATATGGTAACTCCAGTGAAACAATTGACCATGTTATACACGAATGTAATGGTATCCATCCGGAAGTTGATGCAGGCGCAATCACTGTTCCTGAAGCTCTGGGGTTAGCGATAACAGTGGCCGGGTGAATAAACCGGCGGTGGAAACTAGCAAAAGACGACTGGAAGATTGATGGCTCAAAAGCAGAGAAGTGACATAATGTTAGTAATGTAGGAACAAAAATTTAATAAATAGAATGATGGTTTAGTTAACCATTCTAAATCAATAATTAAGATATAGGGAGAAAAATGAGCATGATAGCTCTGCTACCACCCCGTTTCAAAGAGGACGCTCCTATAATCCATCCATCCATCCAGAAAGCTGAGCGTGAGCGAAAGCGGAAGGAGAGAGGCCCCATAGTGGAGGGCTACGGAGTAATTTTGACCACCTGGGGATCTTTAATATGCAATGACATCGCACAGCACACAGATGCCTCTCCGCTTTGCATCCATCGAAACGCAGCTGCCGGCTGTCGGATTCGAACCCAGGCACTCTGGAACTCTAGTTTAGCTCCTAGTACCATAAGAATATAAATTTGATAAACATTTCAAATTTTCAACTTTTTGTACCTATATTTTACGATTTATATGCGAACAAAAATAAGGCAGAGTTTGTTTATTTCCTGCACATCAAAAGAACGCATTTTATTAATATGAAATTTTTTTTTATAGTGATGCATCAAAAAGTTTATTTTTTTACAAATTTATCTGTGCGACTTGGTTTTGCTATCACTTGCAAACTCAAAGGAGTATAGACCCCCTTCACTCTGGCTATGTCATGAGGATGCGGTGGTGCTGTCGTAATTACAGACTTTCGCGTGGTAGGAAAAACATTGCTTCAGTTGCTTTAGCCTACTGTGATTGTGCGATGGTTTGCTGCAGCCGAAACAAATAAAAAACAAAGCACCATGCTGACTAGTTGCATAACCGTGGCATGTACTGGAAGGTAAAGAACGCAAAGTTCAGTAAGCTTGCACAGGTTTCTCATGGATGAAGGTCGCCGTAAACAGTGGACCATCGCAGTGAGGCGCGAAGGCTGGATACCGACACCTTTACGCCACAGCGGTTACGAGCTCAAAGGTCATGAATAACTCGAGTTTGGCCTTCTTTATGACGCGTAATGGTACTTTGTGAGTGCACGTAAAATGTTGACGAGGCAGCCAGTATATTAATGCGTAGACCTGTTTATAATGTAAGCAATTCCTCAAGCAAATTTTTGTTTTTCACTTTCTAATTGTACGTATTATGCGCATAGTGAGCTGCTACGCAAACGATCTGTGTTGCACTCCTCCGTGGTTATATTGTATGGCTAACATTGGCTTTGTTCACCTCAAATTATTTTAATCCATTTTGTGATGAAATGTGCGTGCGCTGACAGCCACTGATTTGCTCAATTGGAGCTGACTTTTATTATACCGAGGGGTTTGAATGGTATTCACTGCAGCTAATTTTGAATTCGAGTTGTGGGGTTGAGCATCCCGAGCAACATATGGATACCTGTTTCAGATTTTGAGGATCTTTACGTCAACTACGTACTGCATGGCATACTGTCGCATTCCGAGTTTATCCTACATAGAAACGTGGTCACGGCAGCCGGGACTGAACTGGGTAGCCCTAACTACGGAACCATGTGGACGCTGCAGCTTTTAATGCAAGCTAAAAGCTTGAATACCCATGAAGAAATTATAACCGCTGACACCAATAACCTCCTACGAACAGAACAGATAGGCGTGCAGCGTGGTGATTTAAAGAAATAATGCAAGGATAAGCAAACCTGTACGGTGCCAAGGCACAATGCCCTTGCTACTGTTGCCATGCTTACCAACAACGCTCATTTGGTGCTCGGTATGAAGAATCATCCGAGAATGCAATGATGTTTTGAGCGGAGTACTTCCTACCTGGTTTCCGTGCGCTGTTTACGAGCGAAAAAAATCAGATTCCACTTACCCGACTTAAAGTTGTTGTACGCACCCAAAGCATTGCAATTCTCGACGCATTCCGCGGCTAATGTGCTGGGCAAATAGCAAATAGATATCAATCAACGCTGCTCATTTTCAAGGCAGCAACAACTTCGCTCGTGCGCTATGAACCCGCTCTCGGGCTGGTACGGTGCACTGTAAAAACAAAAACACCTTATTAGGTGTTTTCGCATGTCTATAACTAACACCCATGCACCCTCGAAAAAAATTGGCTTCCGACTGCCAGTACACCCTTAAAGAGGGTGCTTCGGTTAGTCATAACGCCCTTCTATGGGGCCAATGCACTGGGGTGTTTTCATCACCTTTACACCCTATTTCAGGGTGGGAGCAGTGGCATTGCACCCTTACACCCATTGAAAAAAATCAGTGCGGATAACCTGCATATACTGCATTCCCTAATTAGGAATTACTTTTGCCACTACACGTTCTTTAATGCGTTTCCTATGTGCACATTTGCAATCAAGCTTATGGTATACATGGTAACCACCTGCAATGCCAAATGAACAGGTAGAGAGAGGCTGCATGCCATTATTTTGACATATCGAATGGCCCATACCAGTATGATTGTTTTTGAAATTCACAGACCATGTTACGAAAAAATGTCACAGCTTCACACACAGAAGAAAACTGGAAGTCTTTTATTAGGCATAGAAGGGTCAGGGTTCCAGCTAGAGGGTGCTCGGGTGCTAGTGGGGGGGGACAGGGGTCAGGGGGGGGGGGGGACAGGGGTCAGGGGGGGGGGGGCACTTGTGTTCTGTTCCTTCATTGATGCGCTCTATAGAACCTCCTTTATTTAACCATACTGCCACTCTCAACCGAGAGCCTAGCAGACGGGTAAAAGCATACATGTTATGTACGTAAATACCCAAAAAAATGAAAGAAACAAAACAGTTCCAACAAATGCAGACAACAAATTATACAATTTATGTGAAAAACAGAGCCGAACAATGCGCACAACAGCATGGTGACATTTTTTTTTTTTAAAACAGCAACAAAATGTTTAGTCGTATGTAACAATAATCGGAGTACACAATATTAATCCTACGCTTTGTCAGTGTCAACGCGTGTACTTGCATAAAATTCGGCCCTGTGCGATGAAATAAAGCGTCGTGCAGCGCATTTTGGCTTCGACACGCAGACGCCCAAAAAGAGGTGCTCTGTAAAGCCGCACAAATTATCGGACCCCTTGTCATATGCCAGACTGAGCAGCCAAAACCTACCCATTATTGGAGCAATACCAAAAGTAAAGTCGATGCGATGCATGCTGTGTACATGAAGTTTTTCCAAGTATTGCTTTTGTACTCACTACTGAGGTTCACGGAGTACTCACACAGCGTGTGGGTATTTTATCTGCCAAAAAGGTGCCTGCATATCACAATAACACGCTCTTGGCAAGCATGGCCACAGCAGTGGGGTGACACCACAGTGCCGCTCCCGTGCTTTCCGCCAGCTATGGGGCCATAGACCACTGCAGCGCCATCTTGATTGCTTTGTTTGTTTGTAAACATGGCGGAGACCTATAGACACCTAATTTTTTGGGTTCATGTTTTATTAGCTGTAATGATGCGCAAGGTATTACTGTACAGAAAGCACCAGGTGATATCCACCTATGACCGCTAAACAATTTATCATTGAATTTCTTTCCTCACCCGTTTCGGTTTCAAAAACCGTGTGAGGGCTGTGACGTCATAGTTAAGTGTAGGTCACGTGACGGGTGAAAAAAATTGTTATATCCTGTGACGTATAAATTCACTACAACGCTGAAGCCAGCCTGCCTCAAGAACAGGAATCACAACAAGTGAAGAGCTGGCGATTATACTGCGGCTTTTTCATGCTATGCATGGCTTGGACTTGATTGTGATGTCACAGCCATCTCTCAGCTGCTGAAACCGATACTGACGAGAAAAGAAAATTGAACTGGGAATTATTTTGCGGTCGTAGGCGAAAACCACGTGGCGATCCGTATACAGCAATGTCTTACAAAAATGCCGCCAAAATTTGGTGTCTATACTCCTTTAAGATGGTGGTCACGGGCGGAAAATATTTTTTCGCCAAAAGCAAGCTGGGATAATATTCTTCATAGCAACACAATTTGCTATGATTTTTTAAAAAGAAATTGAGGATGGTCGAACTCACAACCTGTATCAGCTGGTGTAGAATGAAACCGGCACCTTTACCTTAGCAGATTATGCTAGCCATAACAGCCTAGCATTATCCTTGATGAATCACCATGACAGGAAAAAAACAAATAGTGGTTACATAACATATATACACCATCACAAAATCAAAGAACGTGAAGGTAAGCTGTCTAAAAATTGTAAAAACATTTTTTCTTTATGGAACTGCAGCAGCATCATACTTTGTACCGAAAAAAATCGTTGGCTTGACAAGCACTGGACCACATATATATGCTGGTCTGCAAATATGAAACGCCTTTGCCTGTACGTACCAGTCACAGCTATCCGATGGAAACTAAGGCAGAAACAAAAACACAAAAGAAAGCTGCAGGTTGCCTACAAAGGATCCCTGTTTCAGCTCACGCACCAAAGACAGGGAAGGACCTGGAAATCAGAACAATGCAATACGTGAAGGATTTTGTTACAACACAGAAAGTATAATGAATGAAGTATGATTTCCGCAATTCATGGCAGTTGGTTGTGTCTACTATCTTTGCAAACATTTGTCGTCACTTTGCGTAAAGGATCCATTTCTCGTTCCTAATTCTGAGGCAGTTGCTGATCTCCTCCGAAATGAGAGCTTGGTACACAGAGTTGGTTTTAGCGTAGATGTGGTTGATTTGTATAATATCTTCCACACTCTCAACTCATCCAGTATGTTCAGCAATGTATTACGGAGGACAATGATGAATGCTGGTTCCAAAACGAGTGTGGGATCTTAACCGGATCCTTTTTGGAAATGTTGTCTTACTACCTGAGTAACACGTTTGTTGAGTGGGATGGTCGACTTTACACGCAAAATTCTGGTGTGTACATAGGTGCCAAGGTAGCTCCCATCCTCAGCGACATTTATCTAAGCAGGGTTGATGTGAAAGTTGAGAATGATTTAGCCAGTTGTTGCATGCACATTTTCCGTTACGTGGAAGATTTTCTGGTACTAGCTAGGTCTGTGAATCCTGAATTTGTGTCAAATGTTCTTGATGTTTTTGCACATAATGGGTCGGGGCTAAGGCTCGCGCATGAAGTCCCCCAAGAAACAGCCTTACAATTTCTCGATTTAAAGTTGTCTTTCAACCCCACCATGTCTGTTGGCAGTATTCACCTAGGAGTGAAAAGCCCCTTCTGAATTACAGGTCCTTTCATTCAAAGCTCGTAAAAAGTGGTATTGTTGCGGGATGCTTAGGCATGGCAGTGAATAAATCTTGTCATCATAAAATGATGTCCAGTCTCTTAACTCAGGCGGACGGATGCAGGGAAGCTGGTTTCCTGGACTCAGTTCTTGTCTCGAGTGCAGACAAAGTCCTCCGCGCGCTAAAATCGTCTTCAAGCACGTCAGGGTGAAAAAGGGGTTCGGAGGAAAAAAGAAGAATGGTAGTAGTCATGCCATATATATGCACACGCTGTTGCACTAAATTAGAAGAGTAGGGAGCAATCATGGGGTAAAAGTTCTGTTTCCTTCTAACAAACTAGAAAGAGTGGGAGCCCCGGTTCAAAGAATGCACGAGGGGCGCGGAAGAAATATGTGCAACATAAATCATGAAAATAGACATGTTTCTTGTAAGACTGGCATAGTATATCAAATCCCTCTGTCCTTCACGTGGCCTTACCTACATAGGCCAGACTGTGCGATGCATTAAAGTGCGGTTCATGGAGCACGATAATCCGCTGAGAAAGAAAGAAACCAATCTAGCGAGGCATTGATCCACGTGCGAATGCACGTCATTTTTTGATGACAGTGATGTTTTGTTCGTTCATTCTTACCAGTGCACTAGAGAAGTAGCCAAAGCTTTTCACATCAGAAAAAGTAAACGGAAATGAATATGCTGCACAGTGGGCAGCAGTTCTGCCGATACACTCGTGCTTTTAATGCTTTTTTTCCTTTTTACCAAAACTTGAGGTCGTTGACATTGCGCATGTGCGCTGTTTCTTCGTGTGCATATATATGATGTGATTCTTCCCAATAAAAAAATCAGCTGTAAGCTCACCGCTGTTCGTGTATTTCGTTTCGTTTCTTTCTTGGTCTGTGTATGTTTTGCGCTGTTGAGCCACCATTAATTTCGATACTCCCCCGCTTTTTATTGCTTTGGCTGGGGTGGTGCTGATCGAAATTCATGCCCTGGCCACATCAAAGTCATGCTGTGGACTATCTTCATAAATAAAGTCAGTTTGATTCTATATATCAGCACCCTTGTTGAGCGAGCGGTTTTTGCCAGCACATATTTTTACAAGCGCGTGCACTCAAGTGAGTGCTACTCACCTTTTCATGGGGCACATTTCATACCATCGGGAGAGGCCATGAGCAGAAGCTGCGACGAAGCCAAGATCTCACAATCGCCGTGCATCAAGATTATTTCGGTACAGACTGAAAGGAAACAGAAATGGTTGCTCTTACTGGTACATGGCTAGCCGGGGCCAAACGGAGGCGTATTCGAAAATGAACTACAAAAGGAAAGCCCTTTCGTGCGAGCCGCCGGGACTGCTTTTAAGCGCCCGAAAAAGAGGCTCCCTAGTTCCTCTACACTTCACTTGAAGTCACTGACAAATAGACTCACAGCAAGATTACGAAAAAATAATTGAGATGGCTGAACAATAGCGCGTCGATGCAGAAAAAAATTCCAAACAATCTGTAGCGAGGGAGCAGCGGTGCAATGAGTTCGGCGAGGCAAGTACAGAATGCCACACGTGTTTTGCGCTGTATTTCGCAGTACTCACGAAAGATTGGAGAAAGCTGCAGGGATGCGTGCCGCCCAATATATTTTTCAGAATCCATTTCAGTCCGGTCGATCTGAAACAATGCGATGCAAACGAACCTCCCGCCATCGCCGCTGCGCGACAAAGTTGAAAACAAAACAAAAAAAGAAGCACCTGCGGCTTCGGAGTCGGTGAAAGGAAAGCTACTGGATCCGAGAGCAAGCAAGCAAGCAAAACACAAAAATTAGCAGTTCATTACGTCACATCCGCCAGATTAGAAACAGTTCCTCCTCGCCTAATTTCTTTCCTCTCGCGCATGCGCAGCTTACTAAGATCGCGCGGTGGCGACCGTCAGGTTCGATGTTGACTTCGGCGAAGCCGTCTTCACGAGACTGCTTCGCGAGAATTGAAACGCGTCCCAAGATGGCGGCCGTCTAAAGAGGGAGAATGTTTTTGCAGATCGTCGATGCGCAATCACGTACACATGGTGACGTAGCCTACACGTCATGTGCGCGTACCTCGCGGAGTCTCAATTTTTTTTCCCTTGTAAGAGGAGGCGCTCGCCGCAGTTAGCCTTGTCCGCGCCATGGCCCCTCCTCCAACACAGTCTTTTCCCCTCCCCCATATGGCTCCAAGCAGTAAACAGAATTTTCCTCCCCCCTCATGGACCCGAGCAAAAACAAATCCGAAGGCAGCAAGTCGATACAGAGGCTGGTGCACCAATACGAAGGCACGGACGAACAACTACTCGAAGAGGTCCGGATCAAGTGCTACGGCAAAGATCAGGTCGAGAGCTACCGAGAAGAATACCGTGGCGAGGAGAACCCGGCCATGGACCGACCCATCACGAGAGAGGAGGTCGTCGAGGCGATAAGATCGGCCACGAAGAACACGGCGGCGGGGGCGGACAAGATCCGGAACTCGCTAATAAGGAAACTCAGTGACGAGGCGATAGATCAGCTTACGACCTACCTCAACAAGCTCTGGCAAGAGGGAAGAGTGCCGACGGAGTGGAAACACGCCGTCGTCGTGATGATTCCGAAGCCAGGCAAAAAGCTGCAGATCGAGAACCTCAGGCCGATATCTCTAACGTCGTGCCTGGGCAAGCTGTACGAGAAAGTGATCACGAAAAGAATCCAGTCGCACCTGGAAAACGAACAATGGTACCCGGACAGCATGTACGGGTTCAGAGCCAACCTCTCTACGCAAGACGTGCTGCTCCAACTCAAGGAGGAAGTGCTCGAGACGATGCCGAAGGCGGGCGAAAACGTCGTCATGGCCCTCGACATAAAGGGGGCTTTCGACAACGTAAGCCACGCGGCCATCATGGAAGGCATCAACAACACCAACTGCGGGAGGAGAACGCACGATTACGTCAGAGCTTTCCTGAGCGACAGAACGGCGACCGTGGGGCTGGGCGAGCTGAGAAGCGACGTCTTCCCCACGCCGTGCAAAGGCACACCCCAAGGATCCGTCATATCGCCCGTCCTCTTCAACGTGGCAATGATTGGACTTGCAAGACGGCTCAAGGAGATCCAGGGCATCCAACACGCGATATACGCCGATGACATCACGATATGGGTCACCCAAGGATCACTCGGGGAGAAGCAAGAAAAACTACAGGAAGCGGCAACTTGCGTAGAAACTTACACCAGAGAGAGGGGCCTAAGATGCTCGACGGAGAAATCGGAACTCCTCAGGGTCGGCAAGCATCCCACCCAAGCGACACTGGAGGTCGTTCTCGAGGACCAGAACATCCCGGAAAAGAACATGATAAAGATCCTGGGCATGTGGTTGCAAGGAATCCGGAAATGCAGCCACACCATCAGCCTGCTGAGTTTTCCTAAGGTGGTCCGGTACGTCCGCGTATCTGTCTACCAGTCCGCCCGTGTCCCGACCCAACCTTCTTAGGAGCGCTCGTCCCGTGGGGGTGCTTCTGAGTCTCGTGATTTGCGTTCCCAGCAGAGCTTCGGCGAGCTCACTGAAGGTGTTGCTGATGCCTAGCTGGAGCAACTTTTCGTTCGACGTGTGCTTGGGTAGGTGTAGAGCAGTCCTGTACGCCTTCCTGAGAATGATGTCGGCTTGCTCTCTTTCCGCCTTGGTCGTCGCGTGGTACGGCAGGGAGTACGTGACTCGGCTGACAATTAGGCTGTTAACTAGCTTGAGAGTGTCTTCTTCTCTCATTCCATATCTCTTTTGGGAGACTCTGTTGATCATACGGCCCACCTGCTCTGCCGCCTCCGGAGTTCGCGACCCAAAGGGCCTTAGTGCAGCACGCGACTGATGCAGCACGACTCAGTGGAGCCTTGGAATAGGGGCCCACCCTTGCTGACGAGAAGTCTCTAGTCGCCAGCGCCAGAGAAGACGACGGAGACTTCA
Organism: Amblyomma maculatum; assembly: GCF_055883805.1. NCBI lineage: Eukaryota > Metazoa > Arthropoda > Arachnida > Ixodida > Ixodidae > Amblyomma > Amblyomma maculatum. Next base: position 167,184,583 of record NC_139353.1, on the reverse strand, counting down.
CAACCGCGAAACCCTTAAAATATTCAATAAAGTTTTCACTCACTCACTCCCCCCGGGGAATCAGTTAGCGCAGATTTTGTGCGTTCGCAGTCTTTTGCTTTCGTTCTCTTCCGGTGGTCTGGCGGGGTTAGAGCTGGTATTCGAAGCGACGCAGGGACTTCGAGTCGCGAGTCTGCTTCTTCGCAGCGCGCTGCAGAGATTGTGAGTTTGCTTCCTCACTACAATGAAAACGTGCAAGAGTAGTGACCTTATGCGGGGCCTCAAATATATTAAGTACCTGCGCATGAGTTATTTGCACACACGCTCGCCCACACAAATGCAGTTTTGCATCTTGCGCGTATACGTTGATGTTTGGAATTAAGCTGTGAAATTATACAAGATGTTACTTAGCTTACGGATACGTCACTACATATGTATATATATATATATATATATATATATATATATATATATTGAGGCGTAACTTTAAAGGTGCAAAAGCGGCTGATTGCGCCAAGCAAACGACACAGCAAATCTTCAGCACTCCCTCCGCTGCCTCTCAAGCCAATCCAGCCCATACCTCACAGCTAACGAAAAAGAAGAAAGGAAGCAAGCGTGCATACTGCTTTACCGCGGGCAGCTCCAAGCCGTCACTCGTTTGAAACCACGCTGTCTACGCTGGCTAGCCTGCCCGCCCCTAAAGCCCCTTTATTGAGGGGCTTTACGTGCCCCTCTTTTCAACCTCTTTCCACTAATAGAAAAAAAGTTGTTTAAGTGCGGATGGCTAGAAGCTCTCCCTGTTGTGAAACAGACAAATGTAACGGCTGCAGGCCTCCGTCTTTCCAGCCAGCAGCGACCTTCTCAAAAGAAGCGAAGCCGACAGGAAGCGTCGAACATGAAAAGGGCGTTCCCGGTCGTGGGGAGCAACGGGAGCGCTTTCCCCGAAGGCTACTCACCAACGCCGCTCTGTAAACAGCCGCGCTCATAAATTTTGAGACCGCGGCGCCGGCGCAGGGCTGTCGGAGCTGAGGAGGCGAGCGCCAACAGTGACCGGGAAAGGAGGAAGACGGCGGCCAAGCGTTTCAAGTCGGCGACGCAAGCCAGAAGCTTTTTGTACCCCGTCCCTTTCGGACGTGCCATGTATTCGTGTGTAATATAGTCATCTGTTTTGTTTTCCTCAAAAAAACGTAGTTGTCTCTTTACTTTTGTCTAATGTCGAACCCAAGCTCAAAAGTTATCTCACATATTGGTGCCGAAACCCAGGAATTAGATCAAAGTTTCTTGTGAGCCTTTCATCATTGCGTGTGAGCGGGCGACATCGTACCGGCTGCCCCTTTGGAAAAGCCTCAACGAAGACAACGGTGAAGTGACCGAGAACCATGGAGAAACTTAAAGTGAAGAGGAGAGCGCGGCGGGGACAAAATACAGTCCTGATCAAGGAGGTCGCAACAGCAGTCCAGAGCCGGGATGCCAGCGTCGAGACCCTGACAACTCTGTTGTACCGACTGGAATCCAATAACAATGAACTGCGAAAAATCAACGAGGAGTTAGAGGCTTCTATCCCAGAAGAGACGTTCGAGTCGGAATGCATGGAGACCATCCAATACGACGACAGAGCGATTCACGCCATCGGACAGCTAAAAGGAAGAATAGCTGCAGTGGAGACGACTACGGCTTCATCGCGCGACGTGGCCACGACACAAGCGATAACATCAGCGCCGCCACAAACCGGGATCAAGCTTCCAAAGCTGCAACTGCAGACATTTAAAGGTGAGCTGTCCAATTGGCAACCATTTTGGGAATGCTACAGGAGCGCGGTGCATGAAAATGAGGTCCTCTTCAAAGCTGAGAAAATGCACTATTTGAGAACGTTGCTCTCCGGACCAGCCTTGGCAGCCATCAGAGGTCTGCAGGCAACAGAAGCATGCTACAGCGATGCTGTAGAAATACTAGCAAGAAGGTTCGGCGACAAGAGCAGGATTGAGCAGGAGCACCTCTCAAGATTAAGAGCATTGCCAGCGGTTTTGTCGTCAAGCGATGTACGGGGGCTCCGCCGTCTGTATGATCACGTGCAAACTCACGTTAGCGGACTCAAAGGACTAGGAGTCAGCCCGTCAACATACGCGGCAATGTTGACTGAAATCATTTTGTCGGTTCTGCCGAGAGAGCTAGTGGTCGAATTTCATCGGCAGGCTAGCCGAGCGACAAGGAAAAATGCCGAGCTCGAATTGGCCACTCATTCCTCAGCTACGACAAGCGAAAGAAGCGAGGAAAGACTTAAAGAAGTGTTAGAATTTCTCTTACTAGAAACAGAAAGTAGAGAGAGATGCATGGGAAATGCCAATGTTGTGCATGAAAGTCACAAACCCAAGCGCAGTACCCAAGACGACCGCCAAACCCGCGTACGGAAATTCTCCCCGACCGCAAGTGCCGCGGTGCTGCATGCGAATTCTTCCAAGGCCGAAAACTGTTTCTTTTGTGCATCTCAAGACCACAATACAGAAGGCTGCCCATCAGCCCTCTCCATCGGTGAAAAAAGGAACAAACTAGCCAAGGCAAGACGATGCTTTCGCTGCACAAAGTGGGGCCACCAAGCGAAAGACTGCAGACGACAGATTAGTTGCATGCACTGCAAAAAACGGCACGCGTCGTCAGTTTGCAATCCCAATTGGATATCGGGAAGCAGCATAACAAAAGCAGGAGAGACAAATATGGCACCTGCTCATACCACAGCCAACGTACACGCTGCTATTGGCAAAGAAGAGAATAAAGAAGTGGCTCTGCAGACGTTCCGCGCATGGGCGGTTGGGGACAGTATGCAGGGATACATACGCGGAGTGTTGGATGGAGGAAGTCAGCGCACCTTTATTAGAGAAGACATCTCACGAACGCTGAAACTGAGAGTCTTGAGAGAGAAGGACTTCCAACTAAACACATTCGGCGGTGCTAACGCAGATGTCCGAAAATGTAGAGTTGTCGAGCTTCGCCTGCGGGGACAATACGACCAAAAAGAAACGAAGGTGGACGCTGTCGAAGTACCATTTATATGCAGCGATGTTATGCAGGTCCCAGTGGAGCACAACTTTGTACGAGAGATGGAGAAGAATGGGGCATTAATAGTCGACAAATTTCTATGCACCGGCACGCTAGCAGTGCCTGGCATTGGCATACTAATCGGGTCAGACCACCTGTGGAGATTCGTAACAGGAGAACTTCGCCGTTCCAAAGAGGACGAAGGATTAACTGCCGTGAACACCACCTTAGGGTGGACTTTCCAAGGTCCTTTCAACGTCACCAGCGCATTCACTTTGGTAATCAACGTGTGTGTGCTAAAAATTGGAATCGAATCCGCAGACCAAATTACACTACAGAAATTTTGGGAGTTGGATGCAATCGGCATTAATGACAAGACCGAGAAGCAAACATGTGAACCTTCAGTTCTAGATATTGCACGGACAGGCGACCGCTACGAGGTCGCGCTGCCATGGAAAGAAGACTGTGCCGAGCTGGCGGATAACAAAACTATGGCGGTGCATCGACTAAGCAGTTTGACAAAGCGCCTTAGTCGCAACAAGGAAATGATGGAAAAGTACGACTCAGCAATTAGAAGTTACATGGAAGCCGGACACGCGGAAAGGGTTCCTCAGGGAACGAAGACCGGCCATGTGTATTATATGCCACACCAACCAGTTTTCAGAAATGAGTCGACCACTACCAAACTGCGCGTAGTGTTCGATGCCTCATCGCACGCTCCCGGCAAAGAGTCACTGAACGATCATCTAGAAAAAGGGCCGAAACTGATCAGTGACTTGGTGCGCATATTAGTGCGATTCCGTCTGCATGTGGTAGCACTTGTTGCCGATATAGAGAAGGCATTTCTGCGAATCAGTGTCCGACCTGAAGACCGAGATGCATTGAGATTCCTTTGGTACAGCAGCCTACCTATTGCCGGAGAACCGTTGCCCAACGTAGAAGAATGGAGAATGTGTATAGTACCGTTTGGCACTACAGCAAGCCCCTACCTGCTCACAGCCACACTTCTCCATCCCTTCGAGAAGGAAACGGGCGCTCTGAAACAGCAAACATACTGAAGGAATCATTCTATGTAGACGACTTGGTAACGGGAACGAAATCGGACGGCGAGGCACTAAAGATAGCAACGGAAGCAGCAGACATAATGAAGAATGCCGGAATGCGCCTGCGAAAGTGGACCTCAAATTCGGCCGCAGTACGAAGTGCCCTGAGCAGTGAGGACTGCGCTGCCTCTGACGAGACACAAAAGGTACTTGGCCTTCACTGGGTGCCCGCGAATGACAGCATGACAATATCGCTCACAAGCGTGCTAACAAACGTGAGCACAGGCAACAAAACTAAACGTGCGGCATTTCAGGCGTCATCAAGAGTGTTTGACCCATTGGGCCTTGTGTCTCCATTTGTCGTCCGGGCGAAAATATTGTTTCAGAGAATGTGGGAAAAGGGGCTAAGTTGGGACGAGCCTTTGCCTCTTGATTTGAAAGCTGAGTGGACACATTGGTGTTCAGATCTCGTGAAGTTCAAGCAACTACATTTCCCACGCTGCATCGTGCCCAATAATGGAATTTCCTGGCAGTTGCACATTTTCTGCGATGCAAGCCCACAGGCTTACGGCTCCTGCGCCTACTTGAGGATTCAGGACGACAACGGGAAGGTGAGCGTCAGCCTTCTTTTTGCAAAGTCAAGAGTAGCACCTCTGAAAGCTCTGTCTTTACCTCGACTCGAATTAATGGCAGCCCTGATTGGAACAAGAATGGCAACATATTTGCAAGATATAGTCCCTCAGAAAGTGGAAACGTATTTTTGGTCTGATTCAACAATTTGTCTACATTGGATCAAGAGCTCAGCCAAAAACTGGAAGCCTTTCGTGCGGAATCGAGTTTAAGAGACACAAAGTGCCAGTCACCCAGAACAATGGATCCACTGCCCGGGTGCGGACAATTAAGCCGACTGCCTCACTCGAGGAATGAAAGCAGAGACGCTCTTGACAAGCAGATATTGGTGGAACGGTCCTGATTGGCTCGCGAAATCCGCAGGTAACTCGCCATCGAAATGTCTGCTCGAGTGCGACGACGTACTTGTAGATGACGAAAGAAAGAAGCAGTCGAGCCAGCTTCTGATTGAGGCATCGCTTCTGCCACCTTTGTTACAGGCAGACGCTTTCAGCAATTACACTCGCTTACTGAGAGTCAGTGTATGGGTCATGAGATTTGTGAAAAACTGCCGCATTGGAAACAAAACCACTCATGCATACCTCACAACAGCAGAGATACGTGACGCTGAGAAATACTGGATAAGGAAGGCTCAGCTGGAGTGTTTCCAGTTAGAGATGAATGCTCTGTCTCTTGGGGAGAACATACCGACACCATCGCGGATACTACAGTTCAAGCCCTTCCTTGACGCAGACGGTTTGATACGTGTAACTGGCAGACTTCAGTTTTCACCATTTCCTGAAGATATCAAACACCCAGTGCTCCTTCCAAGAGACCATGCGATCACAAAACTTGTCATACAAGCAGCTCAGCTGCGGGCCCTCCACGGTGGGCTACAGACAACGATGACGGAACTTCGCGACAAGTTTTGGATCCAAAGCTGCCGACAGTAGCGAAGAAGATATTAGCTAGGTGTCCTGTTTGCCTCCGAGACCGAATAAAGCCGGCGACCGCTCCGATAGCGCCTCTCCCAAGTGATAGAGTGAGTGGTGGCCATGCTTTCGATGTCACTGGCATTGACTTTGCAGGACCATTATACACAACGACCAAGAAAGTTAGTTCCAAAAGCTACATTGCCCTTTTTACCTGCGCTACAACGAGGGCCATTCATTTGGAGCTTGTCTCCAATTTAACTACAGAGTGTTTTCTGCCGGCCTTGAGACAGTTTGTTGCTAGGAGAGGAATGCCATCGGTCATTTATAGCGACAACGCATTGACATTTAAGAAGGCATCAAAAGACATCAAGACACTGTGGAACATTGCTCGCAGTAGAGAGACGCAGGACTACTGCAGTTCACGTCCAATCAGCTGGAAGTTCATAATTGAAAAAGCAGCCTGGTGGGGAGGCTGGTGGGAACGGATGGTTAAATCCGTAAAAATTGCCCTACGGAAAATCCTCGGTCGTCAGAGCCTCTCCTTTGAAGAGCTTGCTACCGCACTGACCGATGTAGAAGCCACCATAAACTCCCGACCGCCAACTTACACGACAAATGATCTGGGTGAGCCATCTATTCTGACGCCGTCACATTTGTTGACTGGCAGGAGGCTGACTTCCCTCCCTGAAACACGCTTAGCCCGTGTTCCGTCGGCCACTGCTTCGGACATTACTCGTCGCTTCAAGTACCGACAATCTATCGTCAACTCCTTTTGGAAGCGATGGCGAAGAGAGTACCTCTTGCAACTACGGTCGGCTCACACAGCGGTAGCAAGTCCGGCCAACACCCTGCAAGTAGGTGACATCGTCATTGTCCACGAAGATAATGCACCAAAGCACATGTGGCATACCGCTCGCGTCGTGGAACTTTTCAAAGGTCGAGATGGCCACGTGCGTTCTTGCGCCATAAAGATGCCATCGGGAACGCAGCTGCGGCGACCGGTGCAACTCCTTTACCCTCTAGAGACGAATGTAAAATGATTATACTCATTTGGGGGGGAGTGTGTTGTGAAACAGACAAATGTAACGGTTGCAGGCCTCCGTCTTTCCAGCCAGCAGCGACCTTCTCAGAAGAAGCGAAGCCGACAGGAAGCGTCGAACATGAAAAGGGCGTTCCCGGTCGTGGGGAGCAACGGGAGCGCTTTCCCCGAAGGCTACTCACCAACGCCGCTCTGTAAACAGCCGCGCTCATAAATTTTGAGACCGCGGCGCCGGCGCAGGGCTGTCGGAGCTGAGGAGGCGAGCGCCAACAGTGACCGGGAAAGGAGGAAGACGGCGGCCAAGCGTTTCAAGTCGGCGACGCAAGCCAGAAGCTTTTTGTACCCCGTCCCTTTCGGACGTGCCATGTATTCGTGTGTAATATAATCATCTGTTTTGTTTTCCTCAAAAAAACGTAGTTGTCTCTTTACTTTTGTCTAATGTCGAACCCAAGCTCAAAAGTTATCTCACACTCCCTCCGCCAGCTCGAAGCCGCGCTCCGACGGCCAAGCGCTTTGCTCACTGCCCCAGTAGAATAAAAACACAAAATAAAAAAACGTTGACAGGATTGATTGATTGATTGATTGATTGATTGATTGATTGATTGATTGATTGATTGATTGATTGATTGATTGATTGATTGATTGATTGATTGATTGATTGATTGATTGATTAAAACATTAATTTCCACCGATTTAGGAGGCCCCCTACTCCCCGCTCCTGGCACGCAGGCCTGAGGAACGGGGGATGGAACCTCCGCGACTAAGGACTGGCGAATATGCATTGGTTATTCGCGGCCTCAGCCGCCAGGCGGACGGCTTTCTGCTGGCCAGCGGGGACGTTGCTTCGCAGCAGGGTTACCCAGGCTTCTCTACTTTTAATGTTGTCCCTAGCGCCCGGAGACATAGGGCATTCCCAAAGTATATGGTCGAGGGTCCCCCTCGCTTCGCAGGCTTTACATTTATCATTTTTTCTCTCATCTATCTGGGTGTGAAACAACCAGACAGGGTTCGGGAAATTTCCGGCTTATAATCGCCGCCAGGCTATGGCCTCTTTATTATTTACTAGGATCCGGTGGCGGCATCAGACGTCTTTCTAATCTATAATTTTCGATTATTTCTTTATAGGTTTGCAAACGTTCGACCATCGCCTGTCAGTCGGGCGGCTCCGCGTTTGCCCGTAAGTAGAGATCTCGGGCTAAATAATGGGCCGCCTCGTTGCCAGGGACGGACGTGTGTGCTGGGACCCAAATTAGGGTGATTTTGCGATCGATTTTAGTTGCAGCTTTTAGAATTCGGGCGGCTTCTTGCGAGACCCTGCCTTTTCCGATATTCCAGAGACCAGTTTTACTGCCGCTAAAGATCAATCTAGCCTTCGTTCCGACGCAAGCGAGCGTTATTGCGACCTCTTCAGCCGTGTCTATGTTTCTGCTTCCGACGGTGGCGGAGACGACTGGTGCGCCGCTGCCATCGGCTACCGCGGCGACTGCCGCCCCTGATCAGCCGCTTGCAGCGTCTACGTAGGCGACTTCTTTTACTCTGAATTCTTTTGCACTTTTAACCAGTGCTTCTGCTCTCTTCTCCCGTCTCTCCTTGTGGTATTCTGGGTGCATGTTGCGGGGGAGAGGACGGACAATGATGTTCTCGCGACATTGGTGGTAGGGCAACCTTGTCGGCTGTGCCCCTATCTATTTTTCGACCCACCCATTCTAAGATGGTTCGACCCGTACTCGACCTATTTAATCTTTCATGTTGGGCGATTCTCACCGCTTCAGCAAGTTCCGTCCAGCTATTATGCACTCACATTTCTATCAGGCATTCCGTAGAAGAGGAGATGGGTAGGCCCAGCGCCCTCTTGACGCAACGCCTGATGAGTGTGTCTATCTTATCTTTTTCATTGGTCCTGATGTTGAGGAACGGTGTGGCATAGCATATTCGACTTATTATGCACGCCTGCATCAGTCTCAAGAGGCTTCTCTCTTTGAGGCCTCTTCCTTTGAATGCAATCCTCCTAAATATTCCTGTTACTTGCGTCGCGTAGGTAGTGAGTTTTTTTATCGTTCCGTCGTTATACCCGTCCTCTTGAATAAAAAGTCCGAGGATTCTGATTTGCTGGACTCTTGGTACGGTTTTGCCGTCGACCTTAATTTCTACGTTAAAGTCGCCCTTGCACCTCATTGATTTTGGATTATATATGAAAAGTTCGGATTTTTGCGGAGAGCACGAAAGACCCCTTTCGGCCGCGTAGGACACAATGGTGTCCGCCGCCGCCTGTAGGCGTTCCTCTATGCTGCCATCGCTGCCATTGTTCATCCAGAGATTAACGTCGTCCGTGTAAATGCTGAACTTCAGGTCTTTTATGACTTTGAGAGCGGCAGGAAGGCCTCTCATCACCACGTTAAAAAGGAAGGGGGAGAGCACCGAGCCTTGCGGAGTTCCTTTACTTCCCAGGTGGACAGTGGGGGATTCTAGGTCCTGAAACTTTAGTTTCAACGTCCTGTTTGTCAGGAAATACATTACGTAATTATATGTCCTCTCGCTGACTCCTAATTCCTGTAGTCCCGCGAGAATTGCCTGGTGTTTTACGTTGTCAAATGCTTTTGTTAGATCTAGTGCTAGAATTACCTTCGCGTCTCTGGATTTCGAGTCAATTATGTCATGTTGTAATCGGAGCATTACAACCTGTGTGCACAGGCCCGGTCGGAACCCGACCATCTCGTGCGGCCACAGGTCGTTTTTCTCCATGAAATTAGTTAGCCCTGTTTGGATTACGCGTTCCATAAGCTTTCCAATGCATGAGGTTAGAGAAATAGGTCTGAGGTTTTCCAATTTCGGGGGCTTGCCAGGTTTTGGAATTAGCACAACGTTTGCAGTTTTCCACTGCTGGGTAAGACGACCGCTACTCCATACATCTTGCATGTAGTTGGTGAGTGCCGTTATGGAAGCGTCGTCTAGGTTTCGTAGCATTTTATTTGTTATTCCATCGGGGCCGGGAGCTGATCACGTCTTTAAGCTCAGGATTTCGGCTCTAACTTCCGCTTCTCTCAACGTTGACAGGACACGCAGAAGTAACGTAGAAGGTCCACGTCACTTTTTGTCACGTGATTGCGCATTCACGATCTGCAAAAATACCCTCCCGTCTAAAGACGCATCTTCCTCCATGTAAAGACGTCTACTGGGGGGTATTGGGAACCAAGAAGGTTATATAGAACTTCTGGAGTGGCGGTCCCTCATGGACGCCGTTGCGAGCGAGTGAAGCCTGCGGCGCCGGCCAACGCAAGCGCATCGCGCGCGTTTCGCGAGCACTTGCGCGCATGTGAATTTCAGAAAATCTTAATTAAATCATGTTGTCATCAAAATCCATTGTATAGACTGCCAATTTCTTGTTTCATGTGCCTTACATTGTCGTGAGAGTGGATGTAATCGGGGCCGAGCCATCATAATGTTCTCCAGATTTTTTCACTGGTTCTTGGACCAAAAAAACACTTGCGCTGCGGCCCACATAGCACATCCGTAAACTGAGTCTCAAAATTAGAGCGCACTGTTGAGGAACACTATTTCGGGATGAGAATATGCCCTTAAATCTGCATTGCGGCACGTATGCTTCGCTGACAGTATGAAAATTTTCTGTCCAAATGAGCGGCGTTCGTTGCCTGCTTAACCAACGCTGAATAAACTAAGTCTGTTACTTTAATGATATTAATAGCATTTGAAAACTATGTTAACACTGCGACTTCTAGAACTAGTGCGACATCTTCCAAACTCTTTTGGGTAGCACTGTGAGAAAAAATGGCAGCCTTTTAATAGAAATCTTTTAAGCTGCAAAAGTGTTATATTATGATGCTACAGAAGTTATGAAGTCCAGGAAAGAAACGAATGATCGTGTCTTCTTTCAGATGTTTCTGCCAATAGCTAACCGAGGGGACGCACGTGCCAACGCCATATGTTAGTTTCTTTCAAGCGGTCAAAAAAAAAATATCGGGTGCCCTTAGCACTTCTTACGCCTGTGGATCTGCAAACATTGAGACAGTTTCGCTTCTATCACGCGTTTATTTTAATCGAGTGAGACCCGCGTTATTTCGGTTTTACATCGTTTTTCGTAGTATTACCATTTGATTTTGAATTCTACTCGTAGAGACATTTTAAACAATATATGACTTGATTTTGTACCCTAAAGTTCAATTGTTAATGAAATCACCTAATTAAAGCCCATTAGCTAATACCAGCACTTGATGCTGTAGCGGAAAGTTGAATTTAATACAAAGAACTAATTTATTTATTTATATTTATTTTATTATTGATAGCAATTAAGACTTACAATAAGTCTAGTGCAATTATACTCGACATAAGCTTTTCAACGACATAACACATGAGGCTCCCATACTCGAGATAATCAACACGGCACATTTATACACACTGTATAAATGCGCTGTGCCGTGGGATCCAATAATGCTGCTAATTAATATGCACATTTTTCTTATTCAGAACTTTTTAGCTGAAGTTTTATTCCATGCGATCCAAAAGAGCGTGAAGATATCGAGACAAGTGCAAAGTAGCGTATAGCCGCCCCTTGGCGATACCTCCTTCTTGCCCCTTGCAAGATGGCGGACGCCGGCTTCACTTTTCACGCAACGCCTCCACTCCAGACCCTTGGTGCGGGACGGTCGGTTTTTCTCGGGAGCACACAGTGGCGTTACTATGATGTTTTTTTTTTTTTAATCGTCGTGGTAGACGTAGCCGGTATAACAAGCAAAACTGTTTATTTATACATCAGGTAATGGCACCCGTTGTCGCTCTGCTTGGCGCGGTCGCCCAAGCCGGGGTCTCCCGGCGGTCCTCCTGGTTAGCTTGCCGCTTGGGGCGCTGTCGTCAGTGGCGCCCACAACCATCATCATCATCATTTCGGGAAGGGTATTTTTGCACATCGTGAACGCGCAATCGCGTGACACAAAAGTGGCGTGGAGCTATACGTCACTTCTGCGTGTCCTGTCGACGTTTTGTTGTTGTTTTTTTATTATTATTCTACTGGGGCAGTGAGAGTGCTCGGCCGTCGGAGCCGTCCGCATTAACAGCACGCACGCTTTAACCTGTATTTTTTTTTCCTATTAGTGGAAAGAGGTTGAAAGGAGGGGCAGGTAAAGCCCCTCAATAAAGGGGCTTTAGGGGCGGGCAGGCTAGCCAACGTAGACAGCGTGGTTTCAAACGAGTGATGGCTTGGAGCTGCCCTCGATAAAGCAGCATGCACGCTTGCTTCCTTTCTTCTTTTTCCCTAGCTGTGAGGTATGGGCTGGATTGGCTTGAGAGGCAGCGTAGGGAGTGCTGAAGATTTGCTGCCGTGTACTTGGCTCAATCAGCTGCTTTTGCACCTTAAAAGTTACGCCTTAATTATGTACATACAACTACATATATATACATATATATATAATAGAGCGAAGGGTACGCTTCATTTAAAGAAACATTTTATTAGACTCGACGTTTCGATCGGAGACCGATCTTTCTCAAGAGTGAATCTTCTTGGATAGTGTTGCGGCTTTTTAAGCATTTGGACATAGACCACACCTGGGTAGGAAAACAAAACGTGGGAGACAGAGGAAAGAGACAGATACAGTAGGGAAGGATGATGTCCAGGTGTGCCATCGCAGGTGCATCGCAGGTGCTGGACAGGCCTGTCGAACTGCGCTGACACAGGTGCCTGGATGCATAGTCTCTGCTGCGAAAGAATGCGGGCTATTTTCACTCTTCCTGGCCACGACGGCCGAAGAGTGGGAGTAGGGAAAAAAAATGAATAAATAAATAAAAAAAAGAAAAAAAGAAAAAAAGGGGGGGGGATGGAGGTGGATAAGGAAAGGTGTTAGCTTAGAAAAAAAAAAAGTGTCGGAAGCAAGCGAATGAAAAGGGGGGAGGGCGGTAGGAGGTAAGTGGCTCTGACAAGACCAGAACACACCAACACTTTGGTATTCAAAAAAGGTGATGACCTCAGACGACTTGGCCAGGTGTGCACATTTCCTGTGTTCGTGACATCGGAAGAGAGGACAGGACTCCGTGGTTTTCGTTTAAGCCCTGTTGTAGAGTATTGAATTTAAAAATGAAATATGATTCTCGTTGTTCGCGCTCACGAGTGTTTTTGAAGCCACTCTGTAATATTGTGACTTTAAGATTATCGAACTCATGTCCCTCCTTGCGAAGGTGCTTCGAAAGGGGGAGGTTGGGAAGGGTTTGAGCGTGCGAGCGGTGGTTATTAAATCTCAATCGGAAGGAATTATCTGTTTGGCCAATGTACTGCATACCACAGTCACCACACTCGAGCATGTAAACAACATTGCTAGAATCGCAATTTAAATCTTCTCGTATAAAATGTTTGAAATTTGAGTGGGTGCTTTTAGCTAGTGCTGTGGATTGCATGTGTTTACAGATTTGACATCGGCTTTTTCCGCATGACGTGCAACCCAAAGGTCTCGGTTTATTGACAGTTGAGTGGACAACGTGGTTTTGTAAATTCTTTGGTCTTCTGTATGTTACCTGAGGAGCAGTCGAGAATATTTTGGAAAGTCGTTGACTTTGTTCTATGATATTGAAATGTTTTTTAAGGATTTTGTTAATATTTGGGATATTGTCTGCGAAGGTTAGAATGAGATTACAGTGTTGTGGTGGTGTTGCGGAATCACAGCCAACACCACCACAACACTGTAATCTCATTCTAACCTTCGCAGACAATATCCCAAATATTAACAAAATCCTTAAAAAACATTTCAATATCATAGAACAAAGTCAACGACTTTCCAAAATATTCTCGACTGCTCCTCAGGTAACATACAGAAGACCAAAGAATTTACAAAACCACGTTGTCCACTCAACTGTCAATAAACCGAGACCTTTCGGTTGCACGTCATGCGGAAAAAGCCGATGTCAAATCTGTAAACACATGCAATCCACAGCACTAGCTAAAAGCACCCACTCAAATTTCAAACATTTTATACGAGAAGATTTAAATTGCGATTCTAGCAATGTTGTTTACATGCTCGAGTGTGGTGACTGTGGTATGCAGTACATTGGCCAAACAGATAATTCCTTCCGATTGAGATTTAATAACCACCGCTCGCACGCTCAAACCCTTCCCAACCTCCCCCTTTCGAAGCACCTTCGCAAGGAGGGACATGAGTTCGATAATCTTAAAGTCACAATATTACAGAGTGGCTTCAAAAACACTCGTGAGCGCGAACAACGAGAATCATATTTCATTTTTAAATTCAATACTCTACAACAGGGCTTAAACGAAAACCACGGAGTCCTGTCCTCTCTTCCGATGTCACGAACACAGGAAATGTGCACACCTGGCCAAGTCGTCTGAGGTCATCACCTTTTTTGAATACCAAAGTGTTGGTGTGTTCTGGTCTTGTCAGAGCCACTTACCTCCTACCGCCCTCCCCCTTTTCATTCGCTTGCTTCCGACACTTTTTTTTTTCTAAGCTAACACCTTTCCTTATCCACCTCCATCCCCCCCCCCCCTTTTTTTCTTTTTTTCTTTTTTTTATTTATTTATTCATTTTTTTTCCCTACTCGCACTCTTCGGCCGTCGTGGCCAGGAAGAGTGAAAATAGCCCGCATTCTTTCGCAGCAGAGACTATGCATCCAGGCACCTGTGTCAGCGCAGTTCGACAGGCCTGTCCAGCACCTGCGATGCACCTGCGATGGCACACCTGGACATCATCCTTCCCTACTGTATCTGTCTCTTTCCTCTGTCTCCCACGTTTTGTTTTCCTACCCAGGTGTGGTCTATGTCCAAATGCTTAAAAAGCCGCAACACTATCCAAGAAGATTCACTCTTGAGAAAGATCGGTCTCCGATCGAAACGTCGAGTCTAATAAAATGTTTCTTTAAATGAAGCGTACCCTTCGCTCTATTATTTTTTAAGCGGCCAAGTACGTTAAATGTTCTCGCATCCTACATATATATATATATATATATATATATATATATATATATATATATATATATATATATATATATATATATATATATATATATATATATATATATATATATATATATATATTGTTACCAGGTAGTTCAGCTTGTAGCAGAGGGCGGACACCGAAGACAAGGCTTTCAAACAGACGTTCTCTGCAGGCACCAGCCGACGCTGTTGAACGTCGTCTTCATTCAAACTCACGAACGTCTTCTCCTTTCCTTATGCGTATGCACCGCCTAATGTGACACTACCCCGCCGGCTAAAAAGCACCGTCCCGGTGCGTACTAGCGTCCAAACCGGGGTCCATGTAGTACGGCTTTAGGCGTGCAACATGGACCGTCTCGGTGCATGGTGTAGAGGCATGGCGGACGAGATGCAAGGGCGCAATTTCGTATGTCACTGGTGTAACTTGTCGTAATATACGGTAGGGTCCTGTATAACAGGGCAAAAGTTTTTCCGAGAGGCTGGAGTCCAAAGCAGCATGAGAGAGCCGCAAGAATACTCGGTGTTGCGATGACAGGAATCATAGCGACGTTTCTGGGAGTGCTGAGAGGCTGCGAGTCGGTTGCGAGAAACAACGCGGGCAGCATCAGCTCGGGCTATGGCGTCACGAGCATATGAGCTGGCAGTGGTGACAGACGGGAGCAGACTGTCAAAAGGAAGCAGAGGTTCACGGCCGTATAGAAGATAGAAGGGGGAGTAGCAGGTAGTGTCGTGACGCGACGAATTGTAAGCGAATGTCACAAATGGCAGCGTTATGTCCCAGTCACGGTGGTCATCAGAAACGTACATAGACAACATGTCAGTCAGTGTCCGGTTAAGGCGTTCGGTAAGCCCATTCGTCTGTGGATGGTAGGCAGTCGTGAAAGAATGACGGACGTTGCACAGCCGTAGGATCTCGTCGACTATACGAGCCAGAAAGCAACGGCCACGGTCGGTGAGCAGTTGGCGGGGAGCTCCATGGACGAGTATAACGTCGTTGAGGAGGAAAGCAGCGACATCAGTTGCACAACTGGTTGGTATTGCTCGTGTGACCGCGTAGCGTGTGGTGTAATCAGTGGCCACCGCAATTCATTTGTTCCCCGATGCGGACAGTGGAAAAGGCCCTAGAAGATCCAGACCCACTCGAGAAAATGGGTCTATGGGGATGTCGTATGGCTGCAGAAGTCCAGCTGGTAAAACTGATGGCTTTTTCCGGCGTTGACAGCGGTCACAAGCAGCTACGTAGCGGCGGACTGCGCGATATAGGCCTGGCCAAAAGAACCGACGGCGCACACTGTCGTATGTGCGAGAGACGCCTAGATGACCCGCTGTAGGAACGTCGTGAAGCTGTTGAAGGACGGCTGAGCGTAGGTGCTGAGGGACTACTAGTAGAAGGCCGGTGCCATCAGGTCGCATATTGTGCCGGTATAAGGTGCCGTCGTGGAGCACAAACAAACGAAGGGAAGGGTCATGGCGATCGGCGCTGAGGCGATTGATAATTTCGCGAAGCTAAGGGTCCTGGCGTTGCTCACGGCGAATGTTGGAGAAATCAGAAATAGAGAGCACGCAAGCGTCATTGTTACATTCAGGTTGACTTGGCGGGTCGACTGGATGACGGGACAGGCAATCGGCGTCTCGATGCAACTGGCCAGACTTATAAACTACTGAAAAATTGTACTCCTGAAGGCGCAAGGCCCAACGTCCAAGGCGGCCAGTAGGGTCTTTGAGTGTAGAAAGCCAACACAGTGCGTGGTGGTCAGTGACTACTGTGAATGGCCGCCCATACAAGTAAGGGCGGAACTTTGTAATGGCCCAAACTAGGGCTAAGCACTCACGTTCAGTGATGGAATAATTTTGTTGGGCCGCAGAGAGGAGTCGGCTGGCATAGGCGATGACGCGAGGTAAACCGAGCTGACGTTGTGCGAGAACGGCACCAATTCCATGACCACTTGCGTCGGTGCGTACTTCTGTGGGCGCTGACGGATTGAACTGAGCCAACACTGGCGGACCGGTGAAGTGGGCAATAAGAGCGACGAAGGCGGCCGATTGTTCGTAGCCCCAGGTAAAGGAGACCTCTTTTTTTCAGAAGCTGCGTGAGCGGACGGGCTATTTCTGCGAAGTTTGGTACAAATCGCCGGAAATATGAGCAAAGTCCGAGGAAGCTACGCACGTCGCTGCTAGATTTCGGTATAGGGAAATCCCTTACAGCGCGAATTTTGTCGGGGTCCGGCTGGATGCCATGGGTGTTGACTAAATGTCCTAGGATCTTGAGTTCCCGGCGACCAAAGGTACACTTCTTGGAGTTCAACTGAAGGCCAGCTCGTCGGAAGACGCCAAGAATAACCGAAACACGATGGAGGTGGCCTTCAAATGTTGATGAAAATACGATGACGTCATCGAGGTAGCACAGACATGTGGTCCATTTGAGCCCGCGTAATAGGGAGTCCATCATACGCTCGAATGTCGCAGGGGCATTACATAAACCGAAAGGCATCACCTTGAATTGGTAGAGGCCATCAGGGGTGACAAAAGCCGTCTTTTCACGATCGCTTTCGTCAAAAGAGATCTGCCAATATCCAGAACGGAGATCGATGGAGGAGAAGTAGTTAGCACCATGCAGGCAGTCGAGAGCGTCATCGATCCTTGGAAGAGGGTACACGTCTTTCTTTGTTATCTTGTTTAGGTGTCGATAATGAACGCAAAACCTCCAGCTGTTGTCTTTCTTTTTGACGAGTACTACCGGAGACGCCCAGGGGCTGCTCGACGGCTCAATAATGTTGCTTGCCAAAATTTTCTCTACTTCTTCCTGAATGATCCTGCGTTCGGAAAGAGCAACTCTGTAAGGCCGTCGATGGATAGGTCGGGCATCTCCAGTATCAATACGATGTGTGACGACGGACGTTTGGCCCAGGGATCCGTGACCGAAATAAAAAATGTCGCTGTATGAACGCAAAAGGCCGGCAAGGGCGCTGGCATATTCGGGACGCAGGTCAGAGGCAACCATGGCTGAGATGCGGTCCTCCCGACTATGTGATGGGACAGGTTGTGCAGGTACGTCGGCGTGACGGTCGGACAGCACTGCAGAAATAGTAAAGCTGGACAAAGGCGACAGCTCGGCAAGGAAAATGCCCTCCGGGAGAACTTGTGAAGAAATGCTGAAGTTGAATACGGGAATGTAGGTGAGGTTATTCTCGACGTGTACAATGTTATGAGGTAGGACGATGTTCCGCTGTAGAGTGACGTCGGTGATGGGGTTGACAACGTAGTCGCCGTCAGGAAGGGAGGGAAAAGGTGACATGGGCACGTATACTGCCGCCTCGGGAGGTAGGCGAGTAAATGTACTGGAGCGAGGCGAGGCTGGGATTGGTCAGCACTGGGGTCGTGAACACAATAGGGCAGGGCTAGGCGCAGAAGTCCGGAGGAACAGTCAATGAGAGCGGAATGGGCTGTTAAAAAGTCTAGGCCTAAAATCACGTCTTGAGGACAAGTAGTAAGGACGGCGAAGAGCGCAGGGACGTGGTGGCCGGCGATGCTAACGCGTGCAGTGCACATTCTGATTATGGCAGCGGTGTTTCCGTCAGCAACACGAACTGTAGAGGTGTTAGCGGGCGTAAGAACTTTTTTGGGGCCCTGGCGAAGCGACGAACTAAGAACTGAAATATGGGCTCCAGTGTCAATGAGAGCAAGCACAGAAACTCGATCTATGAGGACATTGATCACGTTGCGGCGTGGTGCGATGGTCGAAACACAGTTGGCTGTCCGGGTTGGTAACGCAGTGTCATGTCCAAGCGCTGCGTTGCCTAGTTTCCTGAGTAGGTGCCTTGGTACGTTGGGGACAAGTTGCGGCGACGAGTAGGTGATCGGGAATGGTGGGCTTGAGGCGATGGAGAACGGCTAGGACGACGGTCTTGCTCTATGTTCTCAGTACGAAGATGTGCTGGGGTGACAGAAACGCGTCGTGGTGCATAATAGTTATGGCGGACAGGGCTGTAATAGGGTTGAGAGGGGGGAGCCGGACTTCTGCGGCAATAGCGGGACGTATGGCCAGCTCGACAGCAGACGAAGCAAACTGGCCTATCGGATTTGAAACGAGGCCCACATTAGCGAATTCTTGGCGGACAACAGCCTGTATCATAGCTATTGTTGCCTGTGCAGGAGGTGACGTATGTGTAACAAGAGTCAAGGCCTCGATTTCCCTGCGGACGATGGTAGTGAGGTTATTCTGACTTGAAGGCTGCTGTAACGTGGGCAAGTCGTCACATGAGGATGTAGTCGCCGTGTTGGGAAGGCGCTGAAACCGATGGACGATGCGGCGCTGCTTCGCCTGTTCGAAACGGCGACAGACTTGCAGGACTGAGTCCACCGTAGAGCAGTCTTTGCAGAGAAGTATATTGAATGCGTCATCAGCGATACCCTTAAGTATATGGCCCACTTTATCATCTTCGGTCAGGGAGGTATTAACCTTTCGACACAATGCGAGAACGTCCTGTATGTAGGCCAGGTATGACTCGGTTGACGATTGAGCCCGAGTAGCCAGGTCTTTTTTGACTGCCAGAGCTCGCCCAATTGGTTTGCCGAATAAGTCCTGGAGTTTTTGTTTGCAGATATCCCACGTAGGCATCTCCTGTTCGTGATTAGTGAACCAGGTCTTCGCCGTTCCCGCTAGATAGAAGATTATGTTTGCAAGCATATTATGCTAGCATCCCACCGGTTATCCTTGCTGCACCTTTCATATTCGTCGAGCCAATCTTCAACATCCTTGTTGTCTTCGCCGTTAAAGATAGGCGGATGACGGATTTTGGTTAAACCCATGGGGGCAGCTGGAGTTTCCGTAGCGGGTGATGCGTCCTGGGATGCCATGCTTACTGTGGTAGTCGGTGGGGTGAGCTCAGGGAGATGTCGTCCACTGCGCAAATCCAGGTTTCTGGCGCGAAAGTACGAGGAGCTGTGGCAAGGGGAATCGAAAGTACCTCCACCAAGGTGTTACGGGGTAGTTCAGCTTGTAGCAGAGGGCGGACACCGAAGACAAGGCTTTCAAACAGACGTTCTTGCAGGCACCAGCCGACGCTGTTGAAGGTCGTCTTCTCTCAAACTCACGAGAGTCTTCTTCTTCTTTCCTTATGCGTATGCACCGCCTAATGTGAGAATATATATATATTGTGAAAGAAGGCCAGGTCCAGACGGCAAGGTCGTGAAGGCAAGGCAAGGTATGCCGTGTCAGCGTTTAATCTGATGGAGAAAAACCCAAGCGCGCGCCGGAGCCGGCGCCGCGGGACGATGATGATGGTATGTACAAGAGGAAGACGAAGATCATGGTATGTACAAATGAAAGAAGATCCGTGGAGGGCTCACACAATCTGCCCGGGGGGTCGGAAGCGGCCAGCCTGGCCGCTCCTAACCAACCGATGTACCGCGGCGCACAAACGGCTTCAAGCGAGATACATGAACAATTTCAGTTCCAAGGTGGCGTCGGTCAGCTGGGGGATCAACAGGTGCGACTTGGTAGTTTACTGGGGAAGTTTGGTTGATTACCTTGTAGGGACCAAGATAGCGGTGCTGAAATTTATCACTAAGGCTCCAGGGGTGCGCAGTGGTGTATACAGCAGTACTTCGTCACCAGGACGAAAAGAGACCACGCGATGTTTCGAATCGTAGCGACTCTTGCGGTCCTGCTGGCACGCTTCTGTGTTGAGGCGGGCAAGATGACGACATCTGGCTACACGGGATAAGAACTGGGCTGGTAATGATGAGTAGTAGTCGGGCGTAGAGAAGAAGGAAGTGTCGAGGATTGTAGTGGGAGGACGGCCGAAAACGAGGAAAAATGGGGAGTAACCGGTAGTCCGTTGTACTGCAGTATTATAGGCGAATGTGACGAATGGTAGAACAGTATCCCAATTTTGATGATCCGGTGTGATGTACATGGATAGCATATCCGATAGGGTGCGGTGAAATCGCTCAGTCAGACCATTAGTCTGGGGATGGTAGCTTGAGGTTGTCTTATGGAGGGTGGATGACGCAGGAAGAACTTCGGATACGACTGTCGATAAGAAGGCCGTCCCGCGGTCACTTAGAAGCACCCGAGGAGCGCCATGACGCAATACAATTGACCGCAAAAAGAAATTAGCTACCTCTTCAGCGGAACCAGTCGGTACAGGGGCGGTCTCAGCATAGCGTGGAAGGTGGTCGACAGCTGTTATAATCCAATGGTTACCCCCATTGGAGAGAGGTAGGGGACCATATAAGTCGATGCCGACTACGTCGAATGGTGTGGCGGGACAGGGAAGGGGCTGTAGGAGACCAGCGGGGGAAGAGGTCGGCCGCTTGCGACGTTGGCACAAGTGACAGGAAGCAACGTATTTAGCTACGGTGGTAGACAGGCCAGGCCAGAAGAATCGTCTTTTCACGCGGTCGTATGTTTTGTTAAAACCAAGGTGACCTGCGGTAGGGTCATCATGGAAAGCTGCTAGTATACGTGGGCGAAGCACACGCGGTACGACTGGGAGCCAGCGAGTTCCATCAGGATAATACACGTAGCGGCGTAATATGCCATCTTCAAGCTTGAAATTGCGAAGCTGTCGACGAAGCCTAGCGTTGGGTGGGCTCGAAGCGCCGATAAGGCGGTCGATGATGGGCCGACAGTAGGCATCAGCTAATTGCTGTGAACGGAGAGCGTGCTTGTTCTCAGAGTCGTCAAAAGAAACTGCAGTGATATGCGTCGGTGGAAGCGATGATCGGCTGTGGTCAGAGGTGGAAATGCATTGTGAAGAAAAACAGCAGGCTGATTCCGAAACCGGGCAGTGAGAAAGAGCGTCGGCGTCTTGGTGCTGGCGGCCCGATTTATAAACGACGTCGAAATGATATTCTTGCAGGCGTAGAATCCAACGGCCAAGTCTGCCTGTCATGTACATCATGGTATGTACAAATGAAAGAAGATCCGTGGAGGGCTCACAATATGTATATATATATAACATCCTAGTCCACTCAGAAATAGGTAATAACCCGCGGTTGGGGTGCCGGCCTTGCGGAAAGAGTAGATGCCAGGTGTGCAGGCACATGCAGACATCAAGCTGCGCAACAAGCACAGCGTCAAATTTTAAGTAGAGAATAGATGGTGACTTTGATTGCGATGCCTCAAACGTTATATATCTTCTAGAATGCGGTGTATGCCGCATGCAGTATATTGGCCAGACAGCTACCCCTCTACGAATGCGGTTTAATAATCACCGAGCTCATGTCCGCTCTCTGCCCAACCTTCCTTTTTCAAAACATATCAACCAGAAACAGCACTCATTAGACTCAGTCAAACTAACAGTTCTTCAGAGGGGATTCAATGATACACGGGAGCGGGAACAGCGTGAGTCATACTTTATTTAAAGTTTAGGACAATTAATACTGGGATAAATGAAAACATTGGGGCAATGTCGTCCTTACGAGCACTGCAAGCTTAATGCTATACATATATATCAATCATTATCCCTTTACAGTTTTTCCTCGTTTTTTTTCCTAGTTCTTTTTTTCTCTTTTTTCTTTTTTTTTCTCTCCTTCCCCCTCTTCCCTTTTTTTTTCTTTTTCGCTTCTTTGATACCCTCCACATCCCACTTCTCGTAAAAACCTTCTTGATGCTTGGCGCTCACATCTTTAAGCGAAAACCTCAAAGTATTTCACCATTCTACTGTACCACATAGTTACTTATTTTTTTTTTCTTATTCTTTCTTTGAGGTTCATCTCCCGTCGCGAGTTGCTCGAACTTTACTCGCCGCTGCCAGGTTCTTCTAACCAGCAATGTCCACCTGGTTTTTTCATCACGCTGGGCGCTCCCATCTTTTAGTGAGAACAAGAAAAATAATTTTCTCACCACCTGCAGCAAACACGGTCCCCCACCTGTTTTCTTCTTTTGCTTGGCCCTCACATCTTTTAGCGAAAACCTCAAAGTATTTCACCATTCTACTGTCCCACATATTTATTTTTTTTTCTTATTATTATTTCTTTGAAGTTCATCTCCCGACACGAGTTGCTCGAACTTTACTCGCCGCTGTCAGGTTCTTCTAACCAGCAATGTCCACCTGGTTTTTTCATCACACTGGGCGCTCCCATCTTTTAGTGAGAACAAGAAAAATAATTTTCTCACCACCTGCAGCAAACACGTTCCCCCACCTGTTTTCTTCTTTTTTTTCCTTTCAAGGTTGTTCCGCGGTTGCCTGTGTATTGTATATAGATGACTCCCGGCGGCCGGTGCCTTGGATTGATGACCCTTTGGGCCTAGCCTGCTCTCCGCACCTGTGTGTGTATGTGTGTGTTGTGCGTGTCCAGCTGATTCACCTGTGTGTGCCCATATTCTGTTTGTATCACCTCTTGCCAACCCTATAAGATGAACTCCTCCTGCCGAAACGTCGACTACTAATCACCTTGGAAACAGTATGAAGAAATTTTTCACTTGTGTGTATATATATATATATATATATATATATATATATATATATATATATATATATATATATATAAAAAACTTGAAGTAGGTGACGCACGGTGGAAAAAACAACACTTCAATCCGACGTTTCGGCCGGGGTCCGGCCTTTGTCAAGGAATGCAGCTACATTCCTTGACAAAGGCCGGACCCTGGCCGAAACGTCGGATTAAAGTGTTGTTTTTTTCCACCGTGTGTCACCTACTTCAAGTTTATGACCTACCGGACCCATTCGAGCTTCAACCCCCTCCCTATTTATATATGTATATATATATATATATATATATATATATATATATATATATATATATATATATATATATATATATATATATATATATATATATATATATATATATATATACATATATAAATACTACATATATATATATATA
Source organism: Amblyomma maculatum (assembly GCF_055883805.1). Lineage (NCBI taxonomy): Eukaryota > Metazoa > Arthropoda > Arachnida > Ixodida > Ixodidae > Amblyomma > Amblyomma maculatum. The sequence goes on along the minus strand of NC_139353.1, from coordinate 167,161,138 downwards.
TATATATATATATATATATATATATATATATATATATATACATATATATATATATATATATATATATATATATATATATATATATATATATATATATATATATATATATATATACATATGTAGTGACGTATCCGTAAGCTAAGTAACATCTTGTATAATTTCACAGCTTAATTCCAAACATCAACGTATACGCGCAAGATGCAAAACTGCATTTGTGTGGGCGAGCGTGTGTGCAAATAACTCATGCGCAGGTACACAATATATTTGAGGCCCCGCATAAGGTCAGTACTCTTGCACGTTTTCATATACTGTAGTGAGGAACCAATCACAATCCCTGCAGCGCGCTGCGGAGCAGCAGACTCACGACTAGAAGTCCCTGCGTCGCTTCGAATACCAGCTCTAACCCCGCCAGACCACCGGAAGAGAACGAAAGCAAAAGACTGCGAACGCACAAAATCTGCGCTAACTGATTCCCCGGGGGGAGGAAAATTCTGTTTACTGCTTGGAGCCATGGGGGAGAGGAGAAGACTGTGTTGGAGGAGGAGCCATGGCGTGGACAAGGCTAACTGCGGCGAGCGCCTCCTCTTACAAGGGAAAAAAAATTGAGACTCCGCGAGGTACGCGCACATGACGTGTAGGCTACGTCACCATGTGTCACGTTATTGCGCATCGACGATCTGCAAAAACATTCTCCCTTGGGAGGTGCCATGGAGGAAGGAAAGAACTTAGGAAGGGCCCTGACGTCATTTTTTTGAAGCCGGCGCGGCGGGCGCGGCCGCGCAGCAACCGGATGCTGCAATGTCTCTCCTCCTCCTTTACCCTCCGTATTTTCTTTTTCCGCGACGCTCACGTACCTAGGGCCCTTAGCAACGCTGTTGCTAGTGGCCCGAGTTTTCATAGCAACAGTGTCGCCGTTGCTGATGGCCCGACTTGGCTTACCCTAAATTTTGACGTCACTTCCGCCACACTTTCTCCAATGCATTGGGGCCTCTCCTAAGTTGTTTCCTTCCTTCATGGGAGGTACGTACATAGACCAAAAAAGCCATAGTAGCAAAGGCGCAAAAGCAGACGTCACCAATAAAAGGTTTCGTTTCCCGAAATGCCACTGAAAACTTCCTTAAGTAATTGCACAACCTTAAATATTTCCAAATAGTTTTTTTTTCTTTCAAAGCGTGCCTATAGACAAGCGTCATGTTTGTAAACAAAGGTGGCGCTGCGATCGGCAGCGACATGGGGTGTAGGCAAAAGCGCGGCGTGCCTACACTGCGCAAAGCGACGCTGTCTTCGAAACCAGTTCGCGCGTGCGAATATATTGAAACGTAAGCTTCTCTTATACGTAGAAATAGCTTGGTTTATGCCTGGAGAGTATTTCCGCACATTATCAGCCGATTACAGCTAGAATTACTTGGCGAAGAGCGCTGCATTGGCTTCCTTCTCCGTGGCCTCAACAGCGCGCGGCTGCGGTACGTAGGCGACGGCCGTGAGTGATTAAGTTAAATAAAAACGAGAAAGCGCAATGTATAAGAAAGACTAATAGTTAACCCTGTTCAACTCCCAGGCCTATTCCTAGCGCATGCAAGGAGGACGACAATATGAATGACTGGAAGTGTGTTTTTCATATGACGAATCTATTGATTGCCTTTCTGTTGCTTCAAGCACTCACTCTAAAGAACAATATTATCGGCAACTATATACAGTAAACTAGAAATCACATTTCTATCTCACTTTACCGGCAACTTAAGTCATAGAATTTCGTATCTAAAAAGAAGAACTCAATCTTTTAGATCTTTTTAACATGTTGGCAGAGTGCGCTGCCAACTTGTTTTCGCCTGCCCGATAAAAAAGACGTTGACGTCTATCTCATCTTACAGATGTAGCAAGGTCATTCACAGGTTAATATGTACATGAATGCCAGTACGAAAGCTCTAATTTTGTTCTCTTTGCTCTATAGGAGAGACGCATGAGTGCAGATGAAACTTTCTCCACGATCGCTTGCAGCGAAATTTGCGTGATCTGCTGAGCTTTTTTTAATATAAATGGAATTTTTTATTCAAATGCGCATCATCTTATTCTGCTTATTTTGCACCCCTCATAGTCAATTCCTCTTTGGGACATTGAACTCCATGTACCATATATACTTAAATATCCTGCTCGATCAGAGCTAGATTGTACGTGGATATTTGATTCGTTCGTCAGGATCTTATAATGACCTCCAAAAATAAAATTTAGAAATGAGAAATAATGCTGCGGGACTGCCCGGATCATAACAATGTTTACTATAGAACCGGTGATGAAGAGACTGGTTGAAACTCGTGAAAGTAAAAACAGAGAAAAGCTATACTTTACAGGTCCGGGCCTGTTATAGCCAGCAATATCGTACTGGAGTGACCGCGCTCAAAGTAATTGCAATTACCTTCACAGCAGCGTTTGTGTCCTTTCTGTGTGAACATATGCACGGGCAGCACTGCAAGTGAATAGAACTCACAGTGTAGCTTCCCTGCGGGATCATACGCACACGGAATATATCGCGTCTGAACTTCTTACAACTTAATAGCATATCAAAATGGGCACGAGCTGCAGACGTTTGTTCTTGCGCTATTCGTCGTGCCGCCGAAAATCAATCATGATAATTAAGGGTTGCAAACGAACTGATCTAGTTTCGGTGAAGAACTGCAACGCATACATATGTTAGCAGCGAATGCAATCCGTCACCGAAGAGTCTACTTGTCGCGCTCAATGCCGCTGCCCTTCGCTCTCATCTTTATGCTACCGCAAGAAACATGTTAAAACAAGAGCCATTTTGCTTTTTGTGCCTCGTGGCGCAATCAACCGCACCACAACTCGTAGAAATATTGGGAATTATGCCTGAAAACACAGCAATCGCCGCGCATCCAATGCAGACGGCCCGCGCTTTTGCCTACACCACGAAAGTCACTGCTGTCGCCAGCGCCACCGCATCCCCGCGACGTCACGGGCTGACGCTTGTCTATTAAGTGCGAAATATTGGTATTTGTGCTGCTCAAAACTAAGCCAACAGGAGAAAGAGCCATCGCTTATATTGGATAAATATCACACTGACATGCTGTTTCTCTCTTTATAGTCACAAAATTGAATGTTAGATTACTGTTTATGGTAAAACAACGTTTATCTTTGCATTAGTTTTGGCCAAAAGTTGTAGTTCTGCACTCGGTAGCTCACCCGCCCATGATGCTTTGAGAGGCATTCGTATGCTGTGCGATGTCAGCGATAGGATAGTATTCTAGTTCACTATAATGTCAGCGCACGTTAAAGATCCCCAGGTTGTCGAAATTACTCCGCTGCCCTCCACTACGGCTTCTCTCTCTCTCTCTTTCCATATTAACTCCCACCTTCCTCCCTTCCCTTACGGCGCGGTTCAGGTGTCCACAGACACAAGTGTGACAGATACTGCGCCTTTCCCTTCCTGTGAGCCAATTATTATCATTATTATTATTTATTAACGTTGGCCAGAGGTCTGTTCAATTCACGTACACTGCCTACACTAGTTCTCTTCGTGGAGCACTTCGCCATTCGTTTAACGAGTGTAGTCTAGCACCTTGTAGAGCTTACATGGCTTTTCCTGACGACCGGTTCAGCCACCATGGGCGCTCAAAGAACTCCCTATACCACCACACCCCTGGCCCCTGGTTTCGCCTCCATCGAAACGCAGCCGCCGAGGTCGGGTTCGAGCCCGGGTATTCCTGACAGTAGTCGGGCGTCTTACCACTGCACCACCACGGCGGGGCCAACGCTACCTCTGGTGTTTTTGTATTAGCTCTATGGGCCAAGCCTCTGGTACATGGAGTTTTTTTTTTGGCCGAGGCTGGAGTCACGCCCGTGGCAGCAGCCGATCCCACACACGTTTCACCTGCTGCCACGCACGGAAATACGTCACACTCACGTGACCCATGCATGATGACGTCAGTGGTTGCGCGCTTTCGTTTAAAATGGCTCGCCGCAAGACCCTAGCAGAGTCCTTCAATTCATTGAAGGACTCTGACATAGGGTTAATACAAAGACTTAATACAAAGACTGTATTAACTCTATGACCCTAGCTACAGTGCTGTGTACCCTACCCGAGTGACGTTTCATCTGTGTGAAATTTGCTCGTTGTCATAGCTTTAAAGCCGTTAATTTTGTTGCGGTGGTGTTAATTATTGCTATTGGTGCGCATGAGTTTTGTGTTGTGAGTTGTGCGGTAAAGAAGAAGTGTTGCACGCGCGCAGCGAGAAAAACAAGACAATTGCTGCGTTCCTGTCGTGTAAGATACTAAATATTTTGGCGACGAGGATGTTAGCTTAAACCAGGACCTCGGCGTGGACTGCTGACGGTCCATCATGAGCTTTCCGGGTCTTCAGCAGCCTCCGCCCTTGCATGGGAGTCATGGGAGCTGGCGTTGCACAACTACATGCTGGCGTCTGGTGCCTCCAAGATACCTCCACACTTCCTGCTAACCGGAGAGGGCTATCCTGCCAGCGAATTTTCTACACATTGTCGTTGTCGTCCCCTTCAGCGCCTACCGCTGCTGCCTCACACTTCGGTGACGATGCTATCTTATACTGGCGACGCACTATAAATCTTCCGTAAATGTGATCGCCGCACACCACCGTTTTCACCGCCGAGTACAAACTGCCGGAGAGATAGAACATGAGTACATCGCTGCCCTTCGCAGCCTTGTCGGCGACTGCGGTTTTGAGAGCTTCGCGGACATCATCAGGGACCAGCTGGCGAAGAAGACCATTAGCCACTATTTCAATGAACGCCATCTCCTTGACTCTGTCGTGCGGCCTGGCCTTTCCTAGACAGTGCCAGCAAGCTTCCGGTGAAGCAAAGGATCTGTCAGAAGAGGTCGCTGCAGTACAGCGCGTGGGATGCGAGTGCACATCAGAACGGGTCCCTCAGGTCCCTTGCATCAAATGCGGTTGCCACGAATGTAAATCTTCATCTGCACTTCCGGAGCGTTCGTGCTATCGCTGCGGTTCTCCTGCCCACTTGGCGAACGACTCCACATGGCAAGCTCGCAAACGAAAGTGTCGTCGGTGCGGCAAAGTGAGCCATTTGGAATCTGTCTGCAAGTCGTCTGATCGTTCCAGTGAAGTGTAGAAAGTCGAAAATGATTCCTCTAGCAGTGCTGCTATTGTACAGGTCTCTACTGTTCCTCTGCAACCTTTTGCTTTGCCAGACAAGCTTTGGGATAAGCCCGCTTTTAACATCGTGGGGCGTTTCGACCAAGCTCCTAGTAACTGTCGCTTTGCAATAACACTCATTGACTATTACAGTAAATGGCTGGAGGCGTCTTTCACAACTGCCACAGTTCAATAATTGCTTCTAGGTACATTTGTTCACAAGGGCTACCCTGAAGAGATAGTGTCGGATCACGGACCACAATTCTCATCCTCGGGGTATACGTAACTGCTACTCCTCAGTTTAATAGGGTTTTCAGGGCATATGTTCAGATGGCACTTTGCGAGCGACGTGACCTACATACAGCTATTATAACTCTGTGTCTACCACTGTGCGCCACATGCCACGACAAAAATCGAGCCGTCCTAGTTCATGGCCAGATGCCTCGCATAAGACTTCACGTTGTGTGCCTGCCCGGATCAGTGCTTCTCGACTGATTGTACAAGAGCGCCAGGGGCTAGAGCAGAAGCAAGCCAAATATAATCTTTATGCAGACCAGCGGAGTGGAACCAAGCACTGTGACTTTCAGATTGGCGACTATGTATGAGTTCGCAAGCCGATTGTGCGAGGCAAGCTGGTTGCTCGGTTTCAGAGCCTCGAAGAGTTGTGGAGCGAATTGGACCAGTCTCACACCTGCTGGATCATAAGCGAGTGTGGCACTCGTCCAAATTATGAGCTGTTAGAAAAACAGTTGTTCAGCGCCAACCTCCGCCCTCGGCTCCAATGGCTCTCCCCGCTAACATTTTGTTGCCCACTGACTGCACTCGAGTGTCGACCAGTCCACGTACCAGAAATGCAGACCAGAGTCCAACCTCGCATAACCCCAATAACGCTGATGTTAGCCCAGGAACTTCCTCATTCTTGGCTTTGCCCGACACAGAACCGACAGACCCCCCTCAACCCAAGTGTGCCTCAACAGCAGCAACTACTACTCCTCTTCCTTCTCCCCGCAGAAGTAAATGTGAAAAGAAGCTTCCCGCAAGGTTTAAAAGACTGTGATATATTAAAAGAGGAGGAGGAGGAAGAACATTTATTTCCACCGAATATGGCGCGGCAGCCACCTCCGGGTCCGCGCGCAGGCGTCCAGGGAGGCAGTCTGTCGCACGCGGCCAGAGGACACCCGGCCCCGTCTAGGAGAAGAGGTCTTCAGCCTCGGCCGCCAGGCGGACAGCGAATCGCTGAGTTTTTTCGTCGGAGCTTATTCTTAGCGTGGTCTCCCATTCATCGCTAGTTTTAATCGCGTTGCGCCCTGGGACACGAACGCATCTCCGTATTATGTGATCTAATGTTGCCACGTGGCCGCAAAATTTACAAATTTCGGCTTCTGCACCGTCTCTCTTCCGCCCTCTGGCACCCGTCCAACTCCTCCACAGGGGCGAAAAGAAATTTCGAGCTTGGAGTCTTCTCCAGTCGTACGATTCCTTTTTACTCAGGGATCTATCCGGTGGCGGATATATCCTCCGGTCTTTCTTCAGATTGTCGGTCACATCCCTTAACGTACCAATACATTCTTTGCTCTTAGATGTTGTTGTGGAGGCGTCCGCAGCACCCCGAGGTAGCGAGGAGCGGGCGAGCATGTGGGCAGCCTCGTTGCCGGCGAGACCGGCGTGTGCTGGGGTCCAGATTATGGTCACGCTTTCGGCGAGAGGACTCGTTCAGAATTTTTGCAGCACGATTGCTGACTCTACCCTTGCTAAAATTCCTAAGCGCCGCTTTGCTATCGCTGATGACGTGTTTCACGCCTGGTCGTGCAATGGCAAGGGCTATTGCAATCTCCTCCGCCTCTACCAGCGGTAGATCTCGGTTTATTTCGGTTCCTATGGCGATCCCGGTGTCTAATAGGGCGACCGAGGTTACGTCGCCTTCTTTCCCGATCGCTGCATCGGTGTAGGCGACCGATCCCGGTGGGAGTTTGTCCAATTTGTTAGCGAGGTGCTTAGCTCTGCTTTTCCTCCTCCCCTCGTCGTGTACGGGGTGCATGTTCTTCGGTATGGGCGAGACGTATAGATGTTTTCTGACTTCTCGATCTATGCTTTCTCTGACACTTTCGCCTTCCCCGGGCGCTAGTAGGTTTACCCAGTCGAGGATTTGCCTACCCGCCGCCGTTCCTGCGAGTCACTCTCTCTGGGACAGCCTGATCGCCGCAGCTAGCTCTTTCCACTCATTATGCAACCCCATTTTCTCTAGAATGTCGTTAGAAGTAGTTATGGGAAGTCCTAGAGCGCACTTCGTGCATCTCTTAATTATGGTGTTTAATTCGCGTTCTTCGGTCTTGTTGATATTTAGGAATGGAGTCGCGTAACAGATTCTGCTCGTGACAAAAGCATGTACGAGTCTGTCTACTAGCCTCCGTGAGACCACTCCTTCTGTTGGACGTCTTCTTAAATACTCTAACTACGAGCTCCGCCTGATCTTTTAATTTCTTAATCAGGCTTTTGTTACTACCTCTGCGGTTGATAATCATACCTAATATTCTAATTTCATCTACTTTCGGGACTTCGTTCCCGTTGACTTTAATTTTGATATCTGGAGTTAGCTTTCCACTACTGCTGGTCATTATCAGGAACTCCGATTTTTCTGGCGAACAGCATAGACCTACGCCCTCTGCGGGTTTGCTGATTATATGTGCTGCCTCTTGGAGCCTGGATGTGATGTACGAGTCGTTCCCTTCGCACATCCAGACGGTCACATCGTCCGTGTAGATGCTTAGTTTTAAGTCATTGAGATGGCCAAGCTTACGGGGGAGCTTCCTCATTACGATGTTAAAAAGGAAAGGTGATAGTACAGCCCCCTGCGGAGTGCCTCTGTTACCCAGCGGGAACTCCTCCGAATTTAAGCCCTGAAAGCTGATGATCGCCGTCCTGTCTCGCAGGAATGATCTAATGTAGTTGTAGGTCCTTTCGCCTACTCTTAGCTCAGCGAGCCCGTCGAGAATGGCGTCGTGGCTGACGTTGTCGAAAGCTTTCTTAAGATGTAAGCCTAGAATAGCTCTCGTATTTTTTTCTTGAAGTCTCTGACTATATCGTTATGTAGTTTGAGCATGGTATCTTGCGTACAGAGGCCGGGCCTGAATCCGACCAATTCAGCCGGCCACGCATCATTCTCTTCGGTGTATTTGGTTAGCCTCCTCTGAATGACTTTCTCAAGCAGTTTGCCTACGCAGGATATTAGTGATATTGGGCGGAGATTCTCCAAGCCCGGTTGTATTCCCTGCTTGTGGATTAGGGTGATCTTAGCCATCTTCCACTCTTGGGGTACTTGACCACTCTCCCACACCTTTAAATATCTGGTTAGGGCATTGATTAACGAGGTCCGGCCCGGGGCCGAGCGTCTTTTTAGGCCGTGCAGCTCCACTCTGGCTTCTGCCACTGTTATGGATGCGTCAAGCTCGCTGTTCGCCGGTCCGTTGTAATCTCTGTAATGCGCTGTGGCGGGGGGAGCTACGTACGTGAACTTTAGCTTGTCAATGAGCTGTTTGCCCGTACCTTTAAAGTTATACCTCGCCTTGACCTGTTCTATGTTGGCGGCCGTTTTGGACTCACTGGGGTCTATCAGGAACCTGAGCAGTTGCCAGGTCTTGGCCCCATTCATGGTGCCCTCCATCTCGTCGCATTTGTTATCCCAACGTTGCGACTCTAGTTTCCGGGCGTATTTTTCTATTTCGAAGTTGTGTCTGGCTATCTCTCTCCTGAGATTTCGGTTCCACTTTTGCTTTTTGAGCTTCTTCGTTAACTCTTCTTTCTTTTTGAACATGCCGAATAGCCTGCTATCCATCGCCTCAGGCAGAGCTTCGCCTTTACTTTCTTCGGTGGCATCGTTTACATGGGTAATGAATTGGGCGGCCCAATTTTGAATGCACTCTATATCTCCAATTTCTTCCCGTTCTCTTATCTGTCTGAAATTATTCCAATCCCCTTGGGTTTCCGTCCGATACACAGCGGGCTTAACGCTCACTTTCCTGCTTAGTTCTACCTCTAGCACGTAGTGGTCGCTACCTAGATCCTGATGCTTGTTCGTCCACTTGACTATGCCAGTTCTATGGCAGAGAGTCAAGTCCAGGTTTGTGTCCGCTGACACACTGTTGCCCACCCTCGTCGGGCATCTAATGTCGTTAGCGATGTAGAGGTTTGACGCATTGATATCTTCCAACAGCGTTTGACCCTTCGGGCTGCTGGTCGTGTAACCCTATTCTCGATGTCTGGAATTAAAATCGCCGGCTATTATTAGCGGATTCTTACCTGCCAGGCTAATCGCTCTCTTAAATATCGGGTCAAACCTTGCCTTCTTGCACTTCGGGGAGCTGTACACATTGAGTAGAAATATGCTGCCTCTGTTCTTTTTACCGGTCAGGATTTCCACAAAGACCGTTTCTGTATCCCTGTTGCCTAATTCGTGCTGGACGACGGCGACGTTGTTTTTGACGTACGTCACGACCTGGGTTTTACTTCCCTTCCCGCTTTCGTAGTTTTTGTACCCCGAAAGCTTCCATACACCTCGCGTTTCCTGAAGAGCCATTGCCAAAGGCTGTGTGTTCTGGCTAGCTACGTACTGTCGCAACAGCCATCGCTTCATTGCAGTGGCGTAGCCAAAAATTTTGTTCGGGGGGGGGGGGGGGGGGGGGGGGCTCACGTTGCAGCGCGTCCTCCTCCACATAAAATTTGTCGATGGATCAAATATGATTAATTCCAGCCAATAGCCAATAGCCATTGTGTATTAGGTGCTGCAAACGAATTCTTGAATGCCACGCAGTACGCACTGCCAAGACAAATGTAAAATATTAACTTTATTATAAAAGAACTTATATGTATGTGACAAGCATTGTGGCAGAAATAACTGACATCAATGCTTCCCTGATTCTGTCTGTTGAATAAGTACAGAAAATATTAAGCGAAATCTAGAACTATATCAGTTCGAAACCAGCAAAGCAGTGCATACCGCTGATATGAAAACGTAAAGGCCAATAAATTAACACTTTGACGGGAAATGCTTTATTGAATCTGTCATCCAAGATACTTGTTTACATTTTTGTACACGTCCAACGGCCAATGACGCTGTCCTTTTTTCCATTTATTGCACAGGAACCCCTGTCACCGGTCGTATACTGTGGGTAATTTAAGTGAATTTATAGTCGCAACAGAGAGCGCACAGAAAAAGCAGGAGAGTTCCGAAACATATGTACATACAAATGCGAAGGTATAATGGAATATTATAAATGAGATGATACAACTTGATAAGGGCAAAAAATTACCACTGGAAACAAACTTCACTATATGTATGCACAAAACCTCGCAACATGACATTTAAATATACGTACAAGTCTCCAATATATCTATGCAACTAAGCAAAGTCACTGCATAGATGCGTCAAACAAGGCATATAAACATGTTGCGCAATCACAGATAGTAAAGTTTAAGTACAGAAAGACAGACGATCTAGGCAAGAACAAAGCTATGATCGCCACGCTTCGGTCGCGACCATATGGGTAGAATAATAGAGGAAGAATGGAAAAATCAGTACATTAAATGTAGATTTTAACTGCCTGCACAGCGACAACAGTTATTCTGTACCCAAAATTAAAGAAGGGTATTGCTTTGGTTAAAAAAAGTTGCAAAAAACAGGACAGGTGTGTTTAGAAAAAGTTTTATTACACATTAGACATTCAGGTTAGACAATCACATGGGCGCCGACAAATGACCGAAACAGGAAATGCACATGATTAAGAACAAAGGAAAGTGCACATAAAATACAGCCTAACGAATAAATACATCACAAATCAGTATTTACATGGAGAATAAAATTTGGCTGTTTGTGATGATGATATATACAATGTTGATGATATATGATGATATATCATCAAATATGATATGATGATATATACAATTAAAAGACTTCAAGGGGCAGCGAAGACCCACAACATCTAAAGGTAATAATTGTCTGTTTTACGTTTCGCACGATTCGGCAAGCAGTGGTGCTACACGGGTAGGTTAGCTCATTAGGTATACTCGGGGACACTTTTTCTTGGCAATGGGTGCAAAGGTAGGGAGGCGGGGCCTTTAAACGTGTCGCTCCGCCAGGTAGTTCGACCGCGCGGCTTTCGGCCTGCATAGACGTTGCAGATCATTTCTTTCGTTTGCTTCGACTGCCAGCGTCTCCTGAACTTGATTCGAATCTTGTCTGGTGAAAACGCTTCAAGTCGTTGCGGAGTGAACGAACCAGAACCAAAACGACCCGAACAGGCGGCAGTCGCCATCTTGTCTGCAAAGTCGGGGCGTCTCTAAAACCCGCGACCGATATCACAGAAGAAAACCTGGTGGAACCAAGAAAAGTGTTTTAGACATAACAGCTTCATTTCGGAAAATCCGTTCTGTTATAAAAAACATACCGTAAATAACTAGCGCTATGATTTCAATTTGTTTTTACATAAACTACTCATGTAACTTGGGACTACATTCAGCTGCGTAGGAAGATGGTGCGTTTTGGCTCTGTAGCTTTGGCTTCATTGCCAAGAAAAGGTGTCCCCGAGTATAGTTTCACCACCTCAGAATTAAGAACGCTACAAAGAGCAGAGTTGGTAGATTACCGGGAGTAGGTTCTTCACCCCCTTGAAGGAGCCGGACTTGCGGGACACCTTCCTGCCCAGCATCAACTTCGGTACTCGTCCGATGCCCTAGGCAAGTAAATGTTTCATTGGTGAATTATTTATCTATGCCTCGCAGGCCTCGAAGAGCATGAGGTGAGGGGGCATAACATATAAAGGAAAGTGCACAAAGAATTTAAAAACCAGGCTATAGGTCACAATGAACGCGGCCTCTACATGAAAGGAGCACAGCGTTGGTAAGAAAGTAAGGGGTAGCGATTTCGGACCGAAAGAACTAAACATGCACACGAAATTCAGCAACGTTTTGAAAAAGTGATAATCACCAGAAAACAACTTTAAACAATACTAAACAAATAGATTATGGTGAAGTATATAATTTTTTGTAGAACAAATGTATTAGTGGCGCTAAGTACAATCTTTACTAAATATTTATGCACTCTATCAGAACGTTCGCAGCCCTAGTTGTTTTTAAAACACCGGTTATTTGAACGCAAATACAGCAAATGGTCAGTCAGTCATGAACGACATTTCGAATTGTGAAGCTGTCAGTCTTTTTTATGATAAACAAAACAAGTACTTTCGAAATTATTTGCCTATCTTATATATAAATGAATTAATGGACAAATGGTGTGATTTCAAGAGTTCTGGGGCATGTTTAGAAAAACTCATAATTTCACCGGAAAGGCGAAGCAATGAACGCGATAGCAACACATTGGAGAGATAACTCGAAGAAGCATGGCTGAATGCGCGCACGAACATAAACATATCTCATCCCATGACAACGGAAACTCGCTGTGAAAATGCACGCGTGAGCAAGATTGGATGCAGCAGCAGCTACCTTCGTGCTGCAGCTCGAACGGCCATAGCCAGAAAGCATTCAAAGGGCTGCCAGGCAGAACTCACTCGGTCAGAGAAAACGAACGCGCACCGAAATGCGCGGCGTGATGGTGGGGGCAACACAAGAAAAACGCATGCGCTCTGGCTGACCTTGTCAGCCCCCGGGTAGCGAGAACAAGTCTCAATGTGTCGTCTTGCATAGAAGTCAAAGTAGAAAAAATAACTAAGAACGTAGTTACCTTTAGTAGTGCCTTGACATGGACGCTTTGGCGCAGGTGAAAAAAACGTTGAAATTATTTTCTGTGACATGACGACAGTGACCACGGTGCTTCACCTCATTAGACCTCGCTGCGTGCTGGGGGCGCCCTTGGTTTGCCTGAGATGTCTCTCGCCGGGCCGATGTTCCCGGGTCCTGGCTCGGAAGCCGAGAAGAAGGAGAAGGAGCAGGAGCAGCCAGGGAGTAGAAGTGAAGAAACGTTTTATACAACTTTTTAAATGATCTGACGAAAAAGTAGTTTCGGTGGAGACAATTTGCCGTTTAAATATGGTAGGTCATCCCCAATTCCCTAGCTGGGGAAACAAAGTTTAATCTGTACAGTCCAATCAGCGGGGCACAAGCATGGACTTGAGATGCCGCCCACTGCCGAGGGTGGTGCTTGAGCCTCCTCTCACATCTTTCAGTGGCGAGGGTTAGCTTCTCCGATGTCGATGACAATTTTGTGCATGCTGGCGGTGGAAACCCTTCACTAAGGTAAAGTAGCCGGAGAAGTCGTCCGTTGGCTGAGGTCATTTCCCTGGCGTTACTTCTCAGAAGTTCACCCGCCTGCTTCGAGAAGTCGGCGAGCAAGGTCAATGCTGATCGGCGACGCGCCTCCGAACCTTTAAACAAACGATCAGGTTCCCGTGGTCGTCGCCGCGGGTGCCAATAGGATTAAGGTCTGAAAGAGCGGCTCCTCTCCGTCTCCATCGAGAAAGGAGAGGGGGGGGAGGGGGCTTGGGCGCAGCAGTAGGAGACAAAGGATCACTCCGCCGCCGTCGGCGCCGCTTCGGTGCCTTTGGTCACGGTCGCTCACCGGCGCCCGCAAGGTCAGTTTCTGTTTTAAGGGGGATTAAGGTTTGAAAGGGCAGCTCGTCTCCGTCTCCATCCCGAAAAAGGGGGTGGCGGGGAGGGGGCTTGGGCGCCTCATCAGGAGACAAACGGTCAATCCGCCGCCATCGGCGCCGCTTGGATGCCTTTTGGTCGCGGTCGCTCACCGGCGTCCGCAAGATGCGTAGGGCGGCGTAGAGCGGTGTAGGAAAAAAAAACGAGGTGCAATAAAAAAACCAAAACACTCC